>NC_071500.1:42500000-43125000 GCF_028408465.1 Anastrepha ludens | reverse complement strand
TCCATTCTGAGAGTGGCGGGTAAAAATAGAGGCGAAATTAGAAGACCCGTATCGCGCCGTTTTTTTATATTAGTTCGAATTTTTTTTTATCGGCCTTCGAAGTTTGCAGTCAAATGCCGATTTTCAGTATATTGTTTCATAAGTACCACAAAAATTTTCGAAATCAGTTTTTTCAAAAATTGTAATTGTTGCACAGGTCTCTAGCAATAATTTGGCTTTTACAGATTGAAAAAATATCAATTAGTCGACGAGTTATAGCCAAAAAACCATATAAACAATTTTGCTCCGATTTCGAACTTCGAAGGGCGATTAAAAAAAAATTCGAACTAACATAAAAAAACGGCGCGATACGGGTCTTCTAATTTCGGCTCTATTTTCACCCGCCACTCTCAGAATGGACCTAATTTTTGCTAACCTGAATTTGTTCCACAGTGTTATTTTAGACAGCCAAAGGCTTACTAGCTACTCATCAGATTTTACTACCGCTACCCTAAATTTTAGAAAAGAGTTTAAGTAAGAGTTCCCACGCGACAGGAATGAAATTTGAATTCGGTAATCAAAGAAAATAAAACAGCACTTTACACAGGAGGACGGATACCAGCGTTGTTAGATATTCATTCCAAAACACACATGACCTTCTACCACATAAAAACGTTTCTACGAAGAGAAAAGCAATGCCTTGGTTAAGTTGCTGTTGAACCGTTTAGGCGATCACAACGTCAGTAAAGGAGAAAAAAATTAGCTTTTACTAAAATTAGGAAAATTTATTTTAAAGTAAATTTAATAAAGATGAACTTCAAACTAACCGTCACAGTGCCGAATGGAGCCAAAAAATCGCGTTTATATATATATATAATTGGCGCGTACGCCCTTTCTGGGTGTTTGGCCGACCTCTTCCTCCTCTTTTAGCGTGCGTTTTGATGTTGTTCTACAAATGGAGGGACCTACAGTTTACAGCCGATTCCGAATGGCAGATATTTTTATGAGCAGCTTTTTCATGGCAGAAATACACTCGGAGGTTTGACATTGCCTGCCGAGGAGCGATAGAAAACACTTCTTCTTTATTTTGGTCTTTCACCGAGATTCGAACTTACATTCTCTCTCTGGTAGTCGCGCCCCAACCCATTCGGCTACGGCGACAGCCATTTCACTAGATTAGTGAATGTCAAAATAGTTCCTTGACAAAACAGTTACTCCTATATATGTATGTTCGCATGTCGCAGAGAATGTGACCATGACGAGGTGAGAGTAGCAATAACACGGCTAAAGAACAACAAAGCCGCGGGCGCCGACAAACTGCCGGCTGAGCTATTCAAACATGGCGGTGAGGACCTGCTAAGGTGCACGCATCAGCTTCTATGCAAAATATGGTCGGATGAAAGCAGGCATGCCGATTGGAATTTAAGTGTGCTCTGCCCAATCCATAAGAAGGGCGATCCTGCAATCTGTGCCAATTACCGCGGAACTAGTCTTTTAAATATCGCCTATAAGGTTCTAGCGAGCGTATTGTGTGAAAGGGTGAAGCCCAGCGTCAACCAACTGATTGGCCCTTATCAGTGTGGCTTTAGACCAGGAAAGTCTACCATCGTCCAAATATTCACAATACGCCAAACCTTGGAAAAGACCCACGAAAGAAGAATCGACACACACCATCTTTTCGTCGATTTGAAAGCTGCATTCGACAGTACAGAAAGGAATTACTTGTATGCCGCGATGTCTGAATTTGGTATGCCCGCAAAACTAATACGGTTATGCAAGATGACGTTGCTTAATACCAGCAGCGCCGTCAGAATTGGAAGGACCTCTCCGAGCCGTTTGATACCAAACGAGGTTTCAGACAGGGTGACTTGCTGTCGTGTGACTTCTTTAACCTGATGTTGGAGAGGATCGTACGAGCCGCAGAACTAAATCACTCAGGCACAATATTTTATAAGAGCGTACAATTGCTGACGTATGCCGATGATATTGACACCATCGGCCTCAACAACCGCGCTGTTAGTTCTGCCTTCTCCAAACTGGATAAAGAGGCAAAGCGAATGGGTCTGGTGGTGAACGAGGACAAAACGAAGTACCTCCTGTCTTCAAACAAACAGTCGGCGCACTCGCGTATCGGTACCCATGTCAATGTTGACAGATATGATTTCGAGGTTGTAAAGGACTTCGTATACTTAGGAACCAGCATTAACACCGATAACAATGTCAGCCTTGAAATCCAACGTAGAATCTTTCTTGCCAACAAGTACTACTTTGGACTAAGTAGGCAACTGAGTAGTAAAGTCCTCTCTCGACGAACAAAACTAACACTCTACAAGGCTCTCATCATGCCCGTCCTAACGTATGGCGCAGAAGCTTGGACGAAGACAACATCCGATGAAGCGACGCTTGGAGTGTTCGAGAGAAAGATTCTGCGTAAGATTTTTGGACATTTGCACGTTGGCAACGGCGAATATCGCATGTATGTATGAGCTTTACGACGACATAGACATAGCGCAGCGAATATAGATCCAGCGGCTACGTTGGCTGAATGGATACAAACGCTCCGGTTTTGAAAGTATTCGATGCGGTACATTGGTGGTAACAGAGGAAGAGGAAGGCGACCTCTACGTTGGAAAGATCAGGTGGAGAAGGACTTGGTTTCACTTGGTGTGTCCAATTGGCGCCGGTTAGCACGAGAAAGAAACGACTAGTACACTTTGTTAAACTCGGCCAAAATCGCGTAAGCGGTTATCGCGCCAATTAAGAAGAGTCTTGATATAAGGTTAGGTCTTAATATAAGAAACGAAAAATCTAAATTTTACTTTTGACCATGTTTCAGTGCCTTCTGACGTATTGTGTTCACTTCACTTCACTCACAACCCAATTTTTCCTATTGTGCCTTGCGGCTCTTCACTACACCGTCATAGCTTCAGTGTTAAACAGTTTTTCGATTTGTCCACCTTTCTTGATTTTTGTAAAGTTTTGGCGTATCTTTTTATGGAATCGCTAATATTACTAGTCTTATCAGCACCAGCTTGAAATTTTTTTTAATACTTCAAATTGTACTTTTCAAAATTGTTTAGGGGATTTCAACTCAAAAAGAGCAAATTCGCGGTTGTTTATGCGACTAATTGTGACAAAAGTTTTCAAATCACATGAAAAGCTGCTTTTGTTTTTCAAGGCTGAAAAAGCTTTGTTTTCAAGGCACTTTCAGGTTTAAGGTAATCCGCCCATCTACTTCTATGCTTACGTTTAATTTTTATTCAATTATACTTAACACTAGTAAATTTAACCCAGGTGCCTAAACATTTCTTCGGACCGGAAAAATAAGTATGTTAGAGTTAAATGTGGACATTTTTCCTACGAGAGTAGAGATATCAACTCGGGTTAAAATTTGTGCACAAACGGTGTTCGAGCCTTAAGTAAGCTGTTCAAAGCAAAAATAATATTAAGTTAAATTTTCAGATTATCTTTTTCGATTTACGATTTTCGTGCCTTAAATAAGCTATTCAGAGTAAAATTAGTCAAAATATAAAAGCAAAGTCAATATTTTATATTATCTTCTAACATTTTTTGCTCTACATTTATTAACTTCAATCTCTCATAAAATAACATTAAGTATGAGATTTAATTGTTTTCTATTATTATTTTTCTTGCAAAATTGTGAAGAAAGTGAAATACACGGTTTTGAAATTAACCCTATTACTTTCCATGCTAATTATTTCTACGCCTGTCGAATGTAAGAAAATAGAAATGAAGAATAATACTTGTGGGCACCTTCTCCTAATATATACTTTAAATCTATTTTGCAAATTCAACCAATTGGGAAAACTCTACTCTGTTGAGCTACACATTCTGATACAAATTTATTAAGCAAAGCCTTTTCTTCACTTGTTTGCTCTAAGCAATTTTTTATTTTGGCACACATTTTGAACTTAACCTTTCTTAGCTACGCTTTGTTAGAATGAGTGTTGGTGTGACGTCCTCTCTAAAATTTTATTTTTGACCAGTATTGTTGCATGTGTCCATCAATTAGGTTGAATCAATTTAATTTGGATATGCCTGACGGCTGGTAAGCACATAGGCTTTCGCAAAGGCGAACCCTTTCGCCGAAGGCAGACCCTTTTGCAGACACGTCATTAAAATTAACAGCAAGGCTAATTAATAAAGTTTAGTTGTTGTTTCTTTTTACCTACATATTTACAGTTACAGCCTGCTCCTTGTTAAAACCGAGCATTACGAAAATTAAAATAATCATCCTAATTGCATTTAAACACTTTTTCATGTAAAAGAAATCAAGTAAGCAAACGATCATTTCGGCCTGGACCGAATTTCATATGCCCGCGCACATTTTAGTTAAATGTAATTCGGTTTGGTCGTGCATTTTTGAAATCAAACAAACACGTGGACAATAAGATTTATCGCTTGTGGCAACAGAGAGACGGCCGGAAACTTAGTCTCAACATATAAAAAGTGGGTTTGTGTCGTATCTAAATGAGTTGGGAAGGAATTCATGTATCAAACTTGAGCAAATTTCATCAAGTCGCTTATGAGACGCATTAATCCCAAAATGAAGGTAGCGCTGCCAAGTTTAAAAATTTTTTTTTGCGTGTGTTTTGTATTTAATTTCTAGGGTCCATAATTTGTACAAATATGAGCAATTTTGCTTCATTTATAATAGAGATATCAAGTTTTTCTTTCCTTCTTGGTCCATTTTCACTAAGAAGTTATCTTGGACAAAGCGGAATATGTCCAAAATTCATGCAAATAAAATGTGGTTAAATTTTAAGGGCCGATGTCGAATTTAAACCACACCTAAACGTCAAGCTCTTTCCACATTTCGTTTGAAATTCTTAAAATTCAGACTACCTCAACTTGAACCATAGAAAGATACATAATCGAGCAACGCGTTAAAGTTATTCAGGCTTTTTATGAAACCGGGCGTTCAAATCAAAATGCATATCGCGCACTTCGTGATTTTTTCGGTCAATTTAATCGTCCAAATGTGCATACAATCGGAAAAATTGTGGAAAAGTTTGAGCAAACTGGGTCTGTAGGAGATGTGAAAACACCAGTGCATGCTCGTACAGCTCGTACTGCAGAAAATATTCCTGCTGTTCGCGATAGTGTGGTTGAAGAGCCGTCCACCTCAACTTGTTGCCGTGCCCAACAATTGCACTTCTCACGCTCGTCGTTGATGATCATTATGCATAAAGACTTGCATTTACACACTTACAAGGTGCAATTGACTCAAGAACTAAAGCTTCTTGACCATTTCAAGCCTCGTCAATGGTCAGAATGGTGGCAGCAAATGGTGATTGACCAATTTTCGAAGAAAATCATCTTCAGTGGTGAGGCACATTTACACCTCAGTGGATTCGTCAATAAGCAGAATTGCCGCATTTGGGCGAATGATAATCCAAGAGTGATTGCCGAAAAACCAATGCACCTACAAAGAGTGACTGTTTGGTGCGGTTTATGGGCCGGCGGCATCATTGGGCCGTATTGTTTCCAAAATGAGGCCGGTCAGGTAGTAACTGTGAATAGTGTTCGCTATCGTGAGATGATAACGAACTTTTTATGGCCCGAATTGGAAGATATGGATGTGGACCATGTGTGGTTTCAACAGGACGGTGCCACTTGTCACATAGCTAACGAAACAATGGTCCTTTTGCGCGAAAAATTTGATGGCCGAATAATCTCACGTCGCGGCGATGTCAATTGGCCGCCAAGATCATGTGATTTGACACCGTTGGACTTCTTTCTTTGGAATTATTTGAAAGAAAAGGTATACATCGATAAGCTGGCAACAATTCAAGAGCTAAAGGATGAGATAATTCGGCACATTAACGGCATAGAACCTTAATTATGTCTCAGAGTCATCGAAAATTTGGACCATCGGATGGAGGTGTGCCGCCGAAGCCGCGGCGGCCATTTGGCCAATATTTTGCTCCATACGTAATTGAGCTATACCAATATTATCACAGTAAAGAGAAATGACAATAATTTTCTAAGCAAATTGTATTTTATTCAAAATCAATACCGGCCTTTAAAACTTAACCACCCTTTATAAATATATAAATCGATATTTATCGCTATTCCTCTACACTGTTACATACAGGCAATATGCGAACCTTGTGCACACGTGCGCGTGGTTCTAAAAATTCTGTTGAAAATTAAATTAAATAAATACAGTCCATCATGGCAAGCCAGTGTGAACCAATATCATTTTGTGACACATTTTTCTGTCAACTTAGTCACAGGGAAGCATTTTGGACTCAGTAAAGGCGAAGAAATGAAGACTTTAATATTAATCTTTTTTTGTTTCCTTCCATTAACTTTGATGAATTAGCAAATCAATCAAAGGGAAGGTGGCCAACTGGCAACGTAAAGTTTTAAGATGTGCGCAATACACTAATAAACTTGTAAGTATGTATGTAGGGATGAACGTGTGTATGTACATCCCTAATAAGGATTATGTAATCACGAAATATTGTGACGCATTTTAATGTATGATTAAGGTTTGCTTGTAATTTCGAGGTTAATGTTGTTATGTACGTAGGAGTAGCTAATATGATACTAAAGGGAATATAAGCGTAAAGGGTCATTCACAAGTGACGCCCAGATGTCATTAGTAAATAATTACTAGATGGTACCTTTTTTATGCCATCTTTGACATTTGTCAAGTAGACAGATGTATTGTCCAATTTTACACGATGGAATAACGCGTTAATATTATTGAAATTTATTATGGTATGAAAATAGTCGATCCTTAGGAACAACGTATTGCAAAATTCATCACTTTTTGTGTGGCAACAATCATCAATTTTCATTACTTAAAAAAAAACCAATAAGTTTAAATAAACTTTATTTATTTCGAAAACCGAATTAATCGAAAATGTAACGCAAATTCAAGAGTTGCTTTTTGAAACTTCGGCGCAGTCGAATATTTTCAAATAGTTTTCGAAAGTTTTGTATAAATGCCGACTAAGCTGCTTCACTTTAAATTAGAATTAACAAGCCGATGTGATGCTGTAGTCTACTGCATAATTATGTGAAAAAAGGCAGTACGAGGCGTGATAAACAGAAGCACTTGAAGCTGAAGAAAACAGTAAGCAAAATCTTGACATTTGATCAAACATGGCTTTCTTATTGAGGACTTGGCTCTCCTGGACACTTCCATTGGGACGATTCGCCTTTGGTTTCGATGTCATAACCACATATCTAAGACTCACCACCAGTTATGACCTTTTTAAGCAAATCTGGATCATCTTCGACGTCATTCAGCAATTCCTGCGCGATGCTCATGCGACGTTGTTTTTGGTAAAAATTCAGCAAATTTGGAACGAACTTCGATGCCACGCGCTTCATACCCAAAATTTCTGAAAAGATTGCATAGCATGAGCCAACCGATAAGACGATATGCCGACATCCTCAGCAACTTCTCTAATTGTGATTCGACGATTCTCCATAACAATTTTCTTACGTTTCTCAACATTTTCATCTGTTGTTGATGTTTTGTCCAGAGCGAGCGTCGTCATTCACATCTTCTCGACGTTCTGTGAAAAGCTTGTACCACTTGTAAACATTTTTTTTACTCTGAGTACTCTCACCGTATGCCACTGACAACATTGCAAGTGGTTTTGAGCACTTAATTCCATTTTTTACACCAAATTTTATACAACGTCTTTGATAAATCTTTTTCGATAGCAGAAAATCCCCGAACGCGCAAACTAAATATGAGATGTTGCTAAAACAATGAACATATCTTCAAGAAGATTGGACCAACATAAAAAAAATATAATCTATAGTTGAATGTTAGAAAACTCAAATTATTTTTTGAGCACATCTCGTATGTTCCGTATTCCTTTTTCACGGATAGCGCACAGATTTGGCACTGCAGGAATAGTCGTCGGTGTAAGGAAATACAGGATAACAAAGGCATAAGGACTGTCGTTTCAATATTTTTTAGTATTGTTTTACCTCTTTTGCTATATGAAGGCTGCGCGTTATCATACGGCAGAATAATTTTATGGTGTCTTTCTTAATGCTAAAGCAGGTTTTTTCCATGGTCAGCTCAAGCGAATTAATTTCATTTGACAGCAGTCTCCTGTATTGATTTTACCCAGTTTCAGCAGTTCACAATATTATATCACAACGAATTGGTTCCTCCAATTACAAAGCTTGACCTTGGCGTCGTAAACATTCGGTTTGACTTATTCGATTTTCTTCGCTTCGGATTATCTTAGTTGCAAAGCACTGAATAAACTGCTCACAAGTCAAGATTCGATTTGCCTCATTTCTCGGCTTCGATTCGTATGGTACTCATTTTCCTTGCTTTTGAATCATTTCGAAATTATAGCCCAGTCCAAAACGAAGTTCTTAGGTATGTTAAACGAAAAATTCTTTTAATTTTTGTAGTAAATTAATAAGTACTAGCGAAGTAGTTCTTACAGAAGTGTAAAAATGGCTTCGCTCCCACGCCCATGAAAAATTCTCTAATTGGAAGCGACGACAATGGATTTCGCGGTATTAGTAACTTTCACCAAGTATGGCAAAGACATTAATTCCGTACTAGCTTCATTTAATGTGGATTCTAGGCTTACCAAAATTATGCCAACAGCTACGCACTACATAACCACAAAAGCCAACAGCACAACGATGAAGCTTCGATAAGACAATATTACAAACACTTCCAGTTTATATTAAAGATAATCTATGGGCGTGCGATTTAAGTGAATTAGAACAATAAAGAAGAAATGGGGCGTATGCAGGCGTACACAGATATAAGACTACATATTCGTATATTCCCGTCAAACTGAAAATCCACAAGTGCTTATTTAGCATCTGCTCACATATGAGTGTATGAATGTGTTTTTCGTGTGCAGTTGTAGTACTTACATCAAAAAACATTTTTGTTTGATATCAATTTGAGATAGATTTGACATTAAATAATTTTCTCAAATCACCAAACTTAATTATGAACCGCATTATTATAGCGTTCTTTAGCATGGGCTGAAAAGTCCCGGGCCTAACAGTTTTATTACATTCAACTCTTATCAGTTAGAATGAACCTTAAAAATACAGCTATTAAAATTCCATGATATTCTATTCCTTAGTTCGTGAGTTATTGTGCTAAGAGTGATGCTACTTTTGTTATTTTCAAAAACCATGGATCAAAAAGAATTTCATGTTTTAACTTTACACTCCTTCTTGATGGTAACAAATAGCGTTCAAGCGAAGCAATGGCGTGAAAAATCTTAAGGGAAGTCCGCTCCATCAGAAACCATAATAAAACTACGGTTTGATGACTTCAAACTTAGTCGTCGAGACACCGATGATGCACAAGGCAGTGGACGTCGACATGAGGCGGTAACACCTGAAAACATTTCACTAAATCACATTACAATAATCGAAAAGTGAAGTTGCGTGAGTTACCTGATATCGTAAAGGTATCAAAAGAACGTATTGGCTTTAAATTGCATAAGCATTTGACTATAAGAAAGCGCTATTCAAAATTGGTTGGATGACCTGTGCCAATCAAAGCAATGGCAAAACTACATGGAATTATTATACACTTTGCTAGGCAAGTAAAGTGCTGCGGGAAATTTAATAAAATAGTTAATATCAAATGGTAAAAAAATTTGAAAGTCAGCTTCAAAATGGAGGGTTTATCAAACATGGAGAGACATTTTTTCTTGTGCCAGGATACAATATTTACACCCACCCACACATGCCTTACTTATACTAAAAGTTGTTATTTTGATAATCTAAGAAAGATGGTATTTTTTAATATAATTGATCCGCTGTTTATTTTATTATAAAGAGGATGGTACGCCGTTAATAGTGGAAAATAACATCAGGCAAATGACCACCACGACCACGCTTACAGGACAATATCCTTTTCATGAAATTTTCCATAACCGAATTGCAAAGTGGCTGCCCTATGTCCTCGATTTCCTCAATAATTCTATCTTTGAGGTCTTGTATCGACCCTGGGCTGTTGGCGTAGACCTTCTCTTGCACGTGGCCCCAAAGAAAAAAGTCCCAAGGCGTTAAATCACAAGATATCGGTGGCCAATTGTGATCATCTCTATGAGAGGTAACACGGTCCGGAAACTTTTCCCGTAAAGATCGTTGCTTGTGTGGCACGTAACGCCGTCTTGTTGTCCAGTTCAATACTCTCTATAGCGATATATAACACCTGTTATTGGAAACCTGTTTGCTTTGGTAGCTCTGATGACTTTGATTTCGAGGTGTCACTTCATTTAAGAAAAATTCCACATACTTTTTGTGTACAATGATTTAAGGTCCATAAACAATATCTCGCTAGAATACTCTATCCTCATCGAATGTTGTCAACATCCATGCTTTTGCACCAAAATTAATCATCCAATTTTGTTTTTGAGTATTACTGAATAAAAAATAAATGAAATGATTTTGTGTAATTGACATCTTTATTTTGACCTTTCTATTTTTTTTTTGTTAAGTAGAAAAGATGATATCCGTCAAGTGGCCGCCGCCGGTGTTGATAAACATTTGTGCCCGTGTTAGCGCATTTTCCATGACTTTCAACAAGAATATTATCTTGAAGGGATGAAATTGTCTGAGAGTTGTTGGCATAAGCCTGTGACTTTAAGTATCCCCAAAGAAATAAGTCTATCCTGTTAAATCGAGCGATCTTGCTGGCCTTGCCAAATTGGCCGAATGCACTGTCTCGTTGAAACCTCATGTTTACCAAGCCCCGCTCATTTCCAATTGCATCCAATAATTAAAAAGTCATTTATCATGGCCCTTAACAATTCGACAGTAACAGTGGGCATATTACCGATGACGGCCTCAAAAATTACGACGCAATCACTCCTATCGCGTAAAGGCCGCACCACACATTGACTTTGATATAATGGTCCACCTCTTCGTTGTTGAAATTGAGGATGGCTTGACATTAAACCACAAGCGATTGACGGTCAGTAGGCATTAACTGATGCACTGTTTACACTTTGTATGGTAACATATGAAGTATTTCACTAAAATTCGCTGTAGTGTTC
The DNA here is from genome assembly GCF_028408465.1 of Anastrepha ludens. Classification (NCBI taxonomy): domain Eukaryota; kingdom Metazoa; phylum Arthropoda; class Insecta; order Diptera; family Tephritidae; genus Anastrepha; species Anastrepha ludens. The sequence goes on along the minus strand of NC_071500.1, from coordinate 43,113,976 downwards.
GTCTGGTGACGCCCAATGGTGAGGCCCGTCGTTTGGTTGACTTTTCTTCGTCCTCAGCGATACTGGCAGCCACAACTTCAATATTCTCGGATAAACGACTAGTTCGGTGGGGGCTACGATTGATGGTGGTGGCCATTTGCAAAGATTGTAACGTGCTCTTAAAAAAATAAAAAAATAATTGGCGCATTAATTTCTGTTAGGCGTTTGGCCTAGCTCTTCCTTCTATTTAGGGCGTGCGTCTTGATGTTGCTTCACAAATGCAGGGACCTACAAATGAAGGGACCGAACGGCAAATGGGTTTTTAAGAAGGACTTTTTCATGTCAGAAATACACTTGGAGGTTTGCCATTGCCTCTTGAGGGGCGCCCGCTATTAGAAACAATTTTTTCTATCATTTTACTGTTTCATGCACGGAGATTCCAACCTAAGTACTCCCGAATGATAATCGAGTACCACTCATCGGCTACAGTGGTCACATTCTGTTATAGGGTGATTAATTTTTAACCACCGTTTATTAGTACGGCATGATTGCGTGACATACTACTTGCAACTACTTTTCGCGCTGTCGAAAATTGAAAAAAGGTCGTGCAGTGGAAAGCTGCTTTAAAGTAAATAAAGATAAGTCGTGTGTCAATCTTTATTTTTAGGAATTCTTCAAAATTTTCCATATGGGGAATATCTGACGCATGGCGGAGTGGCTCCATCAGGATTCACCTATTAAATTTTATTTCAATGTTATTTGATGGTTATCCCGGAGGGTACCTGGCCGAAGTCGCACAGATCGTGAGAATCCGATCAAGGGAGCTCTGCCCTTGTAACCCTTTCTCACTAACTGATAAAATTGCAGACAAAACAAAACTATTCGTATATCTTCTTTCTTTCTTTTTTTGCAAATATTCCAATGTAACGAATTTGCAATTTCCCTTAATGAGAACTTCATTAGCCAAATGTACAAAGGGAAGAACACCCCGTCAAATTAACTTCTGTTAATTCTATTTCTTCCTCTTTATACAAGTACTGCTTGCATCGTAGACTCGTTCGTGTGCACATATACATATATACAATTTTCGTTTTTGCTTTTACTGTTAATAGTGGCATTTGCAATTACGCTAATTTCAATTTGACAGCCGACGGTATATTTGTGTCGAACGAGTTGTGTCTTATCCCATCTAATCAACCTTTACCGATGTCGCACAAAGTTGCTGCTGCTGACGAGCATTTCCAGAAGGTTATTGCTGTTAGTTGATTTAAAAGTATACAATCCAGAGCGCTCGCTGTATGCGACGGATTTATAAAATGTTGAAACATTAGAAAAAATGTATTTTCTGGTTCTATTTTTGTTGAGGTTACAACCTTTCATTAATGAAAGTTTTAGTCGATTAACTGACACTTTATTGGCAGTCATCGGTATGATATGTAAGCATTGTAGGCCGATGTTATGCACTGGATAAAATAGAAGAAAGTTGCTAGCAATATGATCGTAAATGACTTGCTGGAGGAGCTGGTGAAAGGGGCCTGCAAGGTGGTTGCATACGCGGATGACGTCGCATTAATCGTTAGAGGAAAATTTGTGGATACTCTGTACAACTTGATGAAGGGATATCTGAACGTAGTTGTTAGATGGGCAACGGATTGCAGCCTGTAGGTGAATCCTCTTAAGATGGAGCTCGTCCTATTTACGCGGAAACGTAAAATACCCAGAGCTCAACTTCCCTCACTAGTGGGCGCTTCTCTGATGCATGCTTTCTGACAAGATGAAGACCTAGGTATTATCCTTGACAGCAAGCTTACATGGAAGCCCAATATTGAGGAAAGAGTGAGGAAGGCAACAATCGCCTTGTATGGGTGCAAGGGCGCAATTGGCAAAAGAGGGGGCCTTTCGCCTAGAGTAGTTTTCTGACTATATAATATTACTAGCGGACCCTCTGCCTGCTTCGCTAGGCATTTCAAAATTAGAAATGAATAATGCACACTCGATTTAAATTCACTCTATGTGTATTTATTCTTTTTTTACATACAATATAAAATTAATGTCAATTTTAAACTCAAACTAACACAAAGCCTTTGCGTAAACTACATTTTTTGTTTTGCCTTGAGTTGTGGTATAAATAAACAGAACTGATGGCTTACTTACGCGTGAACATGATACATATATATTAATTGTCCGTGGGAGAAGCATGGATATTCTAAGTCAATTCCTTGTGTTTTGTTTATTGTCATTGCAAATGCAAGACGTATTGGAAATTGCAATATTTTGAAGTCAAAAGCTAAATCTGGTGGAGTCAGCGGAATACGCGGAATCAATACGTCTTCACCTTTGAATTTTCCTTTTAAAATTGTTGCTTCAATAAGATTCTTCATGACCTTTTTGACTGCTAATCTTGTTCCGTTACACAATCGAGGCTGATTTAAATTTCTAAGTAAAATAATTGATGCACCAACTTTCAATTGTAAGCGATGAGCGGGCAGTCCAGGTAAATCCAAGAAATTTAAAAATTCTGTTGGATAATTTACAGCGTCATCTTGATTTTTAACTGTATCAATTGATTTAAATGTTACAATCTCACCAGCACATCATTTAAAATATTCGCATTCAATTGACCAACATCCTTATTTTTCGCAGCCAGTATTGCCTTTCAGCTAACCAATTGTGATTTTGATAATTTTGCGCAATATTTGGAGAAACACTTAAAACCAATTCTTGTTTTGTGTGTGCGAAATTACAAAAATTATCTGGCAAAGTGATTAAGCCAGTAGCAGCATCAATAGGAATTTGTCCATTTCCTATCTTCAGAAGTTGTCTTGAAAATTCGTCAGCCGATGCATAATTTTGCAAATAAACTCGCAGATTTGTTTTCAAAGTCAAAGTTTTTACGTGCCTCTATAAATGGGATGTCTTTAAACCTGCTTTTAATTCATCTGCTGGTGTTGAACGGGGAATTACTGGCAAAGTTTGAAGAAAATTATCAGACAATAATATTAAAGCGCCACCAAATATTTCTTGACTATTACGTAAACCTTTCAAAGTTCTATACAATGCTTCTACTGATTTTTTATGTCCCATTGTACATTCATCCCACACAATTAATTTGCTTGTCGGCTTTCGCGTTTTCTTTTCTTGGTTTTAGACTTTCACCACAAAAAAATTACTCAAACCCATGAACAAAGTTATGTATGGATTCAACCGCTGAATAATTTCGTATATTTTAAATCCATCTGAACTTTTACATTTGCGAATTTATATATATGTATTGTATTTAACATTTAATTTAAGTAAACGTTTCAATATTTGTCCAAAAACTTTGAACTTCGAAAAATACAGGCTTATGGTTATTAATGGAATCAAATATATTTAACGAATTTTTATTTTATCTAAATCATAAAACGTTCAAATGAAGCTCAAAATATTTTTCCAGTTTAACCCTAGAAAACTAAACCTTTTTTTTAAACGCTTAGAACTAATGCTCGCCTATCAGGCTACTTTTTAAAAAACAAAATTCTTCTCAAATTTTTGTTAAGTTTTTGTATTGAAAAACATTTTATTTTTTGAGAGTTAGAGTATTTAACTATAATACAAAAAAAATATTTCATCAAATTGTTTTTATAAGTCAAGTATGTGCTTACTAAATTAACACTTAAATTTTTTTTTTGCAAGGATATCATTTAGAAAAAATTTTATAATTTTTTTTTTCTTTAAAACAAAAACATAAAATTCATATTTTTTCTTATAGCTATTTGTACTATATTAAGTTTCATAAAAATAAAGAACTTCAAATATATTATTAACATTTTGTTTTGTACATAAAAATTAATTCAGACCTTTTTTCTTATACCACATGTATAACAATTTGGGGATCTATGTTCCAGGCAGTATGCTCTATTGCATTTTGCACAATAATAAACACTCATACGTTTCTTGCTTGATGGACAGTAATTGCACGTTGATCTTTTCCCTTTCTTTATTTGTGGTTCAGAGTTTTCTTGCTGCTCTTCGGAGCTATGAATAGAGTCGGTTATTGCTTCCCGAACTCGTTTTTGCATAGATGGTCTTTCTTGAAGTCTCATTGAGAGCCAGTCACAGCACAAATCCTTACTAAGATCCTTCATGAAATCCCTTCTGCTCATTGGCTTTCTTTGTTTTTGGTCACAGTTTGAAACATAGAGAATATAACTATTCAATACTGCCATATTTATCAGACCGTAAAATGTACATAGTGGCCAACGCCCGGTTTTGCGGCTGCAGCTGGCATGACAACACATCTGATCAAAAGTGTCAACAGCACCTTTTGTTGCATTATAGGATTCAATAATTACAGGTTTTTTTGATAGTGAGTTAAGTGTGGGTTCGTCGTGCTTAGTTGATATTAAAAAAACAGTTTCAATCGAAGTCTGAATCGAAATCCTTTCCTAAATTGTCCTCTATTTCGCTTCCATTTAGCGACAGCTCCTCCAGCAATTTTTCTATTTGGGAGTCAGAAGCACAAACAGTCGGCGCACTCGCGTATCGACACTCACGTCACTGTAGACAGTTATACTTTCGAGGTTGTAAAAGACTTCGTTTATTTAGGAACCAGCATTAACACCGATAACAATGTCAGCCTTGAAATCCAACGTAGAATCTCTCTTGCCAACAAGTGCTACTTTGGACTAAGTAGGCAACTGAGCAGTAAAGTCCCGACTCGACGAACAAAACTAACACTTTACAAGACTCTCATCATGCCCGTCTTAACGTATGGCGCAGAAGCTTGGACGATGACAACATCCGATGAAGCGACGCTTGGAGTGTTCGAGAGAAAGATTCTGCGTAAAATTTTTGGACCTTTGCACGTTGGCAACGGCGAATGTCGCAGAAGATGGAACGATGAGCTGTATGAGCTTTACGACGACATAGTCATAGCGCAGCGAATAAAGATCCAGCGGCTTCGTTGGCTGGGTCATGTCGTCCGAATGGATACAAACGCTTCGGCTTTGAAAGTATTCGATGCGGTACCAGCTGGTGGTAGCAGAGAAAGAGGAAGGCCCCCTCTGCGTTGGAAAGATCAGGTGGAGAAGGACTTGGCTTCACTTGGTGTGTCCAATTGGCGCCGGTTAGCACGAGAAAGAAACGACTGGCGCGCTTTGTTAACCTCGGCCAAAATCGCGTAAGCGGTTATCGCGCCAATTAAGAAGAAGAAGACACGCCTGTTAAGGCCGATGATGTCAATATCATCGGCATACGCCAGCAATTGTACGCTCTTATAAAAAATTGTGCCTGAGCGATTAAGTTCTGCGGCTCGTACGATCCTCTCCAACATCAAGAAGTCACACGACAGCGAGTCACCCTGTCTGAAACCTCGTTTGGTATCAAACGGCTCGGAGAGGTCCTTCCCAATTCTGATGGCGCTGCTGGTGTTGAGCAACGTCATCTTACATAGCCGTATTAGTTTTGCGGGGATACCAAATTCAGACATCGCGGCATACAGGTAACTTCTTTCCGTACTGTCGAATGCAGCTTTGAAGTCGACGAAAAGATGGTGTGTGTCGATTCTCCTTTCATGGGTCTTTTCCAAGATTTGGCGTATTGAGAATATTTGGTCGATGGTAGACCTTCCAGGTCTGAAGCCACACTGATAAGGCCCAATCAGTTGGTTGACGGTGGGCTTCAGCCTTTCACACAATACGCTCGCTAGAACCTTATAGGCGATATTTAGAAGACTAATCCCGCGGTAATTGGCACAAATTGCAGGATCGCCCTTCTTATGGATTGGGCAGAGCACACTTAAATTCCAATCGGCAGGCATGCTTTCATCCGACCATATTTTGCATAGAAGCTGATGCATGTACCTTACCAGCTCCTCGCCGCCATGTTTGAATAGCTCACCCGGCAGTCCGTCGGCGCCCGCGGCTTTGTTGTTCTTTAGCCGCGTTATCGCTATTCTCACCTCGTCATGATCGGGCAGCGGAACGACAATTCCGTCGTCAACGATTGGGGTATCGGGATCTTCACTTTCTCGGTGACATGCGCAGCTGTCACTGTTTAATAAGTTCGAGAAGTGTTCCCTCCATAATTTAAGATTGCTCTGTACGTCAGTCACCAGTTCGCCGTCTTTGTTCTTACAGGAAAACGCCCCGGTCTTAAAACCTTCTGTAAGCCGCCGAACTTTCTGGTAGAATTTTCGGGCGTTGTTCCTGTTGGCCAGCATCTCACGCTCTTCGCACTCACGTATTTCGGCCTCTCGTTTCTTCTTTCGGATAATACGTCTCTCTTCCTTTTTCAGCTCTCTGTAGCGATCCCACATGGCTCGCGTTGCGCCCGATCGCAGCGTGGCTCTATAGGCGGCATCCTTTCTTTCTGCGGCAGCATGACATTCCTCGTCGTACCAATTGTTTTTTCGGGCTCGCCGGAATCCGATTTCTTCTTCGGCGGCGGTACGTAGAGAACGAGAAATGTTGCTCCATTGTTCGTGGATGCCGGTTTGTTGGGCAGTACTCTCTGAGAGCAGGAGTGAGAGTCGAGTGGCGAATCTTCTGGCTGTCTGTTGTGATTGCAGCTTTTCGATGTCGAACATTCTTTGCGTAGGTAGATGCACGTTTTTTGCTGCACAGAGGCGTGTGCGCAGTTTGGCTGCAACAAGGTAGTGATCCGAGTCGATGTTGGGTCCTCGGATCGTACGTACATCTAATACACTAGAAGCGTGTCTTCCATCTATCACAACATGATCGATCTGGTTTCGTGTTTTTCGATCAGGAGACAGCCAGGTGGCTTGGTGAAATGCCGTGTCACGCATGCATAAAAAGGAAAGAAAAGAGAGGACAACTATTGCGTTACGAATAATACAGTCGCATACGTCACTCGACATCGATACAATGTTATTCATGCCTGTGTATATTCTATTCATTTGCGTGTATTCTCATTCCGTATACGTAATGTCACGCAAATATTGTATTTTTCACACTTACACAACGAACGCATACTTATACCGATTTCTTTAAAACTTCACATAAACCATCTATGGACGTATACCAATGATCTGTGAAAGTTTGATTGAAATCGGTAAATGCGTTTAGGCGTGAATCGGCGACTAACGAACACAAAAAAAGGTCTCCATTTTTATATATAATATAATATATAATATTATTGTAAAGCCTATCTTGTTATATGGAGTCATAGCCTGGTGGAACTCACTAGAGAAGACGACATTGGTGAAGAAGCTGGAGAGAGTTCAGAGGTCGGCACTCATTGGTATCAGTGGGGCGCTTCGAGCGACTCCTACTCTGGCGCTCAACGCAATGTTAAATGTGGTACCCGTAGACATCGCAGGCAGAATTGCTTCTACACGTACCGCAATCACACTGAGGGGCTGGAGCTATAAGCTCAACCACACTTATGGGCACTCAGGCATCCTTAGAAACTTGGAGTTCATCCCTCTGTCAACGGTTCAGTGTATACCCTCGTTTAGTCCAACCGGAACCTTCTCCACTTATATTCCGTAAAGGGAAGAGTGGACGGAGGGCTACACTTGGGGGCAGGGCCTGGTGAACTTGTTCACGGATGGGTCGAAGTTGGAAAGAAAGATTGGCGAAGGAGCCTTTTGCGAGGAGCTTCCTATCAGACTCAAGGTTACCGGACCACCGCAGTGTGTTCCAAGCAGAGGTAGCCGCAATGAAGGAGGCAGCTGATTGACTGCTCAAATGCGTACTAACAGTCGAAAAAGTAAATATTTACTCCGACAGCCAAGCGGCAATAAGGGCCCTCGGGTCTATGACGGTGCATTCGGAGCTGGTCAAGGAATGCTTGACCTCACTTTCGACTGCGTCCGAATTCTTTTACATCAGCCTCATCTGGGTTCCTGATCACAGCGACATTGCGGGAAACTGTGAGGCGGATGAGCTGGCTAGAAAGGGGACATGTGAGGGGACTTCCCCGCGAAGGGAGAGAATTGGGATCCCCTTGACTACCTGCAGTCTGCTCCTGGAAAGATGGGCATCACACCAAGTAAGCGAGCGCTAGGCAAGTACACAAACGTGTAAGGTCGCGAAATCCTTCTGGCCACGTGTGGACCGGAGGCGCTCGGTCGAGCTTCTGAGGCTGCCAAAATATCAGCTCTCTAATCTCGTGGGTTCTCTCACAGGACACAATGCGCGAGGAATGCATGCTGTGAGACTTGGAATCACCTCGAGTTCCTTTTGCGCTGGATGTATGGAGGTTGAGGTGGAATCATCTCAGCACCTTCTCCTTAGCTGCCCTGCTCTGGCGTGGCTAAGATCCAGGTATCTTGGCTCCTACTTCTTTGCCACGCCTGCTGATATATAGGGTGGGCCATGTAAAATTTGCTTTTTGAATTCAATCAATGTTTTTTCAAACTTTTTTTTTTTTTGAAGATTGAACATTGTCATTTATGAATGAAAAATAATATCGTTCAAATGACTGCCATGATTGGCATTACAGTGAGCCATTCGATCAACCAAGTTTTTAAGCACATTTTCGATTGTTAGGGCTCCAATTTCATGAATGGCAACTTCGATTTCGTGTTTTAAAGCATCAATCGTCTCTGGATGGTTCGCATAGCATTTGTCCTTAACGGCTCCTCACATAAAATAGTCCAACGGGCTTAAATCACAGCTCCGAGGCGGCCAATTGATATCGGAATTTCGGCTGATTATTCGGTTTTCAAAAACGGTAGCCAAAAGTTCGAGTGTAACTTTGGTAGTGTGACAAGTTGCATCGTTTTGTTGAAACCAAATGTCGTCCATGTCATCCTCTTCAATTTTTGGAAACAAAAACTCGTTGAGCATGTCACGGTAACGCTCGGCATTTTCTGTAACCGCGGCTCCTCGCTCATTTTCGAAAAAAGATGGCCCGATGATGCCGCCAGACCAAAACCGCACCAAACAGTGACTCGTTGTGGATGCATTTGCTTCTCTATAGTAACGTGTGGATTTTCTGAGCCCCAAATCCAACAATTTTGCTTATTGACGCAGCCACCGATGTGAAAATCAGAAAAGAGGAAGATGACTCACCACTTTGGAAATAGGTTTTCAATATTTCCCAAATTCGTTCAAGCGTATAGCGTCCCATTTCGTAAATGTCAAACCTTTCAGTAAATTATGAACACATTTGACATGTCATTTGTGTTAGCATTCTCAAAAAAATAGGTAGTTCAAAAAGCAAATGCTATATGGTCTACCCTGTAGCTGGCGCTGACATTAAAAATTTGATGAATTTCATCAGCAGCATAAAGCGGTTGACGTAAGCATAGGCATCGTTGGTAATCCGCACGCTCCTAGCCATCCCAGCAGCACTTCTCTTCGCCCTCTCCCTGCATCTCATCGGTATTTCTCTCTCACCTCACCCCCTTCATAATGGTATCACAAAGGACGAATCTTTCTTCGCCCAAGTGTGCCCATACCCTGGGCAACCATACCAACCTGATCTGACCTGCTAGCAATATGTGGCACACACTTCGACAAATCTAAAATATCTTTGAAAAATACTAATGTTTATTTATGCTCTAGAGCCTTCAAAGTGCAAACTTTAAAGCCAATGCTATTTATATAAACTGTCATAATTTATTTCTTTTACCTATTTCAGCGATTGACATCTTAATATATACATTTCCAAAAGAGTATTTTTTTTTTGTTTCTTCACGTTTAAATATTTAGAAGTCAAACTTTAAATAATAAAACCTTTCAGAAAATTAACCAAAATAGGCGACTTGAAATCTTCGAAGAGTGTGAAAAAGTTTATTTCACAAACAAAATTTTTAATAAATGTACAAATATAAATGTATGTATAAGTATGTAAAATGGTAATCACGAATACTTCCGTGATACTTTTTGCAATCTTATTTTTACGTCTTCCATTAAAAATGGCAAACTTTTCGATACTTTGTGCGTAGGCATCACTGTAAATAGGCAAACAGCCATCACAAACCAAAACAAAGACTGGATTTTTACATAAATAAATGAATAATTTTATTAGCTATACTTTAAATTACCTTTCTAAAATTTAAAATATTTAGGTTTATGTATATATATGCAAGATATAAAAATATTTTCCATTTCTTTCTTTCAGGTAAGTGATCTTTTTACAAGCCGGAGATATTAAGAAAAGTAGTGAGTAAAAAAATTACTTGAATTAGCCTGAACTATTTTATTTTAAGTTGTACTTATTTTTATTACCATTAAAATTTATTAGAGAAATATAAAATTTTGCATAATGGCACAGTAGGTGCTAAAACCTACGGTGATTTTTCGTATATAATTTGTTGTTTTTAAAACACCTGGTTTTATTTACAGAACTGTTTATGAGTAAACTTAAGCCTAGCAACAGGCTATTGCATCTTAATTTAAACTATATTACTTGGTAAATGTTTTAAAAAAAAGTATTTCAAACAATATCCACTTTCTTATCTAAACTTAAAGTTTCTTATAAAAAAATAACCAATTTGAAGACAAATAGATCAATTTGCTACTGGTATTATTCTGGCCAATGACGAACTAGTACGATTTCCTCTATTCAGCATCAGTATCTGAACTGGAAATATTCTATACCATAAGTAGTTTGGCTTTTCCCTGCAGTGTGCAGAGTTTCCCTGCCGGGTATATTATCACACACCTACATATGCAAATTTGTGCTCATTTATCATTATGTTTACTTATGCACGGCTTGTTTACTTATCAGTTTCCTTTGATTATATAGTCAGCAAGTCTAATTGAAATTGAAAAGTTTTTAATAAGCATCAAAGTTGAAACTGATAGCACCCTGGAGGAGAGGGCAATACTCTCCTACACATACATACACATGTAGTTAAGTATAAGTATGCTGTTAATGCGGTAATAATACATGCAAATTAGTTTAATTGAAATACTTGCTATCATTGTGTGTGCATGCATATGAACGTATGGGTGTGGTAGAGCTTTCTAATAGGAACGGGCCCAAGTTGAGAGGTTGTGACACTCATGTAATTTTGATGGCTTCTGTTGCTTATTATTCAGCCACTTATTATAGAGTCACTGAGAGTACTTTATTTGACTTTGTTGTTTGTTTTTATTTTGTATATTTGCCCATAATAAATTAACGGGAGATGGCAAATAAATTTTTCCGAAAATCATAACATGACATACCTACAAGATTATCAGTTGACTAGCCCATGTTTATCATGTATGTTTTGAGCATTTGTTGGTCCATACTATTAACTTTTGATATTTAACTTTTAAATATTTTATAAGTTTATTCTTATTTTTTAAATTCTGCATGTGTGAGTATTTCTTTTAAAAGAAGTTTTCTCTAATATCTCTGGAGCGCATACTTCACACATATACGAGTACGCAATTTCAACATCGACTCGGCTTACTTAAAAACACTTTCCGCCTCTAAGTTCAGTATAAACCGTCATGTAATATATTTTAAGATAATATTATACTTCCTTAAGAAGAATAAGTTCATAGCGTTTTTATATTTTTATTGTTTTACAAAGATTTGTTTGCTGTTTAGCAAAGGGTAAGAATTCACTCGACAGAATTCTGTTAATTGTATTTTTGAGTTATATGTATAATTTTTTATTAGTTTTAAGGCTTAGAAATGGAATGCCCACGAGGCGAAAATAAACATTTTCGGTCCCTGCTCTTCTTTACTTACGATGGAGGTCAAAAAGGTGCCATAGGTGAGTTTAGAGCTCTGACAGCAAAAATGGAGACTTTGGATGTCAAAAATGGAGGACGTCGATGACACGTCCTGCAGCGGAAGGCCTTCTGAATTTGAAATGTTCATACAAAGAAGATCATGATATGTGTTTGGTGGGACTGGGAGGGCATGGCGCGGGGAAATGCGCGAAAAGAATGCCACCGTTAACAATAAGCTTTACATTGCCCAGCCACACCGTATTAATGAGGTTATTCGACTGAAAAGAGTTGATCAACATGGTCAAACCACCCTTCACGACAACGCCAGGCCCCATGCTGCACATGTTGTCAAAGCCGCGCTTCAAGAGCTCGAGTGGGAGGTCCTTCAGCATCCACCGTATTCTCCGGATCTTACACCGATCGATTACCGTCTTTTCCGTTCCCTGTCAAACCATATAAAGGGCATTACCTTCGATAACAAAGAGGTCCTTAAACTGGCTCAACAGCTTCTTTCACACCAAACCAGGCGATTTTTGGCAAAACGGCATCAACAAATTGGTCGAGAAGTGGGAAGGGGATGTAAACATCAACGGCGAATACATATTGATAATTTAAATTTTTTTTTTTATTTTATGAATTATTGTTTTTTGTTTAAGTAAAAGTCTTCGGTAAAATGCTACGAACTTATGCCCAAGCCTAATACGTAAACAGGGTTTCTGAAAAAAACCTCTTCTGATTTATTGGGTTATACGACATGGTGTCGAAAAGTCAACCATTTGCGAGATATTAGATTTTTAAGGTTATTCAATTTTGCTTGCGAGTCAGTGTTTTTTTTTTTGTTTTTGAAATTGTTGTATATCTCTCAAGCACCCGGTGTAAGTTAACGGACGTAGCAATTAATAAAAATTATTAATAAAATTAGGCCATATTTTCTCATTGGTCAACTTGTAAAGAGTAGTTTCGACGCTTCCCAAGTGCCAATTTCGACGTGAGTGACAAAGATCGCGAACTTTCGAAAATTCGAAGATACTCAACTTCAACAATTACAAAATATATTATAAAGAGTTGGATGCTAACAGATCAAGCGACGGTCTGCACGCGATGGGAATGGTCTAGAAGGCAAGTAACTGGGTGCCACATTAATTGATGGAGTGGGATATCGATAAATGTTTGGTGACGTGTGAAATGCCTCTTAAATGGCAGAAAGGAAAAGGACTTCTGCACTGCTAAATCAATGTCGATGAAAAATCGATCTATTGTGATAACCCTGAGCGTCGAAAATGTTGGAGCATGCCAGTTGAACCAGGGCCATAGACAGCGAAAAAAATATTCATGCTTGAAAGGTTATGTTGTACATCTGGTGAGATCAGAAGGGTCTCATCTATTATGAACTGACGATCGTTACCGACTGCAGCTAATACATTTGAAAAGCGGCCGCAATGGGACACGACAAACTGATTTTGCTGCATGACAACACCAGGTCACTTGCTGCTAAATCGGTCCAGAAATATTTAGAGGGACCGAATTGAGAAATCTTGCCCCACTCGCCGTATTCCTCAGGCCTTGCACCTTTGGATTACCATATGTTCCAAACAGTGCAGTCAGCTACTAGTGGAGAGCGGTGCACTTCTTACGAGAGCATTGCATACTGGCTCAATTAGTGGATCGAGTCAAAAGAACTCGAATTTTTCGTCAGAGGAATCCGTATGCTGCCTGAGAAATGGAGTAAAGTTCTAGCTTCCAATGGCACATACTTCACATAATATGAAGTATTTTTGAATTGCTTAAATAACTCGTGACTTTGGCTAAGAAAGGACGGAAACTTGTTATCATACCCATTAAATAAATAAATAAAATAAATTTCATTTGAACTCTGCTCTGACAGTTCTTGATAAAGTTTTCAATTTACGGTTAATCGGTAAAAGATGCATATAGGTATAAGTGGCGTTTACAGCATTTATTGGGTGCTTGGCCAAGCGCTTCATCCTATTTGGCGTGTGTTACTCCGAAGGGCAAATTATTTTTTAAGCCGAGCTTTTCCATAGCAGAAACGCACTCGGAATATTAGTCATATTCCAATCCATTCGATTATGGCGGTCGCCTTCATATTTCCCATCATCAAAAGAAGGTTTTGTATGGAAATTGTTCCGCAAAATTCCAAGAGTAGATAATGCAATTTAATAATCTCAGTAGGTAGTCCAACATAACAAACATGGACTCCAAATTATACCTGTTTAGTGGCTAATATAATTTAAATAAACGAAAATGATCGGGTGAACATATTTTGCGGTCGGGAAACATTCTATGGTGGGCACTATGGTCACACTGTTTTTTAATCGCTCTTTTTTTTGTTTTAGTCGGCTAAAAACTTGGGTAGGATTTTTGCACTGTTTCTTTTTCTGACTGTGTGACTTGGTTCGTGAATTGAATATTGGTCTCTGCGTGTGAAAATAGCAACGCGTACCAATGAGGAAGGGAATTCGACGCGTGTACTTGACGCATTTGTACATACTACGGCATCGTACTCGCCACGAACTTGATGCTAGCGTCTGTGACGGAACTTACCGAAGAGCACGACAATTTGTTTTTATGCAACGACATACCGATATGGAGAGTAACCCGTAGTTTTGAAGAGGAACAAGAAAACGAGATAGACAACTCTTTGAGGCAGACCCAGCCAAGGTGTTGCAGAACAGGTGGGTCGGTATGATTTGTAATGCCTTCTATCTGGACACCATCCATATCACTCTACAAATAATAGAAGGTAAATTAGAGAAGGGGCTAGATTGTTGCAGATTTGCGATAATGCCCACTATTGAGCTTCGGAAAACATATACCAAAATTAAAAGAGAACCACAGGATTGCAGAGAAGAATTGATGCGAATGTCTTAAAACATAAAATACTTAACGGGGTTAGAAGGCAGGCTGAATATCTATTGCGTATAGAGTAATATTTTCGAATGTTATGCTTTAAAATCAAATATCTCGGAAGTGGTTAAGTTTTGGATACAATAGGATACAGTGACCCTGTATAAAGCATACGTTTAAGTATGGAAGCAAAACAATTAGATGAATGAGAGAGAGCTTATGCACATGAAACTCCCGTCAGCTGCTTAATATTCTCTTGGCATGCTTAGTGTACTATATTTATTAAAAAACAGTCAATCAGGACGGCACACCCGGTTGCAAGGCAGGTAATCGTTGAAAACCTGCAGTCTAAGTACTTGTACTGTAAGTATGTATGGATGTGTGATAACTACATCTACAAAGCCATCAAAATATATTTACACCTATGCATACGGGCATATACTTCTGTATGTGTATAGATTTTGCTTCCAAGGAGTAATCGCAAGTAACACATGCACAACAAAAACAACAAAAAATGTAATCGCATTGCTCAAAGCTGCTCTAAGTTTCAATTAAATTGCAATTTATGATATCGCCTGGCAGGCCACATTGCAAAAAACGGGAAAAACACAATACGTTAGGAAGGTGTTACATACAAATATACTATATGTAGTTATACATACGGCGCCGTTGTGTAATAACTGCAGAAATATAATACATACATAATTCATAAAATGTTTATGCAGTCACTTTAGCAGACGTGCTCAACTGCCGTTTGGCGCACAATTCCGGCGACAAATGCTGTGCGGGCGCACATAGCTGAGTGAGTGGAAAAACGGCGCACAAACGTGACAGACGAGCATCTAAAGTAGCGTACTTATGGATGTATGTAATGGCGGATCTTCGGGTGGGGGAAAGGCTGATCTGCGGACCCAAATTGAAGTAATGGAAAATTCAGATATTCTACCATATAAGAGCGGCAGTGTAACCGAGCGGGCTTGCTAACTATTGCCATTCGGTAGGTCCAGGACTCGATCCCATTGTCAAAATGAAGCAGAAAAAGCTATGAAAGTTTGTTTGGAATAACGATCACCATCAGATAGGCAATGTCCTACCTCCGAAGTGAAAGCGAAACATGAATTCAAAACAAATCATCAGCGACTAAGGAATAGTCGAGAGAGTGAAATTTTCGTTATAAATCAGAACCGAATCGGAGATATTTATAAGCGACAATTGTATATACTCGTATACTCGCACGTATATGCTTTATATATTATTTTTGGGTGTTTTTCCGAGCTTCTCCTCCAATTTATGGTTTGCATCTTGATGTTGTTCCACAAATGGAGGGACCTATAGTTAAAGAACGGCAGATATTTTTTATGAGAAGCTTTCTTAAGGCAGAAATGTACTCGGAGGATTCCATTGTCTGCCGAGGGGCGATCACCTCGGTGTTTGACCGAAATTCGAACCTACGTTCTCTCTGATTTCCAAATCATTCGGCTACGGCGGTCGCCGCAGATATTTAAGATATTAAAAAAATTGGCAACCCTTGTCGCAACTCAGTTAGATTGCTGTGGTTGCCACTTTCTATGAGGATATTGATGGGCTGGCTTTTAGTCTAGGCTCACGTTCTCCCGTTAATTTATAATGTGGGAGAATACATCATCACTCTAACATTTACTGTTATGGATGGCTGCCTATTCTAGTAGAAGTAAGAGTTTAGACATTTAAGGTACGACAAAGTAGTTGATTAAGTAAAAAAAAATTCGTACATATTTTTTACAAATTGTACATATTTTTTTTGTTTTTTTGGATGGAAATATTAGTGATGGAATTTTTTAAATAAACTTAGTTTTTGCGTATTCGCTCTCCTTCGCCGTGTAAGTGCTTACAAGGGTTTGAAAATTTAGAAGAATAAATTTTTTTAAATATACATTGAATATGTCGCGAATAGTATAATATATAAAAGTTTAAATTCAATTAGACACAAAAATTTAGTAGATAGGACCTTGGAAATGTCCGTGCATTACGGTAAGAAGAATGTAAAGGCGTTTCCTTAATAATATTTTTTTTAAGTTGGTGGAGTTAATTGAAAATATAAATTAAAATAAGTTAAAAAGTTATATTTGAGTAGGAACGAAAAACTATATATTATTTAATCATAACTAATTTTACAAACAGATATGTGGTCCAAATAATACTAAAAACTACGTATTTTTATACGCAACTCTGAAAACTCAGATTTCATTACTTTCCCATTCGTTGTATAAGTATTTATGAGTACTGTCACGATAGTACTGTCCATAGCTTCCCTGCTTTCTTCTTCTTCTCCTGCTTTCGTGGGACTAAAATTTAAGCATCTTGGTTTTCAATTCTCTCCTATGCCTGCTGCTTAAGGCGGGTCGATTTAAAAATCGCTCATTGCTCTGTGAAAATCGTATTCTAGGGATCAAAATAAGAAACTTTGCCGAAGGAGCCATACCTCTAAAACGAATTCTGATGTCCCCCAATTTGGGTCGAACGAAAAATCCCACTTTGACCCATTTAGAGTGCTCCAATCGAGTCCAAATGTATGACCGACCCCCGCTAACTTTGGACGGCCAATCCACCCATGCCAGTGGCACACCCCCTGGAACTCCCCTGGGGGGTTCCCCATACAATCATTTCAAAATATCACCATTTTTGGCCTTTACATGAGAAAAGAAACTAAAAAGTTCGACCCAAATTGGGGGACATCGGAATTCGTTTTAGAGGTATGGTTCCTTTGGCAAAGTTTCTTATTTTGATCCCTAGAATATGATTTTCACAGAGCAATGGGCGATTTTTTTGCCTCCCCACAAATCGACCCGGCCTAGTGCTGATATATCAGGCCTTGACATTAAAAATCTGAGAAGTTCATCAGCAGCATAAAGCCGATAACAAAAGCGCAAATCAGTCACTGTTCATAATTGACGAATACCCAGCACCCTCTCCTTCCCCCCACCCTCTCCACTCTCACCTATCGTCCCATCAGTTTCCTTCACTTATTTTTCTTTGCAATGGTGTCACAAAGGATGAACTTAATTTCTTCGTTCAAATGGGTCCACTCTCTGGGCAACTACTATAGCCTAAACTAACCTATTGTAACCTAATTGTAAACTAGTTGAATATATTATTTATTTCATTTAATGTTCTTTCCATTTGTTGAACAACATAAAAACGCCCGCCACAAATATTAAGACGAGTAGCTCGGCCAAACTTCTAACAGAAGCGTGCGCATCAATTAATTAATTTTTTTTAAGTTTTTTATAAAGTTCGAGTATCTACAGTGGACAACCGTTATCATTAAAATGACAGATGACTTGCGTGTTGACAACACAGATCGGCCACCTCCAAGTATTCACCTGTTGCCAAACTACATAATTGGTGAGCATGTCGTTCTCATTTCGCCTTACGGTGGCATTAACGTCTTCATTTTCGAAGAAACATATGTCAATAATACCAAAGCTCCAAAAAACCTTTCCAACATACAGTTAAATGCTCAGAATGCATTGCATTTTCAATATCTTACCATGAATGAATGAATGAGGTTTGCACCATGCATTTTGCCAGCCTAAACGCGGCGAATTTGCTTTCTAATGGCACCGGCACATTAGATGTTTTTTTTAACAAATTTATCTCCAAGTTGTAGACAAACTGTTGCCTATTTGCCATCAATTTCTAAACAAATTGAACCCTTTAGTCTTGTGCCGTAAATATTGACTATCTGGAATCACCAGCTACTTTGTCGGTTAAATGAATTGGGCGAACACGAGGAGTCTCTCGAAGTTTCTTCACAAATTTACGTACACAAAGCACGGCTGCTGGATTATCATTGTTCGGACAGCTTCAGTAACATAGCGGTTTCTAGAAGTAGAGAAGTGCCTCGAAAAGTTGTTCAATCATAAGTCACAACATTTTATGCCATACTGGGTTTCTACTATTTACTTCACGCGCAATAGGCGTTAATGTCCAAGTTAGCAAAGTGGCTGTACATTTCAACTACCGAGAAGTCCTTACCTTAAAATTTCCACTAATGCCTTGAGCATTTCGCCTCTTATTCATGTGACACGTGTAAAGCATTATGCTGAAAATGCCATTGTGAAAAAGCTTGATTGTTCATTTCCGTGCATTTTTTTAATGTAGGTATATATATAGTGCATACACACATACATATGTACATTAAAATATGGAAAAAACCGCTACAGCTGTAGAAGAAATCTCAAAGATGGCAATGAAGAGAAAATAAATGTAAAAGTAAATTATCTAAATGTTCAAAAGGCGGGCGGCTTTTGTTGTTGACATTCAGATATATATAAATTTCTTTTTTGTTTTTTATTTGTTTTATTAGCTTTTGTTATTGTTACCTTTGTTAAAAACGACATAACGCACTAACAAATAAAGAATGTCAAATGATTGTAATTTATGTATGTATAAGCGGAGCAAGTTTGTTGACGACAGGCAAGTAAAGTAAAGTGGACTACAGAGGAGGTAGAAGAAGTGACGGGGATGGTGAAAGTAGCTTGCCACAGTTGCTGAGACGGAATTGTAATTTATAAATTTCTGTCCGCCATACATTTCCGAGATAGATATATACATATATATGTGCCTATGTATGTGTGCGTAATTTCAAACATACTTATTTAGAAATGTGTGTGTTTTATATTACAAAAAACACACCTGCAATGGAAATAAAGAACAGCAATTGGCGAATGAAAAATTCAAGTTGAATTTGTGCAAATTTGAATTGAATAAATAATTTGAGTTTCTTGTTAGCCGTAAATCTGCACTCAACCAAACAGGCAACTCAGGGCATATCTGCCTTCTTATCTAACTTTTTGCAATGCTTTTCAAATGCTTTACACTCGCAGTTTTGTATGTGTGGGCTCGGGTGTTGCCTGTCAACCAACCGTATAATGTTTAGGTGTGTCTCAACTGCGGACTTATTGGAGGCCTTAGCACTCACTCTTGTACTGGCACTCACTCTAAGCCCAGGCATTCAATTATCCTGCAGCTACACCTGTACTCGGATTGTTTTACATTTCATTTCAATTTTTTCTGCGCCAAAGTTGATTCTTCCGTCTGCATTACCGTTTCGAAATTATATTACAAGTAGAAAAAAAAGAAAAGAAAAACATGACAGGAAATCATCAAGGCGTAAAGCTTAATTGGTTTCAAGTGTCTTAAAAGCATTATTTTCAAATTCTGCCCTCAATGGGCAGAGATTTCATTGAACTGATTCTTTTAACCTTAATCTGCTCCTCGATATAACTTTCCTTTTCTACCCTTATGCGTCCCTTTCGACGTTTATGGCACATCCGAGTAATTTCATTAATTTACTAAATATGAGTAGAGGAGCGAAATCCAATCTTATTATTTTCAGTCTTCATAATAAAAATAAGAAAATATAAATAATCGTTTTGAACAAAACCTTATTTATGACAACCTTTCGTTCTCAGAACCAACTTCTTCGGAATTGTGCAAAGTATTTGAACACTCATTTTTTCTTATTCTAATTTACTTCTAATGAAAATGCTGATTTATATAAGGGAAATTTTTTGCACCGAAAGACGTTTGGTCCTCAGGACCCTTCCCATCAGTAATGGCTGAAATTTTTCAGTTGGGCTGCCAGTTGCGATCTCAGAGTCAACTCTGAGAAAACGGAGTTAATGATATTCGCTAGGAAATACAAGCCTCCGCCTTTTAAGCTAAACAACCAGTGTCTTACACTCGCATCGGAAGTCAGGTATATCGGTGTAATACTTGACCTCAAGCTCCACTGGAAGCTGCACATAGAAAATCAAGTTAAGAAGGCCAGTATAGCCTTCTACGCCTGCAAATCTATGTTCGGCAAAAAATGGGTTCTCAAGCCACGTGTCGTACTTTGGATATACAACTTAGCGGTTCTGCCAATTTTAACATAAGTTACCTAGTTTGGTGGGTAGCTTTTCCGAAGGGCTACAACACCACTAAACTAGACAGAGTGCAGAGAACTGCATGTGTGAGCATCACTGGTGCTTGTAGAACATATCCCCCTGCTGCACTCAACGTTATTCTGCACTTACTTCCTGCAAGTTAAATCCATTGCTGCTCAGAGCGCTATTAGGTTGAAGGAGATTCACCTCTGGATACAATTTCCTGTAGGACAGAGTAGCATCTTGAAGCAGATCTATCCTTCCTTCTTTGTTTTTCGCCCTGATCTCTCCATCCGCACACTAGGATTTGAGGGTTGTGCTAGGGCTATCTTTCCGAGCAGGCAAGACTGGAAAGAGGGGAGAGTCGGCTCGGATATGGGTACCTCTGTTTTCCTTGACGGATCCAAGATGAAATCTGGAGTGGGAGCGGGGGTTTTCTCTAAATCAGCCAGCATTTCGGTCTTCTTTAAACTGCCGGAAACGAGCAGCGTTTTTCAAGCAGAGGTATTCACGATCCTGCAGGCGTGCAAAATGCTTCGGGATCGCTGTTGGGAGGGTGTCATTAATAATTTTTCTGATGGCCAAGCTGCGATCAAGGCCCTGTCGTCGCTGTATAGCAGCTCTCTTCTGGTGAACTCCTGTTAGGAGGAACTCAAACATCTCGAACGGGTGGGAAACATTTCTCTTATCTGGGTTCCTGGGCACAGGAATATAGAGGGAAATGAAATTGCCGACGAGCTTGGCAGGAATGGGTTGATAGAGCCGGTTTCAGCTGTCCCCGTCTCAGAAATCGGTGTCCCTTTGTCCGTTGTTAAAGGGAAACTACACAATTTCTTTCCAAAAAAAGCGCAAGACAGATGGAGGTCTGTGCTCATCGTGTGCTATTTCGAAAACACTATGGCCTCAATACGATAGAAACTGAAGGGAATCCGCCGCCATTCAATTTCCAAACTCATTTGCGGTGATCACTGGCCACTGGGTGATCGGTACTTATGCTGAGAAGCTTGGAATTCCGTACAACCCCTATTGCAGAAGCTGTGGGGATCCTGCAGAGGAAGATACTGTTGAACACTTTCTCTGCAAATGTCCGGATCTGGCGGCTAGGCGCTTGAGATTCCTTAGCCCTTCGGGGATGGCTTGAAGAAATTTTCCAGCTTAGATCCCTTTTCTCTCCTCCACTACATCAACAGCTCTGGATGGCTGTAGAAGGTTTTCTCTTCCCAAAAATTTTGCTTTGCACAGGTATTATGGTATCAAAACGGCACGTAAGTGCTACTTGAAGTGTGCCTGTGGTACTCTTGTCGTTTTACCTATCTACCTAAGGACGTTTGGTAGGATCGATGTCTAATTTTTTCTCAAAGCTAACACCTAAGATGGCGTTATGAAACTACCTGCAGAAACGCCCGACAATTGTGGCTTACTCTCAATGCTAAGCGCAGATAATCTCTGCTAAGCCAAAATAAGCACAGTCTTAGCACACTGCTTTCAGTCATAATAGGGCACTACCTAATAGGAAAGCACGCGAGCTAGTATCTCCTGCGTCATTGTCCTGCTCTATCCAGACGTAGATTTACCACTTTAAGTAGACAATTCTTAAAGAATTGGAAGATCTCAGTACTATGGTAATCAAGGTTTTTTTTTTAATTTTTGAAAAGTACACACTGATTTAGGGAAAGATAATGACAAGTCCCCCATGCGGCATTCAATGGGGTATGAACCTGAGTGCGTCGAACAGTGGACAACTGTTTCAACCTAACCTATCCTAACATAATAGTGATTGTATTTTCTTTGTCGGGACAACTAGCTACTATCTAGCCCTCGCACAACATTAAGTGCATTTTGCTGCACTCGAGTTTCCTTTTTAATTTTCTTTGAGTATATTCGACCTCCAAAGAAAATTGAGTAGATCTTGTGGTTTCAAGGAGCCAAGGTGGTCGCTACTTAACACATCAGCCCTCAAGCCCGATTCGAGTGAAGCCCGGGCAGACGCACAGAAAGTTGTTCGCCGTCTCATCCTCCTTTCCACCTGCTGGGCAGAGTGTATTTGACAGGTGTGCACGCATGAGAAACTTTCTGGTCGGCACGAAGCTTTTCTCAAATGAACTATGGTATATGTAGTGAGGAGACTGTTAGTAACAAGAGGGGTTCCTTCATTGAAGGGACACATTTGGTTGGAAACTAAACACAATTTCCAGAAAATATTTATTCAGTGTAAAGCATTTTGGATGGTGGTTTTAGACTGATGATAATATTCATGGCTAGCTAGCGTGACTTGCAACAGGCGTCCTGCTCACAGAAGCATCTCAGCGCACTATTCATCTTATTTGATAATCAAAATCAATGTGTTATTACAGTCAGGGTAAAGAAAGCGAACATACCACTTTACACGTGTAAGAGAATGTTGGCTAAAAAATGGGGTTTCCAACCAAAACTATCCAATTGGTCCTACACAGTCATTGTAAAGGCAATACTAGCTTATGCGGTACTAGTCTGGTGGCCCGCAGTAGAAAAGAAATACAATCAAATCAGGCTGAACAAGATACAAATAATAGTGTGAACTTTAACTACAGGAGCGCTTAGCACAGGTCCTTCTGAAGCGCTAAATGTACTAACCCATCTAATACCATTACCGTGGTAAGACTCAGAGACATAGGAAACGGGACAATAAGGTAGTACGGTTACAGCAAGTACTCGCTGCTTAAAAACAGATTAGACTACACAATCCCCGACCTTAACTTCAAGAAAGCCGTACCGTAAAGGCCGAGAGCCGAGTGGGGCAAAGTAACGGTGATTGGAAGATACGATATTGAGATCTACACTGACGGTTCTAAGATGAACTGTGGTGTGGGAGCTCGCTTCCATTTGGAGCCGCTCAACCTATCTCAGTCAATTCGACTTCCTGAGTACGTCAGCGCCAGTTCCAAGCAGAACTAGAGTTGCTTAGTCATTGGTTTTAAATTACTCTGATATGAGTTCCTGATCATAGGAACATACGGAGTAATGAGATAGCGGATGAGCTAGCCAGACATGAGCTGCTAGAAATAGCAGAGGCGGTGGCAGTCTCCACCCCACTCAACACAATAAAAGTATCCATTGCTTCACATTATCATGCTTTAGCTGAAAGAAGGTGGAAGCTATTAACTACACATATTACAACAAAAAACACATGGCCGTCGGACAAAATCCAAAGGACGAATCACCTGTTAGGATGCTTTCGACCAAACATTTGACGCATCACTGCAACCCTTACTGGTCATTGGAAGGAAGGTTATCATGCAGCCATACTAAACCTCCCTTTCAATCCCATCTGCAGAAGCTGTCAAGCGGAAGGGGTGAATGAAAGTCTTTTCCACTACTTATGTGAATGTCCAGGGCTAGTTAGAACACGCCTTCGCTCTTTCGGTAAGCGTTTTTTTATTCTAATTAATGAGATCTCAGACATCGAGATAAAGAATTTGCTGTTATACTTGAATCTCACAAAATGGATCAGACTTAGAAGCAAAAGAAAAAACAAAAAACAAGGCGTTATCACACGATAACAGTGGTTTACTACCACGGTGCTGGTGGATAATAATGGTTATTTCAGTAGAAATACTCAACCACTTCACCAACAACAACAACATCAACAACAGTCTAGAGTGCAGACCTCTGACAGGTAATTCGTACGATATCTCGTTCTAAGGGTGCTATTTTGTCGATCTGAAACTGTTTGGATCAGTGAACATCGATTAGTGTAATCTCGCGTTTCCCTTCGTTTGACTCTAAGGCTCAAATAGCGTATGCAATGAAACTAGCTTATCCTTACAGGCATAACTGAATTGCAAGAAATATGAAATAAATAAATGTAATGCAAGTACAATAAAAATGTTAAAATAAAATAGAAATTAATGAACAAAAATTGACAATAAAAGCAATAATAAAGCTAAAAATTTATTAGGATTAATAAAAGGAAATTGGAAAAGGGCAACCGGTTGTAATTCTATTTTTTCCATACTCCATTTTAATTATTTAGAAATGTTTCTATCGCATGCAACAATTCATTGAGTTTCTTACCTTGGAAAAACTTTGAAAAACAATCTGCCCACGTAAGCATCAGAAATCAATATCAAATTTTGCTGAATGTAGTCAAAACAACAAAAACAAAAGACAAATTTTATGAAATGCAGAAATTCTTTAATAACTAATCTGAAAACGCATATTCCTCTAACAGCGCTCTGCAGAAAACTCTCACATCCTCATACGTGCTTGCTCTTACTGCGCCATATGCAATACTTTATACCTGTATGTATAAATGTTTGTGTACAGTTGCGTTCATATTAATATCACTGCGTTCTGAATCAAATTTTAAAAGGTTCTCACTTTTTAATTTCACAATGGTTGCAACTGTAATTAAAACAAAATGATTTTTTTTTTTTGCACTTTCCGGTAATAAAAATCCTGTACACCAAAATAACGCCAATAAACAGTAAAAGCGAAAATGAAATGACATGAAATGCAAAATGAACATAAAATAAAACATCTATGTGTGTGGAAAGAACAATAAAGTGACAGCTAACTAATAATTTTTAGTCATAAAGCCCTTATTCCGAATGGCGGTAGTACATCTACGCTGCACTGGGTTCACTGAAACGTTTGTACCCCTGTACGTACTACCCCTGATTCATGATACCGTCAGTTACATTCATCTGTGCCATAATAGGAAACGCAACGCCATTACATTACATTAGATCTTCAATCTTTAGAGGTCTTGACGGTGAGTTATGGCGATTTCCAGTATTTTGCGGACTTTTTACGTACTGACGCTGTTGTTTGGTTAAAAAAGGAGAGCTTTGCACTCGTTCTTTCACAAAATATTTCGAAATTTCGAAAGTGGCTCTTGGCATAAGTATCTTTGCTTAATCTTCGAATGACGCTTGGTTAAAAGTGGTACTGCTCGTAGACTGTGGACTTTCAATTTTGGTTCCAACAAATGTACTCGCACTGGCACTGCACTTACATTGAGTTTTTGTTTATCCTAAAACTTCTGGGAACTAATATTGACTGCTGTTTGTATACATGAACTTACGGCCAGTGATATTTTATCTGAAAGTCGCTTTGGATTGCGAGTTTCAGGGCGATTATTGAATTTTTGGTGAACAGCCAATTATTTCCTTTTTTTTTTGTAGGTTTTGTACACCTTCCGCAATTTTATTCACCATGGCTCTGACTTCACTAGCAAAATATGTGGAGTGATTTATATTTCTACATCTTCAAGGCTTTCATTTAACATTTTCATTCGAAAACTGTTAACCTAACTTTATTTTGAGGCATGAGCAGAGCGCTTCGTTAGCATATACCGCAGATGCTGCTGCTATTATTATGAACACAACTGTATGCATGTATGTATGTATGTACGACTAGGTATGCAATTTTCCCAGTGGCACACATAAGAATTTAAAACAGTTAACAAACAACAACTGCAGCAGCACGGCAATTGAGAGAAGTAAAAACTAACAAACAAAGTGGCAGAAGAATGCTGACTCTGCATGGTCAGCAACTTAATTTAACAAAAACATCAAAACATCCAATTCACTTCGGCAAAGGATACAACAATGTGCACTCCATTTTATCCACGTCTGTTAGCAGATGCAACAGTGTTAAAGTAATGCATGCATGAGAGGAAATAATAACAATTTGCTTGCGAAGGCAAACACGCGGAAAAAAGCAAAGATAGAAAGAAAAAAGTAGAAGGAAAACAATAGGAAGAGAAAACAGGTAAAAAAATGAACCAATTTTCCATCCTCGTAACCATCTCCATCTCAATGCTACAATACAGAGATACTCAGAGTTAGTCATATCATCATTATGTCTTCTCAGCTGAAAATATTCGAGTCGATTTAGATTGTCGCTGTAACCAACGTATCGCCATATTTTCGAGACCAACCCAAGGAGAGGACGACGACGGTCTTCCTGAAATTGATAACAATTGCATTTACCAAATATTCACTTGACTTCACTGAATATCTTATTTCCATATTTCGCGAATTTTTAAGTTTATCTCATAATAAAGGTAGTCGCCGTAGCCGGGTAAGTTTGCGCCTGGCCAACATTCGGTTGGTGCGGGCTCGAAGTCCACTGTGTGAAATATGGAGCGTTTAATCAATGAAACACGTTTTTCCTAATAAGAGTTAATAATAATTTTCGTCTGTAGTGTGTCTATTGGCTGGAACTTTTACCTAAAATATCTTTTGTGTCCTACTACATGCTTTAGAAGTATTTTAATACTAGTCCTATTCACTGGCCCTTAAATAGTTATATTACATTAAGTTCTATTTAACTTAGATGTTTCCTGCCTGAGGTTGGGAAGTCGTTAAAACCCAAATTTTTTCGGTAAATTTTCCTTGCGGACAAATTTCAGAATATCCGCAACCAGGAAGATTTTTGATTTCATTCTGGTCCATTAGATCTCCAAAAAGGAGTCTTTTCCAAAGCAATACAGTTACAACAGATATCCTCTGTGGTTTTTAAGAAAAACAAGTAAAGAAGTGCTAAACTTTGCGCCCGTTTATTCAGCGCTTAGACTTAATTAATATTATGCCGCTATGGAAAATTCGGTGGTTCGGCCACGCTTCTATACTACATTCTATTATGTAAGTAGTTAAAACCAGGAAATTGACTATTCTTTCCTTAAACCCATCTTCGACAGGCTCTTCTAGACGTCAAAGAGAGAGTGGCAAATTCAAATACCATGGAAAGGAGGGGAAATAAAATTCTACACGGATGGAGCCAAGCTAGAAAATAAAGTAGGCTATGAAGTTTTTTCAAAAGAATTAGGATAAGAATTAACTGCCCGACTTTCGGACTCAGGTGCGTCCTAGCCATAAAGGACGCGTTGGTCTGTGAGACCGAGAAAATGATTTTACGTAAATTTTTGTTTTTCCAGAAACTCTACAAAGTTGAATTTACTGGTAGCTTCCGCTTTTCTTGCAAGCTCTATATTAGTGTTGATTTGGCGTTTGCACTAGACAGGCGTGTATGTGAATAAAAAAATCTGTTTTTGTAGTACTTAAGAAAAAATTATCGATTTTGATGGCTTTTTGTTAATCACTTAAAATCAATAAAATAAGTGAATGCAAATTTAATGCGTAGTTTTATTTTTTTATTACATCTGCGGGATTGAAAAATAATAATCTGTTTTTAGTTTTGTTTGAAAAAACTAATATTTTATGAAGTTTGAACTTTCGGTCTGCGAGACCGTGCGTGGGTATAGGAAGGTTAACACACACGCCGTAACAAAAACGACTATAAATATGGTATCGGAGAGCCAGGCGGCCATCAAATCATTGGTGGCAGTTATACTAAATAAAATCAAATATTGCTCAGGAATACCTGGCAGCTCTAAATGATATGATCATTGTCTTCAAGCTGCATTTTTTGTTTTTTGCAAAATAAAGAAATTTCAACTACTTTTTTGATATTGTTTCTACATGAAGTCGCTCGTGCAAGTAATGTCGATCATTTTGAACCCAGAATATTAGAATCGGTTCATTTTTGACTAAGTTATGAGCAATTATAGAAAAAAATTTCATATATATTAAAAAAAATTGATTTTGAGCCGAAAACAAAATTGCCGATAAATCTTGAAAAAAATTTTCTCGGGCGAACAAAAAAATACGTGTCTCATTATTTCGACCAGAGAGCAACATATTTGAGTTACATCGAAATCGAAGAACATGTCCCGAATAGCCCGATTGAATTGAAATGGAAATCATCAGAAAAATTATGCAGTTAAATGTTTGTGTTTTTTACTTTATATATTTTAAATACTGCCTACTACTCTCAACTAGCGTACTTTGCGGTAACAGTACAAAGGAGTAAGTCAATGTTTTCCTGGTAATTAATAGAAATGCGCTTAATTTAATTGCACGAACACTATAAAAAATTTCAAACATTCGTTGTATGGATAAATCTCACTTGTATTAGGAAAAATAATTATCTGGGAGGAACGCGTATTTTGACCCACTTTAAACTTGAAAAACTTTACCAAAATTGAATGGACTTTAAAACCGCATACCCGGTAGTTTCCTCTCTGACTCCGAGTATTTGGAATTTAATGTTAATTTTTCTTTAATTTAATGAAAAGTGTGAAAGTTTGAGTTACTTGGTGTGTGCTGTAGGATAACTTTATTTTTGTAAAAATATTAAAAAAAAAAAGAAATTAAATAAATAGTTAATGAAATCTTTGCAAAACATCACTGTGCCATTACTGGAAGCACCTCGTGTACTACTTGGTTAAATTTAGTTAAATTGCATTCAATGCAGTCGCCACCGCACACACAATAAAGAGATTTCTAAGATCCACATCCTTTTATTGTGTTTTTTTTTTGTTTTTGTTGTATCCTGAACAATACTTCGAGTACTAACGTCAACCACTTATTTTCCAAATCTTACTCTCGCACAAATCTTCTATGTTGCATCAAACGAAAAGTTTATTTCGCTTTCTTTGCATTTCGCGCTCTTGCTTTAGTCGCTGCTACTTGTTGTTAAGCGTTTTCCTTTGCGAAAATAGAATTGAATCGGTAAGTTCGAAAACCGTGCAAGTCCAAAATTTCACATTACAGAGCAAGATAGCCATTTTGTTTAAAATGTGTCTCTTCATCGATTCAGTACTAGATAATTAGCCTTTAACGTAGCACAGCTGATTATAACCAAGAAAGTTTATGTCAAGTAGTTTCAACGTTAAAATATTTTTATAGATTTTCTTAGAATGCTGGTTTTTGACATGTACAGTTTTCGAACTCACCGATTCAATTGCCATTTTTGGCAACTAGCAATTTGCTACATTGTAAGCTACTCTTTGTGTGGAGCTGTTTTCTCACAAATATTACAGGATTCTTGTTGAAAGAAGCCATGTGTATGAGTATGTATACATGTACATAGTTGTATGTATGCACATACTGGTTGTGATGCTAAAAAGCTCGTATTTTGAAGGAAGTTTTACACCTTTATTGGGTGATTTTTTAAGAGCCTGAAAATTTAAAATGATACGAGAAAGATATATATTGTTGGATTGACTTTTTTATTATAATTGGTAGAAAATGTTCATGCTCTTTATTTTTACGAATTATTATGGTCGATCAGTCCAATTTTTGACTTTTTTTCATAAATCTGGCTGTATGGTATTAGTGGTTCAGCACCGTCTCTTTGGAGTCAAATGTTGTTGATGTTTAGCTGATTAGTTTTTGGAAACAACATGTTTCGATAGCACTCGGCCCCTTCGTCATAACGACAACTCCTTCCTCATTTTAAAAATATAAGGACCATTGGCGACATCGGTCCTTATATTTTTAAAATATCAACTTCGTGAAGGGATTAATTTTTTTCAAAGTAAATTTAAATTTCATGTGGAAAAGTTGCTCTGTTATTGAACGATTCATGATGTTTTACCAAACCTTACTGACCCAGCTGTCAAATGATATCAATAGTTCTCATGAAGCTAAAGAAACACCCTCTATATACTCGTATACAAAGAAGGATACACCTATATAGCGGGGACATCTTTGGATTTGTTGAAAGTTGTTTTC
Organism: Anastrepha ludens; assembly: GCF_028408465.1. Lineage (NCBI taxonomy): Eukaryota > Metazoa > Arthropoda > Insecta > Diptera > Tephritidae > Anastrepha > Anastrepha ludens. The sequence goes on along the minus strand of NC_071500.1, from coordinate 43,084,030 downwards.
ATTGAAAATACCAAGCAGCACAAAACCTAAAAATGCATGAAAAAAATTTTTTGGTTTTTAAGCAATACTTCTTTTTACAATAAACAGGACGTTTTCCATTACTTACTTATAACTATTCTATGTATTGTATTATTGTTATATAATTATAATATTCATCACTAATTTCTGATCGATTTCCATAGTCACATTGCGTCCTTCTAAGCCACGACCACGGGGGCTTTGACCACGTTTACAATGGTTTTTTTCTCGCGAGCTAGCAGTGATTAGGTTCTCTAAGTACGCCTGTTTTTCAAATACAAGGTGAAGTCCCAAATAAACAAGACTGGCATCATAAAAATGTTTTTGATGGCGTCACCTATTTAATGAGTTAATGCGTTGGAAGTTATCCCTAGCCATTTTCCAGTGAAAGCTGGGTGACATTCTGTTCAGTTGAGACGAAACTATTGCGTCTAAAGTGCCATCGGTACAAAAATGAGTTTCGAACAAAGAGTTAATATCAAATTTTGTTTTAAAATCTTTAAAACGTTTACCGAAACTTTTGAATTGATGAAAAACGATTATAGTGACGATTTTCTATATCGTGCCAGAATTCATGAGTGGTTTACACGTTTCAGAGATGGTTGTGCTGACAACGAATGGCCGATGACGGGTATGTTCATGCCCATAATCAGTAATCCGAAAACTCCATCGAAATTGTTCATGAATTCATCAAAAATGAACCCAAATCATACTTCAAATTCATGGAGTCGGAATTGAATATCTCCAAAACATCGAATTATCGCATATTCACTGATCATTTGGGCTTACGAAAGGTCTATGCACGTTTCATTGCGCACAAGTTAACTGAAGATAAACCTCAGAATTGAACATGCGAAAGACCCCATTAAAGAGGCGCGAAAAGACAAGTACTTCCTTTACAACTTTGTTGATGGTAATGAAACGTGGTATTTCCAACATGAACCTGAAACTAAACGTCAAAGTGCCCAATGGACTCAGGCCGGCCACCACCGAAAAAATCGCATTTGGAGAAGCCAAAAATCAAGTTAATGCTCATATGTTTTAATGATTCCAAGAGAATTGTTCACAAGGAGTCCATGCCAACGGCCCAAACCGTCAATGCAATTTTCTAATTTGGCATTTTAAAGCGTTCGTTGCATCGCATTCGGCCTGAATACCGCGAAGGTGGAAGCTAGCGCTTTTTGCATGATAATTCACCATCTCATCGATCCACCCTTGTGACTGACTTTTTGATTAGAAATCGCATTTAAGAATTAATCACTCACCGTATTCGTCTGATGTAGCTCCTTGTGACTTCTACCTATTCGGAAAATTGCATTAGGCCATGAAAAAAAACGTTTTGCGTCTGTAGAGGCCATCCAAAAGGCTTGCAACGACATTCCGGTCAACGACTTGAAACACTCCTTCGAAAAGCTTTAAGATCGCACAAAACAGTGTTTCGAGACCAGAAGGGACTATTTTGAATAAATAAACTCGAAGTTATCAGAACAAATCTCCAGTCGTTTCTGTTTTAGCTCAGTCTTGTTTAATGTGGACTACAGTTTTTAGAAAACTTTCGAGTATGCAATTTTATAGCCCTTTGAATTTTGATAAATTTTGGATAAAGAAAAGATTTCCAGTGGCTCAAGAATTCCGGTCATGAAAATATTGATTGAATTGTTTTTTCTGTAATTTACACCAAGTCGAAAAGTTGGACTTAGATGATTTATAAGCAGAATGAACAATACTTTCTCTATTCAAACAAATTTACAAAATTAAGGGAACAAATAAGTCAATAAGTAACTGAGCTATTGTTATTTAACCGTAGATCGTTCTTTTATCAAAAATGATACATTTCATATTTTAGAAGCCAATAAATTCGTCCACGTTGGCAACACTTACCTCAACTTTTATGACTTTGTTTGTTCCGTTGAGATAAGCATTTTAAACTGAGTTTCAAATTTTAAAATCAAGTAGGCCGCGAGAAAAACGAAAACTTCATAATTCTACTCATTGTATCATATTTGATACATTTGAAATTTTTCATGATTTTTCGTGCGAATAGTTTGAGTTTCATCCTTGTTTTGACATTATTCGGACGTTTTTTTGTGAATAAGTCATTGTTAGTGAAGTTTGGTTCAAAAATGTCGCGTCCGCAATATTTAACTTTAGAGGAGCTGGTGAATGAAGTTCTGGATAACAGTTCAAACGATGAATCTGAAAATGGAAATTTTTCCTATTCAGAAACTGAGGCGGAGGACTATGTGTTTGAAAATGACTCAAATGAAAGTTTTTTATCAGATATTTCTGAGAATATTGGTCCCAACTTTGATATTGATCCGTTATATACTGCAAAAGATGGTATCGTATGGAATCCACAGTCATACACCAACGGTCGTTCAAGGACGAAAAACGTCATTAGTTTGAGACCAGGTTACTAACTGTGCTTTTTTATATTACGATTTTTCAATTTACATACTGACTTACTTCTTTTAGGAGTAACAAGAAACGCATGCAGCCGAGTTGGAAACATCCGAGATTCCATGCTATTGTTTTTCCCTACATCGATTACGAAAATAATAATTGAAAACTCGAATAAGTATGGGAAAGAATTGCATGGAGATAAACATTTAGAAATTAATGAAGATCTACTTCTGACTTTTCTGGCTGTTTTAATATTGGCTGGTGTATATAAGTACGTTAATACATATATTCAAAAATTAAAATATCATAAATAAAAACTTGTTTTTTTGGAATACTTATATAGATCTAAAAATGAAACTTTGCATGATTTATTCGATACTACATATGGGCGACCTATATTTCGCACAGTTATGACCGAAAAAACATTTTTATATGTATTGAAAGTTATACGCTTTGATGACGTACTTAGTCGACGAGAGAGAAGAAGTGAAGATAAATTTGCACCAATTCGCGATCTTTGGGAACGGTGGGTAAACCTACTCCCTACGTTCTATAATCCTCGTGATTGCATCACAGTAGACGAACAATTATTTGGTTTTCACGGCCGCTGTAAGTTTCGCCAGTACATTTTGTCGAAACCCGAGGAGTACGGTATAAAGTTTTGGTTGGCCGTTGATTTCGAGACATGTTATGTTTGGAAAATACAGCCTTATTTGGGAAAAGGAATTACTGGAGTTCCAGAGCGCAACCAAGGCGAGCGGGTCGTACTTGATTTAGTGGAAGGATTGAAAGGTCACGACGTTACCATGGACAACTTTTTCTCGTCGCATACTTTGGGTCAAAAACTTTTAAAACGAAATCTAACAATGGTTGGAACAATGCGCAAAAATAAGAGATCCATTCCTCCAAAGTTACTTCAGTGCAAAAACATTCCTAGATTTAATTCAACTTCTGCATTTACTCCGGACACTACTCTTGTTTCGTATATGAGCCATAAAAACAAATGCACAACTGTTATGAGCACAATGCACCACGACGCGAATATTCTAGGTAACTCAAATTGCCAGAATTAATTTCCTTTTATAACTCGACGAAAGGAGGAGTTGATACGGTGAACAAAATGTTAACCTATTACAGTTGCAAGCGAAAAAACAATCGTTAGACTATGGCAGTTTTTTGAAATATGATTGACATCTCAGCATTCAACTTATATATTATATGTAATGAAATAGATCCAAAGTGGAAGTCTACTAGGAAGCACACAAAACGCAAGTGTTTTCTTCATGAACATGTTGAAAAACAATCCCAACGTACTCAAAATGATTTTCTTTACTGGCGTCGTCAACAGTGCAGACGAGAACGAAGCTGGATTATCAAAAAAGGCTAAAATGGAAAGTTTGAAAAGAAAAGAATCGAGCAAGATGTTGTATGTGTTATAGTTCCGGAGAAAATAAAAACAAATGGACCTCTTTATATTGCAGCAAATGCAAACAACCTTATTGTAAAGACAAACATATGGAAAATATTTGTACAAAATGCGTCAATAAAGCTTAATTTTATAACTATCTCAAAATCTAGTTAAAAACACATTGGTTTGTTTCATTTTTAATAATAATTCAGTATGTATCAAAAAAGATACACGGTATAGAATTGTGAAGTTTCTTGTAGGGCTGATCTACGGTTAATTCACAATATGTGTTGAAACACAGAAATTCCCACTGGGGCTACGCTACACATTACCGGTGCAGACACAGAACCATAGCAGTGCACTGAGTTCACTATACTTAGCGGTAGGTCAGTTTCATCGTTCGATTGGATGTCCCGCTAATCGGGAGCCAATACAAAAGTGCGTGCATAAAAAATGTAATTTCGGCACGACAAACATCACGCCACCACTCGTAGTAGCTGCAGCGAAAATCACACCACCATACATCACCGTTTTCTTTTTCGTCTTCGTCACCCACCATTCTTCGTCATCGCCTACCTACTGCTAAAGGAGTTTCAAAATATTCAGTCTTGGATTGACCGCTCAACACACTTGTTTTCATTCCTCGATTGATCGCTCAACGCACCTGGTCGTTTTAATTAATTGTAAAGAATAAATTTATAAATTAAAATTAATAGAAATAAATTTTAAGAAAGTTTCAAATATTCAGAGCTAGAAAAACGCTTCTAGCTCCAACAATATGCAAATTGCCGAAATTTACAAATATCTCTAAAACTCAGAAGCTGTTCATTACTTGTAATAGATACATTCATGCGAGTTGTAGTTGTAAGCTAATAAATTCGTCTCTTTTTCAAACACTTGATGGATTAGCGAATTTTTTATCATCACTTCTTTGTTGCCTTGGACTTATGCCATCATCAAATCGAGCTGCTTGATTCCGATACTTGGTTCGATATAATGGCTAAAAATATGGAACGACCAACTCTTTACAATGTGATACAATCACCAAGCAACGCTAAACATAATTATTGGTAAATATCCTTGAGAAATAGAAGCCCAGGCTCACCGGCTCCATTGAAGAATTCGGTGATAGCGGCAGTCATGAGTGCATTTATGATATTTTTATTCAGTTGAGTCCTAAGGCTTACACACTGCATTACAACTATATATGAATGTAGGTATGTACCAGACTTATAATCGGATATGAGGTCGAATCTGTAGATAGGAGGATGGCACCCCCAAATTAGGGAAAAATAAGTTCTTAGAGTGCAATATTTAGTTTACATCCCCTCTTTTTCTTTTGACTCTACCGCAAAAGAGTCTGTTTGAAAAATATATGTAATTCCGAACAATTTCTCAACTAAGAAGTCCCCTTCCAAATTATCTCATACCCGCCGGTGCTCTTGTGCATACGTGCACTATATACTCGTATATGAGCATTTATAGTCAAACCTTGCTTTTGTTGTTGAATGTGTGCAAGTTGCATTTGTTGTTTTTTGAATGCACGTATGTATGTATAAACGAATATGAGTAGCTACATACTTTGTATTAGCATTTTTTTTTTTCATACAGAAAAACCTACATACAAATCTCCGTTGAAAATTGCTTACGTTCGCTTCAGTCTTTTGGCTTTTGGATTTACCCAAGGCCTTTCGGCAAATTGAGCTCAGTCAGTAGCAGATATACTTTTGGCTTTGTCGGCTCAGCACATTTTGTTTTACTTTTTACATTTTATTTCAGTTTTTAAGCTAAAATGCTTAAAGTTTTTTAAATGGCTTTTCCATAATTGAAAAATGTCATAGGTACCAAATACGAGTACGAGTACTTGCTACTTGGTTTGGGGGAAAAAAATATTTAAAGCAAATAATAAAGGAATTAAGGAATAGTGTTTGGGAATTCTTTTTGCTAATATACATTTATGCACAAAATATATGTATAAGCTAAAGTGTAAAGTATTAAAGAGTCTCGGAAAAGCTAGGGTTACTATTTAGCCCCCATTGCAGAAGCTGTGGGAGCCTTTCAGAGAAGGAGACTTTTGAGCACTTTCTATGTAAATGTCCGAGTTTGGCAGCTAGACGATTAAATCCCATCAATCTTCTCCATTACATCAAGAGCTCTGGTTGGCTTTAGATATCTTCCTGTTGGAGGTCTCATAATGGTATCAAAACGGCGCTTTAGTGGTATTTGGGAAGGCCATAGTTGTACTTCAACCATTTCACCGTCCTACCTACCTTAAAAGTCTCAGACTTCTAGTCTACACTTTAATGGGAACACATCTACATGTATAAGTACATAATTATCGGGTCGGGGAATAAGTTCGTAGCGTTTTTATCAAAGACTTTTATTTAAACAAAAAACAATAGTTATATCTATAAGTTAATCAATTATATACTCTCAATTGCTGTTTACAACCTTTTCCCACCTCTCGACCAATTTGTTGGTGCCGTTCCGCCAAAAATCGCCTCGCCCGGTGACAAAGAAATTGTTGAGCCAGTTTTTAAGTTTTTTTGGCAGGGAGTGCAAAAGATGATAATCGGTCTGTGCAAGGTGCGGAAAATACCGCAGATGCTGAAGGATCTTCCATGCGAGCACTTCGAGTGCGTCTTTGACGACTTGTGCAACATTGGGCCTGGCGTTGCATGAAAGAGTATGGTTTGACCATATCGATCAGGTCTTTTAGTTGAATAGCCTCATTCACGCGGTGTAGCTGGGCAATGTGTAGCTCCTTGCTGACCATGGCATTCTTGAAGCCCAAAAAACCACGTTAAAATCGGTCAAAAGTGAAAGTCATGCTACTCGTTTTTTTTGATTACCATGTTGTTGTACACTCGGAATTCATTCTAAATGGTCCTATGGTAAACAAAGAATATTATTTGGAAGTCATGCGACGTTTCAGAGAGAATGTCTATAGGAAACAGCCCAATTTGTGAAAAGAAAACTCATGGGTCTTGCACCATGATAACGCACCGACTCACAAGTTTCATATTTTGACCAGAAACTCGACAAATATCATTGAGGACCCACCCCTGTGACCTTTTCCTTTTCCCAAAATTTAAATTGCCACTCCGCGGACACTGATTTGAGTCGATAGAGGGCATTAAGACGAATTCCCTGAAGGAGCTGAAGTAGATCTCTTCAAATGCGTTAAAAAGGAGCTTTAATAACTGGACTAATCGTTGGCATATGTGTAGTGCTTCGAGTCCGACTCGTGATGAAAATTTTGGATCAAACATGAATATGACGAGCCAGGCTCGTGAATAGATCTTCGGGCCAAACGTAAATATCACGAACCGAGGACATGTACAGATAGTCAGATCAAACATAAACATCACGAGCCACGAATTAGTCACGAGTCTCCTAATTGCTGTTACAAAGTAGGTTACGTTATTCTGATCTGTTTACCACGCGTTGACGCGTAAAGCTTGTGTATGTATAAATATAAGTATATATATGTGTGTTTTTTTAGAGGTTAGGTTTTTAAGTTGGCACTACTTTTTTCGTAGATGGTCTTTTTGACAGCTGTCACTTGATTTATGCTCAGTTTGGTTGGCCATTTCATAATGAATAGACTTACACCTGAACAACGTTTGCAAATCGTGCAAATTTATTACGAAAATAATGGTTCGGTTCGCGCGACGCATCGCGCGCTGCGTCCAATATTCGGTCGACATAATCGTCCATCAGAGTCACTAATTCGATTAACCATGGATCGGTTTCGCACCACGTTTGCTCTAGTGGATAATACGCATCCTCAGTGACGTCGTACAGTGCGCACCGAAGACGCTATTGCTGCTGTGTAGCAGAGTATCGAAGAAGACCCGAATGAGTCCATCCGCCATCGCGCGCAGCAATTGGAGATGTGCCCATCCACTTTAGGGAAGATTTTGCGGAAGGATCTTGGTTTGCGGGCTTACAAAATCCAACTCGTGCAAGAATTGAAGCCGAACGACCATCAAGCGCGTCGCACGTTCGGTGAATGGGCCCAAAACGAGATGACCACCGATCCCGATTTTCACAAGAAAATTTTGTTCAGCGATGAAGCTCACTTTTGGTTGAATGGGTATGTCAATAAGCAAAATTGTCGCATTTGGACTGAACATAATCCACAAGCCATTGCTGAGACGCCGTTACATCCTCAAAAAGTCACTGTTTGGTGTGCTCTATGGGTAGAGGGAGTCATTGGTCTATATTTCTTTACAAATGAAGCCGGCCATAATGTTACAGTCAATGGAGAGCGCTATAGAGCCATGATTAATGACTTTTTCGTGCCTGAATTGGACGATGTTGATGTGGACGACCTTTGGTTCCAACAAGACGGTGCTACATGCCATACAGCCAACGCAACAATCGATTTATTGAAGGAAACTTTTGGTGAGCGCATTATCTCGCGCCGTGGACCTGTGGCGTGGCCTCCAAGATCGTGCGATATAACACCGCTGGACTATTTCTTGTGGGGCTATGTGAAGTCGCTTGTCTACGCAGATAAGCCCGAGACGATTGACGTCTTGGAAGAGAATATTCGGCGCGTTATTGCTGACATACGGCCCCAATTGCTGCAAAAAGTGGTCGAAAATTGGGCCTCTCGGCTGGAATTTATTCGAGCCAGCCGCGGCGGCCACTTGCCCGAAATCATTTTTAAAACATAATGGCAAACCCTTATCTTTATAATAAAGCTAAATTATTGGCCATAACATTAAATTATATACGTTTTATTTCATCTTGAAAACCTAACCTCTAAAAAAAACACCCTTTATAATATAATTTTTATTCAAATATGTAATTTTCATTAAACTGAAAATGTTGTGGCCGGCCTGTAGCTCTTTAATAGTATGAACATACAAGCATTGCGAGAAAAGCAGTCTCGAATGAAATTGATTGAGGATATACTAAATGCAATGCAGATTTACTTATCACAAAGAAAATTTAATGATGTTGCTTTATTAACTTAGTTTTAAAACTGCAGATGGAGAGGTGCGAAATACAAAGGAAATGTGAAAAACGCAACATTTGACAAAATGAAACATAATACCAAAATCCGAATTTTGCTTTTATTTTTTCTTTTTACTTTAAATTGTATGTTAATACTTTTGTAACAAAAATAGTTTTTCCAAAATTATAATGGAAAAAAAGTATATACTGATTTCACTTATGAAAAGTCTAACAAAAGGAAAGGCATCTTTAATAACTTACTACTAGGAATTTCATTTAAAAAATCTTTAGAAACCATAAATTCATTCATGTCCGTTCATTTAATGTAATTTACGTCCGTTTCAATTGGTTTCAATGTTCTTTAATAAAATTATATTTTAAGATGGAAAATGGAAAAATGGGGGAGACAGTATTGAAAATTTAGTTAGAATTGCATCTACGCTACAACTTTTGAATTCATTACAAACAGGCCGGTTGCAATAAAACCGCATGCAATAATTATTGACTATTGAATAATAATTTGAAAGAGAAGAAGAGGAAGAAGCGAATATGCGTGAATTAGTATTGCAAATTTAGGTAGAATTGCATCGACTCTACAGCTTTTTCGTTGGTTACAAGCAGATGTGATGCACCTGTAAAACCATATACACTAAAGCCACATAGGTTTTATTTGCCTTTTGCGATTCGAAATAATACGATAACGATATGGCCTTAATTCCCACTGGCAATGCAAATAAAGCGCTTTTGTACTTAGGTATAATAAAACCACTTTTTGCGAGAGAGGTTTATCACTATTTTTTAGTAGAGGTGGGCGTCGTAGACGATTGCTGCGAGTGCCTGGGTTAAAAACCAGCTGTGGCGATTCGTTCTCCATCACTGACCACAAACTGTAGTCCAATGGATTCTCAAATTTGGACCATTGGATGCAGATAAGGACTTCCAGACGGCCAATCTACTGCGGCTATGAACCCAGGAATATTGTAATTTGGCCACTGGTGGATGGCTTTTGCCTTATGGGCTGAAGCGGAATCTTGCTGGAAGATCGAACGGTCTCCATTGAAGAGAGTGCTTTTCAATTGCTTCACCACGTCTTCTAAGCTATTCTCTTGGTACACTTTTGACCCGGTCTTAACGCCTTTTTCGCAGAAATGAAGATATGTAACGTTTTAACAAGGCACTCCTCGCCAAACCATTATGAAGGCTGGATGGTGGCTACGCTGAAAACGATTTTGTCGTTTTGCTTGTTAAAAACCTATTCAAAAGTCAAAACTTTCTCAACTTCGAAAAGAATATTTTCAAGGCCGTCGAGTATAATTTTCTTCAAGCGCAATTTGTTCTCGCCATATGCGTTGTAAAATTTGAAATATAATTAAATCACTCACGTATGGAAAGAGGTGCACTACTGTTAAAATTCGAGACAATTGAGCTCGTAGTATAGTGAATCCACTCTACGTGGGTTAGTGTAAAAAATACTATAGCAATTGTATGCCCTAAATATCTTTTCAATAAGAGGAATCCAAATGCATAGTCAGGGAAAGAGGCAGAGAGATTATGTGCAAACAGACCAATTGGGTGAAACAACTAAGTTTGAAATTCTTTCATTGAGTTTGGGGTTTACATATAATATATAAAACTTAATTTACCCAATTAAAATTTGATAGCTAAAAGGGTTTTGCATTTTCTTGTGAAAAAAGCGGTGTGATGAAAATAGAGGAAAACTTAACTTTAAAATCTATTTTTGGTTGCAGCTTGTCTTTGTTCAGAAAAATAATAAAGATATCTTGCTAATTCTTTAATAGTTAATTAGGCTATTGCTATTGCTACTTGTAGCATTAGAGTAAAATGCAATTCAAAGGTCTTTTCGGAAGTTGATAAATTAGATAAAAAATATAAAAAAAAATCATAGAAATTATTATAAAATTATTGTTTTAGTATTCCACTATTTGATTCTAAGGCCATTTCGTTTTCCTTTGCCTTTCTTGTTAAAACCTTTCACTCCAAAGGTGCAGCATTGGCGTAAGCAAGAAAGTGGATTTACGTAGACCAAAAAATAAAACAATTCAAAGGGTTTTCCAATTAGAGGTATTATATATTGCTATTGAGAGATAATTATTGTTTGTGTATTGAATAATTAATGTTTACTTTCAACAAGACGGCGCTACGTGCCACACAAGCAATGAAACCATTGATCTTTTACGGGAAAAGTTTCCTGACCGTGTTGTCTCTCAAAGAGGTTATCACAATTGGACACCGAGATCTTGTGATTTAACACCTTGTGACTTTTTTCTTTGCGGCCACGTGAAAGAAAAGGTCTACGCCAACAGCTCAGGGTCGATTCAAGCCCTCAAATATGGAATACGTGAGGCTATCGAGGACATAGGTCATCCACTTTGAAATTTGGCTATGGAAAATTTTATGAAAAGGATAATATTCTGTAAGCGTGGTGGTGGTGGTCATTTGCTCGATATTATTTTCCATTATTAACGGCATACCTTCTTGTTTATAATGAAATAAACATCCGATCATTTATCTTAAAAAATAGTATTTTTCTTTGAATATCAAAATAATACCTCCTTTAATTCATATTTTCTTGCTATATAAGCACAATTTCTGTTAAACGAAACACAGAAGTGAATAATATCCAGTAATTGCTGTATTTACTATAGGGCTCTTTGCTTACGTTTACTTTATTGGCTTATCTCAATTTCCGTTTAATGGATCGCATCACTAAAATACTTATAAATCTACTTTACATGTACCTTGGGTCACAACCCATGCCGGCCATGACACACTGCGTCCAATTGTTTCAAAGTCAACTGTTCTGCAAAAATTTTCTTTAGTTTCGTAGTTACACAACAAATTTTTCTCTACAAATCTGGGACTAGGCTGCAAGTACATGGTTTTTGACGGAAAATGTGGCATATCGCCAGAAAATTAATTAAAATTTAACGTTCTATTTAAGTGAAAGCTGAAAAAGGCTTTACAACCAAGTGCTAAAAAATAGCACCTTCTTAGCGCAGCTTAGGTAAGTTAATACTACCTTGGCATTCAAGTGCTTTTTATTTCACTCTGCCAAATGAATAGCATTTTAGTTTTTCCCTTTTTTATCGCTCTTTTAAAATTTGGCAAGAGCTGCAAAAGTAAACATATAAATACCTAAATATGTATGGATGTTCAAACGTGTTTATTTAAATAAGTAGGATAAAATTGCACCATTCTCTTTTGGGCAGCCTTTTTACATTTCCTCGCATTTGCATTGAATTAAATACTTTATTTATTATTTAACTGCTAACTAGCTAAACAAGCTTTTGAAAAAACTTTAAACTGCTGATTATATGAGTATAAGTGCAAATAAATTAATCAGCTTTAGTAGCATGAAAACGGAAAACTTTGTTGAATTAATTGCTTTTTTTTTTGTTTTTTTTCAACTACATGAAAGCGAATATTTGCAAATTGCTTTGCATTCATTTCTAATATAATTTAGTTCTGCCTGATTTAATATATTAAAAAATGCTTCATTACTTCATAATGGAAAATAAATTCTATGAACTTATATTGTATGGAAAACTAGTATATAATTACATACAAACATGCTTTGCCGTTCAAGCAAAGTGTACACGAAAGGGTATTGAGAAAGACAATAACAAAGCAACAGATATAGGAATGAGAGATCAAAAATTTTCTTAATTTCATTACCCTCACAAAACACAACAAATATATGTACATACAAACAGAAATTTTCGGAAAAAATTTTCTTTTTATATATTGTACTTATACACAGGAAATAATTGATAAATTTGGATGCCATAGACTATAGTGGCGCTTATAAATATGCTGATAGAGTTGCGCGATATTCAATACCGATTCTTGCTTCAACGTCAGGGCAACGTGATAAACCCTTGTGCGAAATGTGCTACTTAACCGGTGTGAGGGCATAGGTCACGGCAGAAAGAGGGGGAGCTTTAGTGGGCTGCTACGATGCATTCAATTACACTGCTCAACTACTGTAAGCAGCCTGTGTACACCAGAAGGTGAGGCTGCAAGCGATTCACTACATAAATTTATGTTTCACACAGTGGCGTTGTGCGCTGGGCTAGAGATCGGCCCCGTAAAAATTCTTTACAACAAAAAAATCCCAAAGCCTCGGATTTCAGCGAGTTTGAAAAACCAATTGTTAGAACGAGAAGTGTTACACTGGCGCAGAAAAACGTACACTGATCGGGCGCAACACGAGTCGTGTGACATCGCTACCGGGAATCAAGAGAAGGAAACAGATTAATTTTAAAATTCAGAAACGACAGACTGAAATGCCTTCGCGCGAATATTTGGAGTTTCTGGTCCATAAGAAAAATGCTCGAAAATTCTATCGAAAAATTAGCGCTTTGCAGAAGGTTCGAGTTAGAAATATTTTCATGTAAGAAGATAAATCACGATCTGGTGACTGATATCCAAAACATATCTCAGCTATAGAGGAAACACTTTTCACATTTCCTTAATGGTGTTAGCAGTAAATGTCAGAAAGAAGATAAAGACCCCTATCGGCTAATTGTTCACGATGAGACTATTGTTCCATTACACGCTCATGAAGCGCCAAAGCACAACAAATCCCGACGTCCTGACGACTGAACTATACAAATATAGCGGCTATGAGCTAGTGAAGTACATGCAATAGCTCATTAACAGATTTCGGTTGAATGAACGCATGTCCATTAGTTGGAATGTAAGTGTACTCCGCGCAATTCATAAGACAGGTGAATCTGCAATCTGCCATAACTATCTATTTCGGAATTGGTATTCTAAACATTTGGTTCTTGGTTCTATCGAGCGTATTGTGTGAAAATGTCATGGAAAATTAACAACGGACCAGATATTCACAATACAACAAATTTTGGAAAATACTCATGAACGAATATTCGGTACAAGCATTTTTTCGTCGATTTTATAGTCAATTTCAAAAGCACGAAAAGGAGTTGCTGGTACACCGCGATGTCTAAAATTGAAAGAACCGCACTGTTCGTTATCCTTAGTCTAAACTTTGTCTATAAAGCAACAAAGCGAATTCGTCTGGTGATGAGTGAGTACAAGGCGTAGTATCTCCTGTCATAAAATGAGCAACAGGCACACTTGGATATTGGCATCTACGTCACTGTGTTAACACTTAAAACTTTGAAGTTTTAATTGTAGTTAAGTTTTTTATTGTAGTTAATAGATTCAGCCCCGAAAGCCATTATCATCATGTCTGTCCTATTGTTTGGTGCAGAAATTTAGACGATGATAACATTCGATGACACGTTCGAGAGAAATATTCTACAGAAGATTTTTTCGACCTCTGCACGTTGGCAACGAGTAATTTCGACGACGATGGAGCAGTGAGCGCAATGTGCTTTACGGCGACATAATCATAGTGCGGCGAATAAAGATCCAGATACATACAAACTATCACTACTGAAAAATTGCAGTGATACTTCATAATTGAACGAAATTTACTGCAGTTCCAATATAAATAAATTGCAAAGCATTTACAATAGGACCAACCGCTATATACCTGGAAATTCCATTGAACTCCAAACTAAATTGAAATTACATAGCACATCAGCCAAAACCTCAAACAAGTAAAAAAAAAACTTCGAAAACTTCAATGATTAGTCTGCAAAAAATTTAAACTTAATATACGGAATAAAACAATGATTAAATCAATCTGGTTATATGGACTAAATGTGTGGGGAACGGCTAAAAAGACCCCTATAGCAAAAATCAAATAAAAACAATCGAAGATTATTCGAATTTTGACTATGTCTGACGGATGCACGAGAAACTATGACTTCTATAGATCTTTTAGGATCGCAAAACTAAACAGGAAGGAATAACTTAAGCTGTTAGGGGTAGTCAGAAGCCCGAAAAAATTATGAGATATAAATGAAAGAATTATAATTTTTTACTTTTAAAATTATTTTTAGGCAAAATTCAATAATATAATATAGGAATGTATATATAACGTAAAAATGATCTTTCAGCACATTTTTTGTGACTTTTTTTGTGGAAAAAAAATTTCGAGAGAGCTTAGCTTTAAACTAAAAAAAAATTATACAAATTGGAGCATCCAGTGTATGGGTATTACCGTACAGAATTTATTTTATCAGATAGAGATTTATAAAATAGGCAGACGAATGTTTATTTTGGCTGTATGTGTTTGTTCGCACTGCTCCTCCAATTTATAATGTGCGCCATGCTGTTGTTGTTGGGAATTTCTAATGAAATAACCCTAATTATCCGCCAGCACCGTCTTACTACCATTGTTCTCGTGTGATGATATTTTTTTTTTTTTTTGGTTTTTTCCTAAGTCAGATCCATTTTGTTAGATCCGGGTATGGCAGCAAATTCTTTATCTCGATGTCTGAGATCTCATTAATAAGAATAAAAAAAGGCTTACCCAAAGAGCGAAGGCGTGTTCTAACTAGCTCTGGACATTCACATAAGTAGTGGAAAAGACTTTCATTCACCCCTTCCGCTTGACAGCTTCTGCAGATGGGATTGAAAGGGAGGTTAAGTATGGCTGCAAGATAACCTTCCTTCCAATGACCTGTAAGGGTTGCAGCGATGCGTGAAATGTTTGGTCGAGAGCAGTCTAATAGGGAATTTAACCTTTGGATTCTGTACGACAGCCTTGTGTTTTTGTTGCAATACATGTAGTTAATTGCTTCTATCTTCTTTCAGCTAAAGCATGATAGTGTGAAGCAATGGATGCATTTATTGTGTTCAGTGGGGTGGCGACTCTCACCGCCACTGCTATGTTCAGCAGCTCATGCCTTGCTAGCTCACCGCTATCTCATTACCTCGTATGTTCCTATGACCGGGAACCCATATAAGAGTAATTTCAAGCCAATGACTAAGTAATTCTAGTTCCCTCTCTACACTGTAGGACTAATGAGTCAATGAGTTCTTTTTTTTTTTTTAATGGACAAACCGACACATTTTGACGACTCTGAAAAACAAATTATTTATATGATAAACTTTGTCGTGATTCAGAGGGGCGACTGTCATTAGGAACAAATGTTTTTCAGCTTTGCATCCGCCTATCCATTATAAGAGAAAAAGAGTAAATAAGAGATATTCCAGATAAAGCTTAAGGAAAATAATTCCAAAAGTATAACATCAACGCAAATAATATTGTTTAACTGGAAACTATACCTCATTATAATACAAATCAAAATAAATCCAAACATCCAAACGACTTGTGACTTTAATCCCATTTAGACAGTTATAAAACGACTACATAATTCCCCTAGATTCATGCTTGCTCATATAATTTTGTTTTTAATTAATTTTATTGGCTATATTTCTTTGGGTATCAATCAAAAGTTATTGTAAAGTTGGGTGTGATTTTCCTTATTCTGGCGTGAGCGCAACACTCTCTGAGGAACAAATCAAAACAATTGTTTCAAATCAAACATACATATTTGCACATACATACATAGATGCCTAAAGATGCACAAAGAACAAACTATGTTGATGTGACTGGCATTGAATCGAACAAGTTTTCGTGAGGGAAGACACAAGGCAAAGCAAAATTAAAACTTTCATGCAAACGTATGTACATATGCGTGTATACCTATATACTTTTTATAGCTAGGGGGCAGACATATGTTCCTGTCGGTAGTAACTTCGTTTTCATACACATATACACACATATCCATACACACATGCATAACATAAAAGATAAGACCCTGTAGTCAAATCACTTAGCCAAATCATTGAACAAGCATTCATGAACTGGCATGTGGTGGAAGAAGTCTTACTAGTTTGAGCGTTATTAATTTTCACTAAATTTTTGGAAACTTTTTTCCACCGTGGAAATTTGAGTCTCTATGCAGACAGATAAAGATATTCAAACACGCTTGTGACATCGAATTTGATGAATATACCCCCTGTTACTTGATGAAGGCATATTATTTGTTTTTTGGCTTATGTGTAAAATTTCTTTTCAAAGTCGTCAAACAAGTAGATTTTTTCACTAAATGTATTATGTTCCAAAAAAAGTGATTGTTAAAAATTATTTTCCCTTGAAGTAATTTTGTAAATTAAGACCAAGTAATATCTTTCTCTTTTAAATATTGTAGTAAATGCTGTCTTTGAATATGTAGAAAAAATTGTACTAAAAACAAAGAAATCAGTGAACTATATAAAACCACAGGTGATGCTGTTGTAACGAGAAATATTACACGGCCTATTAAATTACTATTAACGTTTCTCGATGGCTAACAAATATGACAAACAAAATGGCAGATAGACAGCAAGTTACTTTTCAAATCACTTGTATATAAAGGACACGTTTTACGATAATCCAAAGTAAACTTCAAATAGCTTGAAAATGGTGCAAAAATTTCTCGACTTCCGGCAATATTAAGCTTCTTGGTTGATGCCAAAAGCATTCGTATATCCAACACTATTGTTATTCTTGTTGAAAATTAGATAGTTAACAGTTCGTATTGGTTGAAATCCTAATTGCTTTTGGCATTATCTTTGTACGTACGTTTTATGTATTTGGCAGTGTGTATGTATGCGCAAACATACGCTTACACTCTCTTGGTATAGTCAATTCCACTTTCAATATTGTGACGGCATGGCGTATACTTAACATCCACTTAATCGTATAATAGCGATATAATAAAGTGTGAGAGAAGTACTAATGTAAAAGGTAAATTGCAGATTTTCAAGTATAATAACTAAACTTGATAAGTGTGAGGTGAATGACCCAGCACATTAAATCATATTAAACTAACCGCATAGAAACTTGATCAACCTGGTTATGCATTTGCGCCTAAAATCACATTTGCGCATTCAAGCCCCTGAATCTTACTTGAACTTTATTTTACCTTCCGGTGTTGAAATATTAGACACATGCATGCATATAAGTGCTCAAGTTTGGATACTACGTAGTAAAATTTGGCAATAAATTTAACAGCGCCATTAGTGGAAAACCGACATCTACGTACAGACTTTACAGGCACGCTGTTCCTGTACCTGTAGCACCTATGTGCATGCCTCTGAGCAGTAAAATAGAGGAAGCATATAACACTGTGTATCATGAATTTTCAGGAGAAGAAGGACTTTACTTCATAGCTTCATTACATAATAACTTTTTTTTTTAATTATAGTAGAATTTTTCTTGTTGAATTTTTCGCATTTAATATTCATCTTCTATTTGGGAGTCTATTGCAACACTTGATGGCGTACTTTTTTATAAAATAGTATTAAGCTCAAGCGGATGTTGTCCTATTTCGCACGATCTTTTATGTAGATCGACATTTTAGGTCTCCCTTTATCTCATTTCAGTGCGTTCGGATATTTCATGCATTAGAAATAGAATAAATAAGACACATACGCAGGTTACATTTGGTTGTTTTATAGCTGTTGCAGTAGCGCGCTAAACTCAAGCTACCCTCCGAAACCAGCATAAACCAGTTCTACCAAAAATTTCAACCACGTGACCGCTCTCATAGAAAAAAATGATTTTTCTTGCATTTCGAACATCAGCCAGGAGAATATAACCATTCTATGATGCCTAATTCACCACATCTCAGTTGATGACACTTTACCGTGAAGGTAGAATTGAATATGTAGGGGATGCACTACAAATATACAGAGGAGTATACAGATAAATATTTGGGAATACAATTTATAGAAAATATTTTATTATAAATAAAATACTTTATTCTTATCTTATTCAGGTATAAAAAATAAAGAAAGGTCTTTATAAAATTTTAATTCTACAATAAGATTTTTTTTTCATTTCTATAAAATTTTTAATTCTAAAATTATTTTTACAAATAAAAGAAAAATATTTAAAATTATAGCAATGAAGTTAAATTTAATACAGTACGATTTGGTGCACGATAAATTAAGTTAATCTGTCTTTTGCCAATGTGAACAGTTTTGAAGGTGTGCTAACACTTGAGCTTACAACGTACAATTGGCCATGAGAGAAGCAAGAATTTTCTAATCCCAGACCGCAAGTGGGTACTATATATCTACTGTTGCAATTTATTACTTAAAATTGGAAATTGATATGTATTGGAAATTGAAATTGTTTGAGTTGGATATGCTTATCCAATGGTATCACTGATTCACTGATTACTGGAATCAGTGATACCTACGGATACGCATATCCAACTCAAATATAGGGTGTTTTTTTAGAGGTTAGGTTTTCAAGATGAAATAAAACGTATATAATTTAATGTTATGGCCAAGAATTTAGCTTTATTATAAAGATAAGGGTTTGCCATTATGTTTTAAAAATGATTTCGAGCCGCGGCTGGCTCGAATAAATTCCAGCCGAGAGGCCCAATTTTCGACCACTTTTTGCAGCAATTGGGGCCGTATGTCAGCAATAACGCGCCGAATATTCTCTTCCAAGACGTCAATCGTCTCGGGCTTATCTGCGTAGACAAGCGACTTCACATATCCCCACAAGAAATAGTCCAGCGGTGTTATATCGCACGATCTTGGAGGCCACGCCACAGGTCCACGGCGCGAGATAATGCGCTCACCAAAAGTTTCCTTCAATAAATCGGTTGTTGCGTTGGCTGTATGGCCTGTAGCGCCGTCTTGTTGGACCCAAAGGTCGTCCACATCAACATCGTCCAATTCAGGCATGAAAAAGTCATTAATCATGGCTCTATAGCGCTCTCCATTGACTGTAACATTATGGCCGGCTTCATTTTTAAAGAAATATGAACCAATGATTTCCTCTGCCCATAGAGCACACCAAACAGTGACTTTTTGAGGATGTAACGGCGTCTCAGGAATGGCTTGTGGATTATGTTCACTCCAAATGCGACAATTTTTCTTATTGATATACCCATTCAACCAAAAGCGAGCTTCATCGCTGAACAAAATTTTCTTCGATGCGTCGCGCGAACCTAACCATTATTTTCGTAATCAATTTGCACGATTTGCAAACGTTGTTCAGGTGTAAGTCTATTCATTATGAAATGGCAAACCAAACTGAGTATAAATCAAGTGACAGCTTTCAAAAAGACCATCTACGAAAAAGTAGTGCCAAGTTGAAAACCTAACCTCTAAAAAAACACCCTTTATATCCAGCACATCCAGCTTCAATAATATTTTCGGTGATCATTTTAATAACCAAATGTGTACCGATACATACTTTCCGCGGCTTTAAATTGCATAAAGATATGTATATAATTGGTGCTTACACCCTTTTCAGGTAATTAGCTGACCCTCTACTCTTTTTTTTTTGGTGTGCGTCTTGTTTTTCCTCCTCCGAGTGGCAGATGGTCTTTTGAGGAACTTTTTCGTGGTAGGTATGCCATTTGTCTGCCGAGGAGCGACCTAATAATAGGTAGAATAGATTTTTTTTAATAATAGAATAGATTTTTTAATAACAAATTTATTCTATTATTATGTATTTTATGTTCGAGGTTTCGATCCCGGTAGTCGCGCAACATACCACTCGGCTATGATGGCCTCCAACGAAATAGAATTATCGAAGATTCCTTTCGAGCATTCCTGTTAAATAAATCAAATTTAGAAATTGAGTTTTATAATTTACTGCCCCAATTTTACTCACGACAGAGTCGATAAATTTGAAAGAAATCAGTTCGCATAGCAATTACTCCTGTACCAGTGAATTGATTTTGTCTGCATAAAAATGTTTCACTTTCTATTTTATTTTTTATATTTGATTTTATTCTTTGATTACACTAGTCTACAAGGAAAAGTATCCGAAATAATTTAAACTAATATCTGCTTCTCTGTCCATGCAAAATTCGGATTGATAACTAAAATTAATTTATTAGTTTGAGTTTTCGAGATATCCTAATCTAAAAGTGCAAAAAACCCCATTTTTGCCCATATTTGAGGTTATGTAGCCTTGCAGATGTTTTCTTTCACCAAAATTAAAGGATGGCATCTTTACCGAGTCACACACAGCCCTAACCCCTAGAAACCACCCCTATCATGCCGCAAGCAGGCTTACCCACAAACCCCAAATTTACATACTATTAATCCATATATTTCAGGCCCTCAAACCCAAGAAAATTAGTAATCGAATATATCATGTCTATGTTATCTTAATCGATTTTCAGGTGTAGGAAAATTTCGAAACATGAAAATTTCAAAATGCGATATCTCTGCGAAAAAAAATGATATTTGAGCAAACAAAACGCCATTTGAAAAAAAAGGATTGTATTTAAAGATGCCATCCTTTAATTTTGGTGAAAGAAAACATCTGCAAGGCTACATAACCTCAAATATGGGCAAAAATGGGGTTTTTTGCACTTTTAGGTTAGGATATCTCGAAAACTCAAACTAATAGAGCAATTCTGAGGCCAGATTTGGATTCAGCGCATCATAAACCTTCGGAAATATATAGTCTGGTTTCTGGGTCTGAATGTTGGTTAAATTTTGTCGGCCTGTGTTATCTATACTTTTAGGAGGCATATCAAAAAGAAAAAAAAAACTAAAGAAGTACTAAGTAAAAAATATCTGTTTGTACATATTTTGATTTTTTCCTTGTGCACTCCTCTCGGGAGTATAGGACCTCGACAAGACTTGTCTTGCGGTGCTTTCGTTAATCTATTTGATTTCTGACTGGGTAGGTGATAAACCTGCAGCTACAAAGTCCTAAATAGTGGAAATGCCTATCGTTGCTTAGGAACAACGCCTTCTTGGTGCTTCGAACGCCATCTGTGTTTCATATTTTTCTGCCAGAAGGATCGCACAGATGTTTGAGAACTTCACTAAATTTGATCTGTGTTTATACATATAATATTATCGCCCGCAATTAGTCGGGCCAGCCTAGGCAGGTAATCTCAATTAAATAATTTTTTAAGTTAGCATGCAGTTTAGCGCGGAAATTTTTGGATAATTAGATGAATTGTGCGTATCCAATTTTTTCGTTTTCAATATCAACTTTTATCACAAAATATTTTTGCCGCTGATCAATCGAGCATTAAAATAATTGTTTGGAATATGCATTAATGTCATGGACCTAAATAAAGTGCGGAATAATTGGCAGCGTCTATTGGAAATCACCGAATTATAATAATACATATATTACCACCGAATAATTTCTCGTTAAATTTTCATTCTTGCATAATGCTAGGCAATGCCTCGCGTCAAAGTTTATGAGCAATCATCCCATATAATGATCGAATTCTTTGGCAACACTGCTGTAATTCAGATTTTTTAAACCAGCGTAGGTGTGCCGAAGAGTATTATAACGGTGCTTTAGCGGAAAATTGCTTAATTTTGAACTACCTTTGAGATTAATGAAATTTTTACATTACCACTATGCTCACTACATTTGGCGAAAAACATTTGATTGCCATTAACGACCTTTACCTTTAGGGTATTTGTGTAAAGTAAGGAAAAAAAGTATGAAAAAAAAATTTCACCTGCGTATTTACTAAAGTCAAATAGATGCTGCAGATTTCAGAGATTTTTTTAAATCCCAAAAATTTGTTTCACCTAAACTGCTGAGTATACGGCCAATAAAATGTAAGATCATTACCATAGTGTTGAAAAGATATTTCGCTATTAAAAAGAGGCAGCCACAAACTACTTAATCCAAGATCAAGTTTATACTGTGATCCCGAAGCTGTCTAATATTGTTTTGAAAGCGCTCTTCAATGTGTCAGTCTCTGTGTAATTTTTTTCGAAAAACCTCCGAATAGTGCCTTTGCTGTTGTTTACTAAATCGACATTGAATATTCAATCCTTCGGAAGCTTTCTTTAACGGAATACTTTTCACCATCTCCAGCTACAGCTAAAACATTGTAAGTTTTGCGTGTAGTTTTTGAATTTTATGCATGACCATTCAACATTGCTAGCCTTTAGTGAGCCTTAGTGCAAAATTTCCCTAAAATAATGCTACTTATCATTTTTAAACTTTGAAGATAATTAATTTTTTATAAAGTTTCTCAAAAAAATATCAAATATTACTTTTTATTTGGCAGCTAAGAGAAGAAAAATATTTTAGAAAAATGTTCTCCTAAAAACCTTATTAAAGGTCCTGAAGACTAAATACTCAGCATAGTTGTGCTCATTATTTTTTAAATTTGTCTATATTTTAGTTTGAATAAAATACCCTAACAGAAAGATAAGGAGTAAAGGCAGCCCCAGTCAGTTAACAAGCTTTAATTTAGAAAAGTTTGGTTCCTTCCAATAACCTCACTACTGTCGTATAGTGTAACAGTAAAGGCAGCTAGGAAGAGGAAAGAAAACTAAAAGCGAGAAACAGCGCTTCAAACTTCACTCTAATGGGGACAAAACCATCCACAAGCGTCGTTGTTAAGCGATTAGCGTCGGTGATAAGGCAGGCGTCGGCGCCGTTCGCACACAAATGGCTTCGTGGCACAACAGCTTACCGACCCATTCACACTCGATAAAGCGCTTTGCAGTCGAAGCCACCTGAACATTAGTCGACAACACAAAAGGTGAAAAGCATTTAAAAAAATGTGGAGGGGGGGGATGAAGTTCATTTATCATTTACCTAAGTAAGTGAAATTTTTTACGGTTGCTAAACTAGCCGCCACTTAGGTGAAGTTTTGGAGAAAACGATGTGTTGAGCCGAAAATTTTTCACTTTTGTCATGCAAAGAATTAAACAAGTCAGAGGAATGGAAATCATTTTTACTTGTGTGCCTCTAAAATATAAGCAGATTATGGGCTAAGAATATTAATTATCATTTAACGAAGTATTTTAACTGTACTGGCTTTTTTATGCCAATTTTAATTATTTATGTTGGAAAATTGTGGAGCCATTAAGTGGAGTGTACAAGTGGAAAATACAAGAATTCATTTAACACTTTAAAAAAGAAAGTTATGTTTGTCAGTCGTATCAAATTCATGGATATGTACCTTAATAATTGCCTATTCATATGTTGAATAAAAGCAAACCTATATGTATTAGCTACGCAGTCATTTCTCAATACACCTGGTATCTGAGTTATGCCCTTGATCAAAAAGTTCACACTGATTTAGAGTTCAGTTTTTTTGTTAGGTTGTCATATCTGCGATTAACGATGGTTCGAAAACCTTAGAAATGTGGGCAACTTTTTCGGTAATGATACTCTAAAGAAACAAGCCGTTTATGCTTCAGAAGAGGTCGTGGGTCCATCGGTGAATTACTCAACACAGTGCGTAATTTGCAAACACAAGAGAAAGTCATGCTTTAAACATCAAAACATCATACATGAGGATAATAGATTTCACGGTTTGCACAGGTCGGTGCCACTTGTCTCACAGCCAACGAACCAATGGTTCTTTTGTGCGAAAAATTTGATGGCAGAATAATCTTACGTCGCGGCGCATCAATTGGCCGCTAAGATCATGTGATTTGACACCGTTGGACTTCTTTCTTTGGAGTTATTTGAAAGAAAAGGTATACATTGATAAACCAGCAGCAATTCAAGAGCTAAAGGATGAGATAATTCGGCACATTAACGGCATAGAACCTCAATTATTCCTCAGCGTCCTCGAAAATTTGGACCATCGGCTGGAGGTGTGCCACCGAGGCCGCGGCAGTGATTTTGCCAATATTTTATTTTACGCGTAATTGAGCCATACCAATATTATCATAATAAAGAGAAGTGACAATAATTTCTTAAAAAAATTGTATTTTATTCAAAATCAGCACCGGCCCTTAAAACTTATCCACCCTTTATATCGGGAAAACATAAAAGCTTTTTTCCTTTCACTCTAATGGCTGCCCAAACCTAGACGTCATTCTCTGCTCGGAAAAAATTACTCTTCCTAGTTCATCTTCCCACAATTGGTAATTTTCTGCAAATTTCTATCGGTTTTGGTCTTAGGTACTCGTTTTACATGATCTAAACTAAAATCCATTTTCAAAATTAGTTGTTGTTACACAAAATTTCGATGAGATGTGTGAAGAGATATTAAAACTATGACTTATGTAACTTGTCACCCAGAATATGAAGCTTTAAAAACTTTAGATTCGCCTTCACTATACGCTAGTTGACTTGGGTATATACTTATAACTGGACCTTCATACTTAAGAGAAATACAATATTTTATAGCGAAACCTCCATATGATGACCAGTCAACCCCTAGAACCTTATGTTGCAGACTATTTAGCAATTGACCTGCAAAGATTGGTGACCAATATGGAAATTTTGTAAGCTTCGGAAAAAGCTAACGGAAATTGATTACTTTTTCTACTTTAATACATTTTTTTGGTAAAAAAAAATCACTTATACGAAAGTCATATAGTAATACCCCAATGAAATCATGCCCTGGATACAGTGACATAAAAAAATGCTGTCCTATTTTATTATACCCATGAGCAATGAAGACGAAAGTGGTTAACATAAAAAAAAAAAAAAACAAAAAGAAAATAAGAAAAACGTACTCTTTAACGAGACGTGCACAAAACAAAATATAGAAACTGTAAAATTTTGAAAACTCGAATGCACTTAACAGCTCTTAAACTTTTTCCAGCCGTCCTTCTTGGTCTTTGCTCGGCTCCCCATTTATGATTTAAAGAGGCACATTTGGAGGGAAAACGATACATTGACGCAGACGTTACAAAATTCCTGTACAGAGGTATGCATGCTGCCAAGAAATTCATTCAAATTGTATATTTGAATGCATAAAATAGGGAAACTGGAATGTTTCTGCAAGGTATGCAACATTGGTATCCCCATAAGTATTTAGGAAACTAGGGTATTAAATGTTGGTCGGATGTGGTAGCAGGCAGAAAATAATCTACCCTTGCACAATTTACTATTCACTGGTTTGAATGATGAAGAGCATGAAAGGACCAGTCGTATTAGTATTGTATGTAATATACAAGAATGTGTATGTATGTATATGCATATAAATATTTAGGTGTTATCTGAAATGAGGGGGGGGGCAAAATATTTCTCGTTAAATTTATAGCAATAAATGTATTGCCAAGAGTTAAATTAGACTGAAATATTTGTGCAAAGAAAGAGTAAACAGTGGTGGTGGAACTTAGAGAATTTTCGACATTTGAATGAAGCAATTTGTATATTCAATTGAGATAAATGAAATATTTATTTACCGAAATATGTTTTGGAAAAGAACAATTAAGTGAAGAAAATAATTTTTCCTTTAAAGCTAGGTATGCGCACATCTCAGTAAACAGAGAAACTATTAAGTTGGGGAATAAGTTTATAGCGTTTCTAAATTTTCTTTTATTCTACAACGATTTGTTTTCGCTTTGGCCAGGGGTAAGTACCCATTCCATAGAACTCTCTCTGCTCTACAAAACTATATCAATTGTAGTTTTGAGTTATTTAATTTTCTGTTAGTTTTGAGGCTTACAAATTGAATACTCTGGAGGCAAAAATCAACATGTTCGCCACGTGCTCTTCTTTGCTTTTCATCGAGGTCAGCTTTTCATCGAGGAAAGCTGCCGAAGCAGCCCGCAAATGGTTCACAAATGGCGACTTTGACGTCGATGACACGTCCCGCAGCGGAAAGCTTTCTGAATTCGATGAAGAATGCCTCAAACCACTTTTGAAGGAGAACGATCTCCAAACAAGTCACGAATAGGTGAAAAAAATGAACAGAGATCATAAAACGTTTCTCAGTCACCTTCAGTCAATGGGATTTATCGAAAAATTGGGAGGCTCTGTGCCTCACGAGCACAAAGAAAAAACAAAGAAGGTCGCCTTCAAATTGCTTTTTAGCATTTTGCCCGCCACCGAGCAATACACGATCGTAAACAGCGCTTTTTGTACCGAATCGTCACCGAAGATGAGATATGGTGCCCATACATCAATATGAAGCAAAGAAGCGTGTCGGTGGCTCCAAGAGATTCGCCAAAGCCGAGAGTCAAGCAGGATGTTCATCCTAAGAAGATCATGGTATGTGTTTGGTTGGACTGGGAGGTCATAGTGCACTAGGAAATGCTCGAAAAGAATGCCACGGTCAGCAAGGAGCTTTACATTGCCCAGCTACACCGCATGAATGAGGTTATTCGGCGAGAAGACCTGATTGACATGGTCAAACCATAATCCTTAACGCCAATGCGAGGCCCCATTTTGCAAAAGTCATCAAAGCTGCACTCCAAGAGCTCGAATAGGAGTTCCTTCAGCATCCGCCGTATTCTGCGGATTTTGTATCGACCGATTAGCATTTTTCCGTTCCCTGTCAAACTATATGAAGGGCATAACAAAGAGGTTCTTAAAAACTGGCTCAACAAATTTTTTGACTCCAGACCAGTCGATTTTTGGCGGAACGGCATCAACAAATTGGCCGAGAGGTAGGAAGGGGTTGTGAACAGCAACGTCGAATATATAGTTTTAGTCAATTATGGATATAATTTTTGTTTTTTGTTAAAATGAAAGTTTTTGGTAAAAACGTAACGGACTTATTTCCCAACCTAGTACTCGTGCGTATAAATGATGCTTAAGCAATATTTAAGAAACTTGCTTGTGATTAGAGTAGTCAGAGGAAGGAGACCCGGGATGGCGCGCTTCCGAGTGTTTTCAGAGTAAAGGACAAAGCGATCCTTTTTATAGTTATATGAGAGAGTTAATGGGTTAAATTGTTTCATATAAATATTTCTCGTGAAATTTTAGTATACAGGCATTGATTTAAACGCTTCGATGACTTTCACATCGTGTAGGCTCCGTAAATTTATCACCTCATAAAAGAATGTCAAAATATATCTTACAAAAATACGAATGACGAATACCACCAATATGTGCGGAAAATAAGTTTTTCTCTCAAATATTTTCGAAAATAAATAATTCTTTTTAATACATTTCCTTATTTTATAATAGAATCCTCCCTAGTACTTAGAACAGTTTTTAAATCTTAACCTAGTTTTCCTTATTCAGCATATCCTTGAAACTTGAAATTTGAATAGGTCGAGACAAATAATATAGAACCAAGAGATTTGGTGGCTTCTAAAACACTAAGGCTAAAAAGCCCATTGGAGCGTATAGTTAGGGCTCTGGAAGGAGGGTAGATAGTCAAGGAAGAAAGGAGAAAAGTATCAGAGAAAGAGATAGTAAGGAATAGAGATAGAGACAAAAGGTAGTTAGTAGATTCATTGGGATATCTGTATATATCCTCCAGTTTTAGAGAACGAATATTCCTCATTCTCATAAGATCGGAACCCAAAATCATGGCCCCTTGTGGGGAACGGCTGATCCGCGGTTGGCCAATCATATCTTTAGTAAATGATTTTATTTATTTAATTTACCCAAGTATTCTGCCGCAGGACTGGTAAGTCATTACTACGTTGTTCAGATCCATACGTACAGATTGGCTATAGTATAGTCATATATAGCAGAGCTTTGGACACCAAGCAGAGTGGATAGTATGACTTAAGTGGCCAAAAACGACTTCCGGCTTTGATGAGCTTTCGTCATGTTAGTCGTCTATTCAAATGAGCTCTAAGGTAAGTTGCACATTCACTTTGGCAAATTTGTACGCTGTTTCATATCGATGATGAGCAAAGTGCTTGTTAAGCGTCAAATTAAATTGTTTGAATTTGTTGTCGTTCCTTCGTATGCACCACTTAGTCTTTTCTATTCGGCTGACAGGTGGTTTGCTCAATTCACTGTTACTTGTAGTGGAGGTCTGGAGCGCCAAAGTATTGCGGTGTTGTCGGCGAACGTAGATGACATTGTTGGAGTATTTGAGATTTATGAAAAGTACTGGGTCTGAGAACAGAACAAGAACACTTGCTTGAGATATTCCTGCCATGTGGTTACTGGAGATAGTGGTGTTTAACTTTACTGAGACTTTTCTCTCATAGACTTAGGGTTCTAGGAGATTGTGGGTGTAGCACTGATTTAAGGTCATCCAGTCGGACGCAGCATACTAAAATATTTGTATGCAATACCCTCGTTACTCAAACACATTTCCCATGAAATATGACTTACTTTTTCGATCGTTTATTGTTTTCCCTGAAAACCAAATTCATTGGTTCATATAATATTGTGAGTTCGAAGATGACACCAAAGTCTGGTCATGAGAAGTTTCTCAAGTTTTTGTTTTTCAGAAAGCGTATAACAGCTATGACATCACGTTATTTCCTACCCTATCAGCTTCACCCCTGCAAACTATCACTTCCTGAGGTTGAGGTTGTAATGATGATGGGCTTCTAGCGATTTCTAAACTTAGGCCCAGCGCTAGATAAGATAGTGAGATTTTCTCACCACATCTTTTTAAAATAAGCGCCTACTTACTAGCTCGTTCTTTATTATTGATTTTCAAAAAATGTTTAAATAGCGGAACTTTCATCGTTCATGCAAACTACGCTCGATTGAACCAATCCATAAATCAGGTGATCGGAATGACTTCCGTATCTAGAGGACTACTCTCAAGTAGAGCTCTATTGCGAAGTTATTCGATCATGCATCACAAGTGAAATTATATCACATAAATAAGGTTACATTATATCTCGTATCGCTTTAGCTACAAATCAAATAGTAGGTGCGTTTAAAAACTGTTCCCAATTAGACGCAATTTATACAGACTTTTCGAAAGCCATTGAAAGGGTGGACCAAGCAATACTAAGTTTGAACACCGTGGAATTAGAGAAAATCTCTTGAAGTTCTTTGCTAGCTTCTTAAAAGATAGGGAACTACTAGTGAAATTTGGTAATCATAGTTAATGCATGGTCTGGAATACCGCAAGGAACCTATTGCGAGCTACTGCTGTCTACAACCTCTGTAAACGACTACCTAACCATTTAAGTACTCTGGTTATGTGTGATTAGCAAAATTTTACTAAAACTTAATAGAGGTGGGAGAAAAGTCGTGGCGTACGCCGGTGATATGTTGCTGATTACATCGTTCCAGCGGTAAAATTCAACAGGAATTACGCCACTCTCTTTTCATCGCAGGAAGAATAGAATATGGGATTCTCACTAAACAATTTCGCCACTGCTACCCATATTGATGGTTCACAACTGAACTGTGGCATTGGAGGATATATTCTAATAGACTTAGAATTGAAGTCTGTGTGTCATGCTAATGCCTGCAGTATCTTCCAGGTGGAAGTACTGGCAAGCGAGGAAGGGTTTAGGCTACTTATCGCAGATTTCTCCTTTAAGAGCAATATCGGTGCTCCTTTGCATAGCCATGCTGCAATGCCGGCACTGGATTCGGCTACTACAACCTTTAAAGTGGTGGAACAAAGTAGGAATAGCCTTACCGTCTCGAGTGAAAACCATAAAGTTACCTTAATCTGTATCCCGGGACATTGGAACGTTGAAGATAACGAAACAGTAGATGAACTGGCAAGAGGGATATCTGTTATGAATAACGTTCTTGCAGAATCGGTATTCACACCATTGACAGCAGTGAAAAATATAATTTTATTAAAATACCTCGGAATCACGGGTTGTAGATGGAGAGACCAGATGACGTGCAAAATTAGCAGAAGGTTATAACCCACCAGCAATCATCAACATTGATAAACATGAAATGACGGGGCGCTTAGAGACTCACGGCAGTCATAACTGGCTTTTGGTCTATCGGGGAACATGTAGCCAAAATGGACATCCCTCATAACACACACTTTCTCAGTTATATAATGAGGTCTTACTCTGGGTCTTTTTTGGATTTAGATAGTCTTTGCTATCTTCGTTTAGTCGAAATACCAATGACTCTGCTTGTTACAAATTGGCCACCTGTTAAAGTTATAGGACTCTGAGGAAAGACATTGCGTTGATATTCGAAAAAAGCCTGCACTTTTTTCTTCTATTTTTCATACTGATCTCGTACTGGCATTCCAGTTGCCTTTGTGCTTTCCACAGAATAAAAATTTTCTTTATATAGAAGAAAATGCATAACATCGTCAACATAATAGGTCTGTTCATGTAAAAACTATCCAGTACCTAAATTCGCGAGTATTCTCTCTCAAAGAGAAAAATATCAAAAAAGTGCATCTACGCAAAACCAGTAACAATTTGTCTCCTCAAAATGAAATGTCATTTTGCTCTCTCACATTTCCCTATTTTGCAAGTTTTTTGGCTACATGAACACCAAAACGTGATAGTTTGTAGCAATTGTTACAAACTATTTGCTCCTTGAACAGACCCAATGCTAGCACAATATCAGAAAAAATTCTGTGAAATTTCTATGGAGATTTGTAAAAATTTCTAAAATTTTGTACAAGGTTTATCAATTTCAATTATTTAATTTTTGTTGCATATCTACCATATTTTATAAAAAAATACACAAATAATAGAACCTTCCAATATGTTGCGCTGCTATTGAAATGACCGGTATGTGAATAAAAAAGGGAAAGAACAAAAGAAGTAAAAACAGATTTTCACTTGAAAACTGTCTATCTGGGTCTTGTTAGCTTTTTTTTTGTCAATTGTGTATCCATTTGCGATTTCTAATAGCATGGACAGATAGCTCTGCTGAACATTTTGTAAGAGGGACAGGGACAAATGCCACAGTCGCAGTGAGGTGGAAAAGAAAACAATAATAAAATCATACATAACTGTATCTCAAAGCAAAATAAAAAATGATATTGCTTCATAAATGCACAACGGTAAGCAGTTGAATCAGTTGTTGGTGCGACAACCACAACCGCCGGCGAAACTACAAACTTTTTAATTGGCGTTTAAAAAGTTCCAATGCTGAGGGAAGTGAAGAGAAAAAGCACTAAATGCAGGACACAGGACACAGAGAATTTTTCAACAAGGGGAATAGTTGTGGAAAAATACAGAATAATTGTGATATTTTGATATGGCATGGCTTAGCTGAAGTAATAGAAAAGTGCCTTTTATTACTATACTCGTAGGATTTGTTTTGTCATAGCAAAAAGTGCGTTAGAGAGGTAAAAATTGATTTAACCCTTTCGTCCCTGAACTCGAATTTCGTATATCAAACAATAATAATTACCTTAAGAGCCTATGTTCGATTAATATACACTATTTCAGATGAGAAAGCAAAGAAATTTATTTGTGGGAGGCCGTGGAGGGAGGAATAGGTGTACCACTAGGGTTTTTAACCGGTACACATATGTGACACCAGTTACAACAACTTACTTTGCATTCTTAGTCTTACGAGTATCGCTATAATATAAAGAAATATCATTTATTTTGTGTGATAAAGCTTGAAACAATCTTTACATAATGGAACATTACATTCTTCGCAAATAGTTTTTGTTCTCTTTTAAATTTTTACTAACGCGCAACGACTACAACGTATTCTTGTAGCACCTTCGACAGGTGCTTCTTGGAAAGAGTACCTCTTCTTGGTAACGGCAATCCTGTAGTCTTCTTCCCTTCTGCAATCAGTTCTTCAGCAAGATTGCCAACATATGTAAGATAAGGAACTTTCTCATTTTTACGCCTCAAATCGTTGTAAAGATCCATGCGTTGGTTGTACACATACTAAGGGAAGTATAAAATATTTTCTTCCACCATTTGGTAGACTTTCTATCGTGGTTGTAGAGATTTATGAATTGATCAGCCCGATCAACTCCGCCCATTTTCTGTCGATAGAATGCAATTGCTTCGGGGCAGTCTATTTCCACTTGATGCCCTGACTTGTCTTTTTTTGAAATTTTAGTCATATTAGGTTTATGACAATTGGTCAGTAACAACACTTCTTTTGTGTCTTGCCACTTTGTACACATAGGTCCCGTATCAGTACACCGAAATAGTGCTTCTCCCCGTTTAAGTTTTCCTGGCATTGCTCGAACATGTTTGGGTTAGCCATGCAAGTGCCAACAGCACCAAAGCTAATAGTTTCCAATAAATTTACACTTGTAAAAAAGCGATCAAAGCATAGAACTACATCAGTAGCCTTTATTGTAGAAGCTAGTGTCTTCACAACTCTTTCTCCAAGAGTTAATGAATCAACATTAGGGTCATATGTATATCCAGAATCAGCATCACAACGTAGTTTGATACCACGTTTGACTGGCTTCAAGGGCATATATTGCTTGAGTGAGGAACGGCCCTTGAAATTAGTTATGCTTTCATCTATACTTTGATGTGGACAGTCCTGGCGACATTTACTAAAAGTGTGCTTCAAACAAGAAATTAAGTAATCGACATAGTAAGATTTTGATGCATCTTCTAGAAGCTGAAAAGTATAATTTGGAAGTAAGGACCATATATATGTCACGAAAAATACAGCTTTCAATAGTTTGATTGCCCATGGATTCTTTTTGACTCCAATAGTGCTTTAGCCCTGGTAGTTTATTGTACGACATGATGAGCATACAGCTTAAATTTTTTTGGATCTCCCCCTTATCGGTAAGCTTTATCAATTTCAGGTATTTGCCTTTTGTTTGGTTAAATAACTCCAAACGCTGATTAGTACAAGCTACTATGTGTAAACTATGTGAGGGAACATTTTATGGAAAATCTACAATGCCGTGGATTGCTTTGAGATATTGCTCAATATTTCACAGGGTCTTTCTGGTGGAATAATTTTGGCAGTACTAAATGATCCGCTTGGCATTATGCAATCAAGAGTACGATTATTATGAACAAATTGAGGCTCAGATTCTGTGGCGGATTTTCTGGATTGCTGCAGAGCCCGCTGTGCCGACTCAGATGTTGAAGGCTGCTCAAAATCAATTTGGTTGTGGTCGCTCTCACTTTCTGTTTCAAGTTCCATTTCGTCGTCACTTTCATTAGATGAAGAATCTGTTTCATCTCCGCTTGGTTCGTAGTCGTCTGATGAATCCGCAGAAAAGTCTGACATACTTTCAATCATGCTTTCTAGCTCCTTTTGCCTCAACGATCTCTTTTTCATTTTCGTCCTGGAGTAAAAGAGACTTTGTCAACACACCTGATGGTATATATATTATATGTACCAGCAAAAATTACTGTTGGTACATATTTACATGTACATGTAGTCAATAAAATTTCAATACGTATCAGATACAACATCAAATTTACATACCTTTATTCTGATAGGGTTTATGCTCCAAAATGTTACAAAAGTTTGTAGTTACACCTCTGGTTTACCACTTTTTTTTGCTGAAAAATACTAAATAAGGCAAACTTCGCAAGATAATCACGTGTATAAAAAGTCAGCTGTTGAAATTTTACCAACCTCACTTTCATCAACATTCAGCGTTACCAGGCGGTGCAATTGTATACCGTTTTTAGTGTAATTTAAAATTTTAGGGTACATTAAAAAGTGCTGGTATATATCGCACCCTAAATACAAATGGGTCACAACTCAAAATTTTCCAAAACTGAGTTTTTTGCATAAATTAATTCAGAGTACACAATTTCTAACAGCTGCAAATATTTCGTTCACATAACTATCTTCTTTAACTGGAAAAATACAGTTATGTCTATTTTTATGTCAAGTGTGTTGCTTTTGCACGATCAACTAAAGAGAATTATTTTTAGTTGCGTTAATGGGCTCAAGAACAGCTGATTACTTTTATTACACATAAAGAGTTTTATTTTGAGTTATGCCTCTATAACTGTAAAAAGTGATAAATTTCGTGGTATATTATTTTGCATTGTGCCTCTTTAGTTGTGAAAAGTGAGTTCAATTAGGTTAGGAAACTTATAAAATTAAAACATTTTAAAAGGCACAACTTAAGAAAATATCACTAGTTAATCGAAAAAATTTCAGTTAAAGAGTCATATATCAAAAT
Source organism: Anastrepha ludens (assembly GCF_028408465.1). NCBI lineage: Eukaryota > Metazoa > Arthropoda > Insecta > Diptera > Tephritidae > Anastrepha > Anastrepha ludens. Next base: position 43,049,614 of record NC_071500.1, on the reverse strand, counting down.
TTTGTTTTATTTTCGCAAACATAATATAAAATTGAAAAATATATAGTAGAACCTTCTTCAATGTTGTATATTTTCATGATGGAACAATATTTCCTTTAAATATTACAATAATTTTTACATAAAACGTTTTTCGTCTCTCCTGAAAATCTTAGTATTTTGAGTTGAGACCCTTTTGTATTTAGGGTGCGATATGTGTACCACTCGGGTTAAAGGGTTAAATTAAAGTAATGAATAGCGCTCTTAAATTTCAATTTTAATTATTGTACCATTTACGTAGTTATGCGTTATATTTAGAAGGAACTTTGTGCGTTATTTCACCACTACTTTTGGTTAATATTGTCGAGTCCATTTAATATACACTTGGACAAGCAGAGTTTTTATTTGTTCTATACTCGACGGTCGCCGTAGCCGAATGGGTTGGTGCGTGATTACCATTCGGAATTCACAGAGAGGTCGTTGGTTCGAATCTCGGTGAAAGCAAAATTAATAAAAACATTTTTCTAATAGCGGTCGCCCCTCGGCAGGCAATGGCAAACCTCCGAGTGTATTTCTGCCATGAAAAAGCTCCTCATAAAAATATCTGCCGTTCGGAGTCGGCTTGAAACTGTAGGTCCCTCCATTTGTGGAACAACATCAAGACGCACACCACAAATACGAGGAGGAGCTCGGCCAAACACCTAACAGAAGTGTACGCGCCAATAATGTATGTGTGTATACTCGTATTTACAAGGGGTGTCACAAAGTAATTACAATTTTTGAAAACTAGTTATTTTATTACTATAATTAAGTAGTAATTATAAGACCACATTTCTGTTTTGTGTTTTTTTTTTTTTCAAAGCAATAACGTTCAAGCAATTAAATGGGATTTATAAACAATAGCTGTTATACACAGGTCAGACATTTTTAGGAAAAATTCAACCCACACCAATATAAAAAGGACGATATCTCATAAATATGTGCCATATAGACATTCTATATCCAACACTGCGAGCAAAATTTATCTCTAGAAAAACAGTAAAATGAGAATGAAACTGGCTTTATTGGTTTTCAAAATATTTTTCGTGTATTGACTTCCACACTTCTGCATTCGCTTGAAACAAATTTCAAAGCACTTTTGTCACTTCGAAGTGTATACCTCCAAAAGGTGTTCGTTAAAGACTTCAACAGCCCCTTCAGGCGTTGAAAGTGTTGACTTCACATCGTATTTTTCATGCTCGCGAACAAAACAGGCAACCACCTCTTTCCGCGAACAACTTTTATTGGATTAAGCTTGGATCATCCACGCTGTCGCTTGCTGTTTTTTTCCGATTCATATTCGTAAATCCAAGACTCGTCACCTATTATGAAGTCATAGACTTACTTTGAATCAACGCGGCTGAATTTCTGCAACATTTCTTTACACCAATCGAGACGAGTCGTTTTGTGGGTAATTGATTAAACCATTTAATTATTAATATAACGAGAACAAATCTTCTTGATTACCAAATGGTCTGGAATATTGAATGTTTGCTAGTCTCACTAATGCCCGAAGAAGCTTCTATATAACAATATTTTACATGATAATCCTGCGTTATTAATTGACGCACAGCTTCAATTGTTTCTGGCACAAAAAACATTTTTGGACGACTTTCACAATAAAAAACTTATTTAGGAAGAAAACATCTAAATTTGAGTAACTCCGCAATTTTTTCTTCAGTCCTTTTATATCACCAATGAACTCATAATCGCATCATATAGCTGTGCTAGTTTGCGTCTTGCAAGTGTTGCAGTTTTATAGAGGATTCTCTTTGAAGTTTCAACATCCAGTTCACCAGAATGGTCACTTTTTCAACTGATTCTATCCTGAAATGATACAATGATTATAATGTCTCATATGGTGTGCAGCGAGAGTGCGTAAGTCCTCTCTATCTGGGTCTACGAACTTATTTGATAATCTTCTAGAAGGAAGGATACTTTTTTAGCCAGCCTCTATATTGGACTCTCCATCCAGTTTCGTATTAATTTCGTGTCTTCGCGGTTTTTGATAGCTTCCATTTTATGAGTTTTGAGAAGCCTAAAAAAGTGTTCTGGTTCATGGAACTTTGATGGAGCGCCTAATTTTGCTAGGCTGTCTAACTATACATGGCCTTCATGTCCGAGCCTTCATATCCTGGGGCTCCATTCAATAAAACTGTGCTTTTACCTTCCAGAGTATTACACACAGTGAAGTATTGTTGAACGAGCTTAGATGTTATTGTGTTAGACTGCAATACGCGTAAGATTGCCTGACTCAATGATAAGTTGCAGACACACTTTGGAGTTGCGCTTCTTCGTAGACATTCTCTGCAACAAATTTCTATGCCATGGAAGAGCTAACCATTGGTATCAAGCTTTCTAGGTTTCGATGCGACCCATCTGTCTATCAGATTTCCAACTCAGATTCAATATATGGATTACCTGTCTACCAGAGCGCGCAATCTAAAATAAATATCTTTAAATTTAAGTTTTTTAAGTACGCATGGGTTTTTATTCACATCTCTTGGCATAGTAAGTCAACGCTGGATATACTATATTAGTTCCTACTAGTCAGAAAAAAACGCTAGCTTTACTCGTATTTGAAATTTTTATTCTCCTTAAAGTTAGTTTAAACTTCTTATTTGTTAGAATTTGCTTGAACTAACGTTTTACTCATATGACCCCTCGACGTTCAAAGAATACGTACATACGTAAATGCATACATTCGTGTAAATACAAAAGTATTTTTAGGTAGAAGAGATATAATATTATGAGCGGAGTCCTATTATCTTTTAGTAAATTTTCCATTTCAGAGTAGTCACTCGTTAAAAGCTTTGCGGAAGCAGCCATTTAAGTTTTTATAAACATTCGATAATATGTCTAATTTGAATTTGTCACGCGATAAGCAAAGTAATGTTTTCCAGCTGCTTTTTAGAGGTGAAACATAAAAACAAAACGTAAGCGTCGGCATAAGCCATGCAACCTTTTCGAACAACGCCACGCACACAGCCCAGCCCACGTATGCGTGATTATTGGATATTCATGTTGCATTATGCGTCGAGTAATATTTATGTTCGCCTACATACACTCAATGGGATTGTGCACTCCTTTAATGTTTCGTTCTAACGTAGGGTGATCCACAATCTGTTGTCATTTATAATTGGCAATTTTCCTTTTAGCTGCAGGGTATAGATTCTGCCATGGCTAACCCTCCGCTGTGTGAAATGGGCTGGCCATGCCACCTGTGAGAAAACTCTATTCAAAATTGTTTAAGATGGAATGGAAATTGTGAGTTTAAGCATATTTATACATATGTAGTATATTAAAAAAATGAATATAGTAAACTCACGTTGAATACTCAAAATAAGAAAAATAAACTATTTATGTGGCGCTGCAAAGGTGGGATTCGGTTTCGGCACAGTAGATCAGGCAACCAACCACCAGGCCTTTATTGCACATGCAATCGGGTGTCAAAGATGGTAACGTTCTACTAAAATTGGTAACTCCTATGCTATTTGGTAACTTTAGCATCTACTATTTTCGGTGACATTTTTGTTTACTCTTTTTATATCCTCGACAGCACCAGTTTCTTTCTTTCAACAACCTTTGAATTGTCGACTCATTCGTATGTTTATTTCCAGAAAAAAATCACGAATGGCATTTCGATAGGCTATTCCCGTAAGAATCGACCACTTTCATAATAAATTTCAATAATTTTATATACTTGACAAATGTCAAAGATGTCGTAAAAAAGGTTCAAACTATTCGCTACTGAACTCTAGGTGTCACCTTTGAAATTTCCGTAAAGGGGTTTAAAACAAAAAAAAAAAACTTATGTACTCCTTTATTTGTCAGTCGAAGACTTGTGAATTTTATAAACTAAATATAGTTTTTGTTGTGAACGACAGGCTTTGCAAATTACGCATCAAAGGACTTTTCAACAACTTAACGTTAATATCAACATATGCGCCAACCGAAGACGCAAGCGAAAATGAGAAAGACGGATTTTACACGAAACTAGAAGAATTATGCAACAAAATAAGTAAACATGACACAACGCTGATCTTAGGAGATTTTAATGCAAAAATAGGCAACGAAAGTTGCACCAGGAAAGTAGCTGGTATGTAATCGCTTCACGAGAGAACGTCCAATAATGGCAGACGCCTCTGCAATTTCGCAAGCTCCACGACATTATATATCGCGGCACCGCATTTCCACATAAAAAAATACCACAAGGTACCTGGAAGATACCCGGAAGCAGCAAAGCAAACCAAATTGATCATGCTCTTATAAACCTACAAAGAAAAAGCAACATATCTTAGTCTAAGAGGTCCCAATTGCGAAATCGATCATTACTTAGTAAGGATAATTATGCGACATAAGCTCTCGAACGTCATGAAAGTTAAAGAAGCAAAAAGAATAAAATGGAACACTAATAAACAAGCGAATCTCAAATGCATAAATAACTCAATCACAGCCGCAGCGGATTCTATAACTGGATGCGAAGTTAAAATTAAAAACTCAGAATGGTTCGATAAAGAATGCAAGAGGATGATTGATCTAAAAAATAAAGCGAGGAAGAAATGGTTGCTGAAGAAAACTCGTGCCGCTGAAGAAACATACATTGAAAAACGGCGCGCAGTAACGAAAATGTGCCAAAAAAAGAAAAGAGATTCCATGAAAAAGGAGATAGAGAGCCTGTGCATAAATTTCAATGACAAGCAAACCCGCAAATTTTATGGCAAAGTTAAGGCAGAAAAGCGCGAATTTCAACCAAGGGCAAATATATGCAGGAACAAAAATGGTGATATACTTACAAAAGAGCAGGAGATAGTAGAAAGGTGGGTCGAGTACTTTAGAGAGCTGCTGAACGCTGGTGAAATTGGTGCTTTTACAGATATTAACATACTCCATGCGAACAACAATACAGTACTAGACCACCCTGATGAACAACCACCTACATTATAAGAAATACTAGATGCAGTCAACTTAAGGGTTTTCAATTGGCGCGGGTCGATTTTGGCGCCCTGTGGCAGCCATTTTGTTTTGGTGACATCTGTCAAATCTTTTGTTTATTATTCAGTTGTTTATGCCAAATCATCACGGCAAGTTACACGATTGAACAGTACGTTCAAATGATAAAACTTTATTATCAAAATGAGTGTTCATTAACGCAAACGTTGCGCGCATTGCGCCCATTTTTCGGTAGACGTGGTGGCCCTTCCAATTTCTTATGGCCCATATTGAACCATATGGACCTAGACGATATGTGGTTCCAGCAGAACGGCGCTACGTGCCACACAGCAAACGCCATTTTATTCCATTTCAACATCTACCCGCCCTTATTGAAAAACCCTTTATATGAAAACCTTCAAAGCGCCTGTAGAAGACAATATAACAGCTGAGCTCCTAAAAAACGCAAGTACTATATTAGTTTCATTGAAAGAATGCATCACCTCACCACATTGATCTGGAAGAATGAAACACCGCAAGGCGACTGGAACACAGCAATAATACTCCCCATTCACAAGAAAGGCGATAAATTAAACTGCAAAAACTATCGCAGGATTTCCCTACTCAACACAACGTATAAACTCTTCACAAGAATTGTTAACAAAAGACTTATAGGCCGCTCGAAAAGAGTACTTCCAGAGTATCAATGCGGATTTCGACCTGGAAGGTCAACAATAGACCACATTTTTTCTCTCAAACAGTCCATGGAGAAATGTTTTGAGCATAACATTGGGCTGCACATGCTGTTTGTTGATTTCAAGCAAGTTTTCGATAGCATCAACAGGAGGGCTATCCCCACAATATTTCATAAATGCAAAATGCCAGACAAACTAACCAGAATAGTGAGGATGACTCCGAAAGAAACTGTATCCAAAGTAATGATACAAGATAAAAAATACGTCCTTGTCAGAATTAAAACAGGAGTAAGACAAGGGGATACGCTCTCATCAACAATCTTCAACCTTATGCTATGCTGTGCCATCGATGAAGTAAGTGACGCAAAAAGAACTGGACATATTTTAAACATAACTCCCAATTATTCGCATACGCAGATGACATAGCAATTGTCAGCAAAAAGATCAACGCCCTAACCAAAACCTTCGCTGATATTGAAATTGCTGCTAGTAAATTTGGTCTTAAAATCAAGATAAGAAGATAAGACGAAATATATGACGATGTCCAGACAAAATAAACCAATATCAGGCAAACTGAAAATAGGAGATTTTTCTATTGAAATCGTTGAATCCTTTACCTATTTAGGCTTCAAACTGAGTAGAGACAACTCAATGAGCCTCACCATCGATGAGAAAATTCAAGCAGCGAACAGATCGTATGTGTCGTTAACGAAACTCTTCAAATCAAAACTACCAAATAGACAATGCCAATTGACTCTGTATAAAACCATCATTAGACCAGTATTATGCTATGCAGCTGAATCGTGGACGCTAATTGAAGCAGATAAAACAAAACTGCAAGCATTCGAACGAAAAGTACTCAGAAGAATTTCCGGAGCAATCAAAGGTCACGGCGAGTGGCGGATAAGATGGAACGACGAGCTAGATCAACTGAAAAAAGGCGAAAATGTTATACGTTTCATCAAGGCACAGCGGTTAAGACGGCTGGGTCACATTACAAGAATGAACGGTACGAGGGCGCAGAAGAAAATCATAGAAGCCAGAACGTTCAACACTAGAGTAAGAGGGAGGCCGAGAACAAGATGGACCGACGAACTAGAGGACGACATCAAGAAACTTAGGATAACGAACTGGAAAAAAGTCGCAAGCGTTCGAGACGTATGGAGGTCCCACGTGCAGCAGGCCAAAGTTCACAAAGAGCTGTAGAGCCAAAAGATGATGATGATGATAGTTTTTGTTGATTTTTTAACAGGCCTACTCTTATTTTTAGGCATGGCCAGTATTTGATGAGCAACAGTTTTAACGAGATTCTTAACACGCATTAGTCTCTTGTGTCAATTTGTTAACAAGATCACTTATTTTGAGTGAAGATTGTGAATCAGAATGAATATTTTATTATTATGTATTTATTTTTTTTATATTTATTATTCATAAATACGCAGACCTCTTTTAATTTCCGTTTTTATTGTTTAAATTTGATTTTCTAAGTTTAAGTCGAAGTCTTTCGACTTTTGCAAGGGACTGAAGCGTGTTGACCCTTTCCATAGGTTCATCAACAAAGAGGATACCAAAGTCATCATACAACTTTTTTGTAGAGTTTGCTGTATAAATATGTGAGTTGTCTTAATGGTATATGATTTATTCATCTGTGGAAAGCAATTATCAAATGGAGTGCCTTGCTAAGCCAGCGCATCTATTCTAGTATTGTACCAATTTCCTATCTGGCTTAATTTTTTAATGTTGGTTAGGCCATCACTGATCCCTTTCCTTGAGCCCGCTTTCATCTTATTATTTTTTCTTTTTCCATAGATCGTGTCAGTAGTAACAGTATGTAATTGGGCTTTTGAATTAAATTTTTACATTTCTGAAGATGACGTGCTTCCAAATAATTTCTCGTTGTATGAACTCACCGGCAAAATCAAGACTTATCTCATGAGTTTTTGTTTGAAAGCTGGCTTGGCAATACGATTTATTGACAAGTTTTGGCGACTTATTTGTTTCTCGTTTATTATCAATAACTTTTGTATGAAACCTTAGTCAGTTCTACAACAAAAAACACACAAATACAATTTTCAAACTTTGTGAAAATTAAAAAAAAAAATTTCATCAAATTCCACAGCTTTAATCTTCCAATAGCTTTTTATCCGAAATTTTAGAAAAATCACGAGTACATAGTTTTTTGGTAAATTTAAATTTATTAAAGTTTGAGCCCTTGAATCGCGTTATTTTTAACAGCTTTTTTGCTGACGATGCTGACAAATAAAAAACGGTAAGCGTGCGTTGTATGGAAAAAATATTTATAAGTGATGTTTTCCATTTCAATTCAACCGGGCTATTCGGGTCATGTTCTTCGATTTCGATGTAACTCAAATATGTTGCTCTCTGGTCAAAATAATGAGACACGTATTTTTTTTTTCGCCCGAAAAAAATTTTTTTGAAGAGTTATCGGCAATTTTGTTTTTCGGCTCAAAATCGATTTTTTTTAATTATATAAGAAACTTTTTTTTTAAATGCCCATAACTTACTCAAAAATGAACCGATTTTAATAATTCTGGGCTCAAAATTATTGTCATTACATTGTCACTTACACGAACAACTTCATGTAGAAACAATTGCAAAAAAGTAGTTGAAAGTTTTTTATTTTCCAAAAAACAAAAAGTGCGAAACAGGTCTTTTACTCAAAAATTCATTACTCAAAAACAACTCATTTTAGCTACTGGGCATTCAGTTCAATTTAAGATTGAGGTGTCCTCTTTATTTGGAAAAAGTTATAAAAAAAAAATACTCTTTTTGAAATATTGAATTTCGAAAAAATTTCATTTGTTTTTCGTTTTTGCTAAATAAAAAAATGTCAACTACTTTTTTGCAATGTTTTCTACATTAAGTCGCTCGTGTAAGTACTGACGATCATTTTGAACCCATAATCATTAAAATCGGTTCATTTTTGACTAAGTTATGAGCATTTAAAAAAAAATTTCTTACATAATTAAAAAAAATCGATTTTGAGCCAAAAAAGAAAATTGCCGATAACTCTTGAAAAAAAATGTTTTCGGGCGAACAAAAAAATACGTGTCTCATTATTTTGACCAGAGAGCAACATATTTGAGTTACATCGAAATCGAAGAACATGACCGGAATAGCCCGGTTGAATTGAAATGGAAAGCATCAAGTATTTATTTATAATTTTTTTACTGTCCTGAAAGATGCAAAAAAAATTTTTTTTAATAATTTTTTCATAATTTTTTAATTTTTTTTATTTTTTAAATAATTTTTTCATCTTTGTTTTTTATTTTTATTTATTTTTTTTCCATATTTCAAAACTGTAAAAAAATTATAATAAATATAAACTTATAAATATTTTCTTCATACAACGAAATCTCCACTCAAATTCGACGAAGCTTGCCAAAATGCCGAAGAAATATGAGAATATTTAAGAAGAAGTATTCTCACTGGTTACCACCGCATAAAATAATTGCTACGTTGGATAGCATAACTACTACAGCGACATTATTGAATCAAGTAAAACATTCACCCAAGTTATACAGCATTGCTGGATTACGCCTGAAGAGAAATTTGGCAGACAATCAAGACCGCAATACACTGCATTTCTGATGTATGCTGCTGCAGAAATACAGTCGAGGGCTTGCGTTTGCCTGCCGATGGGCAAGCGTTATTAGAAATAACTTTATCTATCATTTAGAGCTTCATGCCTGGGTTTTCAAACCCGTACACTTCTTCTGATAGTCACGCACAAACCCATTCGGCTTCAGCGGCTATGTCCGTTTCAGCATCACCTCCACAACTTGAACGAAAAATGTACTAAGAGATGCCTCAGTTTTGGCCATTACTGTTTACATACATTCATGCATTTACACACACAGCTATTTACCTTGATTCTCACGGATGTTTCAGCAGTTGCTTACTCCTGCTACAGCGAGAAACCTTGAGTATACTTATTAATGTACATGCATATGCGCTCATTTTTTCCCCATTATTTCATGTGGCATATATTTGCTGCGTTGTATTCATTTTAGTTTGTGAATACATTGCAGCTGCTGCAGTAGTGATGATGAAATGCAAAACTTGCAACTGCAGGTAATACAAGTACGAAGAAGCTTCATACTCCCATAGCTTGTGTAGTTGAAATGTATCCACATAAGCGCATATGTAATTTTGGAGAATGTGTGCGCTTCTGTAAGGCAATTAAGATCACTGGGGAGCAGCATCAATGTTTCATTATTTACTCCTTTGTTCCATTATCTTCCATCATCCCCTCAAAGTTACTTCGATGCATTTGCATTCATTTTTCAATTTTATTCCCAGTCATAACTACCTACGCATATGATGATTAGCTGAAATATTGGGATGGGCCTTTGAGGCTCGAGCTCAAATGAAGGCAAGAGGTAGTAAAAATGCAAATTTTAGATAAAATAGAGCTTCGGAGATACATAAAATTATTGCGAGTTACTTAGTTATTGTTTACTAACTGAAGCGTAGTAGCATGTTCGTCAACTTCTCTATTAAAAACTTTAAAAAATCTAAGAAAAATTTGCCATAGATTAGTTTACTTATTTAGTCAGTTAGTGATTTACTATACAGTACGGCTGGCCACCGACAGCCAAGTATGATTTCTTTCTATACTTTCCAGGACGGCGATTTTAAGCCGCATAGAAGCCAACAATTGAACTAAAGTCCTGAACTACATATTTGGCGCATACCTTGAATTTAACTTTATTTCACAAAAAACTGTCTGATGGCATTGAATCGGGTGATTGCTGCTGTATCTGTTTGGCAAGTGGCACCGTTTTATTAAAACCAGTATTCTCTCATACCATTTTAACAAAGAATCATGGATCGGAGAGTGGTTCACGAATATCCAAATTCCTAAGAATGCCACATATTTGGCATTGCAGGAGATTTCGCTATTTTAGTTTAATGTTTCGTTATATGAAAATATATAAAAACAAATATTAGATGTAAAAAAGTAATTAACAGAGCTAGATACTGTTAAAATAAAATAAATAAACTATTAAATTAAATAAATTCACAACCAAGGGAATTTTGTTCACACATTCCACAATTGTTTATCAGGTGTGGACTATAATCTTGTGTTGACTTTGCCAATTATACTCTCTGTGTGGAAATTTACTTGTTTCTGAGTCAATCAGTGATATTTTGATTTTTAAACTAAACAAAATAAGAAAAACCAAATGCGTGAAAACACGAATTATAATACGGCCCCCAAAAGCAGTTAGTTTTTTGTTTGTTTTCACTTCTTCTTAAACTTCTTTTCGTTTGTTTTATTTCTGTGCCGACGTCACGGCCTGCCTTTGTATTCTATCGTTTTTGGCACAACTTAAAAATCAAATACCTATATATTCATCGGGAATAACAAAAATTGTTCACATCAAAGTAAATAAAGCCAACAAGATGATAAATCCAGAACCCTGCAGTGGTAGCGGAAAAGTTAAAGTTCCTTAGCGATACTAATACTCTGTAGACCGAAAATTTCTCAATAATTAACTGCAACAAACGAGAATTTAATACTTTTAAATCATTTTAAAATTATTGCAAACTTCGAAAAAAGCGCATCCACAGATTCTCACAGCCGCACAAATGTGCAAAAAAATGGGACACTTTTTCTCAAAATCTGTTGTTGTTATTGAACGAATCACACACCCGCAATTTCACACGCGGAATGGTTGGCAATTTTATGAGTGCAATTATTTCCGCTTTCTCTGTAGTGCCGCGGACTTAAGAATGCAATTAAGATTTTTACTAATTGTTTTCTGGCCTTCCTTGTCTTTTTCGGCGATGCTGCGTTCGTGTTTCGCATTTATTTCCTTCCACACTTTACTTTCGTAGCCAAACATTTTTTTGCACACGCAACTCATATGAAGACTGCACTTCCGCCTCTTGCGAAAGATCACGCTTTCTGACTCAGATTTAAGTGCACTTTTGCAGTTTCCATTAAATGTTTTTTTGCCATTTTTTTTCTTGAAGTAGGCGAAATGGTTTTTCGCAACGGAAATGTGTCCGTTAAGGTATGTTTGTGGACATCAGTGCTGCTTAATACAGAGTGATTTAATAAGACCGCAAATTTTGTTTTAAAATTCCAATGCAAAAAAATTTGTGGAATTTATTTTTCCTTGTATTTCAAAATGTTTTTTAGTATAAGGAATTTAGAAATGAAACGCAATACACACGATGCGAATATGAAAAATTGCCGTGACTTTTTCTCAAAGTTCGATGTGTAAGGTGTTGAAGTGTGATAAAAAAGCACAATTTTATGGCTTGCAATACGCTTCATTATTCAGTATAGTCTCCCTCAGCGTGAATACACTTATTCTAAAGAGATTCAAATTTATGAATTCCATCCCTGAAGTGAGAATCTGGAAGGGCTGCAAAATACGATTCCACAGCTGTTATGACCTCATCGTTTGATGAAAACCGCTTTCCATGCAAGCGTTTTTTTAAGTCTGGAAGCAGAAGGAAGTCGCCAGAGGCCATAACTTATGAATGCGGTGGATGCTTTAGCAATTCGAACTCTGATTCACGGATTTTAGCGACTATCAAAATGCTCTTGCGATATGGTGCATTGTCCTGATGAAAAGGATTTTTTTCTTTTACGAACTAGGTTTTGTTCATGCATTTCTTTTCCTGCTAGTCTAAGCTAGTGATGGGCAAACTCAGCACATTTGCACTGTGCAGCAGCGTGTGCTTCTGCGTGCATAAAAGTGCTAGGTGAAGGGGGATAACAAAGCACAGGGAAGGAACAGAAAAATTGAGCGAGTTGTGTCTGTGTTTGTACCCTGAATGAGAGAGCAATTATTCTTGAATTCTTACCAGGGATGCCAACTTTTAACTTCATATCAACAAATTTCTAAAAAAATTGGTTTTTTTGGTACATTTTTCTTCAATAACTAAATTTAATAATATACATATTACACTTTCTATTATAATAATGAATTAAGATAATGAACAGCAATAAACAAGCAATTAAACATTTCAAAAGTTCGGTAATACTGTTTTTTAATTGCTAGATGTAAAGAAAATTAAGACCTCTGAAAATATTTAATTTGAGATTAAATTAAAATCTTACATATTGGAAAGCAATGACAGTTAAATCTTCAATAATATTGATCACTGCATATACTGACAAATCTGTAAATTATTCACACTTATCTTATGATTACTTAAATGGTTTTTGAGATCAGATATATTTTTTTAAATTGAGCAAAGAAATCCAGAAAATCGATTTTTTTAGCAAATTACTTTATAAAACTGCAAACTCTCTTCAGCTACCGAAGTTTGTCGAATGTTTCAGAATTTTTAGCTACTGAATGATACCATTTTTTCTTTTATTTTTCACAAAAAGTGGACGTGATTGATAACTAATTTCGCCCATCTAAATCCAATACACTCTGATATGCAAAACTGCAAATAAAAATAAACAACCAAGAGTATACACTTATGTATATAAATTATGAATCATAAAATCAACAATACCCAAAATTTATTCCCACATTTAACAACTGCGGCAACTCTTACTCATAAGTTTTGACATTTCATAAATAAAATCAGTTTTTTCGTGATTTCTTCATTTTTCGTCGATATTTTTTGAAACCGTAAGTTACATATTGTTGTCGCATAAAAAACCACTAATATTAATATAAGTGTATTTGTATGGTGTGGATGCAGTGAAAGTGCTGAAAATTTTATTTAAAAATTTAAAACGGCGAACGTCAAAACAAAGTGCACAGTGTTCAACTGCCGACAAAAACCTAAATTTATTTCTAATGTTTAATATATTACTCTGTTTTAACTTTTAATTTAGATAAACAAAGTTAAATAAAATATTAAATATAAAACATTTGGTTCAGCATGACCTCAAATAAAAGAACATTGTTAAATTTGAATCCGAAGTGGAGTGTAACTTTTTTATGCAAATATGTAGGCGGAGAATCACAATGCCTTGTATGTGAAAAACGTGTGGTGTGGTAAGGTTTTTAACATAAAGAGACATTATGAGCTGCACAGGAGTGAATATGATGAATATGTAGGAGAAGAAAGGAAAAGTATATACAAATCCTTAAGTCTAAACGAAGAGCCCGATTCGATGTGCCAAATTACAGATGGTCGGAAAAATTCAAATTATTAAAATTTTTTTTTAATTTCTTAGGAAAACGAAGATTACGTTGTAGATGCAAAGCGTGCAACTTATGAAATCGCGTTAAACCTTGTTCGTGAGAATCGTGCATTTTCGGATGGCGAATTGGTGAAGTCTTGTATATTAAAAGCAGTAGGAATTTTGCCCCTTATCTCGTAGAACTGTAAGCAGACGAGTAGATGAAATGGCAGAAATTACAGAATCGCAGTTAAAAGAGCGTATAAAATCATTCACAGCGATTTCATTGACAATTGACAAAGGTACAGATATATCCGACATAGCCCAATTAGCGATTTTTATCCGAGGAGTTGATGCCCATCTAAATATATGTGAAGAACTTTTGGACATTATTCCAGTGACAGGGACGACTAAAGGTGAAGATTTATTTCAATGTGTTAATGAATGTACTGAACGTATGGGTGTATCATGACGAAAAGTGGTTTGCGTTGCCACCGATGGTGCGAAATCCATGAGCGGATGCAAATACATTTCTCTAATCATTTTTGTGTACTTTGTCATACTGTGCGCATTGCCATATGTGTGTGATTTGAATTTGAGAGCAACTAAGTACTCACCAAGAATACCCACTCTGCTATGATAATTTCTTCAATGTTTTTTGAAAAAATCCTCTATTTTTTTAATGGAAACATGTATAAATTGTCCTTTTTAACAAAATAAAATGTATAACATCCATTGTTTAAATAAATCATGGCTGGTAGAGATTACTGTTCGCTGTTGTGACCAGCATTCTTTAAAAAAAAATGCACTAACATAAAAACATACGATATACATATATACCTATATGTAAACGAAGACAATTTTTTCATTCAGAAAAATATACACCGATTTGTCAGTACAAATTTATCTCCACATAGTTTAGCAACTATGAAACTTTGACATGCGAATGTTCAAACTTCTTGATTATAAAAGAAGCATTTCTTGGTTACAAAAATTATATAAGTAAATAAAATAGAAATTTGCAAAGATGATGTTAATATTCAAAGAAGCGTATCCAATAAAAAAAAACCAAAAGCACTTTATTATTTCATATGAACGATCAACACTTCAAAATCCCCTAACATGGAATGAAGTCCCCTTATCTGGTAACTTTGCTGTTGGCAAAGCTTCACTCTCTTTTTTACAAACACATATGCGTTGCTCAGAAGTGATTAATATACGTACACGCCTATTGCTTACCCTTCTAATGTAAGTTTGTCGCTCCCCCATCTAGCACTTTGCAAGCACGCTCTGCTGCGAGCGTGCCACGCTGCTGCCCGTCCCTAGTCTAAGCGATTACAAAAATATAAAGGGTTTTCCAAAAATAGGTATTATGAAGGAATGGATTGCGCTATCGAGAGATGATTAACGATTTTTTATGGCTAGAGTTGGATGGTATTGACCTAGACAACGTTTATTTTCAACAAGAGGACGCTACGTGCCACACATGCAACGAAACCGTTGATCTTTTACGGGAAAAGTTTCCGGACCGTGTTACCTCTCGAAGTAATCATAAGTGGCCACCGGGATCTTGTGTTTTAACACCTTGTGACTTTTTTCTTTGGGGCCACGTGAAAGAGAAGGTCTACGCCAACAGCCCAGAGTCGATTCGAGACCTAAAAGAAGGAATACGTGAGGATATTGTCCTGTAAGCGTGGTCGTGGTGTTCATTTATCTGATGTTATTTTCTACTAGTAACGGCATACCTTCCTCTTTATAAAGAAATAAATATCCGATCATTTATATTAAAAAATCGCATTATTCCTTGAATATCAAAATAACACCTCTGTTGGGAAACTCTTTATATTAAGAAGTTATTGTTTGCAAGTAATCCATAATCAAAACTCATTGCATGTCATAAAAAACTGATGCTAATTTTCTTGGCCGATTTCTAGACAACAAACACCACACCACTTTTTAGCCTTTTGTTTTGATTTAGGATCATGGTGATAGACTCAAGTTTCATATATAGTGATCAATCGACGCACAAAATCCACTTTATCCCTTCAAAAACGCTTTAAATTTTAGTGAGAAAATCGCATCCGAAATTGTTTTTGTTGCATTGTTAGCGAATGTGGCACCCATTGTGCACACAGCTTTCTGAAATCCAATATTTATATATATTTATAATTGTGCGCACACCCTTTTGCGTGTTTGGCCGATCTCCTCCTCCTATTTGTGGTGTGCGTCTTGAAGTTGTTCCACAAATGGAGGGACCTACAGTTTTAAGCCGATTCCGAACGGCAGATATTTTTTATGATGAGCTTTTTATGGCAGAAATACACTCGGAGGTTCGCCATTCCCTGCCGAGGGGCGACCGCTATTAGAAAAACTTTTTTTTTCGGTATTTCATTGAGATTAGAACCTATGTTCTCTGCGAATTCCAATTGGTAGTCCCGTACCAACCAATTCGGCTACGACGCCCTCTAAAACTAACCCGACCAAAATATGGATGTGGACAATCGTGGTTTAAACCATTCAACAGAGTACATCCAGCAACGTACGTGTATCTCTCCAAATTCTTGTTGTTTAACAAAGATATTCATAAATGATTTTAGTTTCTGCTAAATATGCGCACCGTTATGAGTATTGAAATAAATATTATTCCCATCAAAAGAAAACCATTCCCTCTCTTAATAAGTTAAGACTGAATTTCTGCCCGTTCGACTGATGCTACAAGAATAACACGAGAAAAAGTGAAGATATTTTAGCGGAATTTGGGAAGTCAAGATAATTTAAGGTGCAAGCAATGCGAAATTCTTCAATAATTACGCTCAACTACCATACGGCGTTAATTTTCAAATTTACATCTAAGGATTTCTTGGTTTCGTATGTTGTTGCACCTCCTAAGGAGTGTAAACTTGGCAACAAGTGTGACCAAGGTGAAGGTTTTGATATTTTATATATCAGTGGGCATCCAACTCCAGACAAAGCGAATAGCAGTCACGCAGAAGCCTCATATGCTACGATCATCGCCACTAAACCCACATCACCCTCCTAAACCCGCTCAACCGACAGCACCCACTCCTACTAATTGCCACTCATCGTTTATGTGACCAGTTTGTTGGGAGGTGCTTAACTTTGCACTTACTCGCTTGCTTCTTGAGTAATAACAGTATTTAAAAGCCCATTTGCTTGCGAAGATTCATATGTATTTACGTACTTAAATATGTAAAGCGACTTGTGGAAATTGGTATGAAAACTCTAAGGGAGTTTATATGACCCAATAGGGAAAAATTTCTTAAGAATAGATATATTTTATTCACTTCCTTTGCCGAACATTCCGTAGTTTAGAGGATGTGCAAGCCGTTTCCAGGCATTCATCGCAGTAATTTGAGGTGAGTGCTTTTTTACGCCTACCATAGTACGTCGCATATGAAAAGTAACTATTCGCATGAAGTAATTTACCACTCGGTAATTTAACCTTTACGAAAGGGTGACCATTTTGGAGTAAATTTGGAATTCTTTATCAAATCATCAAAAACATTGGCACATAATAATTAATTGGAGCTGATTTAATTATTATTGCTGCTAAGAACTAAATTTCCGCCCATCTATCTGATATCCCATGCTATAACTCTCCTTGTCTATGAGTTTGTTTAACTCAAAAGTTATTAAAATGTTTTAATAATGAGCATAATAACCCGGACAGATAACGCCGTTATTCGGAATTGCCAGCGCAGTTGATTCGGTTAGGAATTGTAGTGTTGCAGACGTTTGTTAACCCTCCGATGTTCATATGGGTCTGTGCAGACCCATATAAGCTTCTCATGTAAATTGGTTAACCGTTAGGTGTAAACAACTAAACTGTTAGCGGAGGCAGCGGCAGAGATAATTTTTTAGTTGACATTTGAAAATTAAAGTGACCACGTGTTTTTTAATTAATGGGAAGTGTTTGTTTAAATGAAATGGAACAAGTAAATATGGATGAAGTTGATGTGATGACGCGTTTGCTTCGTAAGCTAAGTGCAGCAAATGTGACTTCCGGACTCACAACGTCAGCGACTTCAGGCACCAATTGAAGAAATTATGGGACAGGAGTTCGATCCATTTGAAACAAGTGGCAACGTAGAAGATGATGAATATTTTCCAGATGAAGATGACTTCGGTGAAGCATCAGATATAGAACAGGAAGTCGAGTTAGAGGCTGTTCTGGATGAAAACCATGATGATATTGAGGATTTGTATGGAGAACCTATCGTCCTTCAGGTTTCAACCACAATGGAATCATGCAGCACATCTATTACCCAGGGCCTTATATACAGGTCGAAAGATGGTAAGATGTGGAATTCAAATCCTACACCACCTGGAAGGTGGCTATATGGACAGCGGCAGGACTGTTTATGCTGAGAATTCTTTTATTTTGTTTAAATAGCTACTTCTCTAACTGCTCCGCAATATCAAAACAATTAATGAAACTTCGATCGTTTTAATGGAAACTAGCATTGCATCCACAACATCTCAGGAAAGAGATCGAAAAATCTCGGTCCAAGTTGAACATTTCTTTCTGCTCGCTAACGGAAATAGGAAAAACGCATTTTTAAACTGAAAAACGAAAATGTTAAAAAATATTACTTACTATGTACTCCTTATATAGTTCGTGAATTTTAATGCCGCAATAATTGTTTCCAGTTTTTCTTGTTCTTCTCTTAAAGTTTCAATTTTTTCATTCACAATAGATGCCATAGAATGCCACTTTTCGGTACTGTTACAATCGAATATCCACTAATCAGTTTAAAATGTGATAATTAAGTAACTAAACTCAATCCCTTCTTGAGTATTTGGTCGAGTTCCTCCTCCTATTTGTAGTATGCGTCTTGATGTTGTTCTAGAAATGAAGGGACCTACAGTTTCAAGCCAACTCCGAATGGCAGATATTTTTAGGAGGAGCTTTTTCCTGGCAGAAATACACTCGGAGGTTTGCCATTGCCTGCCGACGGGCGACCGCTTTAGAAAAAAACTTTTTTTTCTTAATTTCGGTGTTTCACCGAGATTCGAACCTACGTTCTCTCTGAGTTCCGAATGGTTTTCGCCGGCCACCGACAATCCGGATAAGTTCCACTTAATTCCAAATTAAGTCGTTAATCCCGATTAACGCCACCGTCTGTCTATTCTATAACAGCCTAACTCGTATTGGAACCATTCATTTGCGGCTGTCCAAGAAGTGTTTAAAATTTTCAATTTTCAAAGTTAAGAGTCAATCAACCAATCAGTTCAAATATCTGTCGTTAGTACTCGGAAAAAGCAAGCAATCAGCTATGTTTATATAATATATGATCCGTATCATTTAGAGGTCAAGATATCGATATACTCCTTTCACTATACTTTCAGTGACCGCGGAATTTGTTAAGTCAAACCAGTTGATATCTCATATTTCTTACACGGCACATACTATGTATGTGTGTATAAGTGTATGTATAAGTGCAACTGGATTGTTGCAAAGCGCTCGCACATTTTCCGTATCCCGGATATTGCTCATTAAATCCAACACTATCAACCAGCTTATTGTTGTTTCTTCCTCTTTTGCTTTATGCAAATAAACTTCAATTAGATACAAGATGCTCGCAGAGTACAGCTAAGTTATTTAAATGTAAGTAAATTATGTATAACAAGACTTTAAATGTACATCCTTCTCATCCGCTGCTTATGCGCATACACACATAAATACATATTTACAAGCTCAGTGTCTAAAGTCTTTAAATAAACAGATGCATTCAAGTGAGCTGGCTCTTCCTGCTTTTCTGCATATACTCTATATATGTTTAGGTGTGTGTGTATGCTTGTGTATTTGTAAGAATAATTGCTACTTTCCCTGAATTTGTTGTAAATAATTTATCTTGCATCTAAAGAAAAATATGCCTGAATATTAATGAGTACGAGCGAGATTTGATTTTTCTCAGCATTGCTTCTTTGTATTCTTTCCATTTTCTTTTTTGCCCGCCTTGTGTATCTTCGTTTCAGCTCTCTCATATGGAAAATTAAAATCAGCTAAATGCCAATAAGCGCCGGTGGATGTTGTGTTTTGAAGGAATTTATTTAAGCTCGCAGGTGTGCGGGCACTCAGTATTGACACAAAGTTAGCCAACAGAGGTGAAAGCTGTTTATAATAAATAACTGCCAATTAAGTGAAAAAATATATTCAGTGGGAGTTAGTGAAGTCGGGATACTTATTTAGATCTAATCATTACAAAAAATTCTACACTCACTCATTGCATTCGTGCAATTCATTTTCATTGAAAATGCTTTAAAAGGAAATGGTCGTTCTAATTTAAAAAAAAGTAATTTTTGGGACAAACTATTTTTTAGTGATCTAGCCTGGCCCAGTTTAATGGGCCAACGAAACATCGACTGATATTTATTTGTCTTGACTAATTTGGCACTTGGCGAGCCATGTGGGATCGCTACAGAGAAAATTCTACCAGAAAGTTCGGTGGCTTACAGAAGGTTATAAGACCGGGGCATTTTCCTGTAAGAACAAAGACGGCGAACCGGTGACTGACATCCAGAGCAATCTTAAATTATGGAGGGAACACTTCTCGAACCTGTTAAACAGTGATAGCTGCGCAGTGTCATATCATGGCAAATATGTATGTAAGAGTACTCTGAATTATGTATTACACAGTCCGCTAAGTACTTACGTAGACCCACTAGGACTGCGCTATCAATAAAGAAATGCATTTATAATTTGGTGTTTTTATTCCAAATATCTTTGTTAAATTCTGCTCAATACTCAATTTTGCCTCAATTTCGCGGCATATGACAAGACGGTCTTGCTTAATAATTTCAAGCATAACATCGATATATTCTAGCATAACAAATGCTTTGGACAACCTTTCCGCAATTGAACATTTAGTTTATCGATGCATTCTTGTAATTGTGAAAAATAGGTGCAAAAAATGTCCACGGGTTAGTTTAATTTTTTTTCCGAGATGAATTTTTAAAATCACTGTCAACAACACGAATACGGCTCACACATCAAAACCTTTTGAGTATGTTTCTGGTAATATATGGGCACATACAGTAGTTGAAGAACTCAATAAATAAATTCATGCAGGTTTCAACGCAATGTGTCCAAATCGGACCGATTTAGAGCCGTTCATTCATGCATAAGATTTGACGTGAGTTGGAAGCATCAGGCAGTGGTGTACTCGTATAATCTATTGCAAGGCGCAAAAGACGCGAGGAACATTCTACAACTGTCCGATATGCCGAAGTTACTTAACAAGTAGAATCGGTCATTGATGAGTACCCTTCCAAAACAATGAGAGGCCTCGCTAGAGAGCTTAATATTTCTGAGGACATTATCCGTCGAGTTGTGCATGAATATATCCCTAATAAAAGCTTCATTATGCGCGGAAGCCACGAAAATAGCGAATTATCTAATCAAAACGCCTTCTAAACAAAATTTAACAACCTGAAATAATGTTGGCCAAGACTAGGAGTGGAGCATGCGGCTTAAGGACCAACCACAGAAATATCCAGAATGACAGATGGCGATGTTCCAATCCTGTAGAGGTTTCTGTTGTCATACACACGAACTCTCCAGCCACTGTTATGGCTTTAGGTGTTGTGGGCAATAATGGAAACTTCTTTACTCAAAGATTTGAGTGAATTTTGCTGCATATATTTTGGTTCTAGAGACGGTAATGAGAACTTGGATTGACAGTGTACAGTGGCAGCAGTACCAGCCCATATGTCTTTCGACAAGACTTTGCTCCTTTATATAACTCCGAACTTATGGTCGCCTAACTTCACAGACCTTATTCCCCTGGATTAATATGCATGGGACGTAGTTGAGCGTGAAACCAATAAACATTCTCTTAATACCATACCTTCGGAGAAGGTAAACAGTTATGGTATTTATAAAGTTATGGTGTGAATATGAATAAGACTCTGGACCGGGTAGATTATTGCTGCTATTGGACTTTTTATGGAATGATTTTATAAATACTAAATAAGTTGTGTAAAAAATTCGTGAAGTTTCTTTAAATTGTGTTCCAAATAAAAACTAATTGAGTTTACTTCCAAGTTGTCCTCAAATAGCGTTTGAAGGCTGCATGTCCAATTTTCCAGTAGAAATGTCAGATGGCGCCTGCCAATTTTAGAAGTGCACAAGGTCACAAATATAAATATCAACCCTAACAGCACTTTGTAACACATACTGAAATATTTCTTATTGAGCAGAAAGTTTTGAGAAAATAATGAATAGGAAGATTTTTCAAATTGACGTGAAGGAAAAAATTTCAAATTTGAGCCATATCTCAAGATAAATTTAAATGGTACACTTACTATTACATAGAGTCATATGCAAGACGGACGCGTAGCCGAATAGCATGGTACGTGTCTACCATTGGGAAGTGCGTAAGCTCGAATCTCCTTGCATGAGTATCAAATTATAGAAAAGTTTGTCTAATAGCGGTCGCCCCTCGGCGGGCAATGGCAAACCTCCGAGTGCATTTCTGCCCTGAAAAAGCTCTGCATAAAACATATCTGCCGTTCGAAATCGGCTTAACCCTAGAACACACACCCGGGTACAAATGTACCCACTTCAACTTTGAAGTGTTGTAACTTTTGAACCGCTATACCTCTATACCGCTAACTTCGGATCTAGGAAGACTATTTAGTTTTGAGTTCAAATTCAAAATTTGAACCAGATCGGACCATTGGTTCAGGAGCTACAGCCTTCCAAACACATTATATACGTAAACACACACCCGGGATACCTTTGTACCCCAATAGTAAAAATCCTCATAATAATCAAAAAAAACATTTTTTATACAATATTATTTTTTTATTTGAAAAATTAAAAATATTCATTTCAAACATTATATTATTGACTTTTATTATAAAAATTATAAAAATTATAAAAATGCATCTTATATCTAAGGAAAATCATGGCAAATAGAGCAATTTGTTGATGTGACCGAATGTTCAAGACACATTGGCTTCTTACATTTGGCGCACAGCTTTCTGGTTTTTCTACGGCGTTTTCCCTCTTGTGCGTAACATAAATAGCAAAATCCGGACACAGGTTTTGGCGTGCGCGCTGCGGCAGATGTTAATGCTGCTGTTGACATCATTGATTCCAGCGGTCGGTTGAAATATGCTTCAATAGCAATTTTAGTCGAAAAATTTCGCGTCACTTGACGATTTATGGCTCTGGCTTCAATAATGGGCATACACAATGCTTCAGCCAAGCTGCGCAGGATCTGCTTACGCTAGTTGTTTGTTCTCCAAGGCAACATAGGGTTATTCAAATCGTAGACAATGTAGGCTGCAAGAGCTGTAATGTCCAACATGTTGAAGAACATCGCTAGTGGCCATCGTTTTGTTTGTCTTTGTGTTGGATATTCCGCAAACATTTGGTCCATTCGATCAACACCACCTTTGGTACGATTATAATATTCAATTATTTCAGGTTTCCCACTGTCAGCTATTTCAGCATCATTATGCATGGTCGAAAGCAAAACTACTGCTTTATTTTTTTTGGGAACATAAGAGCACATTGTCACATTATTTTTGAAGCCAAATGTCGTTGAACCAATTGTCTTGTTTTTGTTCTGCTTCATTTCTTGAGGAATATATGATTTGTTTTTGCGCAAAGTTCCAACGATCGTGAGTTTCCAGGTGAGAAGCAGTTCTGCAACTGGCAAGGTCGTAAAAAAATTGTCCATTGTAATGTTTCGGCCACTTCCTTGGTATTTGGCAGACAAATCCTTCACCTTGGTTCGTTTCCCTACCAGTTTCTGCTTGGCCAGTATATATTTGTCCATGCAGTGGATATGCGTTTGTGGCATCGCAAATCCACCAAACCTTGACACCATATTTAGCAGGTTTTGACGGTATGTACTGCGTAAACCGTGTGCGTCCACGGTAAGGAAATAATTGTTCACCAATCGTCAAGCATGAGCTGGGCTTGTAATGTGCAGCAAGATTATTGTTCATCATCGTCCACAACTCACTGATCAGTGCTGCTTTATCAGTTAGTAAGCGTGTTGCACGAGTGTTTTTATCGTCAAATCTTAGAAACCGCAATATCGAACAGAAACGGTTGACTCTCATTGTGGCGCGATATAAAGGATAGTTTTTGACGCACCATAAATCTCGAACATGTTCTCCATTGCTATGGTTCGCACCAGTCATAATAAGTATGCCAAAAAATGCATACAGCTCTGTTATTGACACAGGCGTCCATGACTTAGGAGTTGTGTTTGGATGCGCATTGTTGTAAGCATTATAAGTTTCTTTTGCTAACTTATTTGTGTGGCGCATAACTATATCAGCCATTTCAACGTTCATGAAACATTTGAATGTTTGCTCTATTGACAACATTTCAGTGCATCTAGCTGGTCCAGAACGTTCTCTTATAATATTTTGTCTGAGTACCTGACGACTTATATTACATTTGGTTCTTTCATCCGCTCAGTACCATCACGTGCAACAAATTTTTCGCCACTAGCAGGTAATTCATTATTTTCTTCTACTTCTTCTTCTTCATCGTCTTCTTCATCATCCTCATAGTCCGCATAATCAGGTAATACTTCTGCGGCACTTTGCGAAACTTCAGCATCGTCATCAGCAATTGCAATGTCATTGAATTGAATTTCTTCTTCATCTTCTGAGTCAAAGTCATAGGGAGCGTCATCGTCACAAATTTGTATATATGATTCTCGCTGTTCCTCAGTTAGCCTGCATAATAAAAACAATTAGTATATGTTTACATTGTTGCTTATTTTACATTTTTTACCTTCTATATGCTGCACTTGATAAATATTCGTTTCTTCTTGAAGTCATTTCGTATCCAGTTATTTATAATTTCAGTTATATTTATTTTCACTTATATTTTCACTTCTTACACTTTTGAGCAGCAAAACAATAATGAAAATATCAACAGGCAGCATTTATAACAACACCTCGTGTGAAAACAACCCTCGCAGCTGCATATAAAATACAAAAACCAGTTATACCAGTGTATTTGCTACCTACGTACCCATACCTTGCGCGACCTTTTTGCACTTATCTTTTGAACCAGGTAGAATATTTCAATGAAATAAAAACCAAAATGTGTATTCGTTGTTACTCTACAAGTATATTATTATAAAAGTTAACGTGTCCCGCAGGACATCGTTCAAAAAATTAAAGTTGCGGGCCAACCCTTGGCCCGTTACGTTATACTTACCTGCCTTGTGCTATAATTAATTCTCCTCCTTTTATTCTATGTATTAGACAATATAATTTATTATGTTTCCTGAACAGAATCCCGATTGGACAATACCGGTGCGAGACTACCCGCGCCGTGCCACACACTGAACCTTTTATACTTAAACTAGCCTTATTGCTACCCTAACTCTGCTGACACAGCGGTTCCCACGATGTTGTTCATTTCATGTGAAGTTGCTGTCTGCCGGATGCGCGTGTGGATCATAGAAATCGGTTGAATAAGCATTAAAAAAACCGCAAAATAAGGCCCCGGGTACAAACGTAACCCGGGTGTGTGTTTACGTGTTATTTTCTGGGTGTGTGTTCTAGGGTTAATACAGTAGGTACCTCTATTTTTTTAAACAACATCAAAAGAAACGACCCAAATAGGAGGAGGAGCTCGGCTAAACACCTAACAGAAGTATAAACGCCAATAATTAATTTATTTAATTTTTATTCGTAAAGTAGGGCTGCATCGATTTCGACCTGATAGGTCGTTGAGAGTTATTATACTTTGCTTATCTTTATACGTAAATGCTCTGAGTTGAACTCGTTTTTTCAATTGAAATTCATTATCATCCAACCATCAGCCATCGTCACTGGATCCAATACAAATTTATTTTCTATGTTCACACACTTAAATTTCACAAGCCCAGTGGCTTCAATTTTGGTTTCTGCTGCTATTTTCGTTTCGTCTTTTGCTTGTGCTTAAAATCAAAAGGCACACCCCGACTAACACAAGCTTTTCAAATTTGCATTTCCCGCACCCGGGTTTATTTTGATTATTGTAGCATAAAGCAGCTGAACTTGTACGTTGAAAAATTTTAATTAAAAGGTTCATCAAATCTATTGTTTGACTTTCACTTTCCGAAAGAGGTTTACATCGTACACGCTTTCACTCTATGTGAAGTAAGTCACTTACGTGTCTCCTTCACTTCCTTCCGTGGGAAAGCTCATTAGGAGCGATTGCGAATTGTGCAAGCATACAAACACTCAGAATTGCACTTACCTTATGCGTAGTTATAGAGAACAAACATGTTTTCATACATCCAAACTTCCAGACATCCAGATTACGCAAACACCTCAATATTTGCACATACAGGGTGACGAAAACAAAGATTAATAATTTTAGCAAATGGCATCGTACGTCAATCATATTTGATACTTGTGAACTGGACAGCTGCAGTATACAAACAGACAATCAGTACTTCATATTAAAGGTAAAAAAAAAAGATTTGCAAAGATAAAAATACTATTGAAGACCAAAATTTATGAATAATTTTGCGCCACCTTGTATGTTATTCATAAACTGAACCACTCAAAGTACATGCAAAAGTTCAATGAAGTGCAAATACGTGGATGGATTATTAATAAGCACCGGAAACAAGGCGTGAGGTAAAGCAAACATATCTAAGTACCCATTAGTAGCTGCGTAATAAGCTTTCAATCTTTCAGGTATGACATAGGTACATACGCGCATCGGAGTTTTACTTTCATATTTACACATTTATTTATTTATTTACTTATGTTAGCGGGATTGACCCTCACAGATGCGAAACTGCTAAAGTTAAATACTGCAAATATGATTAAAATTTAGTCCTACATATTTCTTATGCAATTTAATTATTCAAATATTCGCAAAGCAACTTTTTTAAAAAAGAAAAAAGTGTTAATAGTTCAAATAAATCAGCTGATGTCCCTTACAAAAATAATACCGTGAATCTATCAAGCGGCCGAAATTGGGTTGAAGTTTTGCAGTACCACCAATATGATTGTAGATATTCTAATGAAGAATCTAGCTAGAGGTACCCATGAAAAATTTCCTTAAGTGTTGGGTTTAAAATAATCATTAAATTTTTGAAAAACATTGAATATGTTCATTGAGAAGTCATGTTAAGTTCCAACTCTGTACATATTTACTTTGAAACTCAATTCACTATTTTTTTAGCGGACTATGAGCGATGATTGTGCAGCGGTTGCGTTAACCGCTTTATGCTGCTGATGAAGTTCACCAGATTTTTAATGCCAAGGTCTGCTATATCAGCAGGCGTAGCAACGAAGTAAGAGCCAAAATGTCCATCCTCGCAGATAGTGTCCTCACAAAAATCGAGAGCTGAGATTTTGTTAACCTCAGGAGATCGCTCAAGCACCCCCGATCCACTCCTGGCCAGAAGGATTTCCCGACCTTACAAGTTTGTATACTTGTCCAGCGCTCGCTGAGTTGGCACTGCTGAAGCACGCAGCAGGTGGTCAAGGGGATACCAATCCTTTCCTTTCGTCGGTAAATCACCTCACATGTCCATGTATCTCATCCGCCTCACAGATTCACGCATTGTCACTATGCCCAAAAACCCGTGTGAGCCCAATTTCAAAGAATTAGGACGCAATTGAAAGTGAGGCCAGGCATTCAATGACCAGTTTTGAATGCACTCGATGACCTAATTGCCGCTTGACTGTCAGAGTGAATATTTACTTTATTCACTGCTAGTATGCATGTGAGTAGCCAATTTTGAGTCGCTGAATCCCCTACGCCAACTTTTCCTTCCAAATTCGATCCACCCGTGAACAAGTTCACCAAGTTCACCAAGCCCGCCAAATGTAGCCCCTCGTCCACTGCTTCTGCCTCGATGGAATGTAGGTGGAGAATGTGTCGCTTGGACTAAGCAAGAGTGTACATTGATCCGTCGATGGAGCGAACTACTTCGGTTAATTTAGAAAAAAATGTTGAAAGCATTTTCGAGCTCAGTCACCTGAAATTATTCTAAGAACTACAATTTTAGCTAGTTTTTAGACTAGATTAGGTTACGATAACTGCCACTCTCCATAAGGGCAGACAAGGGATCACTCTAGCCTGATGGGGCAATGTGAAACCACTCGTTTGGACTCAAGATTTTCTATGGGGTGAAATGCCGTCATCTCTTAAATACGCCATGAAAATATTACCAAAGGCACTGTTCCTGAGCTAAATTTAATGGATACCATATTTACTAATATTCTAGTGTTTTCATACGAACAAACAGTCATCCTGTAGAAGAGGGTGAATAACGAAAGCGCAGTATGTAACCAACAGATCACTCACTGTTTTCCTGGACCTCTAATTAAATCTACTGTCTAGAATAATCCCGAAATAGAGAGGTGGGTTTGCTATAACTGAATAATCAAAATATTTCAATACAAAAACGAAAGAGACAGTTAGTTGACCGATAATTTGAATCGAAATAAAACAAAGATTCTAAATTTCCAAGCCAGTTTTAAATATGTGTAAGCAGATTTTAGTGGCTAAAATTCACTCTTTGAAATCCTTCTCCGAACTCGACAATGCAATCGTATACTTAAACGATAACATAATAAAAGCAGTAACACAATCGACACCAATATTAGACATCTTAATAACAAAGAAAATCCCTGCTTTTATTTTAGACAAAATCAAACAAAAACGCAAACTCAGGAAAGACTGGCAACGCTCCAAACACCCAGCCGATAAAACTAAATTAAACAAATCATCAAATGAACTCAAAAAAATTGTCCAAGAACATAATGACAAGCAACTGAAGAAGTACCCTAGTAGCCTCGAAACAACTACAGCTACCAACAATTCCCTATGGAAAGCGACTAAAAAACTCACTAAAACAACCATACACAAGCCTCCAATAAAAACAAATTCCAACACATGGGCTAGAACAAGCAAAGAAAAGGCTGAAACATTAGCTGACCACTTTAAAACAATATTTACAAATAGCATGGATAATAAAGACATTGAGCTGCCGACACAATTGAGAATGCAGACCACACAATACAAAACACGACAAAAGAAGAAATGAAATATTATATAAAGAAACTTAAAGACAAAAAGACACCAGGATATGACCAAATAAATGGAAAAATACTAAAGGAGCGACCCAATACTATAATAAAATACATACGACACCTCTTCAACGGAATAATTAGGTTACAATACTTCCCAAAAGAATGGAAAGTTGCACAAGTTATAGCGATCCCCAAGCCAAACAAGAACGCCACTGTTGCTAGCTCGTACAGACCAGTTAGCTTGCTGCCCATCCTCTCTAAATTGATTGAGAAAATACTGCTTGACAGAATTGACCCGATTCTAAACAAAAAGACGCTATCCCCTCACACCAGTTCGGTTGCCGAAAACAACATTCAACTGTGCAATAGATTCACAGAGTAGTAAACAAAATTACAGACGACTTCGATAAGAAGAAATATTGCATTGCCGTGTATTTGGACATCGCGAAAGCTTTTGACAGAGTATGGCACAAAGGACTGCTATATAAGCTAAAAACCATTTTACCACTTAACCTATTTAATATCCTTAAAAGCTACATGACTGATAGACACTTCTTCATAAAATATGACGATGAGTGCTCTGTTATCTTGACGGCGTCTGCTGGAGTACCTCAAGGAAGAGTATTGGGCCCCATACTATACTTAGTATACACAGCAGATATACCATCGTCAACTACTCGAGGATCAATGATAGCTACATTTGCAGACGACACAGTTTTAATGTCAGCTAACCACAATAAAGAAACAGCAACAAAAACACTGCAAGATACGCTATCAGTTACAACACAATGGATTGAAAATGGGGCATTGAGGTCAATAAAGACAAAACACAACATGTAATATACGCGAAGAGAAAATCTGCAAGATATCCAATCCAAATTAATGGGGAATACAAAAAAATACACTCAAGTGCAACATACTTAGGCATAACGATTGACTCAAAACTCACATGGAAAAAACACATACTGAACAAGAGAAACGAGATGAAAAACAAATTCCGACAACTCTACTGGCTACTGGAAAACAATCAACCCTAAGCTTGTTTAATAAACAAAGGATATACAAATCAATAATCAGACCGACATGGACCTACGGACTAGAAATTTGGGGGACTGCCAGTAAATCAAACCTCAGAGAAGTCAATCTAAGATGCTAAGGACAATCACAAACGCAAATTGGTACATAAAAAATGACGATATTCACCGCGACCTCGGCGTAGACACTGTCACTGAAGCAGTAAAAAGAAGCAGCAGTAAGCACATCTTGCGACTATTAGACCACAAAAACCATGAGACTGATACCGGAAATGGAACTTAAACCAAGAAGACTAAAACGCAAAACACCCACAGATCTTGCTCGTACTGTAATATAAAATAAAATATAATAATATAAAATTATAGAAAACGATGTATTAGTAAAATTGTAGCTAAATACCACCAAAGACAATAATGTTCTCTTTCAAAGGGAAAGGACATTTTAATTCCAAACCCTAACACCAATTACTTATTGTTCATATTAACAGATCGTAATTTATAATGGAAATAAAAAAAAATGAATTCACTCTGATGTGTGTTGTTTTATAACCAACAGCGATTGCTTCTAGATTGCGTTTTGTTCTTGTGTTTTTTTTTTGGTTTCTTTGTGTTTTTTTGATTTTTGTTATTTTATGTCTGCAGTGATAATCTGCGCCAAAACTTTTTAACAATATGTCACGCGGAAGGACACTAATCTACGGTAGCCACCGTCATTAATATTGCTGAAATTAGGTTCACATTTTCAGCAAAAGAAGTCTATTGTCGAAAGCTTTACATATTTCCAAGCACATCAATTTGCTAGATCTATGCATATGTAGGTATGTATGCAGAAAGCTGCTCATGTGACACTACAGTGCATTGTAGCTGGTTGCTACTTGGGGAACGCTTACTCTGCCATTTTGGGAAATGTGATGCATACATACTTATGGATACGACAAGACTCCTAAACACGCACACACACACGTATTAGAGAGTTGCTGTACAAAATTGGCGCAGCTGTTACTGAACGTAGTAACAAATTGCATCGCTTCCTTATTATTGTTGCAGAAAGCAGGGCATTGATTGGTGTACGTGGCGTATGAGGAATCTCTGAGTTAACTAATTTAGTACATAAGGGTTTTCCAAACCAGAGCAGTCAAAGTTAATTAAAAAGATAGAAAAAATCGTAAAGACGCTGGAACTAACACAAATTTACCGTATACACTTGCGTCGAAAGAATCTAATATAGTATAAAGACTTGGTTACTTTGCATGCATCTGCAAACAGCAGTGCTGGTGTCTCCAACGTTTAGTATTGAGTTCGGCTATAAATAATACATCATGTTTTTTTATTAATTTAAGATTCCTAAAAAAAATCATACTCTTTACGGTATTGCTGCGTTCTGTTCGTCAATATAAAAAAATTTATAATATAAAATCTAAATGGGCAAACCGAGAGAAACACTCAAAATTGATAACTCTTAAGTTGTAATATGTTAACAAAAAAATACGGAAACCATCTGCGAAAAGCGAAAAATTTTATTTTCAAAGTCAGCGGACAGCGCGCACTTTGTTTTTCTGTAAACCGCTGAAGCGCAATGCTTGCTGAAAATATTGGAAATTTATTGTCGTTCAAAAATACCATTCCTGGCCATTCGATCACTTTATTTCGATGAATTTTAATTTATTCCCCAATTCATTATTTTCTCGGCAGATGGCTGTATTCATCGATATCTCGTAGAGTATCGATCAAACAATTTAAAGTTTATGCTCGTTGATAAGGTGACTCGAAAACAATTTTTTTGTTGTTTTCTGTTTGTTCATTCATTTGTGAGTTACAAAGTGTTCACAATGGAAATCACAAAGAGAAAATTCGGTCCATTTTACAGCCATTCTCTGATAAAGGTGAAAATGCAAAACAGGCCGCTGAAATTGTGAATGGTGTTTATGGTGCAAATACTCTAACAGCTAATTAAGAGTAACTTTGGTTTCGTCGATTCCATTGAGAGGAGATGTAGCGGAAAACAGATTGGTGTATTTAGTGACAGTCAGGCTGCACTAAAGGCTCTGGAGAACGCAAAGCAAACCTGAAATCTTGTTAAAGAATATAAGAAGAAGCTAAATTCTGTTGCAAAAGAGAATAAGTTCGTACTATGTAGTATGGGTTCCAGGAAGGAAATTGCCGATGAATTGGCCAACTATGGTTGAGGGGTTCCGCCACAGGGACCAGAGCCAATAATTGGAATCAGTTCCGTAGGAATCAAGAAGTGGTCAGCGAATATGTATGCAATTCACGCAAAGAGCGATGGCCTGGCCTAGATTGCTGCAGAACAGCAAAGTATTTTATGAAAAGCACGAACAGAAAACTGTCGGACTTTTTTCTAAAACTTAGAAGAAAAAACGTTCATTTGATGGTCGGTATTATTACAGGACACAATCCATGGGGTCAACATATGGCCACCATTGGAATCATTGAGGACCCTATTTGCCTGTCTTGCTTAGAGGAGGCGGATAGCACTGGACATTTTCTATATAAGTGTCCGCATTTGCTAGAGCAAGGCCTCAATTTTCGGGTTCCGATGTCGTGAGAATGAGTAAAATTCGTTATCTCAAACTGGAGGACATTTTCTGATTTATCAAACAATGTGGAAAATTCTTATAGGTCTAATCACACCTATTTTTCTATTCTATCTAATCTCTTTCCTTCTGTTACTTCTCTCCTCTCTTCCTTGACTATCTACCCTTTCACTTTCCAGAGTCTGAAATACCATGGGCTTTTTAGCTTGGGTGTTTTGGGAGTGACCAAATCTGTCGGTTCTGCTTGGCTTAACCTTTTCATTTCATTTCAAGATATCTCAGTATTAAGATATCTAAGTATTTAGATATCTTAAAGGTAAAGTTGCTATAAAGTATCACAAACTCAAACACGAAAGAAAGTTTTAGCTCCAGGATAATGACCCGAAGCATAAATCGATGATTGCAAAGTATTGGCTCATTTGGAATTGACAGTTCTAGATAAAAGAATTATGAAAACAAGTAATTCCAAACCGATCTGATCTGAAAAAGGCGTTGAAAGAGAAACGGCAGAAAATTGTTTATGAATATAAATATAATAGAAAGTTGGTGAAATCTGTTTGAAAGAGGGTCCAAGCTATTATTGATAAAATTTAATTTACTAAAACCCTAATGCCTTTAGCATCACTTTGGCTGTGAACAACTGTACTGTTCATTACGTGTGGCTTCAACAAGATAGTGTTACTTGCCACCCAGCGCATATCCCGTTGGGCATTTTGCAAGACCGAACTAACATTACGAAATTTTACGCCCTCGATTCTGTTACACAAGGGAATATTAACAGGTAATTGAAAAATGCCTTTTGGGATATTTGCAGTGGCATCATATTAAATTACAGATCTACGTATTTGTACTGCAAGTAAAGCAATTGAAAATTGCAGCTTCCGTTAAGCAGTTGCCATTAAGCCAAGCCGACGCATAAAGTCGCAAGGGACGGCATTTCAAGCTTAGTGTCGTACAATTTTCTTCTACTCAAAAAAACTCTAAAGAAATGGAGGGATGCCTTAAAAACAAAGTGCTTCATTCAGTATATTGTTAGTTTCCTAGTGAATGTGAACATGAACCACATGAAATTTCAAAGTGCCAAAAACTTGCGACTAAAAGGAAAGAATGAAAGCACTTCCTATAATGAACTCGCGAAATAAAGAGTGTTTTTTTTAGAGGTTAGGTTTTCAAGTTGGCACTACTTTTTTCGTAGATGGTCATTTTGACAGCTGTCATTTGATTTATGCTCAGTTTGGTTTGCCATTTCATAATGAATGGACTTACACCTGAACAACGTTTGCAAATCGTGCAAATTTATTACGAAAATAATGGTTCGGTTCGCGCGACGCATCGCGCGCTGCGTCCAATATTCGGTCGACATAATCGTCCATCAGAGTCACTAATTCGATTAACCATGGATCGGTTTCGCACCACGTTTGCTCTAGTGGATAATACGCATCCTCAGTGACGTCGTACAATGCGCACCGAAGACGCTATTGCTGCTGTGGAGCAGAGTATCGAAGAAGACCCGAATGAGTCCATCCGCCATCGCGCGCAGCAATTGGAGATGTGCCCATCCACTTTATGGAAGATTTTGCGGAAGGATCTTGGTTTGCGGGCTTACAAAATCCAACTCGTGCAAGAATTGAAGCCGAACGACCATCAAGCGCGTCGCACGTTCGGTGAATGGGCCCAAAACGAGATGACCACCGATCCCGATTTTCACAAAAAAATTTTGTTCAGCGATGAAGCGCACTTTTGGTTGAATGGGTAAATCAATATGCAAAATTGTCTCATTTGGAGTGAACATAATCCACAAGCCATTTCTGAGACGCCGTTACATCCTCAAAAAGTCACTGTTTGGTGTGCTCTATGGGCAGAGGGAATCAATCGGTTTATTGAAGGAAACTTTTGGTGAGCGCATTAACTCGCGCCGTGGACCTGTGGCGTGGCCTCCAAGATCGTGCGATATAACACCACTGGACTATTTCTTGTGGGGCTATGTGAAGTCGCTTGTCTAAGCAGATAAGCCCGAGACGATTGACGTCTTGGAAGAGAATATTCGGCGCGTTATTGCTGACATACGGCGCCAATTGCTGCAAAAAGTGGTCGAAAATTGGGCCTCTCGGCTGGAATTTATTCGAGCCAGCCGCGGCGGCCACTTGCCCGAAATCATTTTTAAAACATAATGGCAAACCCTTATCTTTATAATAAAGCTAAATTCTTGGCCATAACATTAAATTATATACGTTTTATTTTATCTTGAAAACCTAACCTCTAAAAAAAACACCCTTTATTAATCAGTTTGGGATATCGTCGACATGGAAATTCTGTGCGCATTACTCATATGCCATACACCCGCCAACATGCGACAATTTTACAATTTTTCCGATATTTTTTAATGAGTTCACATGCATGCAACACAGGGAAGTACAGTGAGAGGTGCTTCCACATGCGCATACTTACACACTTACATGCACTAATAGACTCTTACTTATAAGTATAAAAAAATTAAAAAGGTGAACACAAATTTACCTCAAAAAGGTGAACACAAATTTACCTCAAAATGGCTCGATGAGCTGCACTCAGGCGCTTCAAAAATTATCCGGCGGTTGCTCTATTCACGCTTGTACATACATATGATACGACATTTTTGGAAGTGGCATGTGTGGTTAAGCAGCAGCTCGACACTTTATTTAAGGTTACTTGAGTAAATGTTCCTTTATGCCAAAAAAGCAAAGAAAATTTTATAAATACAAAGCTCTGTCTGTGGAAAGCGGATGCTGGGAAGCCTTTTACTTATATGGAGAACAATTTTTAACACCTTACGGCAAGAATTGTGATTAAAAAGTAGAAAATTATGATGACAACTTTTGGAAGTTATTACATTTTTTTGAATTTTAAATAAATTCTGAAACTTTGATGCATAAAGTTTTTGTTAAACATTTTACTACTTTTGATAAAAAGTCAACCAAAAATTAAGCATGAAAAATATTTCAACCGGAGAAAGTCACATAATTAAGCTAGCCCAAGTGCATATATCTGAAGTTCCCTTAACTTTGTTAGTATATTTTTAACTGCGGTTAAAGAATAAATTTTAAATAACGTTTGAACAGTTTTTAAATTCAGTTTTCAGTTTATTACATCTGTCAAATTTCATCCCATAGTAATTTTAATGACAATTGTGGAAATGTAAGCGTAACAATAAACCTTTTTTTCGCTGCATTTCTTTTTACGACAAAAGGGGGATAATACATGTAAGAATTACATGTCATAACACGTGGGCTGAAAAGTCCCAGACCTAACAAAGGAAGCACTTTTTTTTGCCCAAAATTAAGTTTATTCATCAACATAATTTCCGTCATGAACGACGCAATCATCTCAGCGCCACACTAACATTTAAATACTACTTCTGTAGAACGATGTATATTTCGCCTCAAAATAGGCCTCAGTTTAAGTAATAACCTCTTCATTCGATTGAAGTTTCTTACCGCTGAGCAATTTATTAGCTCTGGCTAATACGGTAGACGTGGAAGCAATTCGAAATTCAATTTATGTAATTTTACCATTGTTTTGGTTGACCTGTGACACGGTGTGTTGTCTTGAACAGAGCTTTTTCATAGTCAAATGCGCGTTCTTTTGTTACCTTGATGTCAGTTAACTAACGCAACTTCATTTTTCGATCATTCAAAACGAATTGTCGATTTTTTGATGTTTTGTGGTGTTGCTGTCTCATTTGGACGTTCACTACGTTGTGCATAAACGGTGTCTCTACGACCGCGTTTAAAATCAGCAAACCAAAGTTTTGTTTTGTTTCTGATGGAACGGAGTCCCTTTAGCACTTTTCAGGTCAATACTTCACTTAAACGATATTTTTCTCCATCAAGAAGCACTGAAAATGAAAATACGAGATTCTTTTTGATCCGCTGTTTTGAAAATAATGCGGAGATGTGGCCAACATCAGACCGATTAATCGGTTTTCAGCGATTTTGAAACAGTCAGCTGATTTGCAGACAAAACCGGGATTGTATTGGTGATATACGTAGCTCTTACCCTACAAGACAGCGCTGAGCACTTTCGACAAAAACTCCAACACATTTACAAGTATTTTGTTAGTATCTAATTCATGCGCATTATCAGAATAGCATGTACAACATTTTTAATTGGGGAAATCAAATGTTTCATTTGATATTATTTTCCCCTGTTCCATGTGAATTCTATCACTCTTTTAGCAATGCCAATTTCATATAAGTGAAAAATATATCTATTGACTTTAAACGCCGAGGCAACTCATTTGTATGCTTATAATGTAGCTGCTCTGAAAAAAGTTCTAGTGTGAAATGTGGCTGTTGTTGCTGTAAGGTCGCTATAACCGAATGAGTAGATGCTTGGCTAAAAGTTGAAAATTCGTGAGTTCGGATCTCCGTAAAATATAAATTTTATAATTTCTAAATAAAAAAATTTAACGGAACTCCTCAATCTTATTACTTTTTAACGAAAATGAGTAGTTATTGAGGAGTTTGTGCTGATTACTTTTCGATGACGAAAATGACTAGTTTGGCCCATCAGTGCTGATTACTTGTTGAGAACGAAAATGAGAAGTTGCCTTTCCTTTAGAGCATAGTAGATATATTTTCCAGTTATAAGAAATTCCTATTGGTAAAAGAGAGATAGAATATCACACCGACAAGGGGAAACTATCAGAACTTTCCCATGTCTAGAACAAAAATGTGTAGTTGGATGAGGATAATAATAATGATGATAGTCAGCTGTCTTGTAGCGTAATTACTTAACTTTCTCGCCGTCTGAACAACGAAATTCGCGAATGGAATGTATGAAATTAGTGAGCAGAATTCCCGATGTCGTGGAAGCTGAAGTTACTCTCACAATTCTGATTCGGATGACCGAACCTTGAAATGTGAACCGTTTGTGTCCAGAAAGGTCTTGTTGGTAATTTTACATGCAATTTCTCTGTTCTGAGTCTGTCAGAGCGTAACGCAAATTGCGGAAGACTCACGGTTCAGAGATTTAATAAGGTGTGACATCTGTAACCGCCGCTATTCCGTTAGTCCATTCCTAGTAAAGTGGGCATTTGTTTTCATATTAATGCGGTACTTGTTTCAATTTTTATATGTTTTTATTTGCGAGCAAAAGTATCCTGTCACTTACTGCGTCAAAATAAAGATTTCCATCACTCAAATTAATTTTTTTTTTAGTCAAAAAATTATTGAAAAACCAAATTCGATGATTAATTATGTTCCATATATAGTAGAATATGGTTCTTGTATGACGCATAGTGGACACAATTGGTCCCAGGGATGAACACTGCCTGCAAAAAAAACGGTTTGCGATTAATCACGTTTTTTTTATCCAGAAGTCACACCATTTAAGAAATTTAATTAAAAAAGTTGATCTTTTCGAACCAAGAAAGAGCAGTAGTGAAAAAACATCAAAGGAAGTTCTAAATTTAGACTGCACTGAACTTAATATAAGCTCCCACAGTCTATGTGAAATTCAATTTGGGTGCGAGCATAATAAAAAATGCCCTTGTAGGTCTACGTAGTTGTTTGCTTCCAAAAACTAACAACGAGTCCAATCACATTCACTAAAATTGGGACAGATATATAAATTTGATTCTATAAAGGAATAGGGATAGGTTTAGACATATATAAGCCAAAATACTTAGAATGTTGAGAGGAGTAAATTTAGTCATAATTGCCCGTCTGCCGATGCAATGAAGCCTGACGATAATTTCCAAAGGAGAAAAACTCGCGATATGCTTATTAGAAATAAAACAAAAGTTCTTGCACTCTTTACAAATGGTGAACCCAATTCAAAAAAAAAAAAAAACGACTCAAGTAAAATTAAGAAACAAAAATTACAGTGCAACGCAGGGATGATAGATTACTAGATTTGGCCTGCAGCTGTGGTGAAAAACGATATTGAGCTCGTAACTTCACGGGGTACTCGGCAGTAGAACTCTCCCTGCTCATCTCACTCGTATTCACACACTCGTCCAATCAGTCGGTGTTCAGACAGCAACGAAGCAATATGAGTGAAAACTGTGGTGATTTTTTTCGTATATCACCAATACAATCTCAGTTTTTTCATAAAGCCGCTGTCATGACCCCAGTCAGCTGATTCTTTCAAAATCGCTGAGAGCCGGTTAACGGTCTGATATTGACCACACCTTCAGAACATTTTTCACCATGGCTCCATGAACTCTTTTGGGTAAATGCCGTGAAACTCGCGCAAACTTCGTATACTCTCCTCGTTTAGATCCGTCATAATTTTTATTGATAACGGATAAAAACCACGCTCGCTTTAATTTGATAAGGCTCAATTTCCGTTCGTCGCTCTGATGATGTTAATAGCTACAAATCTTATTGCCTATGAGTTTGTTTGATTCCAAAATTAAAATTTACTTAAATATGAGCGGATATATAGGGGATAAAAGGTGCGAACTGAATTTAACCTTCTTTATTAAGTTATTTTCGTTTAATATTTTGAACTGGGAAACAAATTTTCGAACTAGTAAAGTTATTCAAAAACAAAATTGGATGATTCATTCTGCGCCACTAGCAAGTGGCATCTACTAGAACTTCACTAAACATCTAGAACACCTCACTTAGGCGGATGAAATTTGCTTATTATCAAGCAAAACTAGACGCTCTGCGAGTAAATTTGGCCTTAAACTTTGGTCATCGACAAAACGAAATCGATAAAAATTAACTCCAAAAATGACAACAATTTTGCGCTTCACGAATGTCCTGAATTAAAAAAGCAACCTGTAACAAGGATAATTTCAAAGATTTGTAAACAGATATCCGCCGTATTCTCAAGGTGTGGTGGCCAAACGTCATCAGCAACGATGACTGATATAATTGGTAGTTGTACCAAGCAGCCGTTGGCCAACCATATCAAATTAGAAAGTGGAGGTGGATAGGCCACGCATGCCTCTGGACTTCGGAAGAAAATGAAATGAAAGCTGAACGTTGAACCGTACTACTGCACTCCCTCCGACCAAAACATTAGGAGAATAAATAATAACTTGACCGGGCAAGAACGGTGAATCCGCCTTAAAAGCACCAAAAAGTTTTCAGAAGGTGTGGCAAGCTTGTAAAATTTCTCGATTAAGTTCCCGGTCAAGTTATAATACAGAATAAATTCCATCAGATATTGCCGCTCTAATATCCTATTGGAAAAAAAAGAACCATCGCTCTTCTTCATATATTCCACTCTCCAAATATTTCCCAATATTACACGCGCAAATAAGAAACACAAACAAATTAAAAATTTAACACAGTTTGTGGAATTAGAGCCACACCTGTGTTGCTACCATTTCACTAATCAAGGCATTATGAAAGCATCGCATATTTAATTTCTGCACACATCTCGTATCAGCAATTCCATGTTACCAATATACATATTATGAAGCTGCATACTTATATATGGTTGCTACAGAATTTATATACTCGTACGTATAATTGCTATGTATGGGATTAAATAGATCTCACTACTTTGCATTGCATATGTGCTTACCCAACACTCGCATATACAGTGGCGCACAGAAGAATTTTGCTTAGTTCCTTGCATATACACATTTCAAATTTGTTAAGCTCTAAAAAGACGGATTTACATACATATAAAATATGTATTACAATTGTTGCGCATTTCTTAAAGAAATTGAGTAGTCAGCAAGCACAAATATTGTACCGTTAAGCAGATATCACAAAAAACGTGCGTCAAAATTAGATACTGTGATCTCAGAAGTATTTTACTTACTCTTCTTCATTCAGTTTGTCATTCTTAGCTGTGCAACCATAGTTATCGATATCGATAATTCTCAAGCAGCTTAAAAAACCAATATTTGGGTTAATTTCATTTGCAATTGTGGATATATGGCAAAAGCCAAAGGATAAGGAGTTAACTACAGCTGCAAAACAAATGTTTTATATCGTCACAATAAAGCAAAATCTTAAAAATAAGTTTGTAATGCCCTGAGATTGTTGTTTACTGTATTTGTGCTTTCGGAGTGGAAATATGTCGCGTTTATTTGGAAGTCATACCACATATTTTTAATTGATAAGATCGAATGTATGCAGAAAGCATCTTTGGAATTTGTAACAAAATTATCAGGGTGTTTTTATTCTATCCCATATTACACATCCCGTTTGCTATTGATCAACTTGAAGAAAGTAGAACACCAATTCTGGCTCCAAGAGTCCATTTTTGCTTCAAAGTATTCACTTGTTTACACCTCCTAAAATTCTTTGCAATTTCAATAATAAGTTCAATACAAATTATGCTCGTAACGCTACTCATGGTTTAAATGATATCACCAATT
This sequence comes from Anastrepha ludens, assembly GCF_028408465.1. Classification (NCBI taxonomy): domain Eukaryota; kingdom Metazoa; phylum Arthropoda; class Insecta; order Diptera; family Tephritidae; genus Anastrepha; species Anastrepha ludens. Next base: position 43,008,881 of record NC_071500.1, on the reverse strand, counting down.
TTAACTATGGTGAAAAACAAAATTGTGACATGAACTTCGGCTACAACATCACAGGGGATTCGCCAATCGAATTCTGCTCGATAATTTTACACATATTCACACACTCGTCCAATCAGTCATTGTTCAGACACCAACGAAGTGGTATCGTGTTAATTTTTTTCGCATACCACTAACACAATCCTAGTTTTTTTCATAAGCAAACCGCTTAGTGACCCCAGTTACGTCAGCCTCTCAGCCGATTCTGTCAAATTCCCTGGGAGACGGAAAACGGTATGTCATTGGCTACACCACTTCAACTCTCTTCACCATGAGAAAGGAATACATATATTAAAGTAAGATCGCGAAAACTCCTATATGTCAGCCCCAAAAGCTAATGACCAACTAAAGACATTACTTCACACCCAGGTGTCCGATGAGAAAGTGCGTGGAGTACTCAGAAGTAACAATATCCACGGTTGAGTAGCACGCGGTTATATAAAAATAAATAACAAAAAGCTACTTTTTTCCGCCAACACCTATTTGAAAAAAAAAAAATTAAGGTTTGGAAAACCATAATCTTTATTGGCAAAAACAAATATAATATTTTTGAAGCGTATGGTCGTTGTTGTAACAGCATAAACTTTCCTCATAATATACATCTATGGAAAATGCTGCCGGAGAAACAGTCCTACGTTCCGATAACGTAGAACCAACTGTAGTGAGATTCAACAGTCGGAGTATAGTTTGGCGGAAGCCAAATGATGCGCTGCGTATCAGAAACCTTAAATCCGCTGTTAAGGTACTTCGGAGGCTCTGTATTGGATTGGGTAGGCATCCAGACCTGAGGGAATTGGAATAATTTTTTTTTACATTCTCAACGAAAATTTGCATAATAGAGCAAGCAATATAGGTATGCCCAGGACTGTTATGGTGTTAATATGCAATTAATTTTTAAAGCAAATCATTTGCAAACATCTCCGTAAAGTCCTGACAAAAAGTCTGTAGAAAATATTTGGACCTACCTCGAGTATAAAGTGCGGCAACACAAAACTTTATCAAAAATGACTTTAAGACTATTTCTCTCCAGGAATGGGAGAAAATAGTCGCCGAATTTTGTTGAAAGTTTGTAGAATCCATGTCAAGCCACTTAGAGGGTATTTCCATAAGGGTTAACATAAGTAAAATTAAATAGCAGGTGCATACTATATACCACTGCTAGTGAAAAGCAAAATATATATGACATATTTTTTTTTTAATTACTTTTACTGAGTTATTTATGTCGTATGAACTTTTTATTTAATAGCTTGAGCAATAATTTGTAAGTAATTTATTAGGTATATACCTATGAAATGAGACTTTCAGCTTTTAGTCCATAGATGTCGCTATGAGTATTTTTAAACCTTCCCAAATGTCTTGTTTTTTTCGTCTGTTATCTGTCAACAATATCCAGTTCATTGTTTGTTACGTTTCATACAACAATGCATTTTTGTCGCTCTTAAAAATGTCGAATGTCGTGCCTTCAAACTCCGATTTGCGGACATCGAAAAACCATTTGTGAAATTCTGCCTTCCCGGTTCAAAAGGAAGTCTTTTTTGCATCGAATCGTTACGGGTGATGAAAAATGGGTGTATTTCTCCTATCTCAAGCGTAAACGATCGTATGGTCCGTCCGGCCACAAGCCAAAAACAACGTCCAAACCAAATCGCTTTGGCCGCAAGGCAATGCTGTGTGTTTTCTGGGATCAGCGTGGTATGATTTGGTACGAGCTATTAAAACCAGGTGAAGCAATTGATGGTGCACGCTACCAACGACAATTGGCTGATATGAACAGCGCTATGTACCGAAAACGCCCAGAATATGCCGATCGGCGTCACAAAGTAATTTTTCTTGATGACAATGCACCGCCACATCGAACAAGGGCGACCCGGGAATTGGTGGAGACGTACGATTGGGATACGCTGGTGCATGCGGCCTACTCACCAAACTTGGCGCCTTCCGATTATCATTTGTTTGCATCGATGGGCCACGCACTTTCCGAGCAGCGCTTCCATTCTCCGAAGAAGCCAAAAAATGGCTCGATGATTGGTTTGCGGCCAAAGAAGGCCAATTTTTTTTTGGCGCGGTATCCACAAATTGCCTAAGAGATGGAAAAAATGTGTCGCTAGAGCTGGCTATTATTTTGAAAATTAAATTTGTAATCATTTTTTGTTAATAAACGTTTGAAATTGAAAAAAAGTATCATTTCATAGGTATACACCTGGTATAAAAAATAATGTAATCATTTTAAGATTCACCTAATGATTCTCCCATGCAGAATACTTATGTGAGCCACTGTACAACATACGAGTACATTACCACATGAGTGGAACTATCGCCGCAAGCTCGCCAATAGGCAACCAAGCAGGCATTATTGTTTTGTGCGCTTTCCCCCGCTTACCCTTTATTTAAGGCACGTATAAGTAATTATCAAAGGTACAATAAAATGTTGCATAAAGAATTAAAAATCTTTCTTGCCGCCGTTTTGTGTGTTGTACAAGGAGCTCCATAGATACGTCTGTGTGAACTTTTAAATATACTCGTGCTGCATTCCTCCACACATAACCAGCATAGCTCGCTGACACTGTGGCGCACATAATGCTCATAAATTATTTGCTTTTTGGGATAGAAACTAAAAATAAGGGGTAAAAAAGTTTACGAGGGTAAGCTAAATAGTTGTGTAAAATGTGTTACTGGCTTTAAATTTATTTTTCGAATCCTTAAATTTAACGCATAAATTCAATGAGGTACGAAGAGTCAATTAGGTGCTAGTACTGAAATTTTGATTCCCCTGAATGGCTTACATAAGATTAAATTAGATCAAGTAAGGGAGTCAAAAGTGCAGAAATAATTCATAATTGAATAATTGTTAAATATAAGTGTTATTGTGGCATGAGGTTATGTAAAGCTTACATTTCATAGCATGAATAATTCTTAATTATGAAAACTCTTGCATATTAATTATCAATAAACGTAAAAAATTAACGTTGGGCAACAACTGTTATTAGCCGATGCAAAAATTATTTATCTTTTGTGGTAGTTATCAATCAACGAATAGAATACTCGAAAGAAAAAATATATCAAAATTTGGCGTTTTTCAGTAAAACTTATAACTTTTATATCGTTGGTTGTAGTTCTTAAAGATTTGATATAAAGCGTTTTCCAATAAGAGCTGTTATCTTGATATTCAATCAATGGGTTCGTTGCTTGTGGGGCACGTAGCGCCGTCTTGTTGAAAATAAACGTTGTCCAGATCAATACCATCCAATTCCGGCCTTAAAAAATCGTTAATCATCTCTCGATAACGCAATCCATTCACCGTAACTGTTGTTCCAGCTTCATTTTCGAAAAAGTAAGGTCCAATGACTCCGCCGGAGAGAGGTTTTTCAACAATGACTTCTTCATCACTCAAGATGATTTTTCGATGGAGTTCCGGATTATTTTCATTTGCACGACGTTGTTGATGATCGGCCGGCTTGAGTTCTTGTGTTAATTGGACTTTATAAGTCTTAAGGAATGCCTAATTACAAAGAACGACGAGGAATGGACAAACCTTGGTTTTCCTCAACAGCAATATTCTCGGCTGTTCTTGAGCGATGTGCCCGGGTTTTATTCTTCCCATCACTAACTTGTGCCAACAGCTCGAATTTTTCCACCAATTTCTGGCTTCAATATGACCCAAAAATGTTCGAGTTTTACGAACCATCTCTGCCAAGTGTTCACCATTTTAGTGCATTTTAATAATTTCAATGCGTTGTTTAAGCGTGTATCGTTCCATTTTTATTAATGGCGTAGTTTCTACTTGTCAAATATCAAAAACTTACAGCTTCAAAAGCGACATCTACCGAAATAGCGAGCTATTCAAAATAACACCTGTTATTGGAAAACCCTTTAGCTAAAATTCTCTTGGGATGGAGATTTAAGCTAAAACGGCTGCTGTTATTTCTATAAACACTCATTGGGTCCACTGCTATTTCAATCAGCTCATGAAAGTGGTGAATATTATCAACTACCGTAGCTTTTGTTTTACCAGAGTGTGCCACCAATAAATCTCTTTCTGCCCGATGAATAAATCTTCATTAGGATCGCTTCTTACAAGTTCAGACTTAGATTCTCATTCAACTGTTTGCAGTTTTCAAACGACAAAACATTTTAGAGGTATGTTGCCTATTGGGAGATGCCCACTAGAAGAACAAGTAAAATTGAATATTGAACGTGAATTCGATTTTATTGGCGAAACCACGTTACTTTATATATATTATAATAAAAAAAGAGTAAAAGCAACTAAGTGCTGAATTCGATACTGCCCAAACCCTACTTAGTTCTCTATACCTCTTCAAATTCACGTCAAGCGAGGTTTCTTTCTTATCGAGTTGGTAATGTCACAGATTGTAAGGGACTTCCATCTCAAACCTTAAACCTTAAGAATTAAATCGATTTCAGGATATTCCTTGTAGCAGGAATATCAATCCTGGTAATTATTATCAAAAGTGCAATTGAAGCTTTATATCACCAAGCCTGTACACAAATTGCCGGCTATCAAAAATCTCATTTCTCATAAAAGCAAATGCGCAAATGGATGTAAAATGTAGGTTTGATGAAGAAAATTAAATATATACCTATGGTTCCGCGAGAGCACAAAGGGCCACAAAAAGCTTCCACCATTCGCTGGTGTCGAACGCCAGCCACTTTAGTATGTTCCAACTTTTGTTTGTCCTTGCTATTTCCATTTATAATATTCTTCGGTTCTTCTCCAGGTTAGTGATGGTCTGCCTCTGCGTCGGCTATCTTGCGGGTTCCAATCAGTCGCATTACGGGTAATGTCGTTTGGATATCTTCTTAAAATATGTCCAAGCCCCCCCACTTTATTTTGAAAATTTGCATTCGCATTGTAGTTTGGTTCGTCATAGTCCATAACTTTAGTTAGATGTGGTGTTGGGTCAGAGGATGCGAAATACTGTACTTGTGAGCAATATTTTAGTTTTGGTGTTACGAGTGATCACAAAAGATTTCCGCACATCTTTAAGAGAGCCAAAGCCTGTTTCGTTTTACAAATCTTCTTTTGAGTCTCCGCTTGAAGATATAATGCTACCCAAGTAGCAAAAGGAGCTAACTTCTTTTAGCGCAGTAACGGCGATTTTGAATTTGTGTGTACGGATTGAGTTTAAACGCATACAAAGCAGCAGCAAATGCGAAATATGAACCACTCGGCTTAAAAGCAATTCTCAATATCTGTTAAACTATATGAAAGCAACACCGAAGAAGACCGTCTTCTTTACTGTATCCAGCCTGTTTTTCTATTTTAATGAAACTGATGCCATATGAAGCTAAGTCCTTCTTCACTTGGCCTTCCCTACGCAGAGACGTCACATTTTTTCAGTAGAATCTCTCTGTTGAACACTTCAATTAAGGTGCCATAGTTTTTATTGTATCACAGTCCAAACTTTTGTGCCACTTAATAGGGCAGGTGGTTCTTAAGTGAAAGCAGTTTAGTTCTTACTATGAAGAAAAAAACGATTATCTGATAAATTCTGAATGATACTCGTAAGAAGTATTTGCAAAATCAACCACTTCAAATGCATTATTCTATTGTATCTTTCGGCAATATTTTAAATTTCAATATGTGTCCTCACGCATTCGTATATTAGAGTATAGATTACATAAGAAGTAAAGTCACGCTGCTTAAGCTCAAAGTAGAGGTGACATAACCCCAACCATATAAAACAGCTGATTCTCCAACCTTATGGGCAACACTGTAATCGATTAGTGGCACCATACCACAACGCTATAGACCATAACCATAACAGTACAGACAAGAGAATTTTGGTTTTGTGCCTTAAGAGGACAGACTGTGATTAAAATGAGTCGTTATGCCATTGAGCAGACAACCCATTCTCTAATAAATTTATTTCCACCCATTGGGTCATTAGCAGCTTGAGAGAAAATACGTATTGCTTTTTTAAGAGCTATAGGAAAGTTTTTCAAAAGAAAACACGTAAAATTCAAAAAAATGCATGAAATTATTATTAAAATCGATAGTATAGTCCTTATAATTTAATGTTTGAAGATTATTTTATGCAAATGTTGACCGCGACTGCGCTTCAAATGGTCCATCCGGTTAGTCCAATTTTGGCACACTCTTTCCAATGCTTCGGCCGGTATCTCACATATAACTGCTTTAATGTTGTCTTCTAATGCGTTAATTGAAGCAGGCTTGTCTTTAGCAGGCTGAGCTTTAACATAGCCCCACAAAAAATAATCTAAAGGCGTTATATCGCACGATCTGGGTGGCCCATTGACAGGTCCCGAACGTGAAATAAAATGTTCACCGAACTCGCCTCTCAACAAGTCCATTGTTACGCGTGCTGTGTGGCATGTGGTACCGTCTTGCTGAAACCACCTGTCATGCAAGTCAAGCTCTTGCATTTTGGGCAAAAAAAGTTGACTATCATTTCACGGTAGCGCTCACCATTCACAGTTACGTTACGATTCGCAACATCTTTGAAGAAGTACGGTCCAATGATACCTCCAGCCCATAAGCCGCACCAAACTGTGACCTTTTCTAGATATATTGGTAACTCTTGCAATTCTTTTGGCTGATGTTCACTCCAAAATCGACAATTCTGCTTATTTACGTACCCATTGATTCAAAAATTGGATTCGTCGCTGAACAAAACTTTTCGACTTTAAACTTTCTTAACAGAACACGCATTTTCACAATAAAATTCAATGATTTGCAAGTGTTGTTCGTTTGTAAGACGATTCATGGTTAAATTGTAGACCAAACTGAAGATGTTTGACAGTGAAACAAAACACGGAATGTGTGTCAGCTGTTTAAGCCAACTGTTTAAAAAGATAATAGCTAAAAAATCACCCGTTATATATATGTATATATATAATTGGCGCTTACACCCTTTTTTTGGGTGTTTGGCCGAGCTCCTCCTCCTATTTGTGGTGTGCGTCTTGATGTTGTTCCCCAAATGGAGAGACCTACAGTTTCAAGCGGACTCCGAACGGCAGATATTTTTATGAGGAGCTTTTTCATGGCAGAAATACACTCGGAAGTTTGCCATTGCCTGCCGAGGGGCGACCGCTATTAGGAAAAGGTTTTTCTTAATTTTGGTGGGTCACCGAGATTCGAACCGACGTTCTCTCTGTGAATTCCAAATGGTAGTCACGCACCAACCCATGTGTCTACGGCGGCCGCCTCTATGTGTTAGGCCCGGGACTTTTCAGCCCATGTGTTATATGTATGTGTGTAGTCATCATAATTCATCCATTTACGCCAACAAACTAATCTTCTTACCTACATTACCCCACATACTTGTCTTCGTCTTGGCCACACATTAATTGAAAACACATCTCACTTTTCACTTGAGTTAACTAAAATAAATATATTCCAATTTTCCACGAAGTACATTTTTATTCACAATTTGTTTTGCAGTTGACTTTTAAGAAACATGCGAAATTTTTGACTATGTCTTTGAATATTCGATGTGTACTTTCCGGAAACTTTTTGCTCAACCTTCGTAACAAGACTTACATGTGACAAGTGTTTTTGTGGCCTGAACTTTCAAAGGGCCCACATACAATCGCGCCGCATACATAAGCCCATGCTATGCGATGCAGTGTCAGGGGCCAGTGTATATCCATCAGCAAGTTTTTGGCTGGCATTGTACGAGTATAAAGGTTATGTTGCCTAGTTGGACTCAAAACCGCCAGGCAAGCAGTACGCTGCGGGTTGCCCGGGAGATAGCTAACTGTGAAGTCTACATAACAGCGCATAATAATAATTCACTACTCTACTAACGTTGTTTTCCGACTTTCCTGTGTTTTATTTTAAACCTGATATCATATTGCAGTAGAGTTGGTTTTCCATTTTTCGTGCTCCTATTTTTTTATTTTTATTTCAGTTTTTGAACTGCCGAAGTGTCGGCTGTGGGAACGCTTTAGTTAAACTGTTACTTCCATTTGCATGTAGATTTGTTGCAGGCGAGGGTGTTTTTCTTTTATATACAAGTAAGTATATGTAGCTGTGGTTATTATTTAGTATTTCAGGGTGCCCACAGGCAGGCTTTTTATGAGGCAAATACACACACCGATGTATGTATTTAACTAGCTCCTAGCACTCAATTTACTACACGTAAGGCTGTAGTTCACGAAAAACTTAAATTACGTAAAATAAAATAAATAATAAAAAAACGTATGAAGCAGTTAATAGAAAAAAATGACAAAAATAAAAGCAAAACGGAAAAAAATTTTGGTTTTTTTGAAAGAGGAAATATTGCTGTTATTTATTTAACACGCGTTATTTCTCGTGACTGCCTTGACTGGCCTCATAATAGTGCAACGTGTAACCCAGTTTGGCGAGACCTTGGCGATGATCGCCATTATCTCTATCTCATGAATCAATACTCATCTCAAGGGTCTGAATCGCTAATGGATTGCTTGCAGTCGGACCAAGAAGGAGAAAAAAGTGTAACTGCGTGAAATAGCTTCGATGTGGCCAATTGACATCGCCGAGATAACACAATTACCGGACTTGGCGCGCAAAAGATCGATTGTGGCATCGGTTGTGCATCATGACGCGCCTTCCTGCTGCAACCGAGGATCGTGCAAGTCTATGTCTTCAATGGGTGACCACAAAAAATATTTTATTATGATTCGTTTGCGATCACCTTTAATCGACCAAATTGTCGCTCTGTGAGGATGCATTGGCTTCGAACACATGCGGGATTGCTGGTCTGTTTTGCTTGTTAGAATAGCTGCCACGATGAATAATATGATTTTGACCTCTTCGCAATAAACGCTCTGTTTGGGCTAACGAGATTGACGAAATTGGAAAAAAAAATTCAGACGTAAAGTTTTTTCGCTTGTACGCAAATGCGAGAGTAAAATAACATTTTTTGAATTAATATGAAGTGATGAAATGAAAGCGAAATAGGTACAAAGATAAAAAATAAAATGAGATGAAATGAAATGAAAGTAAAAGTAATCAAATGAAATGAAAATTGCTTCCAAGTTTTGTAATGTAGTTTTTGTCGACTTTTTGCACCCTGCTTTATCGACCGTAAATATTCAACGAAATACCAACAAACGAGTCGAGTTCTGATACTGTGCAACACATTTTCAGAATTCTGAAATCAATTAAGATGTTTGTGAAGTATACAAATTTTTCTACTGATTGAAATTTTTTCTTCCCGTTAGCATTATTTATTCCAATTCATCCAATTTACTTTCAGAAATATTAATATAGTTTTGTTGAACAGTGATGCAGAATGGTTTTTACAGTTTATAGACAATTGCCGATGTGAGCTTTGTTTTTGTTGTAAGCGCAAATCCATATTCGCGTTAAAAACATAGTTATTATTAGAATGAAATGAAAATCTGATATTGACTGGGTACATTTCATACTTCTTCTTTTGTTTCATCCGATAACCGCGTACGCGATTTGGGTCGAATTTAACCAAGCAGTCGTTCCTTTCTTGTGCTAACCGACGGCAGTTGGTTACACCAAGGGAAGCCAAGCCCTTCTCCTCCTGCTATTTCCAAAGCAAAGGAGGCCACTTCTCTCTCTGCTACCACCAGCTGGTACCACATGAAATACTTTCATTCGTACGCCGCTGGATCTTTATTCGCTGCGTATATCTATGTCGCCGTAACGCTCATACGGCTCATTGTTCCACTGTCTACCATACTCGCCGTCGCATACCTGCAAAACTCTAAAAATGTTCCGCAGAATCTTTCTCTCGAATAATTTAAGGGACACCTCTTCGAATATTGCCATCGTCCTAGCTTCTGTGCAATACGTTAGGGCGGGCATGATGAAAGCCTTATAAAGAGTTAGTTTTTAGACTTTACTACTCAGTTTCCTACTCAAGTGCCTACTTAGTCCAAAGTAGCACTAGTCGACAAATGAGAGTGTCCATTGGATTTTAAGGTGGCCTTTATTATCGGCATTAACTGCTGGTTCCTCGATAAATGAAGTATCTTACAATCTCGAAATCACACGCTCTCAACAGCGACGTGAGTGCCAATACGCGAGTGCGTCGACTGTTTATTTAAAGACAAGAGGTACTTTGTTGTATCCTCGTACACCACCAGACCCATTAGCTTTGCCTCTTTATTCAGTTTGGAGAAAGCAGAACAAACAGCGCGGCTGTTAAGACGGATGAAGTCAATTGTCAATTGTCAACAATTGTACACTCTTATAAAAAAATGGATCTGAACGATAAAGAACTGCGCCTCGCAAAATCTACTCTATCACCAGGTTAAAGAACTCGTACGACAGCGAGTCACCCTGTCTGAAACCTCGTTTGATATCAAATGGCTCCCAGTTCTGACAGTGTTGCAGGTATTGGTCGTCATGATGCAAGTAATTTTATTCGATCCACAGCCTTTGAATATCACTGCACAGTGGACACATTTGTAGATGTTTGTGTCTGTATATGCATTTCTCTAGTTTGCAACTCCAGCTCAAGGCAACGAGAATTTTTTATACAATAAATAACAATGTAAACTGCCCCGGATACAAGCCAGGCAGGTATAGGCCGTACACTACCAGAGCAGTATTGAATGCAGCGGCAGCGGGTACTTTCAAAGTTGAAACATTGAATGGGCACACATATTCAGTAGGTGCACATGTATATGTATGCATTTTCCCCAATGTGGTGGGATATGACTGCATGTGGCAATAGCCACAACAACCATAGCCGGCAGCGGCATGCCACATGTTGTGATATTAAACGTGTCGCATTTTTTTCTCTTCATTTCTTTTCATGGGGTTTTTGGTTTTAAATGTTATTTTGCTCCATTGCGTTATATTCCTCTGAATTTGTTGGTTTTCACTTTATGCTTCTTGAATTTTTCTTTCATTTGCGTGTTTTTTCCAAGTTGTGAACGGCTTTTTACTTTTTTAATTTTTAGCCATGCATACACACTTCTGAGTATATCTGTATGTATGTAGAATTTTATGATTTACCCGTCAATTCACCTGAACCTCTCCACGTCGTCCCGTGATAGCCAATGAATCGGCCTTATTCGAATGGCATACTTCTGAACCGCACTCCTGTTTGCATGCGGTTATTCATTTTCTTTTTGTTTTTGTTATTTGAGCTCTGGATTTTTTCGGTTAGTTATTTCTTGTTGACCGCTGTTGATTGTGCGCTGCACTTAATCCAATTTTGCGGCAATTGTTTAACCGCAATGCAGTAAATTATGCGCGCACAACAATCGGATGAGATCCATGCGATACAGGAATGTGGATAGGGCATTAATGTGTGTACATTAAAGAGTTCCTTATATACGTATGCATGTATGTATAGTCGTTATTCGCAATGCCGTTGTATGCATATAGAGTGTACTTATAAATACATAATATACATGCGTATGTAGTTGGAGGGGAGTAACTCAGAATGACGTTAGTTAGAAATTCATTATTTCTGGTGCTCTTGACTCATCACACAAGAGTTAGGCCGGATACAAGTATATCCTGAAGGCTATTCTGGACTCAGTAAATTCTGGCAATTCAATGTTTGCAATCCGGAACATTTTTGTATAGCAAAACTTATAATATTGTATAATAATAATTCAATAATAATAATAATATTTTTATTATTATGAAGTAGTTTAGTACTGCGACCTGAATGGCCCATTGTGCCGCCTCTATGGATTCAGAGTATTTAACTAAGGCATCTTCCTCAATTTTAGTATTTTCCACCTCTGGTAAAATATGTTCACCCAGATGTTTGTGCCACTTAGGTATGCGTCAGTCCGGGGCACGCTGCTAGCATATGGTATATTTGGCGGATTCATCTCCCTCCTTATTGAGCCGACGAGTTCTATTAGAGTATAGTGTATGTCCAGGTTTGGAAGATAATAACTCTATCTAAAATCCTCTGTCAGAATTCCTGTGATGATTCTAAAGTTATTTTTATTTAATTCCATATAATCATTAAATGGGTTAAGGTCAAAGCTACCTATCAATTATTGATATTAAGTTCAACTCAGTAGATTACGCCAGTGTGATCTCCTTGTCTTTTCACTATTTCCTGAATAAGAGGGGATCAGTTACTCTTTTCTTTGTCACAAAATGGCTCAAAGCCTATAAACTGAGAGACCGCCATTCAGCTTGTGAAGACATTCCAGCACCAGTTTTGCTGCAACCTGGAAAGAGGTGAGTGCCTTGATGTCCTCATGCCTCTCAACAAGGATAGTTATGCTCCTTTTTTTATAGTTGCGTCCAAGGTAAAAGTAAGCACCTCTTTTTATTAATTAGACTCCCGCTTAAAATATATTTGTATTTATTCTAGCGCTTCTGAACATTTCTTCTCCGGTCCGCAGACACCTGCGTGTGCCCCTTGCTCGATGAGGGATCCGTCCATGCTGCCGTTCATTCAGTCGTTTTTTTCTTTTTGCCTTTTTATTGACCAGTTCAGTGTAAACCGTTGGGCCGAACTGAACATCAATAGTATCATTCATCATGCCATTGAGATTTCGGGGGTTAGTTAAGAAAAAATATCAAACTTCCTGCGATTTTAATGAGCACCTGAGTCGAAGCTAGCCTTTACTGTTCTTAGTTTTCTCACTGGCAATGGACATAAATATGAAGAGATGGGAGTGGGCATATATGCAAGGATCCAATTGAAGACATTTCACATTAGCTAATATATCAGTTTTTTTACTATATTTACGAGGGGAATTCAATAAATACCCGCGTTTGAAATGAAGTCACCATTCTTTCAAACATTTTTATTTTATTTTTCAACACAGTCCCCTGTAGAAAGATACACTTCTTCCAACGCTCGGACCCTTTTGACCCATCCAAAAACTAAGATTTGTCGAACTCTCCAAAATACGCCTCTGTCTCGGCGATGACTTCCTCGTTTGAGCTAAATTCTTTCCCGCGAGCCATTTCTTCATGTAAGGGAAAAAGAAAAGTCGCAGGAAACCAGATCGGGTGAATACGTGGGGTGCGTCAGCAATTCATGCAGTTTGGCGGCGACAACTCCGAGTGAATGTGCTGGTGCCTTATCGTAGTGAAGAAGCCCCTTCTTTTTCGCCAAATGTGGGTGTATCTCCTTAATTGTTTTGTGAAAGCGTTCCAGTAACTCGCTTTGGTATTGTCCAGTGATCGTTCTTTCTTTTTATAAAAAATCCAAGCGGGATAAATACATTGGTTTGATTGTTGCTTAGTTTCTAGTATGTTATGATGGGTCCAGGTCTCATCAACGATGACAATTTGATGCAAAAATTCTTTCCGATCTCACTTAAATTGCACCAAACACTGTTTCGAAGTTAACAGCCGCATCCGCTTGTTGTTGCTTATGAGCAACAGCGGCACCCCTCGGGTCGACAATTTTTCCATCCCCAACTTATCATGTAAAATATGAATTGCCGTTCCGGTCGACACCTGTGATCTCTGTTACTTCGCACATCGCCCACGTCTAAATTTGTTGAACTAATATCCAACTTTGATCATAGATGACAAAGCGTCGCCATAGACAGCAACCAACTTTGCTTTTATCTTCTCGAATTTATTCTATCTAAAAACAAAAAGCGAATTACCGAACGAGTCTGGTCGTTTTCCAAATAAGTATTAGGTGCGCAACTAAGTCATCGCTGTTTTTTTTATGAAAATACAACTTTTTCAGAAAAAATGGTTAGAAGAGAATCATTGAAAGTATTGCCCATCGCTGGCTACTACTTTTTTCCATCTTTCTGGTAGATCTCGTATACCGACCCGGTAAAAATGTTCATCTTTTGAGGCTATCCACGGATCAAGCCATTTTTTGATGTCTTCATATGAATGGAACTGCTGGTCAGACCATGTGCCATCGATCTAAACAGTTGATAATCCGACGGCGAAATATCAGGAGATTTGATTATGATTTCCCATTTCAGTGTTTTCAGGTAGGTTCTAACGAGTTTGGCAACGTGAGGGCGAGCGTTGTCATGCTGTAGAACTACTTTTCCATGCCACTCCGCGTATTGTGGCCGTTTTTCGCGCAGTGTTCGGCTCCATCACATCAATGGAAGTCAATACCAATCCCAGTGATAGTTTCGCTTGGTTTTAAGATTTCATAATAAACTTGGTCCCACCAAATACATAGCATAACCTTCGCAGCGTGAATATTCGGCCGAGGTGACGACGTAGAAGCATGACTGGGCAGTCTCCATGGCTTTCTTTTCTTCCGATTGCCGTAATGAATCCATTTTTCATCACCCAATGCGTCACGATGCCAAGAAGAAAACCTTACTTTTATTGCCTCTGGAGCAGTTGTTCACAGGCAAAAAACCGACGTTCAACATCCCTTGGTTTTAACTCATAAGGAACCAAAGTCCCCTGTTTCTGAATCATTTCCAAAGCATGAAATCGCTTGGAAATGGATTGGGGGTAACTCCTTATACTGAAGCAAGTTCTTCTTGTGTCACACACTGATCTTCATTGAGCAATGTCTCTAATTCAGCGTCTTCGAAGGTGTTTGGCCTTCCTTCACGCGGACGGTCCTCAACATTAAAATCACCGTATTTGAAGCTACGGAACCGATCTCAGCCCGTTGTTTCACTTAAAGCAGCATCTCCATAAATTTTTTGTAGCTGTCGATGCACTTCAACCGCCGGTTTTTTCGAATGAAAGAGAAAAATCAGCACTTCCCGCAAATGATGACAAAATCATACAGTTTCACAAAAACAAAAGTATATGATACCAAAACAAAATCACTAATGTGTCGAAGCAGTTTGTTTACTATATGTCTACAGGTAAGCTTAGTGTATGACGATTAGGTTATGTTAGAATCGACTAGCACACACTGCTGGTGGAATCTATTGACAAACAGCGAGAACTTAGTTGGGCACCTAATAAAAATCACGAAACACGTCTTACTCGAATAGCTGCCAAATCCAAACTAACCTATCAATCAGTCTCTAATTTGTCGTCGTCGTTTGATAGATGGCAGCACACGATGCTAATATGAACTTCCCTCATGAACGCCCTCTGTTATCAAACACGGGTACTTATTGAACCGCCCTCGTATATTTCAATTAGAAAATATGGAGTTATCAATGTCTAGAAACGTGAAGTTTATTATTTTGTTTTAATCAAACTTTCAACATTAACCCTAATCCCATATCGTTCCATTTGGCACCTTAATCCCATGTCGATGGGTCGGCGCCAACAGAAAATTAGAAATATAATAAAATTTTATCATACACAAATGGTATGAAACATGCAGCGTGCAGTAGTTTCATAAAAACCGTGCACACGAGCGAATATTGACATGAGATTATTAGCCCTAATCAAAAAATAAAACGACAATGCAAGACAATTAAAAACAGATAATAATTGGCGCGTACACTTCTGTTGGGTGTTTGGCCGAGCTTCTCCTCCTACTTATGGTGAGCGTCGTGATGTTTATCTACAAATGGAGGAACCTACAGTTTTAAACCGACTCTGAATGGCAAATGATGAGCTTTTTATTTTTATTTGATGTTCATCCACAGAGATTCCAACCTACGCACTTCGGAATAGTAGTCGCGCACCGGCTCGGCTAAATATCTAACAAAGGATATACAAGTAAATGCCAGTTATATATACATTCGGTTGGGAAATAAGTTCGTAGCATTTTTACCGAAGACATTTATTTAAACAAAAAACAATAATTATATCAATAAGTTGACATAAAAAGTTGTGGAGCCAGTTTTTAAGGACCTCTTTGTTATCGAAAACAAGGTTCGGAGTATACGTTAGATGCTGAAGGACCTCCCATTCGAGCTCTTGGAGTGCAGCTTTGACGACTTGTGCAACGGGGGGCCTCGCGTTGTCGTGATGGAGTATGGTTTGATGAAGTCGATCAAGTATTTTCAGTCAAATAGCCTCATTCGCGCGGTGTAGCTGACAATGTAGAGTTCATTGTTGGCTGTCGCACTCTTTTCGAGCATTTCCCAGTGCGACATGCGCTCCCAGTTCCGCCAAATAAATATCATGATCTTCTTTGGATGAAGATCCGGTTTGACTCTAGGCTTTGGCGTACCACTCGGATCCACCCAATCCTTTCTTTGCTTCATATTGATGTATAGGCATCATCTCTCATCTTCCGTGACGATTCGGTACAGAAAATATTTTTTATGACCGCGTGTAGCTCGATGGCGGGCGACGTTCTTTGTTATATTCGTTGAGCTCGTGAGGCATCCAGGCTCCCAATTTTTCGTTAAATCACATTGAATGAAGGTTATTGAGAATCGTTTTATAATCGCAGTTAATTTATTGCGCTAATTCATGACTGCTTTGGCGACCGTTCTCCCTCAAAAGTGATTTGAGGCGTTCTTCGTAGAATTTAGAAGGCCTTCTGCTTCGCGACGTGTCACCGTCGCCATTTTTGAACTTTGACAACTATGACACCTTCTCCATACACTTCGGAAATGTCATAGACTGCCTTGACAGCATTTTGACCTCGATGAAAAGCAAAGAGGAGCAGATGCTCAAAATGTTGATTTCTGCCTCCTGGATATTCCATTTCTAAGCCTAATAAAAAAACTAAATAACTCAAAAATACAATTAACATATTATAGTTTTGTAGATCAGAAAGAGTTCTATCGAAAGAATACTTACGCTTTGCCAAACAGCAAACAAATTGTTGCAAAATAAAACAAAATATAAAATATGACCTTATTCCCCAACCCAATATGTATTTACATATCTTAAGGTTGCATTGGCTTCATCGTCGACAATCGGCTTATGAAATTGTTTTATACCTGCACACTATGTGCAGCTAAGCTCATTAGAACATACCACTTCACCTGAAGAAAAAGGCTCTTCCCATGGATTCACCGAGTTCATTTAAATAATAGGTTGTACACAGCCCAAATTATGATTTCTCTCGATGATTTCTTCAACATGCTTGACAAGCGATCCAAATACTTTGGACAAAATCCTAAATTTTCCTGAAAAGTGGCTTGATTTCAAGCTTTAGTACTCGTACTCGTATATTACAATAAGACGAAAACTGAAAAAATGTTCAAAAAATATTTTAAAACGTTCAGATTTATTCAATGTTGAAAATTTCGGTGTGGAGCTTTCTAAAATGAAATAGCTTCCGGGGTTTTTGTGTTGTTAATTCACGTCCAAAACTGTGATGGATAATCGCATTAAACGTCATTTTTTTATCAAATTATTTATTGTAAAATATGTCGAACTTTCCCCTGTAAACGTCAGATGGCGTCCGACAACACTAAAAGTGCCCAAGGCCAGAATGTAAATACCAACCTTCGTATATGCTCGTATATGTAGGTACAATTAATATTAAAACTATGTATGTGTTCACGTACAAGTGAATATAAAATCATGTTTATATTCACAATCTATTTATGTATGTAAGCGCAAATCCAATCAACATACAGAATTTCATACCATTAACACCGAAACATTTGGTTGTCTATTATTAACAGAAATTTAAACATTTTACGTTACCATAAAGTAATGCTGGCAAATTAGTGTCAAATTTGCAATTATGTGCGTTTGTATATTTGTACGATTTTTTTTTATAATCATGTGTTGAAGTCTGCGTTCATTCGCATGAATTTTCTAGCCATTAAATTTTACGATAATTATACACAAAATTTCATTGGGGCTCTTTATTGTGTTGCATTCATTAGGGTAGCCCAACTCCGATTAGGACGTGGAATATATAGTAGAAGACTGATGATATGAAAGGTAATTTACTCAAAAGCGGTAGTGATTTGCCAGAAAATAAGATTCTCAAATGTATGTCATTAAAACACCTCATTGGTTGTTCACTCTGTTGGAAATGTGGCACTCGGTTTCAGTCTAAAAACTTCAGCAATCTTGGATGTACATATAAGAAAAACTAGTGGCTTTTCATGTTTCTGAAAATGAGTGCTGATTGGCTAAAAAAAAACTTAGCTGAGGTTAGTGAGTGTGGAGTGAAGTACTTATCGCTTAGGAGTGATCGCTTTTAATTTTTTGAGCCACCAAATCAACCCCTGTTTGGATTCAGGTTCATGGCGATAAGTTAACATTTCATGTCTGGTAAAAATCTGAATTATTGATTATTTCTATACCCGTTATTTCTATTTCAATATTTCTGTACCCGACTCAAAAACTAGCGATGGGACTATTGGATAAAAGCTATAAAAAAATCAGTAAACAATACTACATATCTGCTTACTACTTATACATAACGATGTCTCGAACAATTTGCAAGTGCGCGTAAACTACGTAAAATTTAATTTTAAAAACAACTAAAAATATATTACTCAAAAAAAAAAAGAAGAAAGTTTCAGCACTGAATTAATCTTAATTGATTCTTTTAATTTAATTTTTTTAATTTAATTTTTATAAGTAAACATTTTTTTTTTTAATTTCTCAGTTCCCTTCTTATTAATCTTAAACCTCCAAATAAAGCAATTTCATGAAAAATTTATGAAAATATTCGAAAACTTGAATCTCTTGAAATGGCATCGACATTCCATACAATTCTGCGATTTATTTCTTTTTAAAATTTGCATCTTTCAGAATAAGTTTTTGGATTCTTTCAACTATGCCTGAACTCGCTGCCTGAATCGGCTGGCTAAAAAGCTTTTCAATTCAGTCTCTTCTCTACCTAGTCCAAAAAGACTATGATGCCTATAAATCGTTGTTTCCCTGTGCAAATTCTCTCTAAACAAATGACTTTTTTCAAAACTTTTTTGTTTTGTTTCCTTGCTTACTGATGAGTTGGAACACGGGGCGAAATTTACTTTTACCTATACTTGATATTATAAAACTGCCAAAATTATTCTAAAGACTTGAAATACGGAAACTACAAACAGTCTAGAAAAGACTGCAAAAATCATGCAGCCTAAATGGGATTAGTCCAGGGCGATCCGTGTAACACATGCAACAAAGCAAATGCTATGGATATTTGGAACACCTAATTTGCCACTGCCCTGCTGTTTGTAGGACTCGACAAATGTGCCTTCTTCTTCTTCTTAATTGGCGCGATAACCGCTTACGCGATTTTGGCCGAGTTTAACAAAGCGCGCCAGTCGTTTCTTTCTCGTGCTAACCGACGCCAATTGGACACACCAAGTGAAGCCAAGTCCTTCTCCACCTGATCTTTCCAACGCAGAGGAGGCCTTCCTCTTCCTCTACTACCACCAGCGGGTACCGCATCGAATACTTTCAGTGCCGGAGCGTTTTTTGAATCCATTCGGACGACATGACCCAGCCAACGTAGACGCTGGATCTTTATTCGCTGCGCTATGTCTATGTCGTCGTAAAGCTCATACAGCTCATCGTTCCCTCGTCTGCGATATTCGCCATTGCCAACGTGCAAAGGTCAAAAAATCTTACGCAGAATCTTTCTCTCAAACACTCCAAGCGTTGCTTCATCGGATGTTGTCATAGTCCACGCTTCTGCGCCATACGTTAGGACGGGCATGATGAGAGTCTTGTAGAGTGTTAGTTTTGTTCGTCGAGAGAGGACTTTACTACTCAATTGCCTACTTAGTCTAAAGTAGCACTTGTTGGCAAGAGAGATTCTACGTTGGATTTCCAGGCTGACATTGTTATCGGTGTTAATGCTGGTTCCTAAATAAACGACGTCTTTTACAACCTCAAAATTATAACTGTCAACAGTGACGTGGGTGCAGATACGCGAGTGCGCCGACTGTTTGTTTGAAGAAAGGAGGTACTTCGTTTTGTCCTCGTTCACCACCAAACCCATTCGCTTCGCCTCTTTATCCAGTTTGGAGAAGGCAGAACTAACAGCGCGATGTTGGGCCGATGATGTCAATATCATCGGTATACGCCAGCAATTGTACGCTCTTATAAAAAATTGTGCCTGAGCGATTAAGTTCTGCGGCTCGTACGATGCTCTCCAACATCAGGTTAAAGAAGTCACACGACAGCGAGTCTACCATCGACCAAATATTCACAATACGCCAAATCTTGGAAAAGACCCATGAAAGGAGAATCGACACACACCATCTTTTCGTCGACTTCAAAGCTGCATTCGACAGTACGGAAAGGAGTTAGTTGTATGCCACTATGTCTGAATTTGGTATCCCCGCAAAACTAATACGGTTATGCAAGATGACGTTGCTCAACACCAGCAGCGCCGTCAGAATTGGGAAGGACCTAAAGCCACACTGATAAGGTCCAATCAGTTGGTTGACGGTGGGCTTCAGCCTTTCACACAATACGCTCGCTAGAACCTTATAGGTGATATTTAGAAGACTAGTCCCGCGGTAATTGGCACAAATTGCAGGATCACCCTCCTTATGGATTGGGCAGAGCACACTTAAATTCCAATCGGCAGGCATGCTTTCATCCGACCATATTTTGCATAGGAGCTGATGCATGCACCTTACCAGCTCCTCGCCGCCATGTTGGAATAGCTCAGCCGGCAGTCCGTCGGCGCCCGCGGTTTTATTGTTCTTTAGCCACATTATCGCTATTCTCACCTCGTCATGGTCGGGTAGTGGAACGTCAATTCCGTCGTCAACGATTGGGGTTTCGGGATCTTCACATTCTCTGTGATATGCGCAGCTATCACTATTAAATAGGTTCGAGAAGTGTTCCCTCCATACTTTAAGAATGCTCTGGATGTCGGTCACCGGATCGCCGTCTTTGTTCTTGCAGGAAAACGCCCCGGTCTTAAAACCTTCTGTAAGCTGCCGAACTTTCTGGTAGAATTTTCGGGCGTTGTTCCTATTGGCCAGCATCTCACGCTCCTCGCACTCACGTATTTCGGCCTCTCGTTTCTTCTGTCGAATAATACGTCTTTCTTCTTTTCTTAGCTCTCTGTAGCGATCCCACATGGCTCGCGTTGCGCCCGATCGCAGCGTGGCTCTATAGGCAGCATCTTTTCTTTCGGCGGCAGCATGACATTCCTCGTCGTACCAATTGTTTTTTCCGGCTCGCCGGAATCCAATTTCTTCTTCGGCGGCGGTACGTAGAGAACGAGAAATATTGCTCCATTGCTCATGCTTGCCGGTTTGTTGGGCAGTACTCTCTGAGAGCAAGAGTAAGAGTCGAGTGGCGAATCTTCTGGCTGTCTGTTGTGATTGCAGCTTTTCGATGTCGAACATTCTTTGCGTAGTTAGATGGACGCTTTTCGCTGCACAGAGGCGTGTGTGCAGTTTGGCTGCAACAAGGTAATGATCCGAGTCGATGCTGGGTCCTAATACACTAGAAGCGTGTCTTCCATCTATCACAAATGATCGATCTGGTTTCGCATTTTTCGATCAGGAGACAGCCAGGTAGCTTGGTGTATCTTTTTATGCTGGAATCTGGTGCTGCAGACTACCATGTTTCGGGCCCCGGCGAAGTCGATCAGCCTCTGTCCGTTACCGGATGTTTCGTTGTGTAGGCTGAATTTTCCGACTGTGGGACCAAAAATTCCCTCCTTGCCCACCCTGGCGTTGAAGTCGCCAAGCACGATTTTTATGTCGTTGCGGGGGCAGCGCTCATAGGAACGTTCCAGGCGCTCATAGAAGGAATCTTTGGTCGCATTATCCTTCTCTTCCGTCGGGGCGTGGGCGCAAATCAGCGCTATGTTAAAAAAACGGGCTTTGATGCGGATTGTTGCGAGACGCTCGTCCACGGGAGTGAATGACAGTGCTTGGAGACGAAGTCTCTCTCCCACAACAAATCGGATACCGAATATGCGCTCCTTTACATGGCAGCTGTAGTAGACGTCGCTAGGTCCTATGGTTTTCTTTCCTTGCCCGGTCCATCGCATCTCTTGGATGGCAGTGATGTCAGTCTTTACTCTCACGAGGACATCAACCAGCTGGGCAGAGGCACTTTCCCCTTAAGGGACCGGACATTCCAGGTGCATGCCCTCAAATCATAGTCCTTAGTTCGTTTGCAGGGGTCGTCATCAGTGTTGGAAGTTCTCATCCGAAGCTTTGTATATGCTTTCATTGAGGGAGGTTTTTAAGTGGCGGGTCCTAAACCCAGCGCACAACCAGCTATCCTGGAGTGTTTCGCCTTCTCACGTTAGCTCACTCCCGAACGGGTGTTCGGAAGCTACCCAGAGGATACTTGGGCTAATCCCGGGAGTTGTGAGCTGCTTGAACCATATGCAGAAGAATCGTCCTGGCCACTCGCAAGTGAATGGCGATCAGTAACTTTCCCCACTTGCGTGGACTTCTACATATGGAACCATCCTCGAAATGTGCCTAGGGCCAACATATATTTCATCCCTGAAGGACATTCTTGACAAAATGCATTCAGAATTACATAAAATAATATCTTCGACTACGGATACATAGCACTGGCAACACAATGGATCCTAGGGGCTTAAGTGACATCTTTTTACAGATCAGCCAGCACAACCTAATCTGATGTTTTCTTCGCTACCTAATTCCATGTCCGGCGATATCTCAAAAATTATTAACCAACTTGAATGAAACTTAGTACAAGGGAATGCAAAAATTATGAGAAGATTTAGAGACAAGGGACAAGCAATGGAACCCGTAAAAGTCAAATAAAGATTCTATCTCTCATAAAATCATTTTTTTTATTTAGTATTAGTAAATCGGATGATTAATTTTGCGCCTCCTTGTATTTTTGGTTGCTAAGTAGTGCCAACTAACATATATTTTCATAAATCTGAGTAAATATTACAAATTAAATAATTAATGAAAATATTTAGATGATGATGGGGGAAAACAAAATTGCTGCCACGACATGCAGCGGAAGTGCGCTAAAAGCCCACACAACTGGAAACACTCACACATGCCATATGTATCCACTTATATAGGTATGTTTGGATTACTGCAATGCGACTGGGTGGGCGTAATTTAGTTCACACACTTGAGTGCATTGTTATACATATACCTATATGTATGTATGTATAGTATATTCTTAAATATAGGGTGTTAAGGAATGAATGTAAAATATTTAAGGGGGTAATACAGGGTGGGCCAAATAACACCTACTACTGACTAAAGACTACTGCCTACCAGTATGCGCAGTTGCTCCATTTTGTTGAAACCACAAATTAGGATACTGCTCCGCCATTGGCCGCAAAAAGTTTTCAATCAATGTTCTGTAAGAAGCTCCTGAAATCGATTCCGGCGTTTCATCCTCATTTTCGAAGAAATATGGACCGATCACTCTAGTGGCCATAACACCGCACCAAACAGTACATTTAGATCGGTGCAATTGATGTTGGTGTGTTGCCCTTGGATTTTCAGAGCCCCACAATCTACAGTTTTTTTTGTTGACTTAACCATTTAAATGGAAATGCGCTTCATCCGACATCAAAACATTATTTAAAAAATCAATTTGTGTGGCTAATTGTGTAAGAATAGAAAAACTCGATCATTTTAACGCGTTGTGTTGTACTGTAAGGTTTCATAATAAATTTCCAACAATTCAATTATAACCCACAAAAAGGGAAAAATAAATATGTCAAAAAATAAAAAAGTTATTTGTGCTTAACATTGGTAGGTCTTATTTGGTAGACCCTGTAGTATGGACGAAAAAAAGCAAAAAAGTTTAATAAAAATGGATGTGCAGGTGAACGGTTTTGGAGATATTGTAAGTTGCTCTTTTTGAACTCCTTTGTTACTTGCTCGGTTTTATTATTTCATTTTTATTTACTTCCCCTTTTCTATGCAGAAAAAAGTTCTACGCAAAAATACTGTGGATGGCATAGCCGGAATGGACTGATGAGTTTGTTTTTTGAACCGCAACCGATGTTTTGTGAAATTATTGGCGGTGACGATCTGTAGTTTTCCAGAGATTAACCTAAGCAGGAACTTCCCGAATCAGCGAATCGCCATTCAGAGCGATAGTCAGGTGGCAGTGAAGGATTTGTTATTATGTAAGATTAAGTCCTACTGGTCCTTGAGTGCATCGAAAAACTGAATTTGTTGGGAACGCACAATCGTACCCGGCTAAATTTGGTCCCAGGACGCAGGATTACAACTGGGAACGAATTAGTAGACGCGTGGACAAAAGAGTGTGTAGTCTTGCCATTAATAGGTCCAGAGCCCTTCAACACACCTTCAGTGACCATTCCCAGGAGACTCCAATGCACCTTGCTCTCTGCAGCGCTATAGCGCGAAGAAGGTTGAGACATCTTGGCTATTTGCCGCCAAAAAAAAAGGCACAAGCGCTCAATCCATCCCAGCCGTATCTTTAGTTACGTAAAGGAACTGGGACTGGATGAAGTACTCTGATGAGTAGAGGGAACAAAAAACCATTAGGTTGAAGTGCAAATCTCTAATAAATCTGAATCTGATTTATCCGGAAGCTCAAGATCGGTCTGTTTGTCTAGCGCAGAAAATGAAGCACTAGCATGAATCACCATCTAGAGAAGAGTAAGCGGATAATAGGTATTAGAAATAGAAATTATGAATATCAGAAAAATAGCAAGCAGTGCTGCTCTTGTTTGAGAAATCCGCCACGAGTAGTATAAAGCAACCTTGTACAACGAGTAAAGGACTTATACATTCCAATGTGATCATCAAGTTCGTTAAAGTTTTTGCCGTTAGCTTCTACGCATTGATGCTGATAACCCCTACCCTCTTTCCAGTATCCATTTTACTGATGAGGTAGCATTCCGCGTAATGTTACTATAACTTTTCCCTATACAAAAATGTTTGCGCCGAATAGTTGGTCTTTTGAACTGCATTCCCTTCGATCAAAGACAGCAAATGTGGTTTCGGTATGACGGTGCTTCAGTTCGTTTTTCGATTGGCGTTAGAGAATATACACACGCATGTTATAAGCAGCAAGGTCGTCTGGTTTAAACATCTTATATTTTTTAGGATACTTGACCTATGGAATACAACCTATGGTATACAGCTATTGTCTCATTCACATCGGTTGGCTGCTAGCAATAGCGGATGAATACCATTTTCGAGAATTGAGCTTATTAAAAAGAAATATTTTTAGTTAAACCTACCTTTAAAGAAGTCCATATTTACTCCGATGGCCAAGCGGCAGTTAAATCCTTGATAGGATTGCCACTAATTCCATCATTGCTCGCAAATGCCGGGCGTCTCTTAACGAGATGACGAAATATTTCCGCACGCATTTAATATGGGTGCCAGGGCTTAGTAATATACCAGGGAATTTTAAGGCAGACAAATTACCGAGATTGTCTTAGCTCCCCAAAAAAGGAAAGTATTCTAAGAATAATGTAATTGAATAGATTCAGCATGTGTTTAGTCCAACATAAAAAAACATCGATTACAAACATAACCTGTTTTGTCCCTGGCATAATTCGAACAATCGAACAAGATCGCATGAACCCTGACTGTTTCTTTTTGTTTTCTTCACTCTGCTTATGCGGTTCGGGCGTGGTTGATATATAAGTACAAGGGGTAATCAGATTGGAGACACCTTTCCCAACAAAGTTCTTTTTGACAGATCACGCGGGACTACTGTTAAACTAAATACAGATACATTTTTTTCAGTATTCATTGACATTTCACCATGGAAAGTATATAATTCGAACAATTGCTTTACGAAAATCGCCGCTCTGTGAAAAGTGTTCCTCGCTAGCTCAGGCCAGCTGATGGTGTACAGCGATGAGGCCAATTTTTGACTTAACGGCTACATCAATAAGAAAAATTGCCGTATTTTAGCTGAAGAGTAACCCGAAGCCACTTAAGAACAGCCATGGCAACCAACGGTCCATATTTCTTCGAAGACGAGGCTGACGCCAATGTAACAGTGAATGGCGAACACTATCACGACATGATAAACAACTTTATGATACCGGAAAATTAAAACCAGTGATCTCCACAACATTTGGTTCCAACAAGATGGCGCTACTTGTCATATAGCCTGTGAAACAATGGACTTACTATGTCGTCGTTTCGCTAAGCAATTTATCTCGGACCAGTGGATTGGCCACCAAGATCGTGTGATATCACACCTTTGGACTTTTATTTGTGGGGGTATGTAAAGTCTAAATACTTTATGAACAAAACCAGCTTCGATGGCAGCATTGGAAACCAACATTATTAAAGTTATTCACGATATACCGACCGAAGTCCTCCAGAAAGGCATTCATTACGAATGGCCGAACTACAACGCAATTGCGGCCAACATTTGAAAGAGATTATCTTTAAAAAATAAATGTGATGAATGGTTCTGTACAAATATAATAAATATTGCCCTGTAAGTTTGAATTTTCGTTTTTTTATTTCAATTTAAAATCCGATACCTCTAAATCACTCTTTGCAACAAAATTAATCAAAAATTACCTAAATAATAATGCGT
This sequence comes from Anastrepha ludens, assembly GCF_028408465.1. NCBI lineage: Eukaryota > Metazoa > Arthropoda > Insecta > Diptera > Tephritidae > Anastrepha > Anastrepha ludens. The sequence goes on along the minus strand of NC_071500.1, from coordinate 42,982,618 downwards.
TTGAGCATCTACGACGACTCTTCCGGTAACCCTGTATATCATAATATGCATATGCTCACAAAAACGTGTGGGTAGATTTGGTTCAGATGGTCATATGTGTGCAGCTGCATGACTTCCAGTTTATTTAGTAATTAACCCTGGAATGACAAGACACATACATTTTACGAATACACAGCCTAAAAATATCCGTAATTTCTTTCTTTGGCTTCCGCATAGCTTTCCTCATATATTCGTTGCACAAACGAGTGAATAAGAAGTCAGATGTCAGTCGGCTGTTTGCTTTGATCGTAATATCACTATTCATGAAGCTAATCATCACTATATACTCGTACTTATTGCACTACTAGCTTTAACCCGCGGCCCCGCTCGTGTAGGAGTAGTTTTGAGGGATTTAGGATATGTATATAAAAGAATTACAAACAATAATTTCATAGAAAGTAATGTTTTATTAATAACCATAATATTACAATACCCGGCATCTGTTGCTATGCCTCGTTGAATAAAATCAAAACAACCAATCAGAAAAATATCAAGCAAAGTTATTTCTATTAATTTTCTATCTCAAACCGTTTTTGAACTTTGCATTTGGATCATAGTTAAACATCTTATGCGGATTTTGAAGTCTAGAGTGTGCTATAAGTAGTGGGGAATAGGAAAAACTAAGATTTGTTAGATTAAATTTAAGCAAATATTCGATTATTAGTGTCGAATGAGAGTGGTGGCGCGGCCTGGGGGCTGTGGAAAAGGAGTTCCATCATAAAAACATGCCTGTAACCATCATTGGGTGAAAATATGAATGTATACAAATTTTTACGTCATTTGGTGTTTTTCGTTTCGTAGATATGTGACTCACGATGGAGAGAATAATGAGATGGCGCCTATCGTGGTTCCGTTACTTTGCTCTCAGCGAATTTGACAACGAGTTACGTGATTTTAGCTCCAGTACGGCCAGATTACCATTTTCGTAACTTGATTTAGCATTTTTTTTTTTTTGTTATTTAGTCTCGGAGTTTTAGTTCTTTCTTCATGACATTTATCTAGCTGTACTATTTAATTAAAATGTAATATAATGTTTATAATTTTGTAAAATATACATTTTTTAAGAATTAGTTAAATAATTTACTCAGTTTTATTTAGCTTTACTTTTTTTTAACATCTGGTAGCATTGCCCGCGATTGCAGTTGCTTTCAGCAGCCAAATCTCTCTCTCTCGCTATTGCAGTGTTGCCTTGCTTTGGATAAAAAAACGCACTAAAATGCCTATTTAAATAAAATAAAACACCAAGTTTCTATTAAAGTACTTAAAGAACTTTTCATGCATGACAAATTGTCTTTAACTTGTGCGTGTTTTTAAATAAATTTGTTATGGATACGTAAAATTTAATTTATGAGTTTTTGTTTTGTTAAGCGAAACTCGTTTGTTAAGAAAACGACTTTTCTGCTATATTTGAGGTTATGCAACAAGATGAGATACTCTTTTTATAAAAATGTCATTATGGTTTCTTTAATATAATATTTTCTGGATTTTTTTAGGTTATTTTTACTATGAATACATCTCTTAATGCCCTAGGTCTCACTAAGAATTGATGACCGGTAAAAACGATTTACATCTATGGTTTTAATTCGCATTCAGTAAATTCCAACGCTTTTTAAAATGTATAAACAGGTGTTCAATGTTAAGAAGAGGAGAGAAGAAGATTCAATCCAAAAATTATATTTGGACTTTCAAATTATCCAATTTTATAAGACTCAACAAATTTTCTTTAGCAGTAAAATCTTCTCAGAGTGACCTTTTTTAACCTTCTTTTGTTTAATAATATATGTAGTTTTTTTTAAGTTAAAGTTTCGGTAGCTTTGAATTAAAAAAAAGGAACAAACACGAAACTTAAAATTTTTTGCATTTTGGGTATAAAAAAGCACTAAATTTATTGTGAAGAGCAAATGGTTGGCAACACTGTACAACTCGGCAAACGTGACGTCACGCACTCTCGATGGGCGCAATCTTCTTTCTATCATTCTTGTATGTGAGTATTGTATGGATAGCGTGCTTCCAATGCTCTGATTTCTAGAACTGGGAGATAATTTTATTTGCTTTCAAACCATATTGGTTTATATTGTTCTTCCACAAAGCAGATTTTTTTTCAAAATGTTACTAAATGAATTGTTTAACTAGATTCGAAGTATTCTCTAATATTCTTTATCTGTAAACTATAAGAAATGTTAAATTTTTATTCAATAAAAGGAAATTACAAGTTTAATTTATTTTATTTTTTAGCATTCTTCTGTTTTTCATAGCCATTAAGAAATACTGCATTTTTAGATTATTAAATAAGATTAGATTTTTAGATTATTACTAAAAAGAAATGAGTAAATGAATAGTGTTGTATGGATAACTATGTTTAGTTGCAAAATAATGAGATCGAAATGGAAAAATAAAATAAGCAAAAGTTAGAAGAGTTCGCAGCAATCCACGTAATAATGAATTGCTATGATCCACGTCTTCTCACTTTCTGATCCATGTCTTCTCGATTCCCACTTCTTCCATGGAGAAGTAGTACCCAAAATTAACGTATCTTAACGTACTACGAGAATTGTTTATCATTCAAGGGTTAATTTTCATTGCAATACATTTCGTAATTTATTTTGCATTAATCGTGAGGAAAATAACTTCACGACTTATTTTAGATTGTAAAAGTTTGCGTTTGGAATGCAAGAAGCGGACGGTTTCTCGCATGCAGTGATGGCAAAGCAACAAAAATAACAAGTGCATGATTCAATGCGTGAATATTGTATTACTAGCAAATTTCCATTTTCACTTTTAAAAATTTTCCAACTGCACAGTCATCAATGTCGACTTTTGCGCGACAAAGTGTGAAATGTCAACTGCACCTTACAGTTGCTACCACTTCCGCTGCTCTGCGATTAACTGCGCCTGGAGTGCCATAAGCTTAATAAGCGTCGGTGTTTTAAGTTAATAACATTCTTGTATATATTAAGTACAGTGGTTGGCAATGCGAAGTGTTTTCAACACAAATATCTGAGAAAGTTGCTACATAATAATTATTTGCAACCGTTTAGAGAATTGAGCGCATTTTTACTGGATTTGTGAGAGATTGAGACAATTTTCCAAAACCTAAACACATAACAGAAGAATAAGGACATACCACTCTCGGTAAGTTATTTGCAAGATGACCAATTAGAGTTATCGGACTTTACATTGAAAAAAAAAATTGATTGGGCAATCTTTATTATTTTTATGAAGAACCATTCATGGCATTTATTTCTTAAAAATAATCCCTTTCAAATATTGGCCGCAACTGCGTCGAAATTCGGCTTCTCGTAAATACATATTTTGACTCTCTGAAGCACTTCACTCGGTATATCGTCAATAACTTTAGTAAATGTCGGCTTCCAATGCCTCAAGCTGGTTTATCCACAAGGCGTTTAGATTTTGCATACCCACACAGATAAAAGCCCAAAGGTGGGATATCATACGATCTTTGTGGCCGAGCCGAGCAATAAATTGCTCACCGAAACGACGACACAGTAAATCCATTGTTTTACGGGCTGTATTGCAACTAGCGGCGTCTTGTTGCAACCAGATGTTGTAGGGATCACGGGATTCAATTTCCGGCATCAAAGAGTCGTTTATTATCGCGCGATAGCGTTCGCCGTGCACTGTTACATTGAAGAAATAACGGCCGATGATTCCTCCAGCCCATAGACCACACCAAACTGTTGTTTTCGATAGATGTAATGCCAGTTCTTGAATGACTTCGGATTGCTCTTCAGCCTATATATGGCAATTTTGCTTATTGACGTAGTCATTAAGCCAAAAATTGATCTCATCGCTGAATACCATTAGCTGGCCTGAGCTAGCGATGAACACTTTTCACAGAGCGTCGATTTTCGTAGTACAATTCTTCGATTTGTAAAATTTGTTGATGCATAAGGATGAAATTTTAATAAATACTGAAAAAATTATGTATTTAGCTTAACAGTAATCTCGCGTGATATGTCAGAAAAACCCTGTTCGGCCTCCAAACTGATCACCCTTCGAAGCATAGAGTTAAATCTGAAGAATATTTAGAGAGGTTTAGAGCAGTGGCTTTAGATTTAAAACTGCATGTTTTTATTGTAGTACTCTACAATTTTAGTGTACTTAGCAGTAGGTATGTACGTCTGCTACTACTACTTCGAGTCGAGAGTATGACAGTAGAACTGAATTATTTGCCTCGTTTACTGTCTGGTGAAGCCCTAAAATGATAACTCAGTGGTTTATATAAGTTCTGGAAATAATTGTTAAGCTCTCAATGAACCTCATGAGCAGTAGAAGAAAGTACGCATTTCGGCAGGAGCAAAGCAATGAAGACTGCATCTTGGCTCCCCAGTAACCCTCCCAGATATGTGGCCTCCTACAAGCGTGGACTGGAGTGTCCTTGATAATTTTTTTTTCAGAAATTTTTGTAAATCGAATGTAAGTATAAAAATGGAACCTAGCCTCCGCCAAGCTTAACTTAATTATGAAGGAGGAACTCTGGTGCTGAATACAGGCAAAAGTGAAATCAAGATAGTAGACGAAGGGGGGGGACGGGTCAGTATTTTATAACGAAATAGAAACAGCAATAAAGTATCTAAAGAACTTGTGAGGAAAGAGAGTCGCAAAATGTCCTATGGATATATTCAAAGCCTGAGGCAAGGTTGTGAAATTCCATGAGTGATTTGCCTAGCCAATTCTTATGCCACACAAGCTTGATAGCGAACTTTAAAGATGCTATCGAAAGGGAAGTTTGATAAATGCGCTATCAGTGAACTGAACCCCTTGATTATTGCTGGGCTATCCAGTTGCAGCCACCAGTCAATAGACCGCTTTTCTAATAACTAGCACCTTCGGTTAAAAAAAGCTGCACTGATCTGGAAGCCTATTCGGTGAAAAATTATACATTCTCAATTGAAAATTTATTTATTTTTTTATTTATTTATTTAAGTCTATGAATTACAATCCTTACAGACTATGATACAAAAGTTGCTTAGATTAAGCTAATAGGACTATGAATAAGTTCGTGCGGTTTTACAACAGATGGCGTAACTTGATTATTATTCCATCGATCCACATTTCCAAACATTCATTGGAGAGCTACTGTCGTAAGGCACAAACGTCAGTATAAGTTTTTTATTTGAAGCGTAAACAACAATATTTTTACCACACTTGAAAATGTCGAATTTCGTGCCAAATAATGTGTTTTTGCGGGGAATTCTTCTTCATTATTTTAATATGAAGAAAAAAGCAGCCGAAAGTCATCGTATCTTGGTGGAAGTTTATGGTGAGCATGCTCTATCTGAGCGAACGTGCCAGAAGTGGTTTGCACGCTTTAAAAGTGGTGATTTTGGCTTGGAAGACGAAGAACGCGAGGGTGCGCCGCCAAAGTTCATGGATACCGAATTGGAGGAATTGCTCGATCAAGATCCGGCTCAAACGCAAGAAGAGGTTGCAAAAACTTTGGGAGTTGATCAATCAACCATTTCCAAACGTTTAAAAGCCATGGGAATGATCCGAAAGGTAGGCCATTGGGTGCCGTATGAATTGAAGCCAAGAGACGTTGAACGCCGTTTTATGGCATGCGAACAACTGCTTCAACGGCACAAAAGAAAGGGTTTTTTGCATCGAATTGTGACTGGCGATGAAAAGTGGGTCCATTACGACAATCCAAAACGTCGGGCAACGTATGGATACCCTGGCCATGCTTCAACATCGACGTCGGCGCAGAATATTCATGGCCTGAAGGTTATGCTGTGTATCTGGTGGGACCAGCTGGGTGTTGTGTATTATGAGCTACTGAAACCGAATGAAACGATTACGGGGGATGTCTACCGACGACAATTGATGCGTTTGAGCCGAGCACTGCGAGAAAAACGGCCGCAATACGCCGATAGACACGACAAAGTTATTTTGCAACATGACAATGCTCGGCCACATGTTGCACAAGTGGTCAAAACATACTTAGAAACGCTCAAATGGGATGTCCTACCCCACCCGCCGTATAGTCCAGACCTTGCGCCATCCGATTACTATCTCTTCCGATCGATGCAACATGGCCTGGCTGACCAGCACTTCCGTAATTACGATGAAGTCAAAAAATGGATCGATTCGTGGATTGCGGCAAAACCGACCGAATTTTTCACAAAGGGAATCCGTGAATTGCCAGAAAGATGGGAAAAAGTAGTAGTAAGCGATGGACAATATTTTGAATATTAAATTTGTAACCATTTTACGTCAATAAAGTTTCAAATTTCGAAAAAAAACCGCACGAACTTATTCATAGTCCTATTACAAATATATTATATGTATTTAAAAACCATACTAGCTACTAACTAACTATAATATAGAATTCAAAAGATTTAAAAGTGATGTTCTTGAAAGCGAGAAATCAAGAAGAACATCATTATGAACGGCATTTAATTCCCGTAAAGCACGAGTAATGGGAGCATTGCTGGCATACGTAGTTTTAAAGTTTCCCCCATAATAAGGGTAGAAGTTCCTAAGAGATCGCTGGGGAGCATTAAATCGAATCCTTTCCAATAAGTAGGGACAATCAATTACTCCAGTAATAATATTATGAGTAAAAGACAGACACAGGATAGTCCTACGAATCTCTAAGGACTTGAGACTTATATGGCATGGGATCAATAAAATTCAGGGACCGAAGGGCATATTTGAGAAATATTTTTTGCACACGTTCGATTCTATTAATAGCTTGCTGACTACAAGGTCTCCAAATAAAAGCAGCATATTCTAAGTGAGATCTAACAAAAGATGTATACAGTAACTTAATGGTATAGGGATCAGAGAACTTAGTGGCGTTCCGTCTGACGAAGCCCAACATCGAAAAAGATTTAGAAGTAATATAATTTATATGGTTATTAAAAGAGAATTTGTTATCGAAGATGACGCCAAGGTCCTTAAACTCACTAACACACTGCAGGACACATGCCGAGTTCCTGTACTTAGTGCACAAAATATTAGATGTTTTAGAGTACGATATTTGGAAGCACTTAGATAAGTTCAGCGAAAGTCGTGAACTCTGGCACCAGAAATAAAGCCTATTCATATCGGCTTGAAGTTTAATGGCATCCTCTTGCGTATTGATCGCTGAGAAGATCTTAAGGTCATCAGCATAAAGCAAAAATTTAGCAAATGTGAAACAACTTTTGATGTCATTAATAAATAACACAAATAAAAGCGGTCCCAAGATACTTCCTTCCGGAACACCTGAGATGGCAGCAAAGGAAGTAGATGAAATACCATCGATTGTTACAACACAGCGTCTATTGCTCAAATAAGAGTATATCCATTGCAGAAATGTAGAATGAAAGCCAATACTAGCTAATTTTTTAACTAAGATTCTATGAGAAACTTTGTCGAAGGCTTTCGAAAAGTCGGTGTAAATACAGTCGACCTGGAAGCCAGCGGAGAAAGAATCAATGCAGTATTCACTAAAAACGGCCAGATTAGATACTGTAGATCTGTTAGCAATAAACCCATGCTGATTAGGGCAAATTAATGATTTAACGGCAAAACTCAGCTTTGCATAGACCGCATGCTCAAAAATTTTGGAGATAGTCGACAGCTTAGAGATAGGTCTATAATTTCTAACGTCATTTTTATTGCCACTCTTAAAGAAGGGCGTAATGAAAGAGAGTTTCCATGCGTCAATGAAACACCCCGACGATAAAGATTTGTTGAAAATAATTTTCAGGGGATAGACGAAGGCCGGACAGTTTTTTATCAAAACTGCTGAAAGTCCATCAGCATCAGTTTGAGAGGATGATTTCAATTTAGTTAAAGCATTACTAATATCCTCAGAAGAGAGGCAAAGACCTCCAAAGTTCAGGGCATAATATAAGTCAGAAGAAAAGTCGGATGGGCGATCAAGTTCGTCGTCAGCAAAATTAGATTTAAAAAATTCAGCAAACAAGTTTGCCGTTTCAGTTGGGGTTCGCGCTTGGCTATTATCGAAAAACATACCAGTGGGAACACTGGCACTACTCCTTCTAGATTTTATGTATTTCCAGAAGATTTTGGGATTCGCTTTAATGTTTAACTCTATATTGGTAATATAGCTGTTATAGAGAGATTTATTTAAATCGTTGAAATCCTTTAACGCTTGCTTATATTTAACGAAGTACAAATGATTCTTCGTAGATTTAAACTTCTTGAAATAATTATTTTTAAGATTTTTAAGCTTTTTCAGAGACTTAGAATACCAGGGTAATTTATAGGGCTTTTTCTTTCTGAGCGGAATGTTATCTAAGCAGAGTTTAGACAAAATGGACTTAAACGCAGAAAAACTACTAGATGTGTCAAGTTCAGCAAATAAATTATCCCAATTAATGTCAAGTAATAAGTCATTGAAATTGACAAAATCGCATAAAGAATAATTGAATGATTGCCTGACATCCGATGCAGTAGTAGCAAAAGTATAAAAGTCGATTTTGACCACTAAGGGTAAATGATGCTTACCTTTTGGAGTTATGGAATTCAAATTTATTTATTTTTCAAATTTATGTTATCACTTACAAATATGAGGTCGAAGATTCTATTCAGAGAATTAACAAAATTTTTAATTTGAAATAAATTAAGACTAAGAATATTATGAATAAGATATAATTCATGGTTTGCAGTTACATTGTTTGGTATGAGAATAGAGTTAGAGGCACTAGCACACCAATTTATTTTACTCAAGTTGAAATCACCTAACACACATAAATTATTGTAATTTAAGTTATTTAGGACAAGATATACTATGTTGTCAACATGTGCTTTGTACAGCTCGTATGAACTTTCAGGCGGCAAATACGAGGCAATCAGATATAAAGAGCCTTGTGAGTTGGGACTACTTATGCAGACGCAGATCTGATCCAGTAGAGAGTCACCGTTCATGAGGGGGCACAAAAATGCGTTTAAGTGACACCTGATAGCAATAAGAATACCACCCCCGCGCAAGCACCCTGTTTTTGCAGCGTCTCTGTCTTTGCGAAAAACGTTAAATAGGTTCGGGTCAAAGAATTCATTGTTATAAAAACTTGCATTTAGCCAGGTCTCAACAAGAACGAATATGTCATAATCTAATTGCGAACTAAGGGAATGTACATGCTCTGCCTTAGTACGCATGCCGGACGCATTTTCATAGTAAATCTTAATTCGACTATTATTTCGATTATTAGGCCTAGCACAGACAACTAATTCTGCGGCGGTTGATTTACTTGCTTGCTTAAAAAATTAAACGGACGAATGGATACATTAGCAGGCCAAATCTCAGGCTTAAGCAGTTCATCATAGTTATGTTCACTAACACCTAACTTAAAGTTTATAAGCCTAAGAGAGTCCGCATTTGTCTCTTTTTTAATAAGCTTATAACATAAGATATGCTTCGTATCTAAGCCGGCATGTTTATTAACATACTGAATGATGTCATCAGTTGACACCGTAGGTGAGAAAGATGACAAATTTAGCCACTTATAGCGTACAGCCACCTCAAGTTCGTTGTTCACACCAGAACCAACAACACGTAATTGATTTTTCTTACGTCTACTCTTTTTAGTCTCAACAGAGACCCAGGCAGAATCAGTGGGAGCCCGCGAAGAGTTTGGAAGTTGAGAAGCAATTATCCGCGAAGGTAAATTATTATTTACTCTCTTAACATTACCGGAGGGAGCATCAACTCCACTAGCAACAATTGGGCGAGGCAACAGCTGAGAGCGATTGCGAACGAAAGGCACAACAGACGGCGACAAAGTCTCAGAGGCAGAGGCAGCAGCAGCGTATGAGATAGAAGCGGAGGCGTCAGCAGCAGCATTCGATGTAAAATTGTTGGCAGCAGAAATAGTTGGCACAGTTGTTGACATTGGATTCGTTGTGTTAGCAGCGCGCGAGATACAGCTAGTCTTATCATCAGCACAAATAGGCACATTAACAGCCTCAGGATTTACTGCAGTAAAGCAGTTATTAAGTAATCTCTTCATAGAGAGAATTTCTGATTGAAGGTTATCAACCTTTCCCAATAGCAATTGCTTATCATCGTGAAGAGATTGGAGCAGAGAAAGCACACGAATATTCTCTGCTCTAAGCCCAGCTAGTTCTTGCACAACAGCAATGAGCGCAGATTCCGTTTCTTCGTCTTTCTGCCGAGTATTGTTTACCTTTTGAAATGCAGATGGTCCTTGTTGTTTTTCTGGCACAATCACAATTTCCCGATCATCCACAGGCGGCAATGCATCAAGTGCGTTGCGGGGTGGAGGCGGGGACTTAAGCTTAATGGAGATGGTTTCTTCTTGTCCGGCGATAAGAAAAATTGTACCTCGGAGCTAACCTCAACTGACAATGATTAAGGCACAGAATTCACAAGTGTGCTGGGCGTGCATTGGCAGAGTTTTCTGGTTTTATTTAAAGACGAAAAAAATTTATATTTAGATAATAATCACTAAAGTGCGAATCTGGGCCAACTTGGAGTGAGATGGCATTTGGTTAGCTTTCTACTTGTTTCTACATTTAATCGAACATCGAAGAATTAGGTGTCTATTAACTTAATTGAAACAACTATGGAAGCCCTCAATTCGGTTGGGGCCGAACTTTATAGACCAGCGCAAATTTTACTTTTTCTCGAGTAATATTTAGCTTGTAATATCAGACGAACGGACGGATATTCCGCTTCGATGATAAAGCTGATTATGTCGTGCACTACCCAGAGTCAAAAACTTGCCCCTGTGTGAGTTGTGCATAAAGTTCATGAAAAACTTAAAAATAATTAACAAATAATATTTACTATTCACGAGAGTTCAACAATCTTTTATCGAATAATAATGCATTGCAGCCCCTTTCTTCAGTACCTACATATACGTGAGGATTAAAGCTCTGAACGGCATATTGTATTTGTAGTGTTCCATATGGGCAGTTTTCTTTGAAAGTCCATCTTCCCAAAAAACTAGTTAATATCGAAAATGAATTCAGTTTATTATGAATTTTTTATTTATAAACTTTTTCCGAAAAAATCATCATTGTTTTTCTTTGTACAAATTTTGAAATTAATGAAGTTACAAATATATGTAATTACTTTGAAAATGGTGTGAATCCACTTTCCTCAAATACTATTTAGTTCAAAATATGTAGGACAATTATTTTTCTTTAATGTGTTCTTTAGTGTATTTCTGTACGTATGGCAACATTGTAAACAACACAAACATTTGTATATTATCCAGGAATTTCGGTTTTTCTCTGTTTATTATAGAATATAGAGTCAACCAGGAATGCGGAAGTAATTGCTTCTTTTTGCTTCAAGCACGTAGAAAATTTAATCACGCAACAGCTTGTAATCACGTTACAGCGATATGTGCACTGGACCAATAAAAAAATTGGAGTTTCCACAAGAATGGTTGGAAATTATTGGCCGTAAATGTTTATAGGTATTCTGGGTATTCTTACTTACCACACGATACCGATTTTGCTATACCAAAAACCGATACCGAAAGTGCTATAACAAAAAAAAAAAGATTTACTGTATGTCCCTATGGACTATTATAAGATGATAAAACAATGAGGAAAATATAAAAAAATTTATTTTGCATGAAATAAAATAAGGTGATTTTGTTTCCACAAAACCCTTAGAAGATGCGTTTCTAAGAAAGCGAAAAAGTATGAATTGTGAAGAAAAGAAAGTAAATTGGTTGAAGGTATGCTGGATAAGGGTATTAAACAGCAAACCATATGCATCATCAGCATAGCATCCCAGATCTGGATTCCCTTACAATTCGCCTCCACGTCACTTGGTCATCAGCTTTTCGTTTGTTATCAGATATTCTCGTTTGCTCCAATGACGCCATTGATGTTATCTCTCTATCCCTTTCTCGGCCGGCCTCTTCTTCTGTCACCTTATGGACTTGTTTCGAAGATCTTTTTTAGACCTCTATCATTGCGCATTTGTAAAATGTGACCGTACCATTGAATGTTTTGCGCTTTGAATTTTCTGATCACATTTGAACTCCTGATAAATGCGTCTAACTCGTCTTTGTACCGAATGCGGTCGAACAGGTCCATATATTTTTCTTAGAATCTTCCTTTCAAAACAATGTAACTCATCAGTTTCACTGGATTTTAGAACCCAGACTCCGCACCTATAAGTGAGTGTTGACTGCTTTTTTAAATTCGTAGTTTTTGGTTCCTGGAAAGAAATCTCGACTTCATCAACTTAGTATTCGCGAAGTAAGACTTATTTACAGCTTGTATCCTGTATTGTATGGCAACATATGTCTTTTTCTGTGCGCTCAGCATAATTCCAAGTTACTTAAATTCATTGACCATTTCCTAGCTACAGCTGCCGACTTGTAAGTTATGTGTTGCGTTACGCCCTGCACCTTCCATATATTTAGTTTTGTCGATGATAAGTCTTACCAACCTAGCAGAGGTACCATTACCATTCTAGAGGCATAAATGATTCTTGCAGAACCTTTTTGTTTCTGCCTATAATTACGATGCCATTTATATTAGCTATAAAGCTAAGATTACTTCAAAATGCTCGGTGACTTTACCTTGGATTCTCACTTTTGCCTATGTCTTTGCTAAAGTTATGCCAATCAGAGCATGCCTAATACGTTTAAATGATCTTCAACATGATTTCAATTAAGTTTGTCAAACAGCAAATCATATGGAATGGTCTATAAAAATTCATTAGCGAAAATAAGATTTTAAATCACTAAATTTATTGCTCTCACAGGGAAGACCACAGAACTTTTTGCTCGTTTATATCATCATTCCAGGCACATTCGAAAAATTTACATCTGTGATCAATTTATTAGCATATACCCTATGATCTGAAAGTGCCGGGTATGCTTAAATAAAAAAAACAGAGTTAAGTTTCAGGCAAATTTAGTTTATCTCCTTCAAAATATAACCCGTGTGAAGCAACACACATATGCCAACGTTTAACCCAGTCCTCCATGCACCCCTGGTAGGCCGACGAAGGGATGGCCTTCAGCTCCTTCGTCGTATTCTCTTTGATCTCCTCTGTTGACTGAAATGGTGACTGCCACTTGGGAAACAAAAAGAAATCGCACGGGGTCGTATCAGGTGAATACGGTGCTTGCACGATGGTATCTACTTGGTTTTAGTCAAATAGTCCAGCACAATTTGGGTTCGTTGCGATGGGGCTTTATCATCATGCAAAATCCAAGATTTGTTTGCACACATTTTCAAATGGCCGACATAGAGCATCTCTCAAATGATCCGATGGCGCTAAAAAGTGACAGATGTGTGTCTTACAGTCCTATCAACATAAGAAAAAATATGGACCGATTACCACGCGCGCGGTTCATTTAATTAAACATTACCGTTACTTTCTGATCATAGGGTATACCTCCAAAGCATCATCAAAAACTAAAAATGCAAGCATATTAACAATAAGGGTTTGTTTCAATTGAAGTCCTGTGGTAAATATTTTGAAAATTTAAGAGTTTTACTTATTGCTGGCTTTGAAACTAGCGTAAGTCCTTTTGATGTCATTAGAAGTATACATTTTTGTTAATTATTGTACAAAAAAAAATTGCGTTATAAATTTAAACCAATTTAATTTTGAACAAATTCAAAACTAATTGAATAACAAATATCCATATTTTTCAAATTATTCAAAACGAGGCCTTAAATATGTCCATATAAAACGAAATGCACTTACGCCACTTTCAAAGAAAACAACTTATACGAGTATAGTAGACCATTGATATGAAAAGCTTGCGTAGGTATCCAAGGCCGTGAAAGAAACTTTAAAGATTTACTGATTTCCATATAAAGCCAACATTCTTCTTTAAGCACAGGCAGCAAAACATTTTCAATTCATATACTTTTGCATCGAAAATACTAATCTAAAATTATTTGACTGCACCATCTACACTGTGCCTCAGAGCAGTCATCAGTGTTGTCAGCATTACTCATTCCAATATTGCAGGTTATTTTCTTCAGGGATTTTTTTACGCAGTGGGATTTGCATATCAATGATGCACGTATGCACATGTTCATGCATGCGTACAACTGCAAATACAATATATGCATAAAAAAGGAACAGAGTGGTTCAGCTGGCGTCTGGAATTTGAACTAATGACTTCTTTTGTCTTTGACAGCAAAAAAACCGTTCGAGGTTAGCCAGATATTAAGTTTACGATTAGCCATTTACAATAGAGGTAGTTTTTCGCTTCACTAAGGTGTGTCCAATGAACTGAAAAACGCTTGCTTGAAGGAGAACCTTTTTACTGATAAATCATTGTGTTACTTTTCACGTTGGCAACTATTTAAAGAAACAAATTTGCCGCCTTTGCGGTGCGGAAAATACATATGACGTTATAACAGGTGGCGCTAAAGTAATCCTCCTATCAGAATATGCTATAAATTTGCGATTGGCCCCTAATGTCAGTTCTGTTTTGACATTTGTGTAGTAAACACATGCGAAATACACCTTAACAAACAATGTTACGCTACACTGCCCCAGAACGCGGACTATTGCTGACTATTTATTTGACCAATAATCGATCGGTGACTTTGGCACAACGTGAATTTCGTCGCAGATTTCCTCGCCGTCCAACGCCTACTGGTGAAACACTGCGACATTTAGCCGGTCGCCTCGAAGAGACTGGCACAACACGAGATGCTGCCAGGCGTGGCAGACCCCGGAGTAGCCGTTCTGCAGAGAATATTGCTACTGTAACCGAGGATGTCATGGAAGCGCCGTCGACATCGACCAGACGACGTGCCAAAGTCCAGACGGTGCATCAGCTGTTAGCTGCTGACCGCCAATCGCGTCTAACATCCGCTCAAGCCATCCTTAATCACTACCAAGAGGAAGATGATTTTTCATCAAAAATAATCATGAGTGATGAGACCCATTTCCATCTTAGCCGGTACGTAAATAAGCAAAATTTACGCTTCTGGGGCACTGAAAATCCGCGTGTAACCCACGAAGAGCCATTATACCCGCTCAAAGTCACTGTATGGTGTGCTGTTTTCGCTGGAGGAGTCATCGGACCTTTTTTCTTCGAAGACGTCGTGGGCCAAACGGTTACTGTGAATGGTGAGCGCTACAGAGCAATGATCAACGAGTTATTTTTGCCGCAACTTGATGAATTGGGATTGGAAAACATGTGGTTCCAACAGGACGGTGCAATGGCACACACTGCACATGCCACAACCGACATGCTGAAGGATGCATTTCCCGGTCGCCTAATCTCCCGTTTTGGCGATTTGCACTTACCAGCTAGATCGCCTGATTTGACCGCTCCAGACTTCTTTTTGTGGCGCTTTTTGAAGTCGCGGGTTTATGTCAACAAGCCTCAGACTCTTGCAGCTCCTAAAGACAATATCCGTCAAGAATGTGAGGACCTATCGCCGGAAGTTTTGGCCAAAGTGATGGAAAATGCCATAAAAAGGGCTCAAATAGCAATCAACTGTGGTGGCGGGCATTTACATGACATCATATTCTCAACTTGATGTAAAAAAAATTAAAAGACCAAATAAAAATAATCCACAAGAAGAATCAAAGTTTTTCATTTTTTTTTTAAATTACAGCCAAAAAACATCGCAAGGTTACTTGTGCGCCGATGTAGAAAGCAGATGCAGCCACAATGAGCAAGAAATCGGCACTGCAGTTAATAGCGAGTGCTACCACGCCATGTAACCTAAAATTAGATTTTAAAGACCGCTTGGAAGCAGCGACTTAACTTCATACAATTTGTTTTTGCTAGACACCGTTAAAGATAAATATTACGCTAACCTTGCGCAGACCAAAAGCGCTGTTATATTAAATTCATGAGCTTTACGACGATATAGACATAGCGCAACGAGTAAAGATCCAACGGCTACGTTGGCTGGGTCATGTCGCCCGAATGGATACAAACGCTCCGGGTCTGAAAGTATTCGATGCGGTTCCACCTAGTGGTAGCAGAGGAAGAGGAAGGCCTCCTGTTCGTTAGAAATATCAGGTGGAGAAGGACTTGGCTTCACTTGATGGGTCCAACTGGCGTCGGTTAGCACGAGAAAGAAACGACTGGCGCGCTTTGTTAAACTCGGCCAAAATCGCGTTAGCGGTTATCGCGCTAATTAAGAAGAAGAATTATATTGAATTCCAAACAGTAAGTGGACCACCCTGTACATAGTGTATATATTCCATTTATATGACATCAATTTTCGCCTTGCTTTACTGTTATTATATTTTAATATTTGCACCCGAGTGTGCTAATTATGAATTCGCCTGATACGAAACTACATTTGCTGCATAACATTTCACACTTTGTGGAATTTAAATTTATAGCAATATATGCATGTTTTCTTTGCACTAACAACGCACATTTGACATGCAACTTGGCTTGGGGGAGCCAAATGCAACGCCCAAGTCACTTGTGTTTGCTGGCGGTACAAGTGATTTTCCGCTTCACTTTATTTCACGCATTCGCTCACTCACCGACCCATTCAACCGTGCAACCATTCAACCATCACCAACTGAACCAGTCAGTTTTTCATTTTGGAGGCAACGCACCACTCCATTATTTCGTTGTGCTGTTCTATGCTGACTCCAAATTGAATAACTGCCACTCGCCACGAACGCCAATGCGACAATATCAACGCAGTGGCAGACACATTGACGTGTTGGAATGTTTACGACTTGACACTTAAATGCTCGTTTGATTTGATGCAGTGGTAATTAATTACAAATAATTTATATATGCGTATATTTACATATTATTAAAAAGAATGAGTGGACAAATATTTATATTACGCAAGTCGAGAGAGCGAGCGTGCACTTTTTGATATTTGCGTGACACTCTTTAATTTCGCCTAGTTGATACCATATGTTATGCCACTGGCTGGTTCCATGTAAAGTGAACATACCTATATGAATTCATATGCGTTGCAAGGGGAGTGGATATATGCATTGTAGTTTTTTATCACGTGTTAACTTTTCACTCATGTGCGCTATAAAGAGCGATAGTCTCTTAAGTGCTGACCAGAAAAGTGCTTCCAAGATAGTTATCAACCAACTCAATAAAAACAAATGAGTTTGGCCCGCATATAGCAATAAACGGTTTTTAATGCTGTCACATGGGTAATATCACATTAATAATAAGAACTTTTGCATGTTGAAATATCTTCAACTCACGTTTCAATTAAACGAAGTATCCACAAATTGTTGGCCCGTATGTTGAAGTGCTAGATTTTTGAAGTGAAACTTTTTAGGCGTCGATGGACGAGCGAGAAGGGAGAGTAAAATTTCAAGGTCATGCAACGTTTTGATCATTTTCGTTCCGCGAGAGAGAAAAAGGATATAACGTTGAGAGAGAGCTATACCTCATATATATCTAAGATACATTTTAGGCTAATTTTCCTGAGTTTTCCTTGTGGTTGCTAATTTTTAGTGAGAAATAACACTGCCTACTTTTTGGCGGGAAAAGTATTTTTGGTGCCTACTTTTTGGCGTTATATTTCCTTGGTGCCTACTGTTTCGGGGGTTTTTTGGTTCCAATTTTTTTGGCGTTTTTTTTTTTTTTGTGCCTACCTTTTGGCTCTTATTTCCGTTTTCTGGCTAGTGCTTGTGCGTACTATAAAGTGCTACCCATTTCGGCATCGGATTTATTGGTATTGCCTTGCGGTATTGCCTTGGTATTGCGCTCTTCGAATCGCTGCGTTTGTGCGGGTAAGAAACGCTCGGAGTAGTGCGTGTTGTTGCCATGGTTTGGGTCCGGCGTTTACCTACACCGGTCGACCCTTCTTCATTTTTCGTAAATTTTGTTTATTTATATTCTCTGCATATGTTGTGAATTTATTTAGATATATACTCTTTCTTTCTGTCTCTCTCTCATTCTCTCTCGGGTCTCTCCCTCTTTCTTTGTCTGCCTTGAAAGTTTCACTTCCGTTATGTGTACTACGCTACACGCACTTGTTGTTTATCTTAAATTTAATTTCACATTCAACACTTTTCGTGTATTGCCACGCCTGGCGGTGGCCATATGACTACATATCTCGACAGAGTCACATCTATTGTACGAGGTGTGTTCAAAAAATAAGGCCAATTTTCTAATTTCGCCGGCTACGTACATTCAAAATTTGATTATTATTATTATATTTATGTGCGTACACTTGTCTCGAAGGTATGTTGACGGTTTAGTTTAGTTTGTTTGTGAGAGGCATAAATAAGACAAGTGTTTTGCGTGTTCGGGTATTTTCTGGTATCGAAAAGAATGGTTCAAGAAGCTGCATCAAGTTTTGTGTAAAAAATGGAATTAAGTGCTCATAAACACTTGATATGTTGACAGTGGCATACAGTGAGAGTCAAAAAAATATTTACAAATGGCACAAACTTTGCACAGAAGGTGGAGAAGATGTGAATGACGGCGCTCACTCTGGATGCCACGCCCCAGCACATCAATAACCGATGAAATTTTTGAGGAAGTGAAGAAAATTGTTATAGAGAATCGTCGAATTACAATTAGCTGAAGATATTGGGATAACGGTTGGTTCATGCCATGCAATCTTTTCGAAAATCTTGGGCATGAAACGTGTGGCAGCGAACTTCGTTCCAAAAGTACTGAATTTTGACCAAAAACAACGTCGCACGAACATCGTTCAGGAATTGTTGAATGACGTCAACGATGATCCAGATTTGCTTAAAATTGTCATAACTGGTGACGAATCATGGGTATACGGTTATGACATCGAAAACAAATCCCAATCGACCCATTGGAAGAGTCCAGGAGAGCCAACAGTCTATAGCAGAAAATCGCCGTAAGCGTCTTATTTATGCCTCTCACAAACAAACGAAATATACTTTATTGCTAAAACCGTGAAATTATCTTCGAGATGATTGGACCAACATAAAAAAATAATAATCGAAAGTCGAATGTACGTAGCCCACGAAAATGTAAAATTTACCTTATATTTTGAACACACCTCGTACGTACATATATTTGCTTTAGTTTTGTCCAAGTCTTGTCTTTTTTAATTCCATTTCTATAAGGAGTGATTTTCTTTTAGAGCAATAATGGCATGTGGTCTAAATGTAGGTCTCTAAAATTAAGCGAGGTGGATATTTTTTTATGTGATTGGGAAGATGAAATAATTGATTCTGGTGACGATGGTAGTGTCTTAAACCTGCCAATATATGGTGTGCAAAAAAGTATGCGAACTATGCATTGGGGAAAATTCCACTCAATCACCTTTTTAGAATTGCATAAATGCAAAAATGTGCACCAACTACTGAAGACTTACTGCATGAATTCGAAGAGTAAGACCGGAGTCCCTTAAATACAGCTAAAGGAATATTTCCAATAATAATAAAAACTACAACCCATTAAATATTGTATTGTGTGGGTTGACTCCCACCTCAGTGTGCTTACCGAGGGTTAAGGTGAAGCAAATATACTGATTTCCCAGAGGAAATCCAGTACATACATATTTGAATATGTATGGATATGTATGTATGTATGATATTATGTTATTGTCACATCCACATATATCTACAATATAACCCAACAAGTTTTGCTTTAAAAAAAACTTTTAAAACATTCCATGGCGAACGCTATAAGTGTCTCACCGGCGGTGTCATAGCAGGAAAGCAAACAAGACGTGCGGTTTCATGGTCCATTTTAACTTGACAGCAGAGTCATTGCAAAGGAAGCAGAAAAGCAGGAGAAATAAAACTAGAGTGGCGAATTGCTCCAAAGTAGCAGCTTATTCCATATATTTATAAAACATATTTTCCTTTTAGCTTCGCAGCCATTTGTGTAACTTATCGAGTTATTCTCTGGATGCTGAAATTTTCAATTTTTTTAACAAAAATAACACGTAAGGAAGTGCTAAACTCGATCACAACCGAACTTTATATACCTACGCACATCTTAGCAAAATTTAATTTGGGCTGGCTGTAAATTTTTTTAATGGACAGACGGAGAATCAGTCTTACCATATAAGAAACGAACGTGGTTTTTATGAGCTCTCAAAATAAGGTATATTTCTTTCGTCGTATTTTTGTTTTTGGGTCCATTTGTACAATATTTTAGTAATTTTACTTAATTTTATAAAATTACCATTATATGGTAGGTGGGCGTGATTATTCACCGATTTCAACCATTTTCAGTACCAAACAATCATTGGTCCAGAAAAATATGTGCACAAAGTTTCATTAAAATTCCTTCATTTTTGCTCGAGTTATCATACGCACGGACAGATGTCCATCTGTCATGGCTAAATCGTCTCCTCTCATTATCTATCGCGATTCCTTTATGCTTTTATATGCAACTGTTAAGTAAACGAAATTATAATATAACGCAACATAAATATAAAACAACAACACTAATGCCAACAACACCGTCAAGTAGGAGAGAATACGATATCTCGCTTGTCGAATGTGCCGTGCACACTTGCAGTCAGGCGTTACGGAGTAATTAGTGCGGCACGAGCATGAGGCGTGTCGAAATTTATCTGTACGAATGCCAATTTTTTATTTTAGTTATTTTCACATAAAGTCGATGGCGCTGCGAATGAAAAGAGTGCGTTTAATGTGGTAGAAAGCCTCGCAGACGATGCTGCCGAAAGATACACATTGTCAGTCTATATGTTTGTATGTACGCACGCGTGTGTTGTTATGTTGCGTTTATACGAGTAAACAATAAAATATCAAATTAAGCTTCACTCCAAAGGGAAGCCATGTGATTAGTTGTTGGGGAATGGGTTTCTGAATAAGTACTTATGTTTACATGTGTGTATGTATCGGGCGTTTTTAAGAGCTTCCGTACCTGAAATGATAATACAAATCAGAGACGTTATTGAATGCATTTTTTTTATTAAAATCGAGTAGATCATTTCATGGCATTTCTTCATTTTGTTCCAGTGTTATGCGGATCTCACGGGGAAGTTGGAGCTTTTCATCTGCAATGGGTGGTGATTGGACTTCGATTAAGGCATTCTCTCGACGGGAGCTTATGAAAGTGGTAACAGTCTCCCGATGAATGTCGTTTAATGTCTGTCTAAACACTGTTCGGTCCAGTAGGTCCCTGTTTGTTTTGCCCTGGATCTCATCGGCGTAGTGTAGTAGGTGTCTCCTGACGTGTCTGGGAGGCGGCTCTGGCTCAAGCAGGTGTCTGCCAGGGTGAAACCTACTGTAGCACCCTAACAGGAACTGCTTGCTGAGCAGTTTGTTATGCTCCTTGACAGGTAGCATATTGGAAGGTGTTGTATTGGTCCCATCAGGAAGCAGCCTGTCGCTGTCCGAATGGCAATGTTTTAGCATGTCTGGAACTTTATCCACTGCGTGTCACTAGTTCCAGGCGACCAGACAGGCGCAGCATAGTTTTGAACCGGCCCGCCCATTGCCTTAAATGTCGATAGCAACAATTCTTTGTCTTTGCCCCAAGTGCTGCCGGCAAGCGGTTGTGTGCGCAGAGAAGGAGAGCAAACTGTCGAAGGTAACACCCAAAATTTTGGGATTATAGTGTGCCATCGATTTTTACCTTGAGAGGTCGTAAAAAGGGTCGCCGTGGACTTAGTGGGGGAAAGCTGAAGATTCCTCTCAGTCAAAAAGCGAGAAAGGTCGGTAAAGTAGTTATTCACTTTGGAGCACAGGCCATCGATGTCATTGCCCGACACCATTATCATGCAGTCGTCAGCGTATGTGACCAGGGTGACTCTCTCTAGTGTCTGGGGGATTTTTGAGATTTAGAAGTCGAACAGCAAGGCTGAAAGGACAGCACCCTGCGGAACACCTTGCTTAACCTTCCTCTGTTTAGATATATGGTCACGAAAAATCACGGACGAGTGACGACCGCTCAGAAAGTTGGCGGACCACCTCTTCTGTCCTGGCGGAAGTGTCGACTGATAAATGTCATCTAGTAGCGTGGAATAGCTGACTGTGTCGAAAGCCTTCTTCAGGTCCAACGCTACTAGAACAGTCCTCTCGCAGAGGCGGTTTTGAAAACTTTCAGAGGCAGTGAAACTTCTTAGGCGTCGATAGATGAGCGAGAATGGAGAGTAAAATATCAAGGCCATGCAACGTTTTGGGTATTTTCGTTCCGCGAGATGGGAAAAAGATATAAGTTGAGGAAAAGGAGAGAGAGACCCATACTTTACATACATATATCTTAGATACACTTTAGGCTATTTTTCCTGATTTTTTCCTTGCGGTTGCTAATTTCTAGTGAGAAATAACACTGCCTACTTTTTGGCGCTTGCTTGTTGGTGCAAACTTTTTGGCGTTATACTTCCTTGGTGCCTACTACTGTTTGGGGCATGTTTTGGTCCCAATTTTTTTCACGTTTTTTTTGTGCCTCCTTTTTGGCGCTTATTTCCGTTTCCTGGCTAGTGCTTGTGCGTACTTTAAAGTGCTATCCATTTCGGCATCGGATTTATTGGTATTGCCTTGCGTTATTTTGTGCCGTTGCTGCGGTCCTGGAATCGCTGCGTTTGTGCGGGTGATAAACGCTCGGAGTAGTGCGCGTTGTTGCCACGGTTTGTGTCCGGCGTTTACCTACACCGGTCGATCCTTCTCCGTTTTTTGTAAATTTTGTCTATTTGTATTCTCTGTAAATGTTGTGAATTTATTTAGATATATATTCTCCCTCTCTCTCTCTCATTGTCTTTGGGGTATCTCCCTCTTGCTGTGTATGCCTTGAAAGTTTCAATTCTGTTATGTGTACTACGCTACACCCACTTTTGTCTTGAAGATTTACAGTTTTGAAAAAAAAAAAGGAAATAAATTTTAGAAGTTTCTTTTAGTTTTTGAAAATAAACTAGTATTCGTATAGTGTTGCCAGATTTTTTTTTTTTTTTTTTGAAAATTTACATTTCTGAAAATTTATATTTTTAATAAAAAACAAAAGAAATCTGGACACACTATCCGAATATAATTTTATTTCAAAAACTAAAAAAAATTCAAAAATTTAATTCCTTGAACAAGTGTTAGAGCTTTCTTTAAAACATAAAATATTCCCATAAGCTGATTAAGTCTTGCAATTTAACAATATTGCGAGCACAAAACAGGTCTCGCAATTAAATGGTCTTAATCCTCTTGACTAAGAAATCAAAAATGTTTGTTTAACTAGTTATATGAGTCAAATATGAGCTATAACCGATATGAAAATATATACCTTTAAACTCAAATAAAAATTTAAGACCTCCTTAATAAATTTGAGCCATGGGTACCTGGTATATTAAATATAATTGGCGATTATAACTGTAAACACAATGAGTGCTTTGTATATGTGTGTGTTCCAATTAATACTACAAAAGCATGTATGCTATTATGCTTCTATGAGTTATCGGTGGAGAACAAAGGTTAAGCACATTTACATGGGCTACGGACACTAGAGGTCGTGACGCTTGATAAATCAAAAATTCCATATCGTTGTAGCGAATATTGATTTGTTTGTGAAATATCGTAAACAATGCAGCCTATTGAAGGGATGAGCGATTCTGCGTAACATCAGAATTATTGGTTTGAGTTGATGCCAATTGCAAGAGTTGATGCCAAGCAAAATCAAGTCAATTTGCCATTACGGTCAAAACTCCAGAGGCGATTGATCTTAATTCAATGAATTTGGTCTACATTCTATGAATCCAATGTACACACATGCAAACAGTTTATCTAATAGAAGCTTGTCCGGCAAAATTCACACTTAGGATGCAGACAGAGTGGGAGCGGAGCCGAATGTGAAGATAAACACGAATCACGTGCGTTGCATGCAAGCTGACAATTTATCGTCGTGGTAGATGAACGAGATGTAATAACATTTAAAATGGTATCGTCTTCAGATGAGCAATTGAATGAAAACCTTTTTTTAAGGTAAAACTAAAAAGAAATAAAGTTGTCTAGAGAATTTCACCACTTGTATGAAGAGTTACGGTAAGGCAAACAGACTTCTTAGAGTAATAAAGAATGTCAATTAATACGTTTGATTAAATTTTGCCAAAAATTTAGCCACTCATTGAAAAATGTTGGAAATATTTCAATAAAACCCCGATCATGGCCTTTGAAAGGCTGCCTGTGCCTTTAAGGTAGATATCCAAATGGGTAATGTTTACATCCACTGTTTTTGAGATAATTTTACAAGAATGTCGAAGGTGTCTAGAATAGAAACAGCAAAATTGGATTGACCTTCACAGTTACCTGATGTCAACCCTATTCCAAATGTTTGGGTTATAGCTAAGCAAAAATTTAAAGGAAAACAAGAAAGGACGGTAAAACAATTATCATGGCAGAATCGGCTGATTTGGAGCTGATTACTTCCACAACTTGCACAGAAATTAACGGCTCGAGAGCGCCGTAGCCGGTGGTGCGTGACTATCATTCGGGATTCGGAGAGAGCATAGGTTCGAATTTCGGTCAGACACCAAAAGGAAGAAAAAAGTTTTTTCTAATAGCGGTCGCCCCTCGGACAAACCTCCGCTTGTATTTCTGCCATGAAAAAGCTCCTCATAAAAAACATCTGCCGTTCGGAGTCGGTTTAAAACTGTAAGTCCCTCCATTTGTGGAACAACATCAAGACCCACGCCACAAATAAGTATATTTAATTTCTTAACTTTGGTGTACCTCGCGTGCTATGAACTATTGATATATTGATCAATACTTACGGTAATCACGCTCCATCAAATACAACCTGTAAAGAGTGGTTTCGACAATTCCAAAGTGGCATTTTCGAAGTGAGTGATAAGGATCGCGAAGGAGCACCGAAATAATTCGAAGGTACTCAACTACAACAACTATTGGATGAAGACGCATGTCGACAGATCCACCGTCGGTAAACGTTTGTACGCGATGGGAATGGTCCAGAAAGTAGATAATTGGGTGCCACATCAACTATAAAAATATATTCGAGAAGGAACTAAAACTCCGAGACTAAATGAATAAAAAAATGCCAAATCAAGGTATGAATATGGTAATATGGCCACACTGGTCACCAATTGTGCTAATATGACGTCACTCATTGTCAAATTCGCTGAGAGCAAAGTAACGGTACCGGTATTCTTTCCATTATGCATTTTCCTAAATTTCCCACTGCCTTATTGACCGTTACCATTCGGCAAAAATGAGAATTATTCTCTGCACAAGTGCCGATTTACACATAAACGATAAACATTTTGTTTGAGGCAGATGGACGAACGGGGAAGAGAGAGGGGCTTTTGCGTCCCGTACTGGCAACACACTTTGTGCGCATAGGCGTATCATATTTTCAATCTTAAAGTTGGTTGCAAAAAATGTATGTATTATTTGCAATCAAATGGACGAAATCGACGATAGGAAATATCAGAACGCTGCCTAGGAAATACAGGATGATTTTTGGTAGTCTACTTTACTATGGCTTAAAAAACTTATGGGAAATGTTTCTGATGAATTTTAAATTTTGTTCCATTTCTACATACTCGAGTTATTTTTAAATTAACTCTAATCCCAAAAAATCAAGTTTGCCTTCTTCATTGAAATATTTAAAAAACTGTTGCCTGTTCGCGTATTGTAAAATATATCCTAACCAGAAGACAGAGAACGTTAACGTTCTCTGCAGAAGATGCTAAAAAAGTAAGCATCAAGAGCAGCGAATGTTACCGAAAGAAATGTTGCCCGTGTGACCATGAATGAAACATGCAGGGAGAATTTCCAATCTTTGTGTGTAAATCGGCACCAATTAAGAAAACAGATATTGATCTTCGTTCATCCCTCATTCCCGTATAATCTTTAAACATTCTTCAAACAGCCAAGCACATCTCACCTCTTCACTGTCCCTTTCTTTCCGTAATATGTATGTAAAGCTTTTCCCTTTTAGAGAGTTCAATTTATTCATTTATTAATTTTCTTTGAGTAACAAACGGTATTTATCCTCGTATAAGTACATAGAACACGAAAACAATAGTACTGTACATATATATATTATATAAAACTCTTTAATTTGATCAACCCGATCGTCTGTACTGGTTGGTGCCAATTCGCCGACTGCCTTTTAGGCTAAGTCGTGCTTCGTTTCAGTCCTCCGTTCGTTCTTGTTCTCCTGTGTTCCTCAGTCCGCTGTGTTGCATTTTGTTACGTCTAATTATTAAAAGGTGTGTCCGCTTCTCGTCGTCTTACGTCCGTCTGTCACTCCTACATTCGGCCTTCCTGACTCAGGATTCGACCCGAATTCTGGGTGCCATGGTTTGATGTATTCTGCCACCGTTGAGGTCAAATGGGGTCCCTCTACTTCATCGAGTTTCTGGACTTTATGACGTCCATGCGGTAACTTTTCTATAATTTTATATGGTCCGAAATATTTCTTTTTCAATTTCAAGTTTGCACCGATTTGGGTGCGTTTTATGGCTACCAAGTCGTTGACGTTATAATTCACGCCTTCTTGTCGTTTACGGTTATAGCTTCGACGGTTTTCTTCTTGAATGGCAGAAATGTTTTGCCTAGCTAGTCGTCGAGTTTCGTTGCGGTCAAACTCGACCGATTCAATGGCTTCACTTTGCATTATTTCGTCTAATCGTGGTGATTCTGTCAGTCTCATGTCACAACCTGTCAAGAGCTTAAACGGCGCTATCTTAGTGCTTCTCGGGGCCGAATTGTTGATATATTGTTGAACTTTACCAATGTACCTGTACCACTGGTCCGGATTGTCTTCTGACAGCTTTGCTAGCATGGGTATCACGATTCGGTGTATTCGCTCTACCTGGCCATTTCCTCTTGGCACTCCCGTTGTAATGAGTAAATGCTGAACTTGATTTTTCTTGCAGTAATCCTCAAAGGCGTGCGAAGTAAAGGCGGAGCCTCTATCGGTTACGATCCTCTTGGGATTTCCAAACGTGGCTTCCTGCTTTGTTAGTCGATCAATTACCGCACCTGCACC
Organism: Anastrepha ludens; assembly: GCF_028408465.1. Lineage (NCBI taxonomy): Eukaryota > Metazoa > Arthropoda > Insecta > Diptera > Tephritidae > Anastrepha > Anastrepha ludens. The sequence continues at coordinate 42,955,727 of NC_071500.1, read as the reverse complement.
TGTATCTTTTGTGGGATAAAGCCACACAAATTTTGAAAAGGCATCTACGATTACGAGGATATAATTATATTGCTTGCGCGTCATCGTGAGTGGGCCAACATGGTCTATATGAAACGTTAACAGTGGCTTATCTTCCTTATCAATAGGTACTAGTAAGCCATCCTTTTTGCCGGTTTTCGAATTCACTAAAATGCAAGCGATGCAACTATTCACCGTTTCCGCAACCTTAGCTTCCAAACGAGGTACGTAGAAGTCCTTCTCAACTAAGTCTTTAGTCTTTTTCACAGAGAAGTGTCCCTGCCGATGTGCAATCTCAATTATTTCTCTCTCCATTTGCGACGGTACCACGATGAGCTGTCGAGTTGGGTCTTTGTAGAGAATGTCATTGTGAATGCAAAAATCGTCGTGACTGATTGTTTCTAAAATTTTCCTGACGGCCTTTGTCCACATGTCTTTCATCTGCGCTTCTCTAAGCCGATGCTTCAACGAATCTTCCATCATCATACACGAAATTCTACTAAGGGCGTCCACGTGCCTCATCTGCGTTCCTCGTCGATGTTCAATTGTATAGTTATATTCCTGAAGATACATCGCCCATCGTGCTACTCGCAAAGGCACATCTCGCTTCTGTAATGTCATCGTGAAAGCGTTACAGTCAGTAACAATTTTAAACTGTGTACCAAGCACATACACACGCCACTTTTTAAGCGCTTCTACTATGGCGAGTACTTCCAGCTCGTAGGAATGGTATTTCTGTTCCGTCGATGTTGTTTTGCGGCTCATAAATTGAACAGGATGGAATTGTTGGCTCTCGGAGTCCTTTTGGAGAAGAATACCTCCGTAACCGAACATAGAGGCATCGGTATGAATCTCTGTCAGTGCTTTTGGATTAAACATTGCGAGCACTGGTGCTTTAATAAGGGCTGACTTCAGCTGTTGGACCACAATTAAATGTTCGTCGCTCATCCGAAACTCCGCGTCCTTCTTCAGCATATCCGATAAGGGTTTTGCAATTAAAGCATAGTTTCTAATAAAGCGACGGAAATACGACATCAAACCCAAAAATCTTTGTAGTGCCTTCTTGGTCTGCGGTACGGGAAAATTCTTTACAGCTCTTGTTTTTTCTTCACTCGGGCTAATAGTTCCATTCTCTACCGTATATCCTAAAAACTGTATCTTCTTCCGAAGAAATTGACATTTTCCCCATTTTATCCTCAAACCCTTGTCGGCCGCTAGCCGTAGTACCTTTTCAAGCTTCTCTAAACCCTCTTTCTCAGTTTTCGCTGGGATTACCAAGTCGTCCATATAAGCAACAACTGTTCCATCTCTTATATAGTCTTTCAATATCGCGTGAATATAGCGGCAAAACACAGCGGGTGAGTTGCATATGCCGAAAGGTACGTATTGAAATTCGAATTGGCCGCTATGAGTCACGAATGCCGTGTATTTACGAGAACTTTCATCGACGGGCACATGGAGAAACCCATTGGCCAAGTCCAAGGTCGTAAACACATTTGCTTCTCTAAGCTTTTCAAGCGCGTCGTCGATTAAAGTCATAGGGAAATTATCGCGAATGATTTTCTGGTTTAATCTACGGTAGTCGCAGCAAAGTCTTTTCGTACCATTTTTCTTAGATACGAGTACTACAGGCGATGCATAGGCCGAACAACTAGGACATACCCTCATCTAACCACTGTGACACTTGCTTATCTATAATTTGCTGCTCCTCATAAGACACTCTACGTGGCGGTTGGTAAACCGGGACTTCATCAGCAAGAATAATTTTCATATTTACGGGTGGATTCTCGTCTTTTTTAGGTGTATAATGTTCAATCATATGTTTTACCTCACTAGCGCAATTTTTGTTAAGGTGACTCAAGTCATAATCGTGTTCTTCACAGTCGATGTTAAGACATGAAAAAACATTTGACCAGCCATCCTTACAGGAGGGGGGACGCTTGGACGGTGTCCTCCGACGCATCATCACTAACCTGCATGTTGACCTTGTTTTTAAACTCGACGCCGTCATCACGCACTAAGATATCAAAATGTTTGAAAATTGAAGTGGCTAGAATTACTTCGTAGCTAATGTCATTTGTTTGCACCACATGGAACGTTAGCTTAACAACGCTTTTGTCTACTTGTACCTCTATCTCAAAACTACCCATCGTTGATATTTTTGCTGCACCGATCCCAAATAGTTGCCGTTGCTCCGGAGTTAGCTTTAGGGATTTACCCAACTTGTTGAATGTATCGCATCGCATAAGACACAAGCTACACCCAGTGTCGATAAGGGCCTGTATTTCGATATTGCAAATCGTGACCTTCTGTAGTTTTAACTTTGGACTTGAAACTTCACCAATTGAATTTACGTGACCCGCCTCTCGCTTTGTTCTGCTGCCCATTGCTACTTTACACTCAAAAGATCTATGACCCATCTGTTGGCACTTAAAACATTTGAATTGTTTATGTGGACAATCTTTTGCTAGGTGCGAATATTCGCCGCATTTGAAACATCTTCTTTCGTTTTTTAATGACGCCGAGGAACTACTAGTTTCTGGTTTAGTTTTATTATGCACCTCCATGTTTTTAAGGTTATCGGCTTTTGGGTCCTGTCTTATCTTCTCATAAATTACTAATTGCTCTTTAAGTTCACTTACGGTTTTTGCTTGGTAGAGTACGGACTTGCTAAATTTAGATCCAGGGATTCCATCTATAAAATATTCGAGCAAACTTTCTTCATCTAAACAAATCGATTTTCCTATCTCCATTAAGGTATATAAGTATTCACGGTACGATTCGCTATGCTTCTTATGTCTTTTCCCCAATGTCGTATGCACGTCTGCTGGCGATGACTTACTACCAAACTCGTTAGCGAGGGCCAATTTTAAAGAATTCCAATCACGCAACCCGATTTGACTACTTACAAAAAGCTTAGCTGCACCTCTTAACAACTGTTTAGCGTAAATGAATTTATGTATTTCATTCCAATTCACTATTTCTGCATTTTCTTCTATCTGCTCAATCCATTCCTTTACGTCGGACGTAGCAGCCCCATCAAACGTTGAAAGACTTTCTTCTATATCTCTAAAGGTAAAATACGCGCTGCTTGCATGAGAAAAATCCCGAACTGTTTGGTTTGATTGGATATCAGCATCTTCGTCTTCATCGTCGTCACCGTCGTCAATCAGGCCTAAATGTTGGAGAAGTCTTTCCCTAAGTTCATGTTTGCGTCCGACTACTCCTAGTCCCATTTCTCTTAAATTGTCTTTTAGAGTCGCCACAGTCATTTTTAAAATGGCGTCAGCGTCGAGGTCACTCATTCTAGTAATTTATAAATAAGTGATGTTTAATACGAATAACAATTTTAAATTGAATCTTATAAAATATAAGTGAAATATCAGAATGGTAAATATGCAAGTATAAACTCACTTATGGTACATCAACAATCGATTTAAACCTACACGCTTATTTGTATAAACAGAACATTTGTATCGAATTATGCTTTTTGACAACTAACAGACAAATTAAAATTTTCACTCACTAGTGCACACGTATTTGGATATAAGTATGTAAAAGCGTTTGTATACGTATTTATAAAATATAATAATATAAATTTACATTGATCAAAGTACATTTCACAAGAATATACTTTATGTTTGGCCTTCTTTTAACTTACATACTGTTTGTTTGGTCGCTGACACAACTTATCTGTCTCACTTTTACCTTCTTCTCTCTGCTTATCGCCTCGAACTGCTGCAACTCTTTCTTCTTCTAGTTTACCTTCTTTCGTCAGCCTTCAATTACAATTTAGTGTTCGCCTTCAACTTCTTTTTTGTTTCGTTTTCCTTCTTAAACGCCTTCCTTCTTCAACTTCGCCTTCGATCGTTAAAATTTGAAAATGGTGTTGTCGCTGCTGAAGGAGCTGCGCTGCTCGCATCAACTTTCGGTCGTCGCTGCTGAAGTTAGCCGCTCTGCTCGCATCAACTTTCGGTCGTCGCTGCTGAAGTTAGCCGCTCTGCTCGCATCAACTTTTGGTCGCTGCTGGAGTTAGCCGCTCTGCCTGTTGCTTCGAAATCGCTGCCAATAGGAACCGCTATCTTTTTGTTGAGCTCCGTTAGTATAAGCCGTTACCTTTCATATGCGCAATTCCGCGTCGAATACTTCTTTACCCAGGAACGATGCTCCTTACCGCCAATTTCAGCACAAACACGGCAATTAATTTCGGCTAAGCCAGTAATGAATTTTGCTGTTGCAGCCGTCCTTAGAAAATCAATGTAGTGCAAGCGACGAAATCTACCTTTCAGCAGCCCGAATGAACGTGATTTAAGTCGTCAAGACACTCCGAATTAATTGCGTTGAAAAATATAAAAATATTTACTCGTCTCTTTAGTTACTTTCCCGGACGAGCCCCCAAATGTAAAGCTTTTCCCTTTTAGAGAGTTCAATTTATTCATTTATTATTATTTATTATTTATAAGTACATAGAACACAAAAACAATAGTACTGTACATATATATATAAAACTCTTTAATTTGATCAACCCGATCGTCTGTACTGGTTGGTGCCAATTCGCCGACTGCCTTTTAGGCTAAGTCGTGCTTCGTTTCAGTCCTCCGTTCGTTCTTGTTCTCCTGTGTTCCCCAGTCCGCTGTGTTGCATTTTGTTACGTCTAATTATTAAAAGGTGTGTCCGCTTCTCGTCGTCTTACGTCCGTCTGTCACTCCTACATGTATGTACTCCTTCACTCCATCTCCAACTCTAATTTCGCGTTATCTGATATTACTGGACCATGAAAAGAAATTGCAGTACTTTATTATCTACTGGATGGCGCGTATGCTTTTAAAAGACGATCGCAAATAGTTTCCATAATCAGGACTAGAAGATCCTGGAAATAAACAAATTATTTTAAAGAAATTAAAGTTAACTTTTTTTAAATGTTTAATAAAAATTATCATAATACTCACATTTGTCTCTAGTGTGTCAAATTTTCTTTAGAGAAGATCTTCTATTTCCGCTTATAATTACAATATCGTCGTATGTATATGGACTTAAGTGACGATATTTTAATTGCCAACGCTGAAAAATGAGAAGTTAATTAGGATTTATAATTTCAAAATATGTAGCTGATATAGATGGGCAATTCATTCGCACTCTTCGTTACATAAAATATAGCGCAAAAAGAAAAAAAATCACGCAACAAAATTTGAAAGTTTACAATGCCTACAACAGCTAATTAACGAATGTTTAGCAACGTAACACAGGGGCAACAGCGGTAGCAGTGGCAAGTGCGGCAGCTATATCAACAACATAGAGAACATGAACATCAACGGTAATTCTAACAGAAGTTTTTGTTGGAAATAGCAACAGATTTGGCGATTTCATCCGAGAAAATCCAGAGTTGACAGCGATAACAAGTATAATTACAACAAATGCATGAAACATTGACGCATGAAATACCAACATGCGACGTAACAACAACTAACGAGTTGTTTTCTACTTTAGGTCTGAATTCTCATTGCTGCGACATTGCATGTAATGTCGAGGTTTTCCTGCAGCCGCGTTGCAGCGCACCCGACACATTTACAAACAATTGCTTGCAGGAAAAGTGATGCACTAATGATACAGCTTACTTATCATGGGCGCAATTGCGTTTGGGGTTCAAGTCCCGCTGAAATTTCGGTACCAATTAACCATGCCACACTTAGAAAGGCAAAGATATTAAAATAAGCAATCACTGGTCAAAATTTATGCTCCTAAAAATATAAAATAGTACCGGTTAAATGTACGATAAATAACAAGATGCAGTGCTTTTGTTTGTAAGAATAATACCGAAGTCGACTTTAAAAAATTATGCAGTAATGCTGGGAGGGAAGCTGAAATTAAGGGTTTTATTAAAAGAGAGCCAGGGTTACGATTTTTGAAACCCTAAGCGTATATTTTATGCTCCTGTATAAGTTTTTAAAACAGTATACAGATATACTCCTTGGCTTTCAAACACCTTTTCCTGTTAATACCTTGAAGCTTAACGATTATGCTTTATTACATTTATGAAAAATTTCATATTTTTTTAGTGATGGATTATGTAGAGTGAGATTTTGAGGAAGTTCAGATACAATTACATTTTTGGCATAAATAACACAGGCCTGCGAAATTTAACTTTTTTCAGTTTCTAGAATGGCTGTACTTGTTTCTTGTAGTTTTTTATGCGCTGAAAACGAATCTGACCTTCAAAATGCTCCATCACGTCAGGATTTTTGGTAAATGAAGCCTAAAAGGTCAAAAAATGGCCATTTTAGCCATTTTTGATAATTTTTTTTGGGATAGAAATTTTTTTTTTTCAATTTTCGACGAAAAGGTCGCATAGTACAACTCTTTAGCTTTAAAACTCATTTTTTTTAATTTTTGTACGATTTTTTAAAAAAAAGTTATGACATTTTGAAATTAACTGTTTCAGTAACGCCAATAGACGTTATACCCAACGTATAAGTAACTGAAACTGTTAATTTCAAAATGTCATAACTTTTTTTTTAAAAATCGTACAATAATTTTAAAAAATGAGTTTTAAAGCTAAAGAGTTGTACTATGCAACCTTTTCGTCGAAAATTGAAAAAAAAAATTTCTATCCCAAAAAAAATTATCAAAAATGGCTAAAATGGCCATTTTTTGACCTTTTAGGCTTCATTTACCAAAAATCCTGACGTGATGGAGCATTTTGAAGGTCAGATTCGTTTTCAGCGCATAAAAAACTACAAGAAACAAGTACAGCCATTCTAGAAACTCACCCTCGCAGGACTGTGTAATCAGTCTGAGAAAAGGTCAAGCTGCCGAAAAAAAAACAAAAATAAGTAATTAGGTTATTTATCTAGTAACTACTTCCATAACAACCTGCTGGAATGCAAGATAAAGTGTATGAAAGTGGAATATATTGGGTTGGGGAATAAGTTCATAGAGTTTTTATATATTTTTTTTATATTTTACAGCGATTTGTTTGCTGTTTGGCAAATGGTAAATATTCATTCGATAGAATAGTTTCTGCTCTAACAAACTATGTTAATTGCATTTTTCAGTTATTTCATTTTCTATTTTTGAGTCTTAGAAATGGAATACCTGTGAGGTAAAAATCAACTTTTCGACACCTGCTCTTCTTTGCTTTTCACCTGGTCAAAAAGCTACTGAAGCAGCCCGGGACATTTGCGACGTGTGTGAAGAAGGTGTCATAGGGGAGCTTACAGCACGAAAATAGTTTTCAAAGTTGACGTCGATGACGCGTCCCGTAGCGGAAGGACGGCTGAATTCGATGAAGCACGTCTCAAATCTCCTTTGAAGAACAACAGTTGCCTAACTAGTCGGGAATTAACAGAAAAAATTAACTGCGATTATAAAACGATTCTCAATCACCTTCATTCAATGGGATTTACGGAAAAATTGTAAGCCTAGGTGCCTCACGAGCTCAACGAGTAAAACAGAAATAGTCGCCTTCAAATTGCGTCCCATCATGTCGCCCGCCATCGAGCAACATGGGAGATGCTCCAACAGATACGCCATAGCCGAAAGTCAAGCTGTCCAGCTACGCCGCGTGAATAAGGCTATTCGACTGAGAAGACCTGATCGAATGGTCAAATCTCACCCCTTCACGACAACGCCAGGCCCCACGTTGCACAAGTCGTTAAAGCCGCACTCGAAGAGCTCGAACGGGAGGGCCTTCACGCACTAACACATTCGGTTATGGCGGCCGCGAGATTACGCATATAAAATTTCTCTCCCGAAGTCCGAGATTATTAAATAATCTTAGATTATAAAGATTCTTTTTCTGTGTAACCCTGTGTTTTCTGTGTCATTGATAATTATTATTACGAATGTAAGGAGAAACGGAAAGTAAAAACCAAATCAAATGGACGCCGGTAAAGAAAAGGGAGGCTGAAAATTGTCTTAGCCTGTTGCTTATTGTAAAATGTAATATCGAATATCGAATGCTTATACTTTTTTGCAACCTCAGCTGCTATACTTTTTTACAACCTCAGCAGACGTCGTTCACGGGTTTCCTTCAACTATCTATTACTAGCAATAAATTGCGTATTTACAATAAAATAATTATTGCTTCTCTTTGCCTTCTTCATACCGTTAATAATAATTATGCAAGTCAAAAGCACTGAATATTTCACCAAATCAATTTATATAAATAAAAATCTTTCAGAACAGTCTTAACAGCTGATTGTCAACTTTGCAGTAAACCTGCCGTTTGTGAACGGATAGATTAAATTTTGTGGATTTAGTATTAATCGCTGCTTATGTGATCATACTTTTAGGCTCTCACGGAGGAAATAATTATTGAAAGCTTTGGTAAAAAGAAAACGAAATAATATTATATACGTTTTTTTTTCATACGCTTTTAATTATTTAGACTTATTTGTTGTCTCTTTCCTGTTGTCTCGCGCCTGATAGGCATTAATATTTATGTTACACACACAGCTATAGCCACGTGCACATTCCAATGGCTATTGTGTTTATTTTCGATTTGCTATAATTTGTAGAGCGTTGGTTGTGCCTTGCGTCGTTACTGAGAAAAGCTTGCGGAGTGCATGTCACTTACACATCATCGAATATCCGTGATTGCCTTGCAGGAGAAAGTCAGAAATTTAATAGAAGAATTTCATAAAGAATCCCATAAAAATGCGCTCCAATCGATGCTACATATTCCACCCACGCACGGTCATGCATAAGTTCTTTGTTTGTAGAACAGTTGCAAATTGCATTGAAAACAGACTATCTTGTTTCCCAGATAGATCTGAAAAGAGACTATAAATTACGAATACCCAGGAAGCATTGGTAGACTAGAGTCAAAGCAGTTGATAGTGGTCACCATATATATACTGATGGCTTAAAGATAGACAATAGCACTGGATCGGGGGTGTACTCGGAACAGTTATCCTTAAATTGCTTCTTTAGACTCCCAAACTGGCGTAGTCTCTTCCAAGCTGAGATCTACACTATAGGCAAAGTGGCAAAAACGTTAAGACTAATAGACTTACCTCCGCCTAAATTTATCATTTTTGTTGACAGTCAAGATGAAGGCACTATCCTCACAACGCATCAACGCAAGATGTTTTAAAGAATGCAGCAGGTCGCTTTCGCTTATCCAACCACACAACGCCACACTTTGTTGTGTCTCCGGCCACTCTGGATTGGAGAGAAATGAAAGAGTGGATGAGTATGCAAGGAAGGCCTCTGAGATTGACCTTCAACGAGTGCTAAAGGACATAAGAATTCCCCTAAACGAACTATACACTGCGATTGACTTAAGCGTAATCGCGGAAACCAAGGGATGGTGGTCCTTGACTACTACCTGCTGAGTCTCCAAAGCGCTCTGGCCAAAATTAAATCTTAAAAGGACAAAATGTGTGCTGAAATTCAACAGATCAACTACCAGCATCCCTACAGGTGTTGTAACGGGTCACTGCACAATTGGCACCGTAGTCAGTAGAATGCGTGTACCTCACAATGACTTCTGCAGGAGTTGCGAAGATAAAGATTAGGGGATGGAAATCTAATGTGGGAATCACAATAGGCCTTAGGGGCCTGGCTAACCTAAGCTCATCTATGTAAATAGAAGAAATCATACCAGCTCATCATTGATTGGAATAAAACCAGTAACAAAAACAACAATTAATCTGAAAATGAGTAGATTTTTCTTTTTTCGATAAGAAAGTTTAAGTTTAGATAAGAATGTAGATATTGATAAAGACATTTATTTTAAAACCGCTATACCCAAGACGCATGACACAAATAGGGGGAGGAGCTCGGCCCAATACCCAAAATGGGTGTACGCGCCAATTATTTATATATATACCCAAGTCTGTCAAAAGAAGCAACAATTTAATATCTGAATGGAACTTATTCACCTTATTCTGGTTTGCCGCCTCAATTCGCAAATAAAGAACAGAAATTATTGCGGCAGTAGCTTTCCACTGAGTAAATTAGCTGCGATATTTGATATTTTTACAATATTGAAGTGAGCGGATATTTATAAAATACGAGTATTACGTAGTTAAAACTTAAAAAACAAAAATTATTCCTTATCAATTTACTGTACATAAAATCCAATAAATGATTCATTTTTCTTTTTGTACTTTCAGGTAAGTGTAGCAGAACTTTTCTAAAAAATGAATTGTAAGTTTAATCATACTTAAGATTTATATTATCCTACAATATATTATACAATATTTTTATATTATACTATAAAAGTATATGAGCATGCATTCAAGGGTGAAACCATCACCTGAGATTCTGATAGATATTGCAAAGCAAATGCTTGTAGCAAACTTGCTGAACTACAGAATGTCAGAAAGTAAGTGCAGGCGCGGCCATACTATGCAAGTAAAGAACTTTTCGAAAGCAATAAAATTATATCCAAAAAGTGACTTGTAGGTTAACTTTCTGTTATTTCTTCTTCGCAAATTCCACTAGGATAGCTAATGATTTGCCCCAGTACTTTTTGAAATTGAATCGCGACTAATCGATTAGATGTTTGGTTGTTTTCATCTATTTTTTTATTTCTCTAACAAATAAACTGGTGTTACTGAGTTGGAAATCGGACTTTAGTATATCTAATAAGAAAATAGACACACTCAACTGCAGTATTGTTGATCACATCCGAGTATCTACACATGCATTTACGGACATATCAATTTCAGTCTCTGACTACACTAATATGTAGCTGAGTGCCACTGGCGTCTAATTTCCGCTTTGAATTTATCTAAAAGATAGACGAATATTCAACCACTTCCGTCAACTGGCTTAAGCACAGCGAAAAGCCATGTTCAAGTAAAAGCCATTTTCATGCATGTATGTATGTATGTGTGTATATGTGTAGGTATGTACAAATACTGAAACGACGTACAAAACGGATATCAACCAGGAAGATGAAATAAATTAGATTTGATTTAAATGTGAAAATATGTGGCAAACAGATCACGGCTGGAATATATACGTGAAGCAAAAGTGATGTACCTATGTATGTAAAGGGTCCTTCAAAAGACGCGCTTTGTTTTTGTGAAATAAAACATGTAAAAATTTAAATTCTTTCAGGTTTCACTATTTTTATTCCAAATACACGTTTCATTCTTAACAATGAAGTGTGAAAAACTACAACATATAAATGTCCACCATGAGCACGTCTACAATACAAATCCGCTAAAAAGGCGATTCATTAATGGCTAATTTGTTACGAACGTCAAGATATCGATGTTGAAGGTTGTTCACCAACACTTAGCGCTACAGCAGCAAAATTCTCAATGGAACGTCCAATTTCTGGTCTTTGATCTGCCAATCCTTTTTCTATCTTCGACAGAACAATATTCTTGAAACTCGCTTACTTACATTTGGCGACTCATTCGGACAATTATTTTGACCAAAAATATCAACGGTGTTGCGATATGTTGAATAGATCGACCGGTTTCATATAAATTTTTATAATTTTAACGCGTTGCTCTATTGTGTAAAATTGTACATCGATCTACTTGACAAAAATGTATTATCTAGAAATTATTCACTACTGACATCAACGTGTCACTTTTAAAATACCCTCAAGTTATTGTCGTTCGAAACTTTCCCGTAAACGCAACCAAACAAAAATGAGTGAGAAGTACGCGAAACGTTTCGAGGCGGTATTTTTATGCACGCATTCGAAAGGGTAAAAATTATCTTACGCCGTGGCTGCAAAAGTGATTAAAAAATCAAAAAAGTTTGTTGTGATATGGAATCAGTGGTATAAAGAGTACAAAAATGTTGATGATTTTGCAGAGCGCGGCTTGAAGTGAGTGACGACATAAAAGCAGGATAAAGGGATCGTCCAACTTTTTAAGCGGGACCCTTTATTTTACTACTCCCAGCCAGTGATGGTAAATGTAGGGAAAATTCCCTACATGTAGGGATTTTTGTCGAAAAATGTGGGTGTAGGGAAAAGAAGGACAGATTTTTTTTAATTCTGTAAATGTAGGGAATTTTCAAGAAGGACAGAAAAAATTTTAAAATATCGGGGTAAAATTAAAAAAGTTTATTTAAAATAAAAATCCGCAGTAAGATTTCATGCCAGACTTCTTTTCCTTATGGCCGCATACTTTTAAAAGCGTTAATACGGCAACTTTGCCGTTTTTTCTTCGTTAACGCTAGCACGATTTTTTCTTTGCGCGAAAATTGTTAGTTGTCCCACGCTTTTTGGTGCTTTTCACTTTTGAAGTAAGTTTACAATTATTTTAGTTTTGGCTTTTTTTTATATTCAAAATGCATATATTTTACAGACATGAGCTCCTCCTCTTCGACTGACTCTTCGGAGGAACACCAGGAAAAACAATGCAAGTATCGGAAACAAAAGTTCAATAACAAGTGGCTTGACGACGAAATTTTAGTGGCTAGTTTGAAGCTGTGGCTAACGATCCATTCAAATGCAAATGCACTGCGTGCGACAAAGTTTTGAGCTCTGGCAAGTCTGATTTACAGAAGCACGCCGAAACAAAAATGCACCAAAAAATATGAAGGCAATTAAAAAGACATCTAAAATAAACAGCTTTTTTTGGAAAAGGCGAGTAAACCATTTAATACCACTCTTAAAAGAAATCGTGCCCGATTCTGAAATAATGAAAAACTCTGAGCTCGAAAGAAAGAAGTGCACCAACATAATAAAAAATTAATTTGCAAAAGAAGAAAAAGACAATTTATAGTAGTTAAAAAATTAGAAGTAAACAAATTTTCCATAATGATCGATGAGAGCACAGACATCGGTCTCAATAAGCATATGTGCCTCATGGTGAGATTTTTCGACGAAGAAAGCGATCGGCTTGTGGTTAAGCTGCTGGATCTAATTCCAATAAGAACTGAATGCACTGCAGAAGCTCTGTACGGAATTTTTAAAAAATCTTAAGCAAACAATTTAATTTTGACTTTGCAATTGCCTCATTATAGTGTAAACACAGGAGAAAAAAATGTGGGGAATTTCGTAGGGAAAATTTGTTGTAAGCGTAGGGAAAAGTAGGGAATTTTTTTGGGCTGTGTAGGGATTTTTCAAGAAACCATTTACCATCACTGCTCCCAGCACGATTAATTCTTGCTATAAAAGGGGAATAGATGTGAGCATCAACAGCAGCGTACGTCGACTAAAGCCAGCGAACTTATCCTAACGTCCCACATAAACTAAACTAAACTAAAATAAAATAAAATAAAATAACAAAAAAATAAATAATAAAAAATGTAAATTAAACAAAATCAAATGGAATAAAATAAAAACATTTAATAAAAAAAAAAAATTAGTCAAAATGTAACAAAATGAAAAAAATAAATACAGTTAAGTAAAATATAATAAAATTCAATTAAATAAAATAAAAAAAAACAACAAAACAAGAAAATGGTGGGCAATTATGAAAGCGCATCTTGGCGGAAGCCGAGATAAGCTGGTTCAAAGCATAAGGAAGATGCCAGGATATACTTGACAACGATTAAGTAATTTCAACTTATTAAGTAATTACTATTCGTAGTTTTGTACATACTTTAATGTAAAAAATTTTAAATATGTATCTTTTATGCTTCATAAATAATCGCGGTTTATTGTTTTTTGACACAGACTGTAAGTCGTTTCCGATTAGTTTACTTAAAAGATTCGATCTCCTAACTACACTGTTTTCGATTATTTAATTTTTAAGATTATTTGATTTTTTAGATTATTAGCTAATACTAAAGTTTAAATATAATAAACAATACTGTGCGATACATTAGTCATAATTCAAAAAGTGTTTCTTCAAATTAAGTTCTGACTTGGAAGTTTTGGCGTGAGTTAGAAAATTTGTCTAAGCTTTTACAAAATTGTTTAGACTGCCGTACGCAACATGTGGGTGACTCATTATGACTAAAATTGGTTTTAAAATTGGGTACATGGAACACATTGCTGAGTCTCTTACAAATATTTCCGTTGAAATGTTTCGTTGCATTTCTAATGTTGGCAATGCTTACAAACGGCAAACTACAAGGCTAATGAAGGCAATGAATGTTAAATCTATTGAAACGTTTCAGAACCTTCTCAATTCTTAAAGATGAATCCCTATATTGGGTTGGCAAATAAGTAGTTGCGGATTTTTTTTAGAAAATCATTGACAATTTTTTCATTATTCTGTAATGTATTGCCCATTTTAATCCATGACTTTTTGCCATCTTTCAGACAACATCATAATCCCACGTTCATAAAACTTCTGGTTTTTATTAGCATTAAACTGATTCAGGTTCGATTTGACATCAGCATCATTTTGAAATTTTTACCATTCAAGGAGTTGTGTAAAGATCGAAACAAAAAGTAATCAGATGGTGCAAGGTCAGGACTAAGTATATGGTGGATGTGGCAAAACACCCCAACCAGGCTCCCAACCAGGCCTTGCATGAATCTCGGATAATGCTGCAATATTCGAGGCTTGATATAACAAGAGTGAAATACAAATTCTTCAGCGAAGAAATATCCTGGAACTCCTTATTACAGAAGCCAAGCACAGATCCAGACTTAATATGGATCTAGGCTCCTTAGTGAATGTGTAGCTCAAAAACCGCAAAAATAAAAAAAAACGATTTTCTAAACCAGTTACCAGTTACACTTTTAGATTAGATTTTCCTTTTGAAAACGTATTAGAGCCGGGAAACAAACGCAATGGGTAATATGGAACAAAATAAGGAATCTCCATGCAAAAAAGTTGTGATTTAAAGTCATGGACTTTAAAAAACTGCACAACCTTAACACCTTCGATATAACCTGCTAGTCTGCTACAAAATAATATGTAGGTATATAGCCCATTTAATAAAGTACTCATATACGTAGATATATAATTAGCACTTACACACTTCTTGGGAGTTTGACCAATCATATTTAAGCTACGGCTCATTATTGATTTTCGCGATTAGCTAATTATATCAAATTGCGCAACAAAACGTGGGAGCCATCATTTGAAGTGAATGGATGGTTATGGTTAATTTGTTTCTTTATATGAAATATTTGTTTCAATACACATTTGAATTAACTTCAACAAAAGAAGTATAATTAACACACTTACTTGTTATAATCTGATTGTGTTGATTAACATTAATTATTGCAGTAGATAGGTGAAATGGTTGAAGTTCGACTCTGCGACTCCCCAAGTAGCATTAAATCGCCATTTTGATACCATTATGAGACATCCAAAAGGCAGATATCGGCGGTCAACCAAAGATGCTGATGTAATGGGGAAGATTGATGAGATTTAGGTTGGCACACTGTCCCAGGCTGTCTATGAAGTCAATGATCTTATTCATCTAGCAGCCAATCGCCGACATTTACAGAGAAAGTAGTCAATAGTCCCCATCCCTGAAAGGCCCCCCACAGTTTCTGCAATGGGGGTTAAATGTTAAAACTAAAAACAATTGCCGTTAAACATAACTAAGAGTTTGGAAAGTGAATGGCTTGGAGGCCTCACGACTTTCTGCGTCCTCCGTCTATTGAACTGACGCCACAGGGTTTTCTAAGGAGCACATGAAGAAATGGAGGTTCACTTTTCTGCTCTTTTCTAAGATATAAGTTATTCAATTCACTTCTAACAACAGTCAGGGGAATACTGATACCAGATACATGAGGCTTTTAAGACCAATTCAGTCTCCTTCCTCTCGAACTTATCAACAATTTCATTCCCCTCTTTGTTTTTATGCACTGGAACCCAGATCAGGGAAATATGACCTGCACACACAGAACATTGATTACGCCTTGACTATCGGAAAAAATGATATAAGTAATATCTCCCTCGCTCCCAACTTCCCAAAGCATTTCGCCTGCCTGCAGGATCGCAAAGACACTAGCAGTATTCGAGAATTTTATGGAAGTAGATAAAA
Source organism: Anastrepha ludens (assembly GCF_028408465.1). Taxonomy (NCBI): domain Eukaryota; kingdom Metazoa; phylum Arthropoda; class Insecta; order Diptera; family Tephritidae; genus Anastrepha; species Anastrepha ludens. The sequence continues at coordinate 42,939,836 of NC_071500.1, read as the reverse complement.
TGGCTGATTTAGAGAAAACCCCTGCTTCGACTCCCGATTCCATCTTGGAACCGTCAATGAAGACACAGGTACCAGGTTCGGTGCAGATTTTCGCCTCTTTCCAATCCTGCCTATTTGTTTTCATCAAATCATCGTGTCAGCTCTGATTTTGAATTTGGTAAAGCCACTCGCCTACATTAGCTGCAGCAAGGTTGCAAAGAAAACAAAGAAAATCGAATGGGGGATTAGTCTTCGGGGCTTGCACCAGCGCAAGCTAATAAAAAAATGTAACTGAATTATTATATTTATAAGAATAAACTCAATGTATAGCCTACCGAAAATACTAGGCCTCTTCTATTCGCTACTTCTCTGCTCGGCTCGCTTGACGAAAAATTTGCAATTGAAAGCAACAACAAAGTTATGGAGCAAGATTCGTATCTAGCGACCTCATAAAAGTAATATACTCGTAACTTACTATTTTAAAATGGCAATAGGCAAATCTATTCTAGTGTTGCCAACATGTTTTTATTTATACCAGTTGCTTCATCTATTCGCCATTTGTTAACGCTTGGCGAAAAGAAGAGGCCTACTTTTTATATCATTTTCTGATAGATAAAACTTTGTTATTTCCATTACGATCACTTTATAGACGTTTAGGAGTATTATGTGAAGTTCTACGTCGCTACCGTCCCTTTTGGATTAGCAGTCAAAATTTCTTGCATAAGAAAATTGGCGTTTATTACGCGATTAATAGTAATCTTACCGTTTAGTGCACGTAACTGCATTTTTGACTAAAAATCGTTTGTTACTAGACAGCCGTACGCGTATTGTATTGGTTAGTTATCGTACGGCCATGAGATTTTACTTATGCAGTTGCAAATGTGTAGTAAAGTACTCTGTCGACAAACAAAAATCACATTTTACAAGACTCTCATCAAGGTCGTCGTATTGGACGCTAAAGTTTGAACGATGTCAACATCCGATGAGTCGTTCCTGAGAGTGTTCGAGTGAAAGATTCAGTCGAAGGTTTTTTAACCTTTGCGCATTGCCGATGGCAAATTTCGCAGATGAACAATGAGCTAGACATAGTTCAGCAAATAAAAATTCATTAATAGGTCACAACAACCGAATGGATATAAACGTTCCAGCTCTTGGATTATTGGACGCAGTCCAAGCTTGTTGTAACAGTAGAAGAGGAAGGCCTCCTATGTCAAATGGTGAAGGACTTGGCTTCAGTCAAGAAGAAGAAGAAAAATGAAAGAAAATCGATTTATTAACATAAAATCTATCGAATGACACGTCTTGGAAAATAAACTACTTTTTAGGAAACATCTTACAACAACTTTAATCATAAGAAATTCTCAGACTCTCCAAGTTTTTTTGGAAAATATGCAAAATATCTATTGCATGTCTCGCACAGCTGATGAGCATATAATGCAAGCCACAATTGCAAGTACAGGGTGGGCCATATAGCGGTTGCTTTTTGAACCACCTATTTTTTTGAGAATGGTAACACAAATGACATGTCAAATGTGTTCATAATTTACTTAAAGGTTTGACATTTACGAAATGGGACTCTATACGCTTGAACAAAATTGGGAAATATTGAAAACCAATTTCCAAAGTGGTGAGTCTTCTTCTTCTTTTCAGATTTTCACATCAGTGGCTACGTCAATAAGCAAAATTATCGGATTTGGGGCTCAGAAAATCCACAAGTTACTGTAGAGAAGCAAATGCATCTACAACGAGTCACTGTTTTGAGCGGTTTTTGGTCTAGCGGCCATTTTTTTTCCAAAATGAGCGAGGAGCCACGGTTACAGTAAATGGAGAGCGTTACCGTGACATGCTCAAGAGGATGACATGGACGACATTTTGTTTCAACAGGACGGTGCAACTTGTCACACTGACAAAGTTACACTCGAACTTTTGGCTACCGTTTTTGAAAACCGAATAATCAGCCGAAATTCCGATATCAATTGGCCGCCTCGGAGCTGTGATTTAAGCCCGTTGAACTATTTTTTGTGGGAAGCCGTTAAGGACAAATGCTATGCGAACCATCCAGAGACGATTGATGCTTTAAAACACGAAATCGAAGTTGCCATTTATGAAATTGGAGCCCAAACAATCGAAAATGTGATTAAAAATTGGGTTGATCGAATGGCCTACTGTAAGGCCAGTCGTGGCAGTCATTTGAACGATATTATTTTTCATTCGTAAATGACAATGTTCAGTCTTCAAAATAAAAATAAAAAAGTTTGAAAAAATCTTGGTTAGTTTTTTTTTTTTATAGCCGATTCAAAACGCAAATTTCAAAAAGCACATTTTACATGGCCCACCCTGTATAAAAGCGAGGAATGCGTTTTTCTAATCACAGTTGCTCCCTTGAAGCCTGCGTCGCATTTCTGTAGCAAATATAGTTTAAAGCGTTGAAGCTTTTAGTTTCGGTCAATTTCATTTTCCAGATGCTCAGAATTCGGAAAAAACAATCTACAAAAAAGAACTGTCAAAATAACCGCAAAAAGGCAACATCAGTTAGCGATATTACAAAGAAAAATAGGGAAAGGAATGTAAAAGAATTGAAAGTAATTTTTACCTCAGACTGTGATTTCAAGCGACAAAAGTGGTTTAAGGTCGGAGTGCCGGTGCCTAATCGGATTTCGTCATGCATTCAACCATTCACTTGCTCTATCAGCGTCAGAATGAGTAAAGTACGTAGAAAGAGGGTGTTGAAGGAGTTCAAAAACAGCAGCAAATCAGTGAAACTGAAGTGAAAATATTACGCTTCGATAGAAATATAGAGACAATGTGCAAGCAAACGCAAAAAATATCAAGTTGTTCAAAAAAAGTCCCGAAAAAGTGTGGAAAATAGAGTGAATGAAGTCACTTGCAGTAGGGAAAGTGGCAAGTACAATAATACACTGTTAGTCGCGAGGAAAGTCAGTCGGACTGCATGGCAGAGTCATGAAAAACCGGTCAGTGCGACGGATACGTGACATGCTCAGCTCTAGCGGCACGTTGCCGCCGTCAAGGCAGGAACGAAAAGTTTGGTTTGTAGTTTACATTTTCACTTCTTTTCCGACTTTTTCCACATTCTTTACGCAACTGCTTCCGTGTGTTTTTATTTTTATTTATTTGCTTACATGTTACGCATCTATCAGCTGCCACCACTTTGGCAGCAATGCAATTGCAACATTTTCATTGTTAGCGACAACATTGTCGCAGCCTGTACACAATCACTTCGTTACTGAGATTGTGATTGTGATAAATCGTATATACAATAAGCGTTAAGTAGAGCGCTAACTTTAAAAAAAAGTTTTGCTCAGATACAATCAACACTGTGAGACTGTGGCGCAGATGTGTTTTAAGTGCGTTCAAAGTTTTCAGACAAGTCGGATCGGAAACGATGCCATGTCAACAAAAAGGCTATAACTCATGAAATAATAGGAATTTTAAAAAATCCCCCTAATAAAATAATCTTAAATGTCTAAGCTTTAAAAATATTGCAAGAAAAATTCGATTTTTTTGATATCCTACACAAGAATAGGTGGTTTAAAGGGCACTTCTTTGGCGATAGAAAATATTTAGCTAGTGTTGTTGTTATATTTCTTTGAAATTGTGTAACGGTACCTTTGTTTTTTATTACAATTTCTCATTGCTGGCAAATTATATATTTTTTAAGGTTTGAACTATTTGGCAATGATTCTGAATTCCATGAATTTTACGGTATCTTGAAATTAGCTTCTTTAAAAAAATGCGCAGTGAACGAATTAATAGTGGTTGGGACTTGTATAGGGTTGCTCAAGGGTGAAGCAAATCTTTAGCAGCAAGTGTTTGCGATATGTTAACTTTTTTCAGACAATTACTACAGACTTTGGCAAATGGAGCGATAAAGTAACCAAACATTTTATGAAAATGGTCCTTGTGCTAGCAGTGCGTAAATTTTCCCAGTAGTAGAGAGGCACGACTTCACCTAAACAGTTATAAAGGGTGATTTTTTAAGAGCTATATGAAAGTTTAAAAAAAAAACACGTAAAATTCAGAAAAATGCATGACATCTTTATTTAAATCGATAGGACAGTCCATATAATTTAATGTTTGAAGATTATTTCATGCAAATGTTGACCGCGACTGCGCTTCAAATGGTCCATCCGCTTAGTCTAATTTTGGCATACTCTTTCCAATGTTTTGGCCGGTATCTCACATATAAATGCATTGTCTTCCAATGCGTTAATTGAAGCACGTTTGTCTGAATAGACATGAACTTTAACATAGCCCCACAAAAAATAATCTCAAGGCGTTATATCGCACGATCTGGGTGGCCAATTGTCAGGCCCCGAACGTCAAATAAAATGTTCACCGAACTCGCCTCTCAACAAGTCCATTGCTACGCGTGCTGTGTGGCGTGTGGCACCGCCTTGCTGAAACCACATGTCATGCAAGTCAAGCTCTAGCATTTTGGGCAAGAAAAAGTTGGATATCATTTCACGGTAGCGCTCACCATTCACAGTTACGTTACGATTCGCACCCACACAATATGGACCTTCATCTAGACCCTCTGTTTCTTACGTATAGAGGTAATAGATCGAAGATAGTATCCCATTGCTTCCACTGTAGGTGAGGAGTATCGAAAATGCGGTAATGTCATGACCAATACCGTCCTGCCACAGTATGATTTCGTCTGTATGCGAACTCCACTGGAACTCTGCTTTTAAATGAATACTGCTTCAGGCGCCTTAGCTATCAGCCTTTACCTGCTGCGGTTGAAACCGCTCCCTTCTTCGCCTTTCTTCATCGAGTTCAGTCAGCGGCCGCATCACCAGCTTAGCAAACTTGCACGCCGCATTCCAGCAGTGTTTTGAGCCGCACATGATGTTTATTTGGTCAGGCACACTCGCTTGCATGCCACATGTCAGGGTTAACATAACACTCCGCGTGGACGGACTCCACCGACAACGGTTGAACACAACATGGTTTGCATCTTTGAGGTCTTCAGGATAGGTAGGGCAATATGGTGAAGCTGCCAGCCCTAATCTATACAGATAATGTTGAAAGCATCCATGTTCAGTGAGCAACTGTGTTAGGTAAAAGTCAGTCTCTCCAAATCTACGTCGTAACCATGCCTCGACATTCGGAATGAACTCTTGTGTAAAGTGATCAGTAAAGGATGAGTCCCATCTTCGTTGCAGTTCATTAAGCGTTGAGCTTCGTTGTTCCCTTTTCTGTTCCCGTCAAGGGATTGCGCCTGTTTTGTCAAACAGGTGATATAATTGTGAGTGGTCGCTGATATCTTGCGGTTTCATAACATTAAACGTCCACCTTTGAGGCTACTTGAAAGGTATGGTCTATGCCAATAAAACCCAGACTACTCTAAAGCTGACTTCACACAAACTAAGTCAATAAGTCATGTAAAATTTTAATATACGCATTCTGTGTTGCATGAGAAGTTGCATGTTGGTAATTAATAGCATTAAATGGATGTAGTGTTTCATACATAAAGCCATAGAATATAAAACATGATGAAATAAAAGTAATATTTCGATAAATGCTGTTGTGTGTTTTTATGTATTATATAAAAGAAAATATTCGGTCTTATTGATTTACTATGTTAAACCGAGGCTAGAAATTTAAAGTTTTAAAGACTAACTACAAAACAGTGTTAGTACTTCTTCTTCTTCTTAATTGGCGCTATAACCGCTTACGCGATTTTGGCCGAGTTTAACAAAGCGCGCCAGTCGTTTCTTTCTCGTGCTAACCGGCGCCAGTTGGACACACCAAGTGAAGCCAAGTCCTTCTCCACCTGATCTTTCCAACGCAGAGGAGGCCGCCCTCTTCCTCTGCTACCACCAGCTGGTACCGCATCGAATACTTTCAAAGCCGGAGCGTTTGTATCCATTCGGACGACATGACCCAGCCAACGTAGCCGCTGGATCTTTATTCGCTGCGCTATGTCTATGTCGTCGTAAAGCTCATACAGCTCATCGTTCCATCGTCTGCGATATTCCCTGTTGCCAACGTGCAAAGGTCCAAAAATCTTACGCAGAATCTTTCTCTCGAACACTCCAAGCGTCGCTTCATCGGATGTTGTCATCGTCCAAGCTTCTGCGCCATACGTTAGGACGGGCATGATGAGAGTCTTGTAGAGTGTTAGTTTTGTTCGTCGAGAGAGGACTTTACTACTCAATTGCCTACTTAGTCCAAAGTAGCACTTGTTGGCAAGAGAGATTCTACGTTGGATTTCAAGGCTGACATTGTTATCGGTGTTAATGCTGGTTCCTAAATAGACGAAGTCTTTTACAACCTCAAAATTATAACTGTCAACAGTGACGTGGGTGCCGATACGCGAGTGCGCCGACTGTTTGTTTGAAGACAGGAGGTACTTCGTTTTGTCCTCGTTCACCACCAGACCCATTCGCTTTGCCTCTTTATCCAGTTTGGAGAAGGCAGAACTAACAGCGCGGTTGTTAAGGCCGATGATGTCAATATCATCGGCATACGCCAGCAATTGTACGCTCTTATAAAAAATTGTGCCTGAGCGATTGAGTTCTGCGGCTCGCACGATGCTCTCCAACATCAGGTTAAAGAAGTCACACGATAGGGAGTCACCCTGTCTGAAACCTCGTTTGGTATCAAACGGCTCGGAGAGGTCCTTTCCAATTCTGACGGCGCTGTTGGTGTTGAGCAACGTCATCTTACATAGCCGTATTAGTTTTGCGGGGATACCAAATTCAGACATCGCGGCATACAGGTAACTCCTTTCCGTACTGTCGAATGCAGCTTTGAAGTCGACGAAAAGATGGTGTGTGTCGATTCTCCTTTCATGGGTCTTTTCCAAGATTTGGCGTATTGAGAATATTTGGTCGATGGTAGACTTTCCAGGTCTGAAGCCACACTGATAAGGTCCAATCAGCTGGTTGACGGTGGGCTTCAGCCTTTCACACAATACGCTCGCTAGAACCTTATAGGCGATATTTAGAAGACTAATCCCGCGGTAATTGGCACAAATTGCAGGATCGCCCTCCTTATGGATTGGGCAGAGCACACTTAAATTCCAATCGGCAGGCATGCTTTCATCCGACCATATTTTGCATAGGAGCTGATGCATGCACCTTACCAGCTCCTCGCCGCCATGTTTGAATAGCTCAGCCGGCAGTCCGTCGGCGCCCGCGGCTTTGTTGTTCTTTAGCCGCGTTATCGCTATTCTCACCTCGTCATGATCGGGTAGCGGAACGACAATTCCGTCGTCAACGATTGGGGTATCGGGATCTTCACTTTCTCGGTGACATGCGCAGCTGTCACTGTTTAATAGGTTCGAGAAGTGTTCCCTCCATAATTTAAGATTGCTCTGTACGTCGGTCACCAGTTCGCCGTCTTTGTTCTTACAGGAAAACGCCCCGGTCTTAAAACCTTCTGTAAGCCGCCGAACTTTCTGGTAGAATTTTCGGGCGTTGTTCCTGTTGGCCAGCATCTCAAGCTCTTCGCACTCACGTATTTCGGCCTCTCGTTTCTTCTGTCAGATAATACGTCTCTCTTCCTTTTTCAGCTCTCTGTAGCGATCCCACATGGCTCGCGTTGCGCCCGATCGCAGCGTGGCTCTATAGGCGGCATCCTTTCTTTCTGCGGCAGCATGACATTCCTCGTCGTACCAATTGTTTTTTCGGGCTCGCCGGAATCCGATTTCTTCTTCGGCGGCGGTACGTAGAGAACGAGAAATGTTGCTCCATTGTTCGTGGATGCCGGTTTGTTGGGCAGTACTCTCCGAGAGCAGGAGTGAGAGTCGAGTGGCGAATCTTCTGGCTGTCTGTTGTGATTGCAGCTTTTCGAGGTCGAACATTCTTTGCGTAGGTAGATGCACGTTTTTTGCTGCACAGAGGCGCGTGCGCAGTTTGGCTGCAACAAGGTAGTGATCCGAGTCAATGTTGGGTCCTCGGATCGTACGTACATCTAATACACTAGAAGCGTGTCTTCCATCTATCACAACATGATCGATCTGGTTTCGCGTTTTTCGATCAGGGGACAGCCAGGTAGCTTGGTGTATCTTTTTATGCTGGAATCTGGTGCTGCAGACTACCATGTTTCGGGCCCCGGCGAAGTCGATCAGCCTCTGTCCGTTACCGGATGTTTCGTTGTGTAGGCTGAATTTTCCGACTGTGGGACCAAAAATTCCCTCCTTGCCCACCCTGGCGTTGAAGTCGCCAAGCACGATTTTTATGTCGTGGCGGGGGCAGCGCTCATAGGAACGTTCCAGGCGCTCATAGAAAGAATCTTTGGTCGCATCGTCCTTCTCTTCCGTCGGGGCGTGGGCGCAAATTAGCGATATGTTAAAAAAACGGGCTTTGATGCGGATTGTTGCGAGACGCTCGTCCACCGGAGTGAACGACAGTACTTGGCGACGAAGTCTCTCTCCCACAACAAATCCGACACCGAATTTGCGCTCCTTTACATGGCAGCTGTAGTAGACGTCGCAAGGTCCTATGGTTTTCTTTCCTTGCCCCGTCCATCGCATCTCTTGGATGGCAGTGATGTCAGCCTTTACTCTCACGAGGACATCAACCAGCCGGGCAGAGGCACCCTCCCCATTAAGGGACCGGACATTCCAGGTGCATGCCCTCAAATCATAGTCCTTAGTTCGTTTGCAGGGGTCGTCATCAGTATAGGGAGGTCTCATCCGAGGCTTTTTTAAAGTTTTCATTGGGGGCGATTTTTAAGTGGCGGGTCCCAAACCCAACGCACAACCAGCTATCCTGGAATGTTTCGCCTACAGTGTTAGTACTATTCCAATTAATTTCGCAACATTCTAAATTTTAAATTATTCTATCTATTAATCAACTAAAAGCAATTCAGCATAAATACTATTCATTTAATACCGCAAATACTAACTTTATTCTAACATTTTTATTTGCATCCTTTGCACGGTCATGGCCTCTCACATTGTGCATCAGAAGCATGCTCCTGTTATGTGTCATGTATGTATGTATTTGCTTTGAACAACTGTTAGGTCGCATACACTCACTTGCAAATCTAAGTAATTCGTTAACACAAGTATACACACAATTTACTTATCGATTGTACGGCAGATGTATCCATACATATGTAGCTTAGATGAAACATGGCCATAAGAATGATGGATCTGTTGTCCCATGTCATCATGTACGCGGGTGCAAGTACATACGTACATACATACAAATACGCAAAAACATATATGTACGAGTAAGTGAGCTTAGTGAGTTGTGCTGCTGCTGCAGACAGCAGGCTTAGTTTTTGCTTTAGGTTAGTGGTTGCCATGTTTATTGTTGTTATTGCTATTCTGCTTTTTGTTGGTGGAAATGATTCGTTCTTAATTGCTTGAGTAATGGAGGGTGACGTTAATACCAGTGATTTCATAGTTAATTTGCTGTTGTCGATGAGCTTTGCTCTCAGGTTGCTCACTATTACTGCAAACCTTCTCTTAGTTTAATATAATAGGACTATGAATAAGTTCGTTACGGTTTTACAACAGATGGCGTAACTTGATTATTATTCCATCGATCCACATTTCCAAACATTCATTGGAGAGCTACTGTCGTAAGGCACAAACGTCAGTATAAGTTTTTTATTTGAAGCGTAAACAACAATATTTTTACCACACTTGAAAATGTCGAATTTCGTGCCAAATAATGTGTTTTTGCGGGGAATTCTTCTTCATTATTTTAATATGAAGAAAAAAGCAGCCGAAAGTCATCGTATCTTGGTTGAAGTTTATGGTGAGCATGCTCTATCTGAGCGAACGTGCCAGAAGTGGTTTGCACGCTTTAAAAGTGGTGATTTTGGCTTGGAAGACGAAGAACGCGAGGGTGCGCCGCCAAAGTTCATGGATACCGAATTGGAGGAATTGCTCGATCAAGATCCGGCTCAAACGCAAGAAGAGGTTGCAAAAACTTTGGGAGTTGATCAATCAACCATTTCCAAACGTTTAAAAGCCATGGGAATGATCCGAAAGGTAGGCCATTGGGTGCCGTATGAATTGAAGCCAAGAGACGTTGAACGCCGTTTTATGGCATGCGAACAACTGCTTCAACGGCACAAAAGAAAGGGTTTTTTGCATCGAATTGTGACTGGCGATGAAAAGTGGGTCCATTACGACAATCCAAAACGTCGGGCAACGTATGGATACCCTGGCCATGCTTCAACATCGACGTCGGCGCAGAATATTCATGGCCTGAAGGTTATGCTGTGTATCTGGTGGGACCAGCTGGGTGTTGTGTATTATGAGCTACTGAAACCGAATGAAACGATTACGGGGGATGTCTACCGACGACAATTGATGCGTTTGAGCCGAGCACTGCGAGAAAAACGGCCGCAATACGCCGATAGACACGACAAAGTTATTTTGCAACATGACAATGCTCGGCCACATGTTGCACAAGTGGTCAAAACATACTTAGAAACGCTCAAATGGGATGTCCTACCCCACCCGCCGTATAGTCCAGACCTTGCGCCATCCGATTACTATCTCTTCCGATCGATGCAACATGGCCTGGCTGACCAGCACTTCCGTAATTACGATGAAGTCAAAAAATGGATCGATTCGTGGATTGCGGCAAAACCGACCGAATTTTTCACAAAGGGAATCCGTGAATTGCCAGAAAGATGGGAAAAAGTAGTAGTAAGCGATGGACAATATTTTGAATATTAAATTTGTAACCATTTTACGTCAATAAAGTTTCAAATTTCGAAAAAAAAACCGCACGAACTTATTCATAGTCCTATTACTTGCGTATATAGGATGTACCTGAGAGTGCATAAATACAACAAATCATGTTAAAAAATCGATTGTACAGTAAAAGTAGGAGTATAAGACTAAATTGCTTAAAAAGAGCCCAGGTGATGGGAGAGTATTTTTATGTAGATGTTTATGCTATTATTTACTATGCACGATCACGACAAGAATGATAGAAAGAAGATTGCGCCCATCAGAGCGTACGTGACGTCACGTTTGCTGAGTTGTGCAGTATTGCCAACCATTTGCTCTTCGCAATAAATTTAGTGCTTTTTTATACCGAAAATGCGAAAATTTAGAAGTTTCGTGATTGTTTCTTTTTTTTAATTTAAAGCTACCAACACTTTAAGTTAAAAAACAAACTATATTATTAAACAAAAAAAGGTTAAAAAAGGTCACTCTGATAAGATTTTAGTGCTAATGAAAATTTTTTTACTCTTATAAAATTTGATAATTTGAAAGTGCAAATTTAATTTTTGGCTCCATTTAAGGTTGTGCAAAAATATTAAATGCTCCTCTCTCAACTCTTCTTAAGATTGAAAACCTTTTTATACATTTTAAAAAGCCTTTGAATTTATTGAATGCGAATTAAAACCATAGAGGTGTAACCGTTTCTTCCGGTCATCAATCCTTAGTGAGACATAGGACATTAAGAGTTATATTCATTGTAAAAATAAACATCAAAATACCAGAAAATACTAAAGAAACCATACTGACATTTTTACAAAAAGAGTACCTTATCTAGTTACATAACTTCAAATATCGCAAAACAGCCGTTCCCTTAACAAAGGAGCCTCGCTTAACAAAAAAAAACTCATAAATTAAATTGTACATAAGCATAACACATTTATTTAAAGACAATTTGTCACGCATACAAAGTTCTTTAAGTGATGCAATAAAAATTTGTTGGGTTATTTTCTTTAAATGGGCATTTAAGTGCGTTTTTATATCCAAAGCTAGGCAACTCTGCAGTACCGAGAGAGAGATTTGACTGCCGAAAGCAGAAGAACACCAACAACACCGGCAATCGCGGGCAATGCCACCAGATGCTAAAAAAAGTAAAGCTAAATAAAACTGAGTGAATTATTTAACTAATTCTTAAAAAATGTATATTTTACAAAATTATAAACATGACATTTTAATTAGACAAGCTAGAAAAATGTCATGAAGAAAGAACTAAAACTCCGAGACAAAAAATAATAAAAATTAGAAAAAAAAAAATGCTAAATCAAGTTACGAAAATGGTAATCTGGCCGTACTGGAGCTAAAATCACGTAACTAGTTGTCAAATTCGCTGAGCGCAAAGTAACGGGACCACGATAGGCGCCATCTCATTATTCTTTCCATCATGCGATCACGATATATAGCATGCAAAGGTGGCGCTCATCTCGTACCCCCACGCGCTCTCACCAATCGCATCAGTCTGATGTTAAACACACAGCGATTCTATTAAATTTGCACGCAATTCAATTTAATCTGTTATTTGTGTAATTTCTTCTTCTTCTAGTATTCTTGTTCGCGGTTTCACACATCTGTACTAGTGTGACGTTGCACGAAATATATTATATGGCTCTCTGATGTGCGGAATCTGGTATTCTACAATATTATTCTTGCTACTTTATTTTTGAGTAGGGACATGTATGGAAAATGGTACATAGCATATAAGTACAAGCTAAAGATTGAGTTCAAAAGCTAGTATTTCCAATTTTGTATTTACACCAGTGTGTGTATAAGATATTAACAAAAACAGTCAGTGGGGTTGAGTTTTATATGCATTTTGGAGCTTTAAAATATGTATAATTTTTATTTTATTTATTTAAAATTTTAAAGTACTTACAATTGACCAAAATTGATATAAATTGTGAATTTCCAAACATAGTTTTGGCACTTCTTTTCCATCTTTAAACCTAATGAATAAGCAGCTACAATCTAAACCTTCTTAATTTACATCTTCAAACTACGAGTATAATAAAACTGTGGATTGAAAATATTTTGTTTCAATTTTTTTTAAAGAATGCCGAAACTTATGCAGAGAATGTTGAAAAATACCTTTGGACTATTTTTAGAAATTTTGTCTGTCTGTTTGTCTAAACTGTCAATCTTTGTATATAGATCTTGAAATTTTAGATACCAAAGGCGAAAATCAAATACATTGTTCTTGTTGTTTTTGTTCTACTGTTTGCTCAATGAGTCTTGGTTCAGGCATATTTTTGAATAGGGATGCCTCATATCTACAAAATTGAAATGAACTAAGTTGAGCGTCATTACCGAATGAGTTGGTACATGACTACTATTCGGATGTGCAAAGGTTCGAGTCTTCGTGCACGAAACATCAAATGGTAGGACAAGTTACTTTCGATAGCGGTCGCCCCTCGGTTATGAAACCATTAGTGATATTACAAAGTTTTTCCTAATACCGGTCGCTCCTCGGTAGACAGTAACAAACCTCCGATTATATTTCTGCCATGCCAAAGCTCCTTATTAACAACCTTTTGCCCTTCGAAGTCGACTTAAAGCTGTAAGTCACTCCATTTGTGGGACAACATCATAACGCAGGACGATGACCTCGGCCAAACACCTAACCGAAGTATAAAAAAAAAGAATAAATAATTGGCGCGTACACTTCTGTTAGGTGTTTGGCCGAGCTCCTCCTCCTATTTGTGGTGTGCGTCTAACCGAAGTATACGCGCCAATTATTTTTTATATAACGTAATTATTTAAAATGTCACTGTGTGTGTCTAATAGTGTGTGTAGTTGTGTAGTTTAATACAAATAATAGTAGTAATAAAATTACGACCTATCCAAACAATTTAAATTTGAACGACATACAGCAAGTTTTCCAGTTGCCACTTAATTTAATAAAAATTGATTTCTAATTTTGTCGCTAAAACACTAATCACATGACTAGTTTAAAGAAGAAAAATATTTACAAAGTATTTGGCTTTTTTCTAATACAAATGTAAAAATTTATTGAGACATGAAATAAGCATCATCTAAACACTGTTTAGCTAACTCTTCAACGCTAAGAAATGTAACCAGGACACTCGTATTACGGGAGATAGGTTATGGCTTTCCCATTTATGGCAACTGTGCGAAAAGAAACATAAAACTACTTTACTCAGCTTACCACACGGCTGTAAGCAGAAGCACCGGTGCTATGTCTAAATCACCAACAAAATATATACTGATGGAAACCAGCTCATAATTGAAGAGAGTTTATTGACGAATACTAAGAATCTTACACTTAAGCTTAAAACAGCGCTCTGTATGAAGCAGTTGTAGGCGAGCTTCAACTAAGTTATACCTTCTGCTCAAATATGAACGAGACGTTATCAATAAAACGGTCCGCGGATGACATATGGCAAAAATAAATTATTTGTTTTTTGGTAGGACTGTTATAAGCTTACATGGCAAATTTCAGCGTAATATGTCACATAGTTTGTTTTCTGTGCTACTGTAAACAAGTCAAGCTCGAGTGTGTTCTTCGAATTCTCTTTTATGACTTCAATTGTCTCAAAATGTTTTCCCCGGAGCGGCAACTTGAGCTTGGGAAACAGGAAAGAGTCACATGGAGCCATATCAGGCGAATACGGTGCTTGCGGAACGATATTAATATTACTTTTGTTCAAATAATCGCGAACAAGACGTGATGTGTGAGCTGGTGCATTATCGTGATGCAAGAACCATGACTTGTTGTCCCACAATTCCTTCCTTTTAAGACAAATGTTCTCGCGCAAACGCTTTAAAACGTCTAAATAATATTCAGCGTTAACCGGTCGGCCTTGCGAAAGGAACTCCGAGTGCACCACACCTTCGTAATCGAAAAAAACAGTCAGCATAAACTTAATTTTTGAGCGACTTTGGCGTGGTTTTTTGGGTTGATGTACGGCCCTCTTTGAACGATTTGTACCACTGGAAAACACGTGCACGCGATAGAGCAGAGTCCGCATAGGTTGTCTGCAACATTTTTAAGGCGTCTGAAGCCGAAATTTTGTTGGAATAACAAAATTTCAAACAAATTCTTTGTTCAACTTCAATTTCCATCGTTAAATTCGAAGAACACACTCGAGCTTGACTTGTTTACAGTAGCACAGAAAACAAACTATGTGACATATCACGCTGAAATTTGCCATGTAAGCTTATAACAGTCCTACCAAAAAACAAACAATTTATTTTTGCCATATGTCATCCGCGGACCGTTTTATTGATAACGTCTTGTTCATATTTGAGCAGAAGGTACTCCATGTCGGAAATCGACGATTACACTGCGCATTGCTTACGCCAAAGAGATTATTATCACTTCCGCTTCACTCCGCCGAAATGAACTGTTTCTGCCCTGATTGATGAACTAATGTAGTTTTGTATTAAGCTTAGCGAAATATGGTAAATTCACATTAGCGCCACTGTTTAACAACGTCTTTTTACAGAAGTCACGTCTCCTCTACTTCCCGAATGGAGCTTAATTTTCACTGATGGAATTGCATTATAACAACTTGAGAATTATCACGGGAGCCTTTGTTAAACCTGAAAAAAACTGGAAATCTGCAAGTTGTGCAGAGCAGAGAACGAAGCAAGGCGCATTCTTAATCATTTACTCATATCGATACGCAAATGCAAAATAATGTTGATTGACCCAATAATATGTAGTTACAGGCACTATGAATTTCAAAGAAACCTTGGAAGGAGGCGCAAGATAACAGTGCTCAATCCCCAATATAAAATAATAAACCAGCTGAAGCCACTGCAGAGCGTGGTCGGGTACACCTAGTAATAAAATAAAGGTACCCTATATAAAGTTCATTTAAGCATATCTGAGTAAAATTTAACTTTATAATTGTTTCAATCAAATTTGCAACATACGTACGTGGTTTTTTCCGCCAAAAAACTGATTTTGAACAAGCCAAGAGAAATATGTCCTGTAACGAAGGATGA
Source organism: Anastrepha ludens (assembly GCF_028408465.1). Taxonomy (NCBI): domain Eukaryota; kingdom Metazoa; phylum Arthropoda; class Insecta; order Diptera; family Tephritidae; genus Anastrepha; species Anastrepha ludens. Next base: position 42,924,169 of record NC_071500.1, on the reverse strand, counting down.
CGGTAGCTGCCTTTGAATTCGGAAAACTAGCGAAATGCATTCATGATAAATTGAAAATATCAAACTTGACGGTGTTAATATAAAATTTTACACATTCATACTGGCCTCATCGCTGAACAAGATTCGGGTCACAAAATGCGCAACTTCGGCGAGTTTTTCAAGAGCTCAACGACTGAAATTATGACGCTTTGGAAGATCGGCTGACCTCAAATTTTGAACTAGCTGTATTTTATATGCTTTCAAACCCAGCTCTTTGCGTAAAATTACCCAAGTAGTGCTGTCAGATAGGCTAAGTTGCTGAGATGGCGCCGAGTCGATTCTTCTGGGCCTTCGGCCAAACTCTCTTTCCGAACATCCGCTATATTCTTTTCACTTCGGGCTGCACGTGGTCTAATCGGAAGAGTATCCTCCAATTAAGTAAAATTATTACAGGAGATAAATCGCTCACCAAAACGACGACGCAGTAAATCATTTTTTTCGCGGGCTATATGGCAAGTAGCGCCGTCTTATTGTTGATTGTTTTTGAATGGTTGTAATGGCTGTTCTTAAATGGTCGCGGGCTTCTCCGGCTTCAGCCCAAATGCGGAAACTTTGCTTAAGCTAAAAACGTAGGACGGTTATGTGCAGGGTTTTTTAATAAGAGGTGTTATTTTGATATTCAAAGAAAAATGCTATTTTTTACAATGAGGCAAATAACCACCATGACCACGCTTACAGGACAATATCCTTTTCATGAATTGCAAAGTTGCGGCCCTATGTCCTCGATAGCCTCACGAATTCCATCTTTGAGGTCTTGAATTGATCCTGGGCTGTTGGCGTAGACTCTTTCACGTGGCTCTAAAGAAAAAAGTCACAAACTGTTAAGGGGTAACACCACTGTAGGAATTTCAAAAAATTGATTTTTTTTTTATAAGCTTAAAAAATTCTTTGAACCTTTTAAAATACAGAACAAAAAGTTTTATACGTTACCGAAGTTCATTTCATAAATATTTTAAGCTTTTAACCAAGCGTTAGTGACTGCTACCTAACGACTTCTCCAAATTTCCAAACTTTAAACGCGTTTTTCTCAAAACACGTTTTCTGAAATTGGCACGCAGCATAACTCAAACAATTTTAAATATTTTTAATCAGGTTTTCCACTACGTCTGTATAATAACCTTCTTAAGAGAAGAGCGTAGGGGATTTTCGATAGATTAACTTAAACGATTGTTATAATTATTTAAGTCCGGGTTTTTTAGTCCAAAATAGAGTTTTTTCCTTCAAATGCTTGCTAATTCCACAAAAATAAATGTTTTTTAAATCGCCTACGTGTTTCTCTAGCTATTCTTATCTAGATTAAGAAAAAAAATGCTTCTTTGTTCCAGATTAAAATTTGCGCCCTCTATGCTGCGTGCCGCGGAGCTCCTTCAAGAGAAACCACATTACAAAAATGTCTCCAATGCGGCCATTTTGTAAAATTTTTCGATCAAACTTTGTAGTTTTGTATTTTAGTATATAAGTAATAACTTCCCAAATCAGAGTGATTGTTTTTCCTTTCCTTCTATACAAAAAAATTCTTTAAAAATCGTGTTTATTTTACGCGTGTACAGTGGTGTCACCCCTTAAGTCACAACATCTCGGTGGCCAAATGTGATCACCTCTTCGAGAGATAACACGGTCCGGAAACTTTTCCCGTCAAAGTTCAATGGCTTCGCTGCTTGTGTGGCACGTAGCGCTGTCTTGTTGAAAATAAACGTCGTCCAGATCAATACCCTCCAATTACAGCCATAAAAAATCGTTACTCATCTCTCGATAGCGCAATCCATTCACCTCTAACACCTGTTAATGGGAAATCCTTTACACCAAATGCGCGAGATGAACACTCTTCACATAGCGTAGATTTTTGTGATCCAATTTGTAAAACGATTCTTAAGGGGAGCCTGCTTTAGAGGCTTCCAAAAATCGATTTTTTCGTGGATTTTTTTGGGAAGGAGAGAAATATTCGATGAAAACGAAAATTTCTGGTTTTATTTTCATATATTTCAACAGTCTTCTCAAATTTTTGCATTAAAATATGTGTCATATTATGCCTGGTACAAGCATTTTGCCGGGGCGCCTCGAGTGTGCATGCGTCGTGCGGCGGGAAAGATGCAGGTCGCAATTTTCATCTGAAACCGAAAACCCAAAAGTTTTTATTTTGGTATAGTACAGCTAGTTAAACCAAGAAAACTAAACAAAAAGTGAGAAATTCAACAATTTTTCGCTAATTAAAAAAATAATTGTTTTTTTTGGAAAAACAAATTCACTTTAGATTGTTTAAAAAGTGGGTTAATCATAACTTTTTTAAGGTTTTTTAGCTTCAACTAGAAGAGAATTTAGTGCCGAATACAATCAATGCTATTTCGTTTCGATAGGACGTTTAACTTCTTCCATATCTTTTCCGCCAATTAGGAAAAATCGCAAAAATAAAAAACCGAGAAATCGCACCTCGAGCGATCCGACCGCTCGTATACCTGCTCGACGCTTGCTCACAATTTCTTCTGTAACTCCGAAAATATTTTGAATTTGCTTTTCAAATTTGGAGGACACATTCGTAGATAGTTTGGGAAGACATTTATGCAAAAAAAACAAAAAAACAAAAAAAAAAAACGAGTTTTGGAAGCCTCTAAAGCAGGCTCCCCCCTTAAACGTTGTTGAGGCGTAAGTCTTTCCATGAAGAAATGTCAATGAATACTGAAAAAAATTATGTACATACTTAGTTTGGCAATGGTAAAAAAACCGTATTAAAAAAAGTACATCCAATCTGATCACCCATTTTAAAATTGTTAGATGAGTTTTACGATGCGGTGCCAGTATTGTCGCCAAGAGCATTTGTAATTTTCTCAATCGACTTTAGTAAACCGCTTATTATGTAATTTCAGCAATTTTCAACAAAGTGTTGAAACAAAAGCTGCTTACAGTCCACTGCCCAGATTATCTATGCGAACTTTTGACCTTTCCGCCAATAGGAGTTTATGCATTTATGCATTAAATAAAGTGATGCAGCTGAATGTTCAAAATGTTTCAGAGAAAATAAAGTAAAATATAAAGAAGAAGAAGACTGACAATTACTTTTAGTAAAAGAAGTAAAAAATAACAGAATGAAAATCTGTTTCATTTATATGTTGCAATGCACTTCCGGTTCACGCACATATTTTCTTGCATTTATACCAATCGAACAGACGCGTAATGTACGAGTACTGATTCTGAATGGTTTATCTCTTACTTGTGGGATTTGCATAATGTAGTGGATTATTTTTACAGGATTTGTAAAATTGCATATTAAGCCCATCACAGCGACGATTTCTCTAGCTTCGCTTGCCATTTCATGCTTTGCTTCTGTACTTGTTTGTATTTAACTGTTGTGTTTTGCTCCAAGAGTATCGAGGACTGTAGCCAACGCTCGTATCGACGATGCCTGATGATCGAGGTCACGAGCTGGCGTCACATAAGCTGAATGCAGCCATGGCATATTGGCGGGAACAAAGGAAACATTTTGAAAAATCGTAGAAAACTAGTAGAAAAAAGTTAGTGTGTATGTAAAAGTTTTCATGCTGCACTCAAATATTGTTTTACTTGCTTTACTTGGCAGCACTTACTATTTACCCTTCTCCATGTTCATCACTTTTGAGGACTCGCTGCTCACTCTCCTTTAGCAGCTGTTGGCACAAACTGCGAGTTGTTACTTTTCGAAGTTTTTTATGTCCTTGTAGTAAACTTAATATTTTTCAACGTTTTTTATTTTTGCTATGTCCTGTTATTGAAGGATTTATTGAAGTTTCAATTCGAAAGGATTAACGATGAATTATGCTCTTGCAAGATGAAATATAGAAAAAAAAAACAGATTAAAACAAAGTTTTCATAAATATGCTAGTACGAGTATATGTGTATGATTATAAACAACATTTAAAAGTTTTAGGTAAGTATAACTTTGGAAAAGAGGAAAATAAAGTAAACTTTTGTAACAGAAAATAAAGTTTAAGTAATCATAACATTCGCAAAGCTTCTTTTTCCCCAAACTATACAAATCTAATTAAATGTAGAAAACTGGTAGTAGCTTTTTTAATCTCAGGCGAATTGACGTTAATTGAAAACCCTAAACCAATCTGCACTCAAGTCATTTGAACGTGGAGTAAGCCGAATTTTCAGGAGGGCATGCAATACTTAAAAGGGTGGCTTCGAATAACATACAAAATCAAGCTCAACATTCCAAAACATTTTCTGTGCGGTAAGAGTGTGGTTTTTCACGAAAATTAATCGAAATTAGATTGGTAGTTCTACAGATATTAAAACTGTAATATACGAGGTGTGTTCAAAAAGTATCGCGAATTTTGAATTTGCTCAGGTTACGTATATTCGAATTTGGATTTTTTTGTGGCGATATGTTGGTACTCATGTCTCTCACTCATGCCGACAAGTTATTGATGGATCAAAGAATCTGTATCAAATTTTGTGTGAAAAACGAAATAAAGTGCGCGGATGCATTCCGAATGTTAACTGTGTCATACGGAGAAGCCACTTTGGACCAAAGCAACGTTTACCGGTGGTACAAAATGTTCTCAGAAGGCTGAGAAAATGTGAACGACGAAAAGCGTGCCGGTGCCGAACGCCCGAGCACTTCAACAACAGATAAAAAATTGATGAAGTGAAGAAAATGGTATTGGCCAAACGTCGAATCACCGTTAGAGAAGTTGCTGAGGACCTAGACATATCGATTGGCTCGTGCCATTCGATTTTTTTCAATGATTTGGGCATGAGACGGGTCGTTGCAAAATTCGTACCAAAACTGCTCAATTTCGACCACAAGCAGCATTGTATTAACATTGCTAATGAGATGTTGGACCCTGTCCGCGACGACCCAAATTTGCTCCAGAGGGTCATAACTGGTGACGAATCGTGTGTTTATGGTTATCACATGGAAACCAAAGGTCAATCATATCAATGGAAGCTACCGCATGAACCAAGACCGAAAAAAGCGCGCCAAGTTCGGTCGAATGTAAAAGTTTTGCTTACCGTTTTCTTCGATTGCAGGGGCGTTGTGCATCATGAGTTCTTGTCACAGGGTAAAACGACTTTTTGGCCAAAAACAACACACTGATGATATCATCGTCACCGTCATTCCTCAGATCTGAGCCTCTGTGACTTTTTGTTGTTACCGAAACTGAAGAGGACCATGAAAGGACGACGCTACGCTACGATTGACGAGATAAGGACGGCACCGAAGGAGGAGCTGAACAGGATAAAAATAATTATTGTTTGAAGTGCTTCGAAGATTGGAAAAAACGTTGGCACAAGTGTATAATATCTCGTGGGGATTACTTTCAAGGGGACAAAATAGATATTAATGAATAAATAAATAATTTTGAAGAATCACAAAACTCGCGATACTTTTTGAACACACCTCGTATATATAATAATATATATATTTTTTTTTTTGGTGACCTGAATGCCTTTCCATATGTTACCTAAACTCCGTAACTTGGCAATTATTCATAAATTTGTGCACTGCACTAGAAGCGGCAGTTGGTCACTAGACCATCCCACTTTATTTGCTATTCCTTGTTAAGACATTTTGTTTTAAGTGCAAGTCCATTGATCTGGCTGATGCTTATATCCCTAAGGTCATCAGTATCATTTAACAATGCGGAATAAACTAATACAACTCAGAAATTTTTTAGAATGTTTTTATACTCTTTGTGTAAAGAAATATGTACTTATAATATCTCTTATCAAATTTTACATATAAATATAAATAAATCTATTAGTACCTTAAAAATAAAAATTTAATGTAATTGTATATTTTAATACCACGGGCCAAATGGGTGGATGCGTGACTACCATTCGGGAGTGCATAGGTTTGAATCTCCCGAGTGCATTTTTACATGAAAAGGCTTCTCATAAAAAATATCTTCGAAGTCGTTTATGGAGCAACATCAAAGCGCACGCCACAAATGGGAGGAGAAGTTCGGCTAAACACCTAACAGAAGTGTACGCGCCAATTATTTCTTTTTTATTATCTCCGTATGTTTATAATTCTTGTAAATGGCATCGTACAACAACCATATTTGACAATTGTGAACTAAACTGCTGAATATACAAACAGTCAATCAATGGGCTGCGTAAATGTGAAAATAAAGATTTCCATCACTAAAAATTTTTTTCTTTTTTTTTGTATTTTGTAGAAAAGCGAATAAAAATTAAAAAAGATTGAATGATTAAGTTTGAGCCACCTTGTTTTCTAACAACTTCACGTTTGTTTTTTCCCTTCTTTCTCGTAATATTGAAACATGCATCTGAGTGAATTAATGACACATTCATCACATCCTAATTAGTGTTCCCACTGGAATATTTTCTTGACTGGTTCAGGATAAAAGTTAGAGGGGAACTTATGTGTATGCTTGACCGTTAGTCATAAAAATTGAATTGTTGAAGTTAAACTGCTGCATACTTGCGACTTACATAAGCAAAACCTTGTTTCTACAATAGAACAGGTCTCTCTCCACATTATTACGAGAAAATAGGTATCATCATCAGCCTTCGTTTCGCAGTCTTTGGCAGACCCTAGCATTCGCAGCTACATTACTCTATTTATCTCGATCATTAGTCACCTCCTTCCTATTGGCAACGCTCATTGACCCTCGATCATTTACGACAGAATCCAGCCACCTTTTCTAAGGTGCTCCTCTGCTCCTTTTGCCCACCGGGGTTTCGTGTTCCACTACGTTAGTAGCTCGGTCTTTTGGCATTCTGCTAGACTTTATTCGTTAACATTTTATATAGCTCACTGTTATTTCTCCTTCTTTAAGTATATCGAGCTCTTGGTTATATTTTATTCGATACACGTCATCTGCTATGCAGAGTATACCATATATTTTTTTGAGTATTTGCAGGAAATGTGTACTGACGGTTAGAAAATGATGCATTTAAAATACAGCTTCCGCTGGTTCAACTGAAAATTCCGGTAAATTTTATTCAAATATCTTTTAGTGTAAAGTTTTTAAAATATTATTTTGTTGCTGTTGTAACAGCATACAAGACTCCCTACAAATTTTTGAGGAAATCTACGAAGTGCCAATTCTTGACCGAATATATATATATTACATTCGTATCGTTCCAGTAAAGTACATCCGACCGATGGGGGGAAAAATAGATTATTCTTCACCTTTGAAGGTATGTCAGTGCCTTCGAAGTGATCCAAAAGAATGGCAAATGAGGAATGACTACCATAACCAGTGTAAGAAGGTGCAGGGTTTATGCGGTTCCAATCATGGAACACTCTGAAGGCTCTGCTTCTATAACTTGTAAGTCAATAGTTGACGCGTTGTTACCGAAATGTGGTCTGATTTACAGTTAAAAAAAAAATGGCACGTACACTTCTGTTAGGTGTATGGCCGAGCTCCTCCACAAATGGAGGAACCTACAGTTTTAAGCCGACTCCGAACGGTAAATTATTTTTTCTGAGGAACGTTTTCATAGCAGAAATACACTCGGAGTTTTGCCGTTACCTGCCGAGGCGCGACCGCTATTAGAAAAAAAACTTTTTGAATTTAATGTTTCATGCACAGAGATTCGAACCTACGCACCAATCCATTCGGCTATGGCGGCTACAGTGCTTAATCCGTCTGATCGAAATTTATATACCCGCGCACATTTTAATACAATATAATTTGGACAGTTTGGCTGTTCATATTTTAATTTTCGTTTGCATTATCGTGGCCACGGACAGACATGGCTAAATTAAAATCTCTCAGCATTCTGAGCAGTTTGTATAAATGCTCATATGTCTTTCTCGACTCCTTTACGTTGTTACATTTAACTGTTAAAGTGCACTAATGCGCCCGGGTATAAAAATTGTACTTTCTACATGTATGTATGTATTATGCCTATATTTATACATATTTGACTGTAAAAATTCATTTTTGTTTAAGCCACTAAACTTTTTAAAGTTTCTGCTTTTGATTTATTAAAGGAATGCAGAAGTTTTAAGTATCGAACAGTTAACTACGCTGAAGTAAAAGTGACTCCAGAATATTATGCACTTTACTTTACAGCGAAACTTAAGAACTTTTCTCATATAACTTTCAATAAATAGCGTCAAAGTGACATAAATAGAAGATCCGCGACGACATCAGTGGTATGTATACATATACATATACATATGTACATGAAAATGTGTGTGTACAAGCAAGGGTCCAAACCTTTTTTATATCCATGCGCACTTGTACTCGTACTTATATTAGATTAATGCAGGGCATGTTTGTGCCAAAAAAGGCGAAGTCGGTCGGTAATCACGCCCATAAATAGACTGATATATCTGTTATAAACAACTGTTATAAACAACTTAATCAAATTTGGTACAAATTATGAATAGCAAAAAAGAAATACAACACACGCCAACTTTACGATAAATGCGTGTGTCTCGATAACGACTTATATAACTCGCTCCCTTCATATAGATCCGACACAAATAGGTATTATTTAGATAAGATCAAGACGTCATCCACACCTCTGAAGAACAGATACTCTTTTCAGCCGCTCGCTTCCAGACAGAAAAAAGCCATGCCACAGAACCAGCATGAGATGCAAGAGTCAATTATTATTGTTATTATTGATTATATTTGTGTGCAATTTATTGCAGAGAATTCCTTCGAGCAGGTGCAATGGTCGTTTTGAAGTTCGAAACGTTGGCTTTTAATTATTCTTGGTTCACTTGAGCTTTATGAGATGGTGGCGAGTCCTGTTGAAACGTCTATGGTCTGCCCACCGAAATGTTTGTCTGCCCCCGGCTTCAAACCAGAATACTTCTCAATAATATTTCGCTTTTACCTAGAAGCTAGGCTCCAGTTAACGAATTGCTCAATTAGAAAAACTTTTTCGTCAGAAAGAAAATACAATGTTCGGAAATTGACCGCTTTCTTCCAAGCGAAGCAACACTTTCGCTCTCTGAAGTCTGACTTGTTCCTGCTTTGGTGTGAGATCAAGCGACTTTTGGATCTTGTAAGGCTTGACTTTGAAATCATACTACGGATACTACGGTCAGATATTTTCATTTTATTGCCACTTCACCGGGGATTTCGCTCAAGTCGCTTTTTCACGTTTTGAACCATTTCACGTGACGGTGCAGTATTTTGATGACCACCTCCAACCTCCATGACGTTTTGCGATGCTACTAGTATCATGACAACGAGTAGTGGGTGCGATAATAAAAAAAAAATTTATAATATAACTTTAAGGTGCTCCAGCTCTCGAAAAATCGTTGGTTGTGATCTTCCAGGCAAATATAATGCAATCAGACTATTACGTTGAAATCCATTACAGATATTCTTTTTTCGCGTTTATAATATATATATATATATAATTGGCCCGTACACCCTTTTTGGGGTGTTTGGCCGAGCTCCTCCTCCTATTTGTGGTGTGCGTCTTGGTGTTGTTCCACAAATGGAGGGACCTACAGTTTCAAGCCGACGGCAGATATTTTTATGGCAGAAATACACTCGGAGGTTTGCCATTGCCTGCCAAGGGGCGACCGGTTTTAAAAAAATGTTTTTCTGTTGGTAATCACGCACCAACCCATTCGGCTACGGTGGCCGCCTTTTTCGCGTTTACTCTCGGCAAAATGCTTCCGTGCGCTTGTAAAAAATACTCTGGACTGTCATTTAGCCAAATACAGCTGTTCATCAGCTGCGCGAGCGGTCTGAAGTTGATTACACTTCGAGGGTCTGGCCCTGTAAAATGTGACAGAGTGGGCTTGCCAACTTTCACTGGGTACTACACGGGACATTTTATTATTCGTTATCATTAATGAAGTATCTGACGTTTTTGAGAACTGAATGATAAAATTCCAGAACGCATTCTCTGTGAATATATAGCCCTCGCAAGGCGAAGATTCGTACACGTAGGTGGTACGCCTCTAAATTCATTAGCGATATGGAATAAAAAGCCTGATGTGTACTCAAATTCACTCCATTGGAAGATCTATAACACGGTGTGACAAAAAAAAAAATTAAATATACTTTTATGGAGACCTAGTACAACTTGTAGGTATAGTAAAACTAAGAAACATGGTATAGGAGAAATTTCCAATACACCCCCAAAATCTCATTTTATGGCCATAAAACCGTTTTTCAGTAGGTTGATGTGAACAATCACTCCTAACTTCGCCAATTTCCATCCGATTTCGAATTTGTTTTTTTAGTTCGAAAGAACAAAAACAAGCCTTTTTGACAGTGTGTTGACATTTTTTCTGAAATGACAACTGACGAGACGGTAGACGGAAGTATTTGGAATTTTTTTATTTTTTCTCTATTTTTTCAACTTTGACATAATTTTTACGATATTATCCGATATTGAGGATTTTTTTTAGTACACTGCTGTTATAGTAAATTTAATTTTGCGTCAAATGAGCTATATTTGACTGTAATTGAATTAAAATTAAAAGAGTTGTGTGAGTTATAAGATTTTTTTTTTTTTTTACTAATTTGGTATGTAGGTATAACTTACGCTAAATGGGAATAAGGACGTGTTTTGATGCGTTATTATAGATACGTAATATTGATTGGAGTGTATATGTATACATAAGAGTACACTGTACTGCATACAACAGAACTGGTTAGAACTTACGAAAATATCTGACATATTATAGCACATTTTTTTCAATGGAAATATGAAAAAGCTCCCAAGTGTACCAAAGTTCACACTGTACATTGATTAACAAAAGACGTTTGTTATTATAATTTAACCTTATTAAAACGTCAAAGTTTTATTGTTTGTTTCATTGAAATTCAAGAGATATAAATCAAAACGTTGCCAGAAAAGTCGAATTTCTCAATATTCTCCGATGATGTGGCATCATCAGCCTTATCATAAACCAGATGATTGTTATTTTTGTAAAACGGACGTAAACGGTCATCATTATAAAACTCGAAAGCACATAAAGTATGCTGATGTTGCAACTGTTAAGAACCCCTTAGTCTTGGACGATATGATTGACTCAACTGCAAGTCATGAACTGAAGGAAGTTCAACTCATTGCTGATGATGATCAAACTGATAACAATAAACCTGATGATGAAGAGTACTTTCCGTTTGGTTCTAAGTCTTCAGAACGACACATTGTATCAAATTCAGATTTTCAGGATCTTTCTCGTGATTTACTTCTATCGGGAAGACAATCTGAAATGCTCGCTTCTCGATTTAAACAATGGAATTTAGTTGATGACGACTTCAGATGAATGATGATGATCGAATTTCTTACAGAGAAGTATTCAAAACTGATGAAGAGAATGACAAGTGTACCGTACCATACTAAACTCCAAAGGGCCGTTTCCACTGCATTTTTAAGTTTGGAACCAGTTCCGCTGTGTACTGCACCGTACCGCACCGTACCATACCGTACAGTGCTGCACTGCACAATACTCCAATAAATATTATGTGTTTGTAATGACACTTGTTATCATTTTCATGCTTCGATGCCTACATACCAAATTAGTACAAAATAAAAATAAAATCTTAAAACTCACACAACTCTATTAATTTTAATTCAATTACAGTCAAATATTAAATTTACGCAAAATTAAATTTACTATAACAGTAGTGTACTAAAAAAAATCCTCACTAACGGATAATATCGTAAAAATTATGTCAAAGTTGAAAAAATAGAGAAAAAATAAAAAAAATCCAAATACTTCCGTCTACAGTCTCGTCAGTTGTCATTTCAGAAAAATTGTCAACACACTGTCAAAAAGGCTTGTTTTTGTTCTTTCGAACTAAAAAAACAAATTCGAAATCGGATGGAAATTGGCGAAGTTAGGAGTGATTGTTCACATCAACCTACTGAAAAACGGTTTTATGTCCATAAAATGAGATTTTGGGGGTGTATTGGAAATTTCTCCTATACCATGTTTCTTAGTTTTACTATACCTACAAGTTGTACTAGGTCTCTATAAAAGTATATTTTCACTGTCGCACAGTGTAATTTTTACAAATTGTGTCGCACCTCAATCATATTTGACACTTGTGAGCTATACAGCAACAGTATACAAACAGACGAGTAAAAGTCAAAATAAAGATTTCCATAACTCTAAAAAGTTTTCTTTTTTACTTTACAAAAAAGTTATTCACAGACAATATTGGATGATTAATTTTGTGCCACCAAGTAGCTAGCCTTATGTTATTCAAGATATGGCTGGTTGCTCTTATTTTTGGAAAGCATAACTTTCAATTTTCCCAAATACAATCTTCGGGTCTCTTACCTATTTTATTTAGCAAAAATCAAGAAAAGGATTAGTTCAAATGTTCTTTTGCAGAGATCTAAGCGATAATTTTATATTTTATGCGAAAGTATCGCGACTGATTTTTTCTGGGAAAATAGTGTTTTTAAATCTTCTTCGTACAAATTTATAATCAAAGAATATTTATTAGCAATAATAAAAGTATTCCCCTTCTAGTCTATAAAAATTATTTCTCACAAACACTTATAAATACATAAATTTAGTGACAATGCGCTTCCTAAATTTTAATTTAGTTAACAAATTAACCACACAGCAAAAATACTAACTGGTTGCAACTGCGTTGATGGCAATTTAAATTTTCCAAATTTATACTGGCATGAAATTATTGGCACAATTTGTTTAGAAACAGCGAGAAATCACGCACCAGCCAAGAGTACACACAACAACAGTTAAAGTACATGTGCATTAGGGTGCAACATTTTTCGAACAAATACAAAAAATTGGCGCTGTTCTTCTATCTCAGTTGCAAAAGTAAATAAATATTAAGACTTTGATAAAAATATTTCGGAAAAATTTTAATATTTATGATGAACGGATTTGAAAGTACCTCCAGAAATATATTATTTTGATTTAGTTGATAAAATTTGTAAACATTTTTCACAGCCTTTTAAACTAAAACTTTTTTATTACTAAAGCAGTTTTTTTGTGAATTGGTCCAACTCACCTGAATCTTGATATTATTCGGACAGTTTTGGCTCAAAACTTATAGTAAAATATAATAAACTTATACTCCGATGGAAAAACCGAAACTTTTTTTATTGAGGCACCCTAATATGCACTTATGTGCTGATATGCATAAAAATGTTGGAAGTTCTTTTGTTGATAACCAACAGTAAAACGAACTGGTTTAGAATCGGTGCAAAACTAACAGAAAACTACTTCAGTAGCGGTCTGTAAGGGTTCAGGAATTCTTCTATCTACTTTTGCATGACGATGATAATCTATGATTTTCGCCCTCTGCAGAACTACGGAACGTATTCGGAACCTATTCCATTTCAGTCAATTCATTAAAACAAATTGTGGTGACACTCAGAAGGTCTGTGTTCGATTTAGGGAACGTTTATATAAACTTCTTATTTTATTTGCTATTTTCTTCGTTTTATTGTTTCAAACATGTTTGACCCCAACGTAGCTTAGGAAGTAATTAAATTTCAAATTCAACATTACATACAGAAAAAATGTCGAAGTCATATCAGCATATAATGCAAGTAATAATAAAATGTAATGTTAAAAAGAGAAATTAAATACGAAATTCAAGTCTTAGAAAGAAATGCATGCAGCTGTTGCAGATTTTGGTTTTTGATGTCTAGGAACTGATATTTAAAAACTGCGAGCCAGTGAGGAATGAATTGTGGTAAATTTTTGTCCTATTTGTTGTGACAGAGCTAAGCGTACCGAGCGGCTCCAATTCAAGTGAAAAAGTTCCTCATATAAACAATTTGCTATTCGGCAAGAATCAGCTTAAAATTGTAGATCCCTCCATTTGTGGAACATCATCAAGGCGTATGCCACAAATAGTAGGAAGAGCTTGGTCAAATACCTAAAATAAGTTTGGACTAAAAATACCCAAAGCTCATTTAAATGGTGTTTAGCTCATTAAAAACAGGGGGAAATTATCCTTTTTCTCTCACTTGAAGAAGCTTCTTAAAAAACCATTTGACCTTCGAGAGTCACTTTAAAACTATAAAGCAGAGTAATGTGAAAATGTACACATGTACAAAGTTGGAGGAGGAACGCGGCCAAACATCTAATGGAGGCAGTATGATTCAATTATATGTATGTATGTACATCCATATGAATATTAAAATTTTTATTCAACACGATAATGGGACTCAAGTACTCGGTTCAAGAAAAGATCGCTTTAAAGCTGTCGACTAAAAAATACGGGTATCAGATATTAAAAGCCTCTCATTTGATTATTCTTACCGAAATTCATGCGCCTACGCTACCGTAAAACTTAACCCCAACTGTTCCATCCTACGTCCAATTCACACTCATTTGGATCCAGTCCGAAAATGCCCATTCATTTAGTAGCCATTGCCAATTTTTACTGCAGGGTTGCTTCTATTCACAGAAATGTACATGCATGTCAATCCTATCCTATATTTGTTTGTATGCGGCAAGGAAACCTACCAATCCAACTTGTCAGTTCGCTAACACAATAATAATCCTGGGTGCTATGAGGCCAATGACCTCCCTTAGCAGCGAGTGTTGGCATGAGAAATTATTGTTCTTTGGCATATTGGCACAAAATAGTTGACTGGTTCAGGGTAGCTAGGCAGAATGAAAGAAAATGGCTTTTAAATCGCTGATAATGTACTTATGTACATATATACATATGATACAAACAAGCATGCAAGCCAGTAGTTGTATGTAAGAAATGATAGACACAAACTGCCAAGCCTTTTTCATGTCGTATTTCATAGCAGATGAGCCCAGTCATTAGAATGATGAGAATATCTACTGGTATGCAATATGAAAGGAGTTCTTTGCTTCAGCGCGCGTACTAATATTGTAATATAGAGCTAATGAAGTCGTGAGGCGGATTTATTATTGTTATTATTTATTCAATCATTCATCAGTTAAAGTACAACTCAAATATACTGTGGGCAAAAAGTAAGGTGAATTTGGTTGTAAAATGAAAAATCTTTATTTATTCTTGTAAATCAATTGCATTCCCTTCATAATAATCCCCTCTCGATGAGATACACTTATGCTAACGATTTTTCCAGTCCCCGAAACATGCCAAATAGTCCATTTCCGGTATAGCCATCAGCACCTTCTTCGATTCAGCTTTTATCGCCTCAATCGACTCGAAACGCGTTCCCCGGAGTGGTCTCTTGAGTTTTGGAAAAAGCCAGAAGTCACACGGAGCCAAATCAGGCGAATATGGTGGTTGCGGAACGATATGCGTGGAATTTTTGGCGAAATGGTCACGAAGAACGAATGCAGTGTGAGACGGTGCATAATTCTGGACTTTTTAGACGAATTGCTTCACGTAACCGACGCATAACGCTCAAATAATATTCCTTGGCCAGGTGGAAGGAATTTATAGTGCACCACACCACGAAAATCGATAAAAACTATCATAATGACTTTTATTTTTGAACGACTTTGACGTGCTCTTTTCGTTCTGGTCTCGCCTTTAGCACGATATTCGCTAGATTGGTCGGTTGTTTCAGGGTCGTAAGCATAAATCCAAGTCTCATCTCCCGTAGTGATGCATTTGAGCTTGTCCTGGTAGTCTAAAAGCATTTTTTCACACACATTAACGCGACGATTCACAGATCCTTCTGATATTCCAATCATATCAGTAAGGTTTTTAAAAGTCAACCGACGATTTTTGAGCACTAACTCCTTCACTTTATTGACATGTTGGTCATCTGTTGACGTCGATGGTCGTCCGGAGCGCTCCAAGCCATCAACACGTTCTCGACCCTCTTTGAAGTCTTTGTACCACTCATACACATTTTTCTGCGACATGGTCGAATCACCAAATGCCTTCTGCAACATGCTAAACGTTTCCGCAGCCGAAATTTCATTCCGCAAACAAAATTTGATGGCACTTCTCTGCTCAATCAAATCAGACATTGTAAAAATCGAAAAATGCACTCTTGGTCGTTTGGTAAACACAAGCGTAAATATATTACTGATAATGACATTCACATGAAAGGTTGCCCAGATGTTATTAACAGTGCTGCCAACTCATGAAAAACTACATAACTACAGCGAAATTTTAATCCCGCGAAGTTTGACAAATAAATTCACCATACTTTTTGCCCACAGTTAGTACGAAAGAGATGCGTTAGTCACAATTCTAAAAGTGTATCTACAGATTAGGTTTTGTCTTTGAAGTCTCTCGTGAGTTAGAGCATTAAAAAAGCAAATATTTTCCTGGAGACATCACAAGTGAGCCTAAAAGAAACTTTGGCTAAAAAAGATGTTCAAAGCAATTTTAGAAAGGAAACGACAAGCAAAGTAGAATTCGAGAACATTTTATATTCTATAATAATGCCTGAAACCCCCATTTTCTTATTTTTTGACAAAAAATGTTTTCTTTCTTTAAAGAGGGAGTATAGATAAAGCAAGTAGAGGATAGACCTTCCGGCCTTAGCCACCTCGAAGACGAGAAAAAAAGATTCACGGGAGAAAAATTCTGCGGCAGATTTGGACTTTCCACCTTGGCGATGGCGAATAGCGCAGACGATGGTGCAAGGAACTGTATGACCTTTACGACGACAGAAACATAGCGCAGCGAATAAAGAATAAACTGCTACGCTGGCTGGCTCATGCCGTCCGAATGGATACAAACGCTCCGCTCTAAAAGTATTCGATGCGGTACCAGCTGATGGTAGCAGAGGAAGGCGAAGGTCTGATCTGCGTTGTAAAGATCAGGTAGAGAAGGACTTGGTTTCACTTGGTGTATCCAACTGGCGCCGGTTAGCACGTGAAAGAAATGGCTCGCTTTATTAAACTCGGTCAAAATCGTCCGCGGTCCGGTAATCGAACTAATCTAGAAGAAGAAGTCACCATCAAACTGTTGAAATGGAGAAAATTTTCGATACACTTTTCGAAAAAACAAAAAATTGTCTGATCTTTTTTCGCTTTTATTTCTTTAGATCACAAACACAGATATAGAGTTAACACACCAGAATAACAATGACAGTTTCTCCAATTTGTTACCTTTCAGCAACTGCCAGAATTACAGAGGACATCAACAACGGTTCAGTTCTGAATACGTAAGGCGAACTTCTCCGTGATCTCGCTTGTCATCAAAGAAGAAAATTTTTAACCCAGCGGGTATGACACCAAGCACAATTGTGACTATTGAAGTGAACACAGTCCACAAGGGTACATCTGATGTGATCAATCCGTAGTATAGAGCAATGTTCACTGACGTTCTGTGATCAGAATTCGTCAACATTGATATATCACCAAGATGACGCTACATATTATACAAGCAGCACAACGTTCAAAGTTGTCAAGGAGAAATTTTACGACCACGCCATTTCACAGTCAGCGAGTGTTCATAAATTGGCAACTTGACAATTCTCTATTATTTTCTCTGAGGATATGTTAAACCCTTAGCCTACACTTGTCAACCAACCGCTTTGGACGAAATCAGGGCCAAAGACGGCTTTGTGCCGATCTAACTTCGCATAGATTGCACCAATGCATTGGAAATTTGAGCCACCGGTTGCATTAATGCCAGCACAGCCAAGATTGATATTTGATGAAGTAATATGTCATACATAATTGCAAACATAGTGTCCACATAAAGCCAGAGTCGATTTGATATCTCGTAATGTTTTTGATTTATTTAAATTTATTTTCCAATTGGAAGGTAAATAAAGGTAATGTAGAGAGTCCTTCAAAAGACTCGCCTAGGTGTTGTTTTAAATTAAAACATGAAACAATTTAGATTCTTTCAGGTTTCACTATTTGTATTCAAAATATTGTTCTTAAGCAATTATATGTGAAGAATGACAGCATTTAAAGTTCCACCATGAGCACGTTTACAGATAAAATCCACTAAACATTCGGTTCATAAATGACTAATTGTTGAGAACGTCGAGATATCGATGTTGAAGGTTTTTCACCAACAGCAGCAATACTCTGAAAAGACTATCCAGTTTTTGATCTGCCAGTCCATTTTTCCGTCCTCGAGAGAACCAGTTTCTTCACCGATTCATTCGTATGATTATTTCTACCAGAAAAATCACTTAATTTTTAAGGATCGACCTTTTTCATCATAAATTTCAAAAATTTTCAAGCGTTGTGCCATCGTGTAAAATTGTATATCTATCGACTTCATAAATGTCAAAGATGAATTATTCACTACTGACATCAAAGTGTCACTTCCGAAAGACACTTTACAATGTTGTACTATTGTGTGGGTATCTTGAGACCTTATTGAGTGAAATAAAAAAAAAAAAACTTTGAAATTTGTTCGCCACTGGTTTCGATGGATATCCAATGGACTAAATACGAGAAGTCGTATATTGCGTTGAATAATATGATGCGAAGGAATTTTTAATAGGAACTGGTCAATGTTGACCACCTGTGAATTTTTTTAATTAGTCCTTGGTACCAATCTTCAGCAATGGAAATGTTGTGAAACGATGCGAGTTTTGTGTTAATAAGCAACTGCCAGATGTGGCACGACTCGAATTTACACGAGGTTCACCTGTTAAAAAGCCTACCCACATATTTGCCGTATTTCGGACCGGTGCGTCATTGGTCGATACTTCCCCGAGAACTATGCTAATCGGGCCATCAATCGAGCGATATGACCGTGGATGAGTTGTGGTCTCAGCAAGATGGCGCTACATATCGAACGCCACTATGAACACTCTGCATATGTGATTTAAGAGAGTCGTTGCCCATAGCGGTGGTGAGTTTATCGAGCGATTTAACGCCGCTGTACTTCTCTTTTCTGGTAGGGTATTTTGAAGAGGCAACAGAGTAATAGAAAATTAGACCGCTCATACTCATGCCGCCATGTGAAGCCGCGGCGGTCGTTCCATAATTGTATACCTGGATCTTCTAAATAAAAATAAGCTTTTTTTAATCTATTTAATTATCAATTCGCCTGTATGGGAAAACCTGTATTTCTATCTGTATGTGTCTATACATATATACATATATATTGCTCCATATCTGAACGGGCATATGTAATTTGATTTCATTAAATATCCGTTGTGCAAAACAGGATACCATTCCTAATAATAGAATACTCGTAGCACGAAATGCAGCAGCAAAAGATGTGATTGATAAAATTTCCGGATAAATAAAACCTTTTCCATGGCCATGCCATACAACTGCCATATACAGAATATGTGGGTATGCATATTTTGATGAATGTAAATCCTTTCAAGCAAAATGAAGCTATAGCCTGAAACTCTTCCTGTCGACTGCAATGCCGATACCTAATGCTCCAGGAATACTGCTTTCCTATGCGGCTATGAACGCTCTCGTTGCCTAATGTTAATGTCATTTTCGTGCACTTCAAATGCAAACTCAATTTGCTTACATCCAGATACTCGTACATTTGAGTATTATTGTTAGGTATTGAGCAAATCTTGGCGTCCTAGTGTTAAAATCACATACTCGGATGTGTAGATAAATATGCATATCGTGCCATGCCAAAATGTGATGTGCGGCGCATGCATGGCATTTTATAAGTAAGAGCTTGCAATTGGACTATGTCTTCAAAAATAGCAGTACAAATAAATATGAACGCAAAAACTCAAAACCAAACTAAAGAATACAATGAAATTTGCTGTAGTATCTAGCTTCCGGCTGTTTATTTTCTTGATTTTCTTGCCAAAACATTTTACGTTTATTTTCAGTTTGCATGTGAATATGAAATTTATTTTTGGCATTTTCTCATTGTCATTCTTGTTGTTGCATGACAGTCGAAAGCTTGGCTTTTATGTTGCTTGCAGCTTGTAAGCAATTTGTACAATAATGCGCACTAAAATGTCTAGAAATCCACAAATCACACACATACACAAATATATGTTCACATGTGATTGTACATATATCCCAGTCGAATACTCGTATTCAGTCATGCACATTCTCTAATACTCGATGACAAAGCCGTACATTTGAATTACAACGAATAGCATAAAATTGTCCACTATTGGACACCAATTTGCAGGTACTCCTTTTCGCTTACGACACATTCAAGCACATGTCTACTTGAGTGGATTTGTGTACTGTCACACATCCATACACAACACATAGCATTTCTTGTGACATTCTAATGAAAAATGCTGTCCAAAATTTCTGGAAAATCAAAACCTACCTCCCTGACTCAATTTTTAACTCCTCCTTCACCTATTCCTACTACATTCATCCACATAGTTGGTGACTAATAGCCTTGGCCGCTGTATATACACTCCAATTTGCGTCCGAGGATGCGAATTCTCGCTGGCACATTAGTGTCAATAAAATTGTCCTTTAAACCCAGTCAACTATAGAAAGCGTTTCAGTCAACGACATACTTCTTTTAAAAATTAAGTGAGTTATCGCATTTCGCTTGGCTACATGGACAGTGGCTCAAATGCTTGATCAAACATCTAAGGCAACTTTAGCACACATTTTTGGAATTCATTAAATTTCAACAAAAAAAAAAAACATAGTTATAATTTGTTTAGAGTATTCTTATAAATAAACGATGTTGTAATTATTTACCTTCAACATTTGTATACTGGGAAATACAACTCACGTCCAAAAGAATAATCGTACAACATTGTACAGTATGTCCTTGATATATTATACAAAGCTTCCTGATCAGTATTTAGTTCTCAAAGAAGTATACCTTTATTACAGCATTTAAACATATTGGCATAGATTCTAGCAGGTCGTTACATGTGGTTGGCGAATTATTGTACCATTCGATTTTTAGAGCCGTTTTCAGTTCATTTGTGTTCCGAAAAGCTGTATTCCTTAGTTTTACGGACAATTCCTCACGATATTGAGATCAAGCATTTGAGCGCATATTTGGAGTAGCCTCCGACGCCTGCGCTTAAAACACACCCCAAATCTGTCACAGAATCACACCCATGCCTCAGGGTGGTCTTTGTATTCTTCGACTCAAATTCAGTATCTATCAATATCTATCAGTATCCGTTTTCTATCGGACCCATTTCAATTATATTTGCTTTCATCAGTGTATAATACTTTAGAACAACAAAATAAGTACAAAAAGTTGTGCTTTAGTTAAATTTTACCGCTATTCGAATAATTTAATTTTTTTGTGTTGGGTGAGGTAGAGTTCAAAATGCCGTCGCACTGATAGCGGCACCCACGTCTGGGTGCTATAGGATCGTCTTCTTGTGTCTCCGCCTGTGAGACTTTTTTCCGCAGTACGTCCTCGGAGTATCTCTTTACCGCGTTCCAGTTGTCCTCGCGTTCGAGCATTTTGCCTATAATGTATTCTTTAGCAATAAGAACTACAAATTCCTCATATAAAATGGAGAAAAATTTGAATTGACAATTTAATGACCTCTGATATATAGACCTGTAAAAACAATTCTTGCCTGGGCCATCAAGTAACTGTAGTGCACTGATTTGGGTGCCAGGACATGAGGGACACGAAGGAACCGAGAAGGCAGACTTTTATGCCAAAAAATGGGCTGAAGGGCTATTTATTGGACCAACAAAACAACAACTTTAACAAAAATAATATAATACTGGAAACCAAAAAATGGGTCCAAACTAAAATCAGGGAACTCTGGTGTTATCATCGGAGTGCGACGCAATGGGCGGTTTAGAAATGTGGGGCCTCCACGGTCGCTCCGATGATATATTTTAGAAAAATAAAAAGCACAAAAGCGTGTCAGTGTATAGTCATTACCATTTTATTTGCAGTATATGCATAGATATATGCATAGAATAGATATATACATAGAAATATATATGTAATATAAATTTATGATTAATAATTTAGTTACCCTTTAGTTGGCTGACTCGTCCTGATGCTAGTAATTCGAAAATCGCAGTGAAAGTTACAATTAAAATTGAGGTGAAAGTAACCTCGCCGAACAATGTTTAACACGGTAAACGTTTTAACTGTTCGGCGGGGAAATGCCAGGGTTAACGGCCTTCACAACACTCCAAAAATTTTTGAACTTCAATGCCAACAGAGCAAAACCTGCTCTAACACTATATTAAAAGGGCCTCCGATTACTCTGTGGAGCACTTACAGGACATTTTGCCTGTAATAAATACTTTAACACAATAGGGTTATCTAGTAGGTTCTGCAGATCACTTACTGTGAGGCATTAGCCACAGGAGCCCCAGAATGCTGGGTTCGTACCTACTAGAGGAGGAAGACCTACAATTCCTCCTTCCACAGGAACTGCTTCGATTTGTCGGTATACTAAATAATTATAATTAAGTAATTAGGGCCGCACAATAGATCAATCTGGTCGCAGTACATAAAGGCCTTAGCCTAACCCACACAACCATTACCATTACCAACGGTAGTGACCGAAAAAATTTTCAAAATATTTTTTGCAAGAAGTAGATTGACACAGAAAGCATTGGAAAAGTTTTGAGTGAAAAAAAATTGTGAACGTTAAATCATTTAGCTCGGCAAGCAACGACAATTGAAGAGACGTAAAGCTCTTTCATGGCAGAAATACATTCGGAGGTTTGCCATTGCCTGGCGAGGGGCGACCGCTATTAGAAACAACTTTTTCTTCATTTTGGTATTTCACCGAGATTCGAACCTACGTTCTCTCTGAATTCCGCATGGCAAACACGCACCAAGTCATCATGGATAAAATTTACTTCACCACTGTGCCCATTCAGAGTAAATGGAGTTGGTAGTTGATTCGAAGTTCACGCAAGAGTCGATTTAGTGGAAAAAAGGCAGTAAAGCCACCGAAGGAATGAAAAGGGGCAAATAAGTAAGTTTGGAAAGGATTTGGGTAAAAGTGTGTTTTACAATAATAACGCAATAAAAATCGCTCAAACTTGATGCACATATTTCTGCTCACCGATTTTTGATCCGACAGAAATATAGGGTCCGCCATATAACTTAACGGAATTAAAAATGCTATAAAAAAGAAACTACTCAATATGTATGTAATTAAAATTGAATAAAAACTACGCCCACTCTTTAAATGTTAAAGTTAAATTTCCATACGTCCTCGCTGAAGTTACAGCTATAATTTTCATCGTAGATTAATTTGTTTGATTTCAAAAATTAATAGCAGGCTACATTGAATTTCATTTAAAAATTCGCGGGTATATAAGTACGATCTGGGCCTCTTTCCTACTCACTTAGTTAGTCTTTATCGCATTCTTTTGTCGCATTACATTAGAAAAGAAAAATAGAAAAAAATGTTGAAGGCTTCAATCATGTTAAATTAAATACAACCTTTTAGTAAATAATACAATTTTGCAATTTTTTGGTTTATTGACAGTATATTTAGTATATACCTATAGTTTATATTAAGTAGATATGTATGTATGTTTTCTTGTTTATTTTAAGAAGCATTTTCTACACCAAATGTCAAATAACCTCAATAGATGCCATTGATTGCGCTTATGTAAGCACTATTATACCTTGGATAGTAGCAATTCTGCCTAAATCTCCGGTATATCCTGAATAAGCAATTAAATTACTTCTCAGAAAATAGGTCAGCTGTAGCGGCAAATAGATCTTGAAAGTTTGTTGCCTTGGTTGTTTGCCAGCACAAACAAGTAGGTTGTGGTTGGTCGGTATGCTTGCATGTGTTCGGCGGAGTGAATAACTCGCTTGTTGACATTGCCATGGCTGATGTGTCCCTGTTGGTTTATCGAATGGTCTAGGAACCTGCTTATGCTACCCTGTAGCGAAAATCTGAGCTTCTGAAAAAATGCGAACTACTTCACTGCTCACGAATCTGTCTGCAGAGAGTAACAGTGACCAAGCCGAAAAACAAACTCCGGTTTCGAAACCCCATATGATAGAAAAATGTGTTTTTTTTTTCTAAGCGGTCACCCATCAGGCAGGCAAAGGCAAACCTCCGAGTGTATTTTTGCCATAGAAACGATTCTCATTTACCATTCGGAGGAGACATACTGCTGTAGGTCCCGCTATTTTGTGAAAAAATATCAAGATGCACAACACAAATAGCTGGAGAAGTTCCGGCAAATACTCAATAAAGGGTGAAAGAGCCAATTAGACTTTCAAGGAAAATGTATTACTAAATGATAATTTTATGTCTTTTATATGTTAGAATGAAAATGAAATGCCGAAGGAGCATTCAACGAATGGAAAATTCGTTGAGCATGCATTCTTTCACTGAATATCCTTCAATTGGTAAAAATAATATAAAGTCAGCCTCGCAATACATTTATATAAATATAAAAGTCTAGGGAAGAAAAATATTTAACTGATTTAAGCTAATAACCGCCTAACTAATGCTCGAGCTACCTTTTTTCATACAAACATACTGACTGCCCAGCTTTCAATTTTGTCTGCTAGCTTCGCCTTTACCAAGTACTCGTAGATAGCGGCTGTAATTTGCTAACACACATCCTTCTGTGGTCTGCATTAAAATGTAATGTTTGTGTGGAAATATATAAATACGTGAACACATATGCACTTGCCTTACTATTTGTGAACTCACACCAACTAACGTATAGTGCATATGTATACGAATATACATGCAAAATATTTACTTCATAGGTATATACATATATTCAAAGCGGCCCACATATTGCATTATTGACGTTTTCAATCAACATTTGTCGCACAAATTACAGGCGTGTGTAAATGCAGTTGCATGTATGTGTACGTGTCTGTGCACGTAATTGTGCATTCTTCTTGCATGCTCACAGACATGTTTGTTGGGCATCATGAAAAAACCAGATGGGCAATTCGGTAGTCGACTACGAAATGAACGCTTTAACTTTCATGACTAAAGCTAACTAAACTGCAGTGCAGTGAATTTCTTTTTTTCACGTGCAAATTTCTGTTTATAGCGCGTTTAATTGGTGTAGTTTTTTTTTTTTTTTTTTTTGTGAGCTATATCCCAATTCATCCTACACATTCGAGTATATTTATCATTTTGCTGTACATCAATGCTCAATCCCGTGCGTTAAGTTAAGTGGGTATAACCCTTTGACAGACAAAGGAGTCCCGGCAACCCTTGACACGTAAATTAGGTAAGTATTGTGGTTTTTAGAAAGTATCACACTTTTAATGGCAGATTCATGTTTTTGCCTACTAGGCCACCCCAAAGTCAAAAAACTAAAACTTGTTTCTCCAATCTTCTTCTACTAATATTTCTGTAATACAACGAACCTTCCTCTTTCCAAGAACCAACAACAAAAACGAAAAAATTCAGCACAAGTAGGCCAGCCCGAATTTAAAGGAACATATAAATATTTCCAATTGGTAACCAATGACCAATATATGCAGGGTGCATACTGGATGATTTCAGGAGATGCATATATGTATGTCGCTATGACTTCCCCAAATCATTATTTTTCTTTTTGCTATTTTTCAGAGAAGACATGAAGGACTAAAACTTAAGAAGACTAATAAAAAGAAATGGAAAACAAGCAGTTATCGTGACTATCTGTGCAAATAACACTGTCCGATCTGCCGAATTTATTTAACAAGTGCAAGCGATTAACGAGCACTCTTCGAAATAATGGAGGACCCTTGCGAGGGAGCTTAATGTTTTTGAGGGTCTTATTCGTTGAGTTGTCCATGAAGATTTCCGGTATAAATCCTACCTTATGCGTAGAAGACAGTTTATGACAGAGCAAAAACCGGAAACAGAGGGTTATCCAATCAAAACGTTTCTAAACATAGTGAAACACCCTGAAGCCCTTGAGATAATATGTTTTTTTCTAACGGTAAAAACTTTGGCAAATGACCAAACGACCAACCGCAGAAGTGACCCGAATGATAGATGGCTATGTTTCAATACTACAGAGATACCAGTTTTCATGCACAAGAAGCATCCAGGCACTGTTGTGGTTTCAGGTGTTGTGAGCAACAAAGGACATGTAATGCCACCACAAAGAATCAAGTGAATTCTAATGCATGAAGCAAAGTTAAAGAGACAGTAACCTTCTTTAGAAACCCTGGATGGATAGTGTACGAGGAGACAGCCCATATATCAATTAGCAAGACTCTGCTCGTTCACACAAAACGAGGGCGACACACAATTCGATGGCTAAAATTTCAGTTACTACATAAAGCCGAACTTTTGGCCGCCTAGTTCTTCAAACTTTAATCCCCTGGATTACCACGTATGGGGTATTCTTTTCATACTTCCTCCTATTTTGTAATTCTTCAGGTTTATTCTCAAATTGAGTGGCTCTATGTGTCTCAAAATGATTTTGGTCTAGTCTGGTATTTTATGAGGAGCTTTTTCATGACAAATATACACTTGAAGGTTTGTCATTGCCTGCAGAGGAGCGACTGCTCTTAGGTAATCCTTTTTCCCTCATTTTGGTGTTTCATGCGCGGAGTTTCGAACTTACGCTCTCCCAAATGGTGATCACACACCAACTGTTTCGGTTTCGGTGAATGATATACTAACCAACCAAATACCAATGAAATATTTCACTTTTGCATAGTGGTTGCTTTAATAGGGCAAAAAATATAATTTGTTTGCTTTTTGTTATCTTTCAGAATATTTTTAATCATTGTTAACGTAAAACAATTTTTTGCAAGGGGCACATTAGACATTTGTTCCACAATTCTTGCTTTGTTTTTACCAGATACTACATCACTTACGCGTCTGCGAGTGTCATCGGCACTACCATTCGAAGCGCCATGAAATCGGCTTACCTTGTGTACGCTGTTTAATAATGTCCCGTCCATTAACTTAAAAAGTATAGACATAAATATGTTTACCATTGTCGACCAATAGGATATATTGGCCTAGTTCCCATGCCTTTGCAGGTGAAAATTTCTCAACCTTTGAATTTTCCAACGGCTGCATTCAGCTGCATTTATTTCACTCGGAGGTTTGCCATTGCCTGCCGAGGGGCGACCGCTATTAGAAAAATGTTTTTATTAATTTTGCTTTCGAACCAACGTTCTCTCTCTGAAGTCAGAATGGTAATCACGCACCAACCCATTCGACTATGGCGGCCGCGCGACCGCAGATGTATGAATACCAAAAGGAAAAAAGGTCGAATTCACACCAAACTTATCGAGGCAACCAAATGCACTTGAAAACAATTAAAATATGAAAATTTCACTCTCTTTTGTTTAAAGTTGAATATCCTTTAAAAATTTGAGTATATTAACAAATCTTTAAAACAGAATCGCTATGAGCCCGCCACTATTTTATTTGTGAGTTGGAACTGCAATCACAGTTGGTCCCTGGTCTTAACAGCTGCTCTTACTTGTTTAAAAATATTCACATAAATATAGGGTTTTCCAATAACAGGTGATTAACAATTTTTTATGACCGGAATTGAATGGGATTGATTTGGACAACTTTTATTTTCGTGCCGCACAAGCAACGAAACCACTGATCTCTTACGGGACAAGTTTCCCGACAGTGTTATCTCTCGAAGTGGTGATCACAATTGGCCACCGAGATCTTGTGATTTAACACCTTGTGACTTTTTTCTTTGGGGCCACGTGAGAGAGAAGGTCTACGCCAACAACACAGGGTCGATTCAAGACCTCAAAGATGGAATTCGTGAGGCTATCGAGGATATGGGGAAGCCACTTTGCAATTCGGTTATGGAAATTTTCATGAAAAGGATATTGTCCTGTAAGCGTGGTCATGGTGGTCATTTGCCTGATGTTGTTTTCCATTATTAACGGCATACCTTCCTCTTTATAATGAAGTAAACAGCCGATCATTTATATTAAACAATAGCATTTTTCTTTGAATATCAAAATAACACCTCTGTTTGGAAAACCCTATATATGCATTTGATTCACTGCCATGCTCATGGTAATAAAACCAGACACTTTAAAATATTCTAGATAAATAATAAAATGCTTTTAGCCTCCTCAATGGGATTACAAGGACTTGTGACGAAGCCAAAGTCACAGCCAGTGAGATGAAAAATATCAAGGGTTTTTGTGTCCTATTCCATATGCTTACGTCGATATGTATTTATACAAGCCCACACGTGGCAGTGTGCCAATATTTTACCTATCTGGGAAATTTAATACAAATTTCTTCTTTTATATATTTTTATAGTACGAAGTGTACGTGCAATGGAATACAAATCTTTGCCTACGGTGAAATATTGTATACTTACCTCAACTTAAATTAAATTCGAAAAAATAGAAATACACCTGTCTTATTTAACTGATTTCTTTTTTGGATTTTCGTGATACTTTAATTTGTTATGTCGTGCCTCGAAAGATACAACTTTTGGGTGAGTGTGCATAAATTTTCCTTTGTGTATTCTATGTTCGCATATATATGGGCATAGGAGCTTGTATGAACTTAACACTTAAACGGGCAAAAAAAATTAGATCTATTGATTATCTAATTTAAGCCGTGGTTTCTCATAAACAAACCTGCAAGAAATTGATTTTTAACAGAACTAGGAAAGAAAAACATATTTTGTTGCAATATTTTTGGAGACTTACAGAATTAGGGATTTATATGCACCCATGGGAGAATAAGTCTGGTCAGATTTATATAAAAATTCTTAAAAAAACTGCACAGTCTTGCAAAAATAAAATACTACTAATAGGAAGATGAGAGCGGTGATAACGAGTTTGTGGAAGACGCTTCGGATGTGGGATTATTGCATATAAAGTAGAAGAGAATGAAAGACAGCCAAACTCAATATATTTAGCCGGTTTCTTTGGTACCAATTGGGCAAAACTTTCAGCTAAATCGTAAATGTAAACTTTTTCATAAAATGTAAATACGGAATTGTCTAATGTGCCAAACAAATATTTTCTGTGAATTAATCACTACATACAGACATATGAAGTTACAATAAGAGAAGGCAAACTGATGAAAATTTCCGTAAATTTTTTGAAAAATATAACACAGATCTTCCACAAACACCAAAGAACTGGAGTGATGGTAAGCCAAAGGCTCACTTCGGCCTGTTGTTTGCTGCCGGGGTCAACCACAGCAACCACTAGTTTTCGGATGAGCTTAAACTCAATTATTTGTTTCATTCGTTTTTATGATTTACGGACTCACTCTCAACGACAGAAAACTGGCAAAGCAAGTCCTATAAGCTATATATGCCCATAATTATGAAAGTGGTCAAGGTCATATATTTTTCACTTTGAGGTATTCAATGAATTGCACTTTAAGAAATTAAAAAATTCGTTTGGCTTATGCATTCATTTTATTGCGTATGGGAATAAGTTGACGTCCTCTCTTAGCCGAAGTTACGAATTATTTAAACACTTAATTAATACATAATATTACGTGAAGTATGTGACTTACACAAACTTTCAGGCAGCATACGAATTCCTCTGACGAAAAATTCGAGTTCTTTTGACTTGATCCATTCATTCAGCCAGTATGTGATGCTTTCGGAAGAAGTGAACCGCTCTCCAATAAGGGCTGACTGCATTGATGGGAACAGATGGTAATGCGAAGGTGCAATGTCTGGGCAATACGGTAAATGGGGCAAGATTTCCCAATGTAGTCCCTCTAAATATTTCTGGAGCGATTTAGCAGCGTTTGCCCCCGCGTCGTCATGCAACAAAATCAGTTTGTCATGTCTACCGATTCAATCCGTTCTATTTTCTTTCAGAGCTCGATTCAAACGCATTAGCGACAGTCGGTAACGATCGTCAGTATTGGTTTAAGCAGTTCATAATAGATGACACTATTCTAATCTCATCAGATACACAAAATAATCTTTGGCTCCAACATTTTCGACGCTCATGGTTATCATAATAGATCCAATTTTCATCACCAGTGGCGATGCGATGCAGAAAACCTTTTCTTTTCTTCCGTTCAAGAGGTATCGCACACGTCACCAAAAGTCTCTCGATTTCCCTCTCCTTCAGTTGATGTGGCACCTATTTATCCGCTTTCTGAACCATTCCCATCGTGTGCAAACGGATCTGTCAACATACAACTCTTTAGACATATCCTCAAGGGTTCGACATACGACTTCATCCAATAATTGTTGAACTTCAGTATCTTAGAATTTTCGAAATTTCGGTCCCCTTCACGATATATATCCCTCACGACGCAATTGCCACTTTGGAAGCGTCGAAGCCCCCCTTTACAAGTTGTATTTGAGGCGCGTGATTACAGTACATATTGATCAATATTCGATACGTTGCACCTGCACTTTCCTTTAAACGGTAATAATGAAGCATTACTTCCCGCAAATGCTGTAATTTGTGGGCGAACGTATACATTTTTGACGTCAGATAAAAAAGTACCTTTACGCTTCAAACGAATGTCAACAACAGCGAACGAGACGTCACATATAGTATATACCTTCAAATCACCGGTATATTACTAGAGCGAACACAAAAATAGTATCAGCAACGACACTTCTCATTTATTATCAAACTTATATTTTATTTATACATAACTTATTCCCATACACAATAATTAGAATTTTCTTAGTCTTGATTAACCAAAATTCATTATGAATATTAAATTTTTTGTGAATTTCAAACAAAATGTTGCTTTTAAAGTTGGCATTGACTTAGAACATTTTCAAAATTAACGTAATGCCCTACAAATTTCTTAAAGTAATAGAGAACTATGAGTTTTATTTGCAATAACAACTTTAATAAAATAGTTCACGGACATTTATTATGTTAAAAAAGTGAAAGAGATTACTTGGATAATTTCAAGTTTTTGAAATTCTTAAAATGTTCCTGAAAAACTGCAGGGATGTATTCTAGTAAATGTTTAATATCTTTATATTTTTCTTTCATTACTGGTCTAGATTAGATTTGTCGGGGGTTCGACAAGTCCAAGCACTCAGTCAGTAGACCATTGTATGTAATATACTACCCCCGGATAGGTATCAGTAGAAAGAATAGAGATAGGAAAGATAAAAGGTGGATGGTAAAAACGGATAAATTAGTTTGATGCCACTCTTCCACAAATCTCTTGGATGCATTGATAAATTTTAAGAGATCCGGAAGAGGAAGAGTATGAACTTTGTCCATACTCAGTGTGTCGCAACCCAATCAGACTAAGGATCTGATTTTGGAAAATGTAAGACAGCTACAGAGAAAATGCTCCGCAGTGTCGTCATTCTTAAGACAGGATAGGTAGCCATATGCTACCGTTGTGCACTGTGATTACACCCACCAGTACTCTGAGGTCCTTCGTGCTGAGTTTTAAGAGAAAGGTCGCTATTTTCCTGTTAGGTTCTTTCACAAAGCACTTGGCTACTCTGCACGAGTTCAACTCAGACCAACCACCTCTGTGGGTAGACCTCATGAAGTCGTCAATCCATAGTTGAATCGATGCGGAATTGACACCTAGAAAGGGTTCAGGGTCTAGTGGCATACATGCAGAGCCATTACTGGTCTAGTGGTGGTGTACAATTGAAGTATCATAACACGAGTTAGCCTCCCTACAGAAATTGTATAGATGTCTAAAAAAAGTTTCTGTAAATCGACACTTCTGCCTTATTATTATTTCTCGACAGAAAATACTGGTGGCTGCATTTTCCCAAAAAGTTCATAAAGTCCATGAAGTCTTTCAAAAGTTCTGGACCGCGTTTCTTTTATTAGCCGTTGATGAACTGTTAACAAAAACTTAGATTTAGATATTGGGTTTCAAAATCTCTTAGTTTACGAAATTACGTTTTCTTCCATTATATTCTATTCTAAAAAACAAATTAAAGAATAAAATTGTTTTGAGCAAAAGCAATCATTAATTCAAAAATTTTCGTCCTCGCAAGTTTTGATTTTTTATCATGTGTTTTTTACCATTATTTCTCTTAATTTTTCTGATATTTTGTGCGTATCGAAATTCATTTCTTTTCTTATCTTTTTTTAAGCTTACCATTTCTATTGTCTTACTCTTCTCTGTTTCCTTTGTCTTCCATTTTTTGCTGATTACATCATAACCGAATAATAATAAACATATTCACACTATAATTACGTTCCCATTAACTTACCTGAACCGTTATTTGTTGACATAGTGGTTAAATATATAAATTATTTTCCTCCCATAATTAGTTCCGAAAAGAGCAACTGAATTATATCGTTAGATAAACACGAATGGATTGTCATTTCTGTTATTATTTGATTGCCATTTCTCAGCTTATTTTGTAGTTCAGAAATGCGTGAAAGAGGGCCACTCGCCATTTTCTAGTAATGTTCAAATAATTTTGTTTAACTTTTTGACTCAAGTCACTTTCCCAATTAACACTAAATTAATTCCTAAAATGTTGAAATTATAACCATCATCTAACGTTCTACGCTCATCACTTCATCGATTTTATAGAGACTTTTTAGACTTTCTATTAAGCTTGAAATATTGAAAAGATATTCTTTAGAGAGTTAGTGAATTTTTAAAGCAAAATAAAAAGGAAAAAACAATGGAAAATTTGAAAGTGCTCGCGGTGCGACAATGTATATATATTAGCCATATAATTGCACCTGACTGAGGCTCCTCCTGCGCGCCTCAGTACTTACTCGACTCTGAATTTACCTAAAAGATGGGAGATGTGATACATATATCCGTATGCAGTAAAGGCCACAGAAACGTTTAGTTGCCATAGAGACATTTGTCCATCCTCCACCTACCAACCCGTTGGATACTTAATTTCATTAAACCCTTCAGTGAGTAGGTACGAAGTAGAATAACTCCATTTTTTGCTACCAAAAGCTAAGGCGACTCATTTTTGCGACATCGTAAAAATTACTGTAAATAAATTTCACTAAAATAATCTAATATGAAATTACTGATAAAGATGTTTAAATTTTGACTTACTTACCACTTTTATAATTACGGGCACATACGCGAATGATTTTCAATAAAAGACTGAAAAATTTATGTACACCGAGAAGGTCAATTACAATAGATAAGTATGTAGTAAAACACATAAAATATAATTAAAAAAATTAAATTAATTAAATAAAATATTAAAAATTAATAAAAAATGGAATAATAAACAATAAAAAATGTAAGCAAGAATGAAAAGAAAAATGACACTAAAACAAAGTTCCCTTACCATTGAAATATTTACATTATTTGCTTGGAGTATTATTTCTAAATCTACAAAGTACGTGGCCTGCGGTGCTTCAAATACTCGTAGATATCGACAGAAAGGCATTCTATTCACAGGTAGGGAGAAAAATATGCCAAGGGACTGAACTTTGACAGAACTCACTAGGGAAATGTGCCTCTATGGAGGAAAATAGTAGCGGTTTCACAACCCCTGAAGGGGTAAGGAATTTAAGACGATTTGGACTGTTGTATGTAGGAACACTCAGCAAAAATGTAAAGGAAATTGTGTTACCGAGACCTGCTCAACAAGTTTTTGTTTCCAAAAATTGAAGAGGATGACATGGACGATATTTGGTTTCAACAGGACGGTGCAACTTGACACACTGCCAAAGTTACACTCCAACTTTTGGGTAGCGTTTTTGAAAAACGAATAATCAGCCGAAATTCCGATATCAATTGGCCGCCTCGGAGTTGTGATTTAAGCTCGTTGGACTATTTTTTGTGGAGAGCCGTTAAGGACAAATACTATGCAAACCATGCTTTAAAACACGAAATCGAAGTTGCCATTTATGAAATTGGAGCCCAAACAATCCAAAATGTGCTTAAAAATTGGGTTGATCGAATGGCCTACTGTAATGCCAATCGTGGCAGTCATTTTAACGATATTCTTTTTTATTCATAAATGACAATGTATAATCTTCCAAAAAAAAAAAAGGTTTGAAAAAATATTGACCAGTTTTTTTTTTTATAGCCGATTCAAAAGGCAAATTTACATGGCCCACCTTATATCTTGCAAACCGTAGAACGTAGATGGCCACTTTGAAGTAGCAGTAAAAATGCAGTAAATATATTTTTTAGTTTGCATTGCCAGTCAACTTTTACAGATTACTGAAAGAATTACAGCAAAAATACTCTTTTCGTCATTGCTGGAAAAAAATTTGAGTAAAAATATTTTTACTGATTACTGGAATAAAAATATTTCTTTACGTTTATATGTTTTGATGGAAAAACTGCAGTAAATATATTTTTTTACTGATTACTGGAAAATATCGCAGTAAAAATATTTTTTTACTGGACACTGAAAAAAATCACAATGAAAATATTTGTTTACTACTGGAAAAAAATTGCAGGAAAAATATATTTTCATGGAAACAGCATTAAAAATATTTTTTTACTAATTACTGGAAAAAAGTTCCAGTGAAAATATTTTTTTACTGAATACTAAAAAAGAATGTCAGTAGAAATATGTTTTGTGAAAAAATTTCAGTAAAAATATTTTTCCTGATTACTGGAAAGAAATTTCGGTAAAAACATTTTTTACTAATTATTGAATTGAAATGAAATGAAATGAAATGATTTGCATTATCACTAAAATATTTACTGTATATTTATTCATTTTGTTTTTCAGTAATCAGCAAAAGTTAGCAAATTAACTTTCATTATCAGTAAAATTGTACTGATCACTACTTCTGGTGATGCAGTGTGCCACTCTCTGATGTAGGCGTGATACCAATCCCTCTATTCCTTAATTTCACGGCGCCATTTACTTAATTTGTCATCTACAAAAAAGAAATATATCAGTTCTCCAATCGTCGTCTGTTCGTTATGACGATGACAATCATGAATCGTTATGAGCGATACATGCGGCATCCATGAGCATTTTTTATATTGTAAGATTTTAAATACACCAGCTTTAGTTTACTTTTATGTTTATTATTAAATGAAATGGGTCGACCGCGCATCGTGGTAAGGATGCAGAGTCCTGGTGTTATCAAGCACTTTAGTATCCTCTCTGGAATTGAGGATTTCTGGGGTAAGCAATTTCAACGACAGCAAACTCTTCTTGGTGGCCGACGTAGGGCGAATCGGTTGGTTCGTGACTTCTATTCGAAGCATCAAAATGTAGAAAAAATTTGTCTAATAGCGAATATGTCTTGAAAAAGCTGCTCATAAAAAATATCTGTCGTTCGGAGTCGACCTAAAACTGTAGGTCCCTCCATTTGTCGAATAATATCAAGATGCATGCCATAGGAGGATGAGCTCGGCGAAATAGCCGAGTGTGATGTAAGCGAAGAAGCTGTAGAATTTATTGGGAAGTGAAAAACACGATTTTTATGTGAAGAGTGTGAGCAACCTGTATGTCTTCAATAATATAAAAAGTGTTTGCAGTGCTTTAATTTTAATAATAATAAACAGTAATTTGTTTATTCAATTGTTACGGAGCTTAGTTTTTTACTGCAGTGTTCTTATTTTCTCTTAACTGTGTAATT
The DNA here is from genome assembly GCF_028408465.1 of Anastrepha ludens. Lineage (NCBI taxonomy): Eukaryota > Metazoa > Arthropoda > Insecta > Diptera > Tephritidae > Anastrepha > Anastrepha ludens. The sequence goes on along the minus strand of NC_071500.1, from coordinate 42,888,965 downwards.
TTTCAGTTTAATGGTCCAATACATAATTTCTTTTTGTGCTTTTTTGTTATATTTTATGTTCTAAAATCAAATAAATAACTTTTTTTGTTTAAAAAAAATACATTTTGTGCAATATTAAATAGTTTTTTTTTTTATTTTCGTAGTAGTTCTCAAACAAATTATATAGCGGTCTGGTCAGACCTATTCACCAGAACAAGGGTTAAACGCCTCCTATGTATGCACTTACGTATACTTACTGTACACACAATCACTTTATAGGATTTTCTCTTTTTGCTTGTTTGCTAGTCATGTCCACTCGGGCAACTCATCGCAGTTGAGTGATCAAATGTATGTATGTATGTAAGTGTGTATGTAATAACAGGAGCACTTAAGCTTTCATACAAAAAATGGGCTTAGAACTTAGGCAACCATAGCCAATGTATTACTTAATTTGCAGTTCATGCTGACATAGCTTTCTGGTTTCCCTTGTGCCTGTTATCTGTATCCACACATACGTAAGTATATCTGCTGTGCAAGTGGTGGGAAAAAATCTTGTTAAGCTAAATACGAATTTCTGCTTTCTCATGAAATGGCTAAAAATACTTAGGTTACGGAACGACGTACATACCTTTGCTTACCTTTTATTCGCCAATTGATTACATTGTAAATTCTTATGGATTGGTCAGGCATCTCGTGTATTTAGTTTTGAATTTGTAAATCATGTAGCTGACTGTCATATATCATAGTTAGACTAAAACATATTGAGTGCATATTATAGGTATAGATACAAAAGTATCAATCTTGGGAATTTCAAATTCACGTTACTTGCCCGCATTCTTTTATTTTTGGCGTAGCTTCTGCCAGTTTTTTAGTTGCTCTGAAAAAAGAGAAGTATTTATTATCGACCATTAGCAAAATGGTTTTCAATATAATCCTATAAATAAAAAATAGAATGAAATAGAAAAAATAGAACAGAAAAAATTGTTGCCCTTAACTGATATTTCCACATTCAAAAAACTATCTTGTAAAGTTTAAAACTTTAAAAATATATTGCCGCATAAAAAACAATATTTTAAAATAAGCTCTTATCAATTTTGAGTCAGTTTTTGGATTATAATGAGATGCCTTGGCAAATTAAAAAATGCAGTTTTTAGAAAAATGCGTTTAACACGTTGAGTGCCACCATACAACAAAAAAAATGGGGTTCATCCGGCCACGATTTTTTTTTTTAAATAATACAATAGAATATTGTTCAACAATTCTGAATATCCGATTTTTCTTAAAATATATGTAATATTCGATAAATAGCGGTACTTTTTGTTTATGGTGACACGTTGGACTCACAGGGCCAGGAGATTGACCGTTAGAACTTCTGTGCCACATGAGACCAACGTGTCACCACACATTCTTCTTTGCACTTTAAACCGTTTTAATCATGTTTTAGCTTGCAAGCTTTAGCGTTTATTTTGATTTCAAATTGTTTGACTGAATAGTTAGTTAGTGATTCTGTGTGCGTCGGTGAAAAAGTAAAAAAATTTCGTCTTATGAAAAAAAACAAGAGCATACACTTGCGTTATGGCAAGAACTTATGTCCGATGAGGAAAATGAGAGGAGTGATCCGTTTGCTAATAATGATACATCAATTGAATATCAACCAAGCTCAAGTGATTCCGACTGTAGTGAATATAGCGAACCGCCTCCTCGTAAAAAAAGAGCAGAATTAAATCCTGCAGATGAACAATCAACTTCAAGACGCGAAATGGACGCTATTGATCAAACGTTTTCGAGTGTTATTGAAAATTTGCAATTTTCCGATTCCGAAGAAGAAAATGAAGAAATAAATTATCTGAAAATATAGCAAACAGATCTCACACAAACGAAAGGAGTACCTTTGACTGGTATCCTGCAGATGGAAACAAATTTAAAACTTTTTCTTTCACCGAAGAGTCTTCTGGCTTTCAAAGTAAGCTATACGATATGTACAATAAAGAGCCAGTGGACTTCTTCAAATTGTTTGTAAATAACGATATATTGGACCTAATTGTAAGTTGTCGCCATTGGAAGCAGGTAGATATATTTAATATCTAAAATTGTTTGTGTTTAGGTACTGGAAACAAATCGCTATGCTTCTCAATGCACCCAGAAAGACTGTTTGCCGAATTCCCGTATTCAAAAATGGACACCAACTAATCGTAATGAAATTGAAAAACTTATCGGTATAATCATCTGGATAGGGTTGTGCCCATATCCTTCATTGCAATAGTATTGGCAGAAAAAGTCGATTTATCAGAATTGCTTGCCCAACATAATGCCAAGAATTCGTTTTCAATTATTGCTGAAAATGCTGCATTGTTGAAAGTTTATTCGAAAAAGATCTTGAATTGGACGTACCAGAACCAAAAGCTCATAGATTGGAAGATCTCGGTCGATCAAAGCGCCGTCGTATAATATGCTACAAAAGAATAGCTGAAGAGTCGGGTAGAGAACAGGCTACCAGGAAAACACCGCAAACCACATTGAAATGCGTAGCATGTGAAAAGTACTATTGTCTTCAACGTTTCTTTGACTGCCATAAAATAACACAAAATTCAATAAATTGATGTAAAAATGTTAATGTACTTGAAGTGAGTTTATTTTTTTACTTTTTTTCTTAATGAATTGATGTACAAATATTTAGGTATATGAATTTGACTGTAACTAATAAGTTTATTTTAATCAAAAATTGGATACAGCTATTATTTCTCCCTACAAATATAAATAAAACCTAGACGAGTGAAAAAAATCCGTTAATTTTAATCACTTTTTGAATAGGCCATAAGATGCCACATTGGCCTCATACCCATAGGCCAAGCAGCATAAACAATGCAATGGCTCTAGTATGGCGTGAATACACTGCTACTAATAGTCTCTATGGAACAGCTGCATCAGCACAAACCGAAATCTCACACATTATACCGTGAGACCAAGTGTCACCACGAGGCCTGAAAGTCTCTTCGCACTGTGAGACCAACCTGGACTCACATGGCACTCAACGTGTTAAATGTGACAAAATTATAAACCTTTTGCCTTCTGTAAGTTTTTCGCTTGATCTTAGATTAAATTAAAAATAATATACATTTTTGTAAAATTCAATGCGCCATTAAATCCATCAATTTACTCCATTTTTGTCAAAATAGTATGCAAAAAGTTTAAGTTACCTTAGGCCAAGCGCCTCGCTACTACAATTCACTACCTTTCATCGTAGTTTATGAACTTAAGAGGTCCTGGTAGTCTAGTACTCGAAAATTTAGCGTATTTTCAGTAACTTTTTTTTTGCAATAAAAAAATGAAAAACGATATTAAAATTTTTTAGGCTTTCTATTTAACTTCTTTTGAATACAAAAATGAAAAATTTTTTTTTTATTAATTCTAATAATTTTAAAAATGGCGCGGAAGTTGACCTTCCCGAAAAATTTGACCTAGACGGTGTTGTTCATTTTGGCTCCTCTATTTATCTGAAACACAAAAACCAAAAAAAATATTAATTATTAGTATGACTGTAGTTATGTTCCGGGTGAAAAAAAAATTGACAAAGTGGCGCGGGTTTGAATTTGTCACTCTAAAAATCGGGGTTTTCCATTTTTTCAATCAAAAGTGCTTTTCGTTTCAATTCAACCGGGCTATTCGGGTCAGGTTCTTCGATTTCGATATAACTCAAATATGTTGCTCTCTGGTCAAAATAATGAGACAAGTAGTTTTTTGTTCGCCCAAAAAAAAATTTTTTTCAAGATTTATCGGCAATTTTGTTTTTCGGCTCAAAATCGATTTTCTTTAATTATATAAGAAACTTTTTTTTTAAATGCTCATAACTTAGTCAAAAATGAACCGATTTTAATAATTTTGGGTTCAAAATGATCGTCATTACTTGCACGAGCGACTTAATGTAGAAATAATTGCAAAAAATTAGTCGAAAATTTTTTATTTTGCAAAAAACAAAAAGTGCGAAACAGGTTTTTTACTCGAAAATTCATCACTCAAAAACAACTCATGTTAGCTACTAGGGATTCAGCTCAATTGAAATTTGAGATGCCCTCTTGATTTTGAAAAAGTTAAAAAAAAAATCCCCTTTTTGAAATATTGAATTTCGAAAAAATTTCGATTTTTTCTAAATTTTATTGAAGAAGCTGCGCCCAGAGAAATACTATAACTCCATGAAGGGCACAAAGAAATTTTCCATCGCCTATAATAATAGTAATAATCATTGGATCATATTCAAGTCCAATTTCGATTAATCTACTGTGAATCCACCTTGAACTCACTGTGTATTTGCGATTCCTTTGTTACCACCAGCATAGAATTTTGTCATCGCCAAATCGTATTCTACACTTGCCTCCATTCGGCGATTTGCTGCCGACTTTACGGATCCATACACTTTCCAGCCACCATTTACCCCACTCGTACGATCCAAGCTGGAGTATGCCGTCTTTATTTGGAGGGCATGCCATCAGTAGAATTGATCGCATTCAAAAGAAATTTCTTAGTTTTGCACTCAAATCTTTAAACTTTACTCATCCGATTACTTTAAATATTAAACTTATTATTAAACAAAAGTTTTTATTTTTAACTTAATAGTAGTACAGAATTAGAAAAGGTTAAATCTAAATCCAAGAATTTGGGAAAAAAGTAAGTTTCTAGTAAAACCTTATTTATGTATCTAATTATTCGACGAATGCACCAACACGAAAAACTTCATTATTACGGAAATTTCTGTGAAGAAAATTAAGTTTATTTGCTAAAGAAGAAAACAGCATTCAATCCTGTCGATAACTACACCAATAATTAATGAAATCGACAGGAGAATTGTCTTATCTGTTATTGATGATAAACTTATTAATTTACCAAATGACATTCGTAGGACGGAACGAGAACAAAAACGTTGAGAGAACGCAGAGCAAAATGCAGATATAGCTTTTGGCTCTTTGCAATCGGTTCAAAGAGATTTTTTCTGTAGGATCTCCATATGAAAACTACCTATTCAAATTTGAAATCACAAACAAAAAATGATTAGCAAATGTAAAAATTTAAAGATTAGCATCAAACCATGGCAAGCAGGGCCAATGAATTGGTAATAATGTAATTTACACGCGCAGTGCGACTGAATTTATTATCAACATGCATTTAATTTCTTCAAACTGAGTAAGACTATTCGATAAGAAATAGAAAATTCCAAGAGGTGGTATCTTAAAACAAGTTACTATGCAACACTTTTTGATATTAAAAGATCGTAGATTCCTAGCTTTGGATAAGTTTGATGTACGTGGGGCACTTAGAGAGGTAACCTAACAGCAGTGTAGACTTTTCACAAATTTTAGCAGACACTTGATTTCCACAGACCTAAGATCTAGGAAGAGACCTATTTAATAAAATGGTCTACCTAAAATGGGCTGTCTACGTCTGAATAAAGCTGGACAATAGCACTTATGGTGCCAGATCGCCTCTTCTTCATCTAGATAAAATCTGCAGAAGTCAATTGTTTGCACACCCATCCTCTGTGCGTGTCTGCCGATTAGGCTATGCCCCTGTGCTTATCTCTTCTTAGCAGAGATTCTGTGCGTTTATCATTGAAAATTGGCCACGGTTAGCGGGCGATTCTGAATGTGGTTTCATTACGCCATCTTTCACTCGCTGCTCTTACAATATCCTCAAGAATAAGTAGCAGACTATGTCATTGTCTATATACACATTGGTCAAGTTGTCGGTTCTGTAGTTACCCTCAATGTCACAAAGGCCAGGAACCCATGTTACCTTTAGGTGAAATGACTCAGGCATTTTGTTAAGAGATGTGCAGTATTTCGTGGGTACCTTGGAGGTTGTCGACTGTTTTGTGAGGGATTTTATCGCCGCTTGGCTATCAGTGAAAATGTAGATATCACTTCCGGATATCGCATCACACTGTATCAGTGTCGCGGCTTTTATTATTGCCAACATTTTGGCCTGGAAGAGACTACAGTAGTCGGGAAGCAGGATATCTCCAAATTTTCGGAATATACACCTCCGCTCACCCTTTTCTCAAGCTTTGAACCACATGTGTATACATGGATGAACTCGCTTTGTTTTACATCGTCCCATTCCCTCGCTTCCTTCGAGGGCAGTCAAATTCTCTTATTTTCAAATTAAATTATTTTAAAAATAATTTTCAATATTAATCTTGATTTTGGATGCGTACAAAAGAATTGTAAGCGGTAAATTTCTGTAGTGAACGATTTCAGCTCATTATTTTCCATTTAAATTAGATTTTTTTGGACTTCCTACGAGAAATTTTATAAAAAATGGTTTCCGAAGGTCTTAAAGGTTAAAAGATTAAACAAATTTATTTCAAAGAAAAAATTACTAGAATTCTCTGAAAAACTAATATTATAACCTGCGCTAGGCTGGGTTTGACTTGCCGCGGCGTATACACAAAAACAAAAGAAATGTAGGTTAGTAACTGTATATTAACACATTTATGTCTACGCGTTTAGCATTGCTTTCATTTGGTATACAATTTCCAGCTGCGCCTGCATTATATTCAATTGCACACTTACCACTTGCATAAATTTGTAAAAGAAAAACAGGATAAGTAGTTTGTGTGTGCGAGTAGATATGTAAAAATGATAGTCAGCAAAATCATTGAACCACAAAAAAGTCTATTAACATAAATTTCCCATATGAATTTTTGTAGGTACCAACACATACATATATATGTATTTCCCTTTCCGACTGCAATTTTATTTTTATTTACATTTTCCCCTGTGGTTTCTTCTTCTCAGAATGAACGAATCAGACAATAAGAGTCACGCATTTACCCCAAACATTACTGGCTTATTTTTGCTGCTTCTAGGTTAAGAAGCGACTGAACATAAACATTCATGTAATTGCATGTATGTATGAATATCTGTATATATGTAAAATATTTGTGTCTGTAAATATGAGTAGACGTGTTATTTTGATTGACGTTGCGGGAAACTGAATAATTTTTTTAATTTATTTAGTTTAGGAGTGAAGAAGAAAATGTTTATTTTGTTTATTTTCTTATTCTTCATTCATAGGTTTGGGAAATGTTGTTTTCATATACCTATTTTGCAATAAATGTACACTCATATCCTTTAGTATTGGATGTTATTAACGCTCGCAGATATTACAACAGCTGTCCATTTATATAAATAGGGAGGTAATAGTGGCTGCCCTCGCTCCTTTTCAAATCGGAGACGTATAAAATGCAGAGGTGTGGCCAATATCAGGCCATTAACCGGCTCTCAGCAATTTTTAAGGAACATAGCCGGAGTCATGACATCGGTTAGATTAGATTCTTCATGCGGTTTGCACTTCGACCTCATGGTCTTTTGTGCCCGCTATTCATCACAGTACCTCATCCACACCCAATTCCATTATTAAACTCAGGTTAGAGCTGGGTTGGATTGAGCGTTTGTGCCTTTCTCCTGACTGCAATTGACCAAGATGTCTTACCCTTCTCTGCACTATAGCGCTGCATTGGAGTCTCCTAAGATTGGTCGGAAAAACGACAAGAGTCCGCAGCTCAAATCCCGATCCTGTGCAGTTGACTTCGCAGTCTGCACTGCCCTGTGAGAAGAGTTACGAGTTTTTTAAACCTCTTTTGGTTGTACCCTCCCAGTAGTGATTTCGAATGGAGTAGCATGACATCGGGCTGTTTACGAAAAAAGAGAAATTGTTTTGGTGATATGTTGGTGGAAAAAAATAAATACAACTGTTGCTTGATTGGATAAGTATGTGAATACGTGTGAAATGAGCGGGCGGAGTCCTGCTGCCGAATCCTCAATGATTTGCAGCCGAAGGTATCCTAACAATTTTGCTTGGAATGACCAAAACTTGTAATCTATCATCCTTGCTTAGCATCTTCTCTTAAAATCTTTTTGTTAGTTCAATAAATCTTGAAAATTCATTGATGGTCAGGGAACTCAGTATCGCTTAAAGGTCAGCAAAGTTACAATGCAAGAGGAGCCATTTTGCTATCACCACAGCAAGTGATCTTGTAAAGTGTAGACTGACGAATGTGTCTAAAACTCCGCTGCATTTCTGTGCTCCACCACTTCGAAAATGGAAAAGATTGTAGTAAAGGCGTTATAAGAATATTTATTTTATTGACTTTCTTGCTTCTGGAATAAAGCGTAAAGCCAATATTGGCCTTTTTAATGTAAATTCTGTGCTGCTAAATTGTTTGAATATTTAAGAAATTAATATATCACTACCAGCGGCAAGTACGCGTCTGCGAATCTCAAGTTTTTCAACTGGGACTGGTGAATTTCATGCAAATGAGCCTCAAAAGATCCCTGGTGTTCTATTCCTACTAGGTGTTTGCAATCAATGCGACTTCCAAAAAAATTCTATGTCTACTATAACTCCCATGCATGCACATGAATTTTCGTAGAACATTCAGATCTTTTTGACTCAGTACGTGCTTCAATTTAATTTAATACCCGCGCACATTTGTGCAAAAGAGTTTCCTCTTTTCTTCACCATTTGTAATAGTTGTAAAATATGATAAGAAACGTAATGAAAGGCGAGAGAGAAAAGGTTTAGGAAGCAGAGAAATTGAAGAGAGAGAGAAAGGTGCCTACAGTGCAGAGTAAGGATGATAGATTTAGAAGGTTTGGCCAATTACTATGGTGGAAAAGAAAATTCTGAGGGGAACTTTGGCTGCCACGCCACTTGAATAATTCGGAAACTGAATTCTGTACCATCATTTCACATGCAATCACACACTCGTTCCATCAGTCGTTGTTCAGATGGCAACGAAGCAACATGGGTGGAAATATGCCGTTCTTTTCATATATCACTAGCACAATCTTATTTTCTCCGTATGCAAACCGCTTCCTGACCCGAGTTATGTCAGCCTATCAGCTGATTCTGTCAAATTCGCTGAGAGTCAGATAATAGTCTGTTATTAGTCACACTTTCTTAACTTTTTTCCCCATAGGTGTACAGAATAATACAGGTGTTTAGGTTTTGGGAATTTGATAACCGGTTGACATCATCCCTTCAAATAAAAAAACGAAACGAAAGTATATTTCTTTTATGCAAATATTCGTTGCGTGGCTTGGTAATATTGCGATTTGCGATTTTTAAATTAAATAAACCAATAAAAATGTGCGGTATATCAAATTGTAAAAGCCCGATTTACAAAAATGTGTCCAGATGTAGGTTATGTGCGTTTTTGGGGCAACAAAATGTGTGTGTGAGATATTTCTTATGTTTGCCGGTTTCCATTTCTTTTGCTTCGCCTTCCTACTTGTTCTGTTTGTTTATTTGAAGTGATGATGTCAAAGCCAAATCGGAATACGCAATCATGTATTGTATCATTCTTGAGCGAAGTCTGAATTTCTTATCCCTAAGCTGTCTATTTTTGATTAAGATTAGAGATGAGCCCATATTAGCCATATGAGCACCAGTGATGCCAGACAAATATTGCCAAAACTCTGTGAGAAGAGGATGAAGTATTCAGTAAAGCAAAAACAGAATACGAAAATTGAAAAAATATGTTTGATTCACTGCAAATAGCTTCTTTGATGATTTAAGCACAAATAAGTGGTATTTTATTTTTTATAAAGAAACATTTTATTAACATTACAAAGGGAAAATATTACATATCAAAAATATTTCGAGCTTGAACATACTTTTTAGGCAACATAATGTTTAATGTGAGTGAAGATATGTCTTTTTTGTTTGAAATTAAATCGATTGCTCAGCAAATATAATGTTTTGTTTGTATGTTGCCAAATTAGTTAAAATCTAAGCGAGCAACATTCTTCAATTATAATCTCCACTTTGAATATTTTCATACGGGGGTGTGAGGAGATATTTTGATTTTCTCATTTAAATTGATAAGTAAACAAATGATGCGGCAAATAATTGATAATAATGATAATGAATTTATTAGAAAGCTACTTTTAGTATTGGATTTTGATTTCATTTCGATATTTACTTAAACATTCTGAAATTTTTCTGGTTATCTCCAGTTTCAGTTGAAGTTTTTTCATTTTTATGAACACTGGCGACCACATGCCGAGTCAGCTGATCCCTTCACAAATTCAGTGCACATTACAAAGATGAGGTGACGTCAATGAAATCATAGCGTATAATTCGGTCCACATACCATTTATGAGTTAAGTCAAACTTATTAGAAAGTCAAGCTTGAGACTCGAATACTGCATCAGATGACATTTGCAGTGCAGGTACCTTTATTGTTGTACGCAAGCAGTGTGCGCTAGAAACACACAGTTCAGCTGAGAGGCACAATATCACGCTAAGCGAGCAAAGTGTAGTGTAAATTGATGTTGAGAATTGCATACTTATAGGCGCGGACACGATGAAGCACAATTTGCATAATCGCACTTACCTTTCGAACAAGACTTCGTGATGTATATTACTATGATGTATTGTTGCTGTAAAATGGAAACAACAAAATTTTCCAAGTATTAGCAAAACTTGTGCGACAAATTTAGTGTACAACTAATTTTGAGAGCGTTTGAAAGATTGTTCATTCCGCAAAATTTCACTCAAAGCTATTTCAAGTCGGTCAATACTACGAAATATGCAATTACATAGTTTGCCCTTTTTACTTATTTCTCGCACAAAGTGAGCAACTATTCGTTTTTATTCGTTCTTAACAGTGCAAATACTTCCAAGTCTCTGAGTGCGTTGCTATGAAAAAGCTGCTCATAAAAAGTATCTGGCATTCGGAAGCAGTATAATTTAATTTACTTTATTCAGTTTATGCGCCAATTACATACATATTTACAAATACATAAAGGTATTTCAAGGCAATTATTCAGAACTTTTTATTTTGCCTAGTATGCATAGGCCGTGAGAAGTTGTTCCGTTGCAATAATGACATCCAAAGCACTGACAGCTTTCAGGCAGTAAGAAGGTGTCTTTGCGAAAACGTTGGGCTTCTCTCCTAGCAAGATCTTATGGATCTACATGGCGATGATAAGACCTATTATCATCTACGCATCAGTAGTCAGAATGAGTAGACTCTCTATCGTGGGAGTCAGGAGGACCTCATCAAGACTACAGCGCACTGTGGTTGCTATCTGTTGTACCGGAGCTTTTCCGACTACCTCAGACCCGGCATTAGATGCTCTGGTTAGTGTACAATCACCTGATGTTTTTATCCAAGGAGAGAACTTGAAGGTCATCTGCAGGCTGAAATACAATGGAAATTGGTACGGACTCTTAGGCAGATCTGTGTCTGCAGCGACAGAAAAACTGCGCTATTGGCCTTAGACAGCCCTACAACCACTTCAAGAGTAGTTGAGTCCTGTAAACCCAGGCTGAACTATATCGGTAAACATAATGGCCTAATACTAAGATGGGTCTCGGGATAAGGTGGCATCGCGGGTTATGAGACCTCTGACTCTTTAGCTAGGATGGGTTCTGAAGCCAACTTCTTCGGCACTCACTTCTGCAGCCACCAAAGCCACGGTTCGTTAACGGGTTTCTCTAACCCACAAACAAGTCTAGCAAGCAGAGAGAGGTTGCAGATGGACAATACTGAGGTTACCTTTCACGTTCGACCGGCTGTCACATATCCTCGTGCCATAAAGCAAAAGGCAATGATCATGGACCACTTTCTATATGCAAATCACATGGAAAAGATAGGCATCTCAGACAGTGTACTCTGCGCAGAATGTGGAGAGGAGGATGAGACGGCGTATTTCCTGTGCGTCTGCCCGACCTTCGCTCGAATGAGGCTTGAGGTCATTGGCACTGATGTGTTAAGAAGCGACCACCTTGGCTCCTTGGAATCAAAAAATCTGCTTAGATTTTTTCGAAGGTCAAGTAGAAAGAAAATTAATTTTAAAGAAAATATAAAAGGACACCCGAGTGCAATACAATAGACTTATTATTGTTTGGGTGCTGTACTTGCTAGTCTGTCCCAACAAAAAAGCAAATCAAAATGTATAGGCGGCGATTTAAAAACTGTAGGCCCTTCCATTCGTGGGACAACATTCGAGACGAATGCCACAGATAGACGTCGGCCAAACACCTAACCTTCTTCTTCTTCCACTTTATTCCCAATTTTTAATTTTTGTTTTTTGAAACTTTTACAAATGGTCTCATTATAATGATATTGTAACATATAACACATGACACATTAGTACTTAATAAAGGAATAAATAAACATAAGGTACATAATTTGCACACTTTTAGTCATTGTGCTACTTCAACGCCCAGCATTCCTACCATCGTTTAGGAGGACGTGCCATTAATTACATCTTTTTCGTCCCCATTTTAGATGTCTTGAACTTGACAAATTTGTCTTATTTCTTCGTTTCTGATGTGATCCAATTTCGTGTGTACGCATATTGATCTGAGTAGCAAATAAGTACTGATCTGAGCAGCTGAGAACCTTGCGCGCCAATTATTTATTTTCTAATTTTTATTAGTATGCAAAAGTGTTAAAAACAGAAAATAAATTAAGTACATACCAAGTTTTAATGCTAAAAGATTCACAGCAATTTTTCGTTTGTTTTTAAAACAAAAAGCCAGCGAAAAGCTACTATCTACGGCTGCCAAAAACAGCAACCGACGCTTTTAAAAGTTTGTTTAAATATTATCTTTCAATATCCTTGAACTCGCATATACCGTGAAACTTTCGAAGACAAACAATTAGATTTCATCGAACTGTTAAAAGATTTCTACACTTTTATGTTTTTTGTTCATTCGTTTCAGCTAATGGTTTTAATTTGCTGCCACTATACCACTACTACCACATAATGGGTTTAAGTGAAAAATAGTGTTACAAACTCCCACATTTATATATATTCGCCATCCATACGCGAATCTCTAACGTTTACATCAACGTTTACACAATCGGCTGCACTTGAAGTGGCGCATAATGTTGCTTATACGCAGCGTTGCTCTTTACACAAAAGTGAAGTAATAATTCCATGTAATGACTAAAAACATCTTTTCTGTCATTGGCCAGAATGGCAGCAACAACTAACTGCAGTGCTCGAACGCACTTATTCCTCGCTTCCGCTTGCTCACATTACTCTACCTCTTCCTCCTTCCCTCGCGTACATGCACACTCCTTGGACAACACTTCAGTTCGCTCTAGTCCTAAACAGGCAGATAACGATTTAGTGGCAGAACAGCTGGCAATGACTATTGGCATTAATGTGGCCAGCAAAATAAAAACGGACAGTAACCTTACAACAAACAGCACAACATAAAACGGTGTAAATAGATATTTATGTATTGTACATATGTTTACATGTGTTCGAGTATATATGTAGGCAATGGAATTGGATAAAATGAAATAGTACAAAATAAGGCAAAACGGAATTTGCTGTAATCCCGGTCTCAATGCCATTCCTTTCAATTGGTAGCCAAAGATTACACTACTACATACATACACCACTACCTTTTCCACCCTCTCTTACTGATTTTTCCGAAGTTTTGCTATTTTGTCTTTGCGCTCAGCGGAGTGGTGACGGTGATCGCAATGTGGCGCTAATTAAAAGCGGATAATTGCATTTTTTTTGTTGTACAACTTAAGCAATTTCCCGTACGCTGCTACAATACAAGCATACAAATGTACAAACAATTATATGTTTATCCATATATGTATGTAGGAAAGCTTGTTTCTGGCAACAATAATGGCTTTTAGTCTCTGGTGCTATCGCTTAGCGCTATTCGTTTACCGTATTGCACACCCGCACTGCACAAGACTGTTGTGACGCTGGGATCCTTAGTTTAGCTTCAAATTGTGTTAAATGTTTGCTTGCAAGGGCTATCAACAGCGATGTGACCTAACCGCCTGCAAATCCATTCATCTGATTTCCACTATTTTTGCTTCTACTTCATTGTCCGCTATGTGGCCTCCAGCGTCCATTTCGAACGAATGCTTCCTTAAGTTGCTCGCTCGTTTCTGCAAACAGCTCGAAATTCGTTTTGTCAGTGTCATTCTGTTGCACAAATGAAAACAAATAACAACAATAACAATGCTAGTAATGATAAATAGAAGCAGCAACAGGAAGAGCAAATGCACAGGCAATGTTTAAGAAAAGTCCACACCGTTCTACGGACTACAGACTGCACACACACGCCTAAGTTTTCAGGCATATAAATTATAATATGTAAATGTATTTGCTAAATGTGATTTGACTAAAGTATTGCAATAACACCAATGTTTAAGAAACTAATGGCTTTGTGTAAACTTTTTAAAGCACCGAGCATTTAGTCATTCGGACATTAGGCATGTAGATTAATTATTTTTATTGCATAACGACATATCAGCAACAGTTCTGTAAGCGTTTTCTATTTTTCACTCTATTTCATTTTCATTTATTTATTAAGTCTTTGATTACAAAACCTTAATAAAAACGGTCTCCAGATAAGACTTGAAAATAATTTGATTTCAGAAATAAAGATCTTGATTGAGTAAAAAAGAGATCCTGGAAGAGCGAAATTAAGTGAAGGACTATTCAAAATTCTATTAATTTCATTATGAGACCTAGTAATGGGTGCGTAATTTAAATAATTTAATTTAGAAATTTTAAAGTGAATTTTAAAGTGAGAAAGGAAAACTCTTTAGAGTATATGAACACTCGGCTTCAGTGATACCACAAATAGGGAAACCTCAGTGAGTCCATTATGCGCCTTGACCAAATCGATTTTAAATATATTGACACGCAAAAGGTCCCTTGAGACGAACGTGGCTCGTTAAAACGAAGTGATAGCAGAGCTTACCAAACAAAACTGCATTGAACTCCTTTGATGCTTAGGGAATGAAAGGTTTTGATTCCAAATTACTGAGCCGTACTTCAGCTTTGATCTCAATAAAGTATTTTAAGCCGTTTTCTTAAGGCTCTCGCCTCATTTAAAATGATGTTTTTTGGATGTTTCTTTAAAAGCGTGTAAAACGGAAACGAAAAAGATTTTTATTTTTCTTTTCAGTATTTTATTTTTGAGCCATTGCTAAAAAACTAAAACTTTGTTTAACCCTACAAGGTTCGTTCAAAAGTTGTGACCCTTCAAAAAATGCTCTTCCAGAAAACGGTATGTCGCTGGCGACACGGACTGCGGGAATTATAGGTAAGGTTATAATGTCGGCTACCTTGGCCGAATGGGAAATGCAGAGGTTTGAAACACCGGGCACGAAACACCAATTGTTAGAACAAGTTTTTTCTAATGGCGTGTGGTCATCGGTGGGCAATGGCAAATCTCCGACTGTATTTCTGCCATGAAAGAGCTCAGAGATAAATCAAGTCAATAAATATGCAGTTATTAAAAGCAAAACGAAGAGTCTCTGTCCCAGTAATACTTTTTCGCAACGATACATCCGTATTGAATAACACGAGCTCCTTGTTAAACGATTTACGAGGTTTTAAAACTTCGACCACAGAAAAATTTCAAATACTTAAATCTCGGGCTGGCTCACAAATGTGTTCGGATTCTCATCATACTCATTCTATTCATATTCCCTCAAGGGATGAGTGGGCGGGGTGCAACATTTGGCGGCAAGGCATGGCAAGCATGTTCACGGATGGCTCGAAGTTGGACGGGATTGTTGGAGGGGGAGTATTCTGTAAGGAGCTCCCCATCAAACTTAAATTCAGGCTTCCGGACCACTGTAGTGTTTTCCAACCCCAGGTATCCGTAATTAAGGGAGCAGTGAATCGGTTGCTTACCTCGGTAATTATCGTCAAGGAGTAAATATTTACTTCGATAGCCAAGCGGCAATTAGGGCCTTGGGCTCGTTGTTTGTGCGTTCGAGATTGGTCGGAGAATGTTTGGCTTCTCTCTCGACTGCATCCGAATACTTCGACATCAGCCTCATTTGGGTTCCCGGCAACAGCGGCATAGAGGGTAACTGCTGGGCTGATGAGCATGGAACTTTGGAGACGGTTTCGTCGCGAAATGAGAGGATTGGGGTTTCCTTAAGAACCTGTGGTCTACTCCTGGAAAGATGGGCCTCGAGTCAACTCAGGGAGAGCTGGGCTAGTGCGCAAACGTGCAAGGTCGCGAGATCCTTCTGGCCACGGGTAGATCGGGGACGCTCGAGGAAACTCCTACGGCTAACATAGCCCCAGCTCTCGAATTTGGTGGATATTCTTACCGGACATTGTCCGTTAGGTGTTCATGCTGTGAGATTTGGGATTGCCTGAACTCCGTTCTGCAGAAGCTGTCTTGAGGACGAGGTGGAATCATCTCAACACCTTCTTCTCAGCTGCCCTGCTCTCATCTGGCAAAGACTTAGACATCTGGGCTCTGATTTTTTCGCTACGCCTGCGGATATAGCGGGTATAAATATCACAAATTTTTTGAAGTTCATCAGTAGCTTGTTGCGGCTAATTATGAACGCAAATCAGCCCCCGTCAGCGTCGTCGTAAAATGCATGGTCATCATCGTCTCCAATCCCAAGGCTCCTTCTCCCTTCCTTCTCCTTTCTCCTCTCTTCTGTATGGCATCGGACGAATTTTCAATATTTGTCCAAGTGTGCCCTAAACTAAGGCAGCCATTAAACCTCATCATATTCAAGATGTAGCCAAGAATGTGTCTCAATAGACAGACCTAAGCGGTGTACTCGTGTGAGTAGTTCATCACAGAGGCTACTATCATTGGAAAAATATAGAAAAACGGACTACTGTAGCTGCAAAGCTAATCAGTGAAGTAGCTGAGAACTAATCGATTTGACAGCAAGTACTAATTTGCTGCATGCATTTGAACTTAGCATCTCAGGCGACGTGCTCACTTATATATAATAGCACAACATAGATTTCAATCCCCCGCTAATGCGCAGTAAGCACCTACGTTTTTTTCGCACAAATTATGTTGTTAAGCGTGAATGCTGATTTGAATGTTGATTTATTCATAGTTGGTTCATACAAGTAAGTGCACGTATTACTGCTAGATAGCAGAACCAACGCAACTCTACAATTAATCAACACTAATTGCAACAGCTTCATCGGCAGTCATTTCCAGGCAGTAGATATGTATGTAATAAGAAACACGTAAGGAAGTACAACATTCGGTTGGGAAAGAATAGCGCACACGCACATTTTAGTGAAGCCAAATCAATTCATAGACAATGAGAATTATAGCTTACTAGCAAACCCGGCCCCCTTCGCTGGGCACACTAAAATAGAATAGATATGGTTAAGAACAGAAAATATATGATTTTCATATTATTTATTTCTTTATTCTTTATCCAAGCGCTTTGGCATAAACAATATTTTTTGTTTTTCTATTTGTTTTTAAGTAAATATAAAATATAAATTGAAAATCAGGAAAAAAGAAGATTGTTTTTAAATTTCAAATCATCGCATATGAATAAACAATCGTCTTTTTTCCTGATCATCCATGAATTTTTCGTTTCAATTTATATGTTTTATTAAGCATTGGAGCCTTTTTAACCATTATCCATTTATATTTTTCAAAAAAAAACGAAACAATTTTTTTTTTCCACGAACACATAATTTCATTCGGATTTCACATTAAATTCTCAAATTTCGTAAGAAATTATTCACTGTTCCAAAATCCACTCCAAAAAAATTCACAAACAATTTTTAAATGTTGCACTTACGTTTTTTCCTTATGGCATCCAAAGCAGAAAGAAATATTGACACATTGTAACTCACACTGTCAATTTGACAGTTCAGTTCCGCCCCAAGCGTTAAAAAAGTAAGCGACATTATGGCTGGTTCAAACGAACGCTGTACCCGTTGCCAGTGCTCCGAATTACAACCAAACTTTACGAAACCCATTTTCAATACTTACTTAACAATGTGCGTAAGTTTGGTTTAATTCGGTGCAAAGACACGGCGGGTCCACGTTTTGGCATATATTTCCAGTCCCTAGTCATAGGTATGAAAATTACCCCGTATTAAAGCACTTATCAACAGCTTTCATTTGATATCCATATTGTACAAACACATTCTAGGGTCCACGTTTTGGTCTCTATCTCGAGACCCTAGTCACGGAGCGGATGGAAATACTCTGAACTAAAGCATTCACCAACAGCTTTCATTTGATACCCATATTGTACATACACGTCCGAAGGTTACCCGGGTCCACGTTTTGACCTATATCTCGAGACCCTATCTACCAATAGGTATTCAAACTATACGGAAATCATCTTCAATACCTACTTAACAATGTGTGTAAGTTTGGTTTAATTCGGTTCAAAGACACGGCGGGTCCACGTTTTGGCATATATTTCGAGACCCTAGAAATCAATAGGTATGAAAATTACCCCGTATTAAAGCACTTATCAACAGCTTTCATTTGATATCCATATTGTACAAACACATTCTAGGGTCCACGTTTTGGACTCTATCTCGAGACCCTAGTCACGGAGCGGATGGAAATACTCTGAACTAAAGCATTCACCACTAGAGTTGGGTATTTCCCGAGAAAATCCCAATCTCGAGAATCGGGATTTCCCGAAATAACGAAAATTTCAATTCTCGAGATGCGGGATTTCCCGAAAATAATTTTTGAGATTTCTCGAGAATTCTCGAAAATTCGGGAAAAATTCCAAAAAATTAAAAAAAAAATCTAAAACCAGTGTAAGAGCAATGAATTTCATAAAATATTATTTTTATTTATTTTTATTAAAGTATAAATTACATAAAAAAATATTTGAAAATATTACTATTTCAATTATTGCAAAGAAAAAAGTGAAACAAAAATAATTACAAAAAAATTCAAAACAAAAATAATTCAAGATTATACTTATTAAAATAGGGGAAAAAAGTGATTGTAAACATTATTTCCCAAAATGGTGTTTTAAAAAACACAGACTGTCAATGGCATCGTCTGACAATCGCGTACGCTTTTTGGACACAATATTACTCGCTGTAGAAAAATTCCTCTCATTTTGAGTCGATGTTGGCTTAACAGTGTTAAAAGCCCCTATCAGTCTTTCAACATTTTGTGTTTTCTCTCCAGTTTTTTCATATAGTTTTAGCTCGTTTCTAAGCGACGAAAACATCTGGTTCGCCGCATGTTGCGCAATGTCTGCTTTCGGTTTTGAGCATTGCTGAACGTATTTTTCAAGCTGTTTCGCCATATCATCTTCATCGACGTTGTTGGTTGCAAATACGTCATCATCGTCAGAACTAGACACTGCTTGGTCTTCTTGAATGCTCGTAGAAAATAGACGAACCAAGTAGTTTTCGGCTTCTTTTATCAATTCTGTTTTAGAACAGGTGTGGAAAAATTCAGATTTGTGACTAGAGCTGTTAACTGGATCGTGTAAATATTTAAAGGCCGATAACAAACGGCTAGATCTACGAGCTGTTAAGTTTTTTTTTAGGCTGGATAAGAATTCATTGCCCAATTCGGTGTGCTGATTCTCCAATTTTGTGAACAAAAATTTGAGAATAGAATCCGCAGCAAGTAAGTTCACATTTTGGCGACTAAGTGCTTCTACATCAACACGTATAGGTTTAAGAGCATTTATGATATCCTCGCAATACTTTTCTTCGGCGTCAGTAGTGGCCATAAAATTTAAATTAAGAGTGTCGAGCGCCTTACGAATATGCTTGCTGATGCAAATGTATCAGGCCAGCATAGTTTCCAGGCTATTCCAACGTGTTTTGCAATCCAACAGCAAGAAAATCTCTTTCTTCTCGACCTCTTTAACATAATTCTGCAAGATGGCATTCCGTATAGGCGAGTTCTTGAATTTCAAAACTATCTTGCGAACCTTTTTTACGATTTCAAATGCAGACTTTATAGTGACCGTCTTGTCAGCAACAAATACGATATTGTCGTCCTCGTCATCGGAAGCGTTTTCCGCATTAATATCGGAAAATGAAGTACTGGTTGCATTGTTTTCATTTTCATCGGAGCCTCTATCATCCGAATCGTCTCCATCGCTTACGTCACTATCGTATATCCTGTTTGCGACCTTTCGTTTCTGGTACATTACCTCCATGACCGCCAAATGTATGCCGTGATTGTAGCAAATCTGTTGATGCGCTGGTAATAGTCTCCCAAATTTGATCATGACACTGGCACCATCACTTGTAATAGCCACGATGTCGGACTGTAGTTTTATATTGATGTCTGAAAGCTTTGCATTTACGAGCTCATATACTTTTTCAGCGGGACATGATCCCTGAATGCGAACCAGGCCAAGGTTGTCAGATTGTCCATCGTCATAATATATATGGATGTTCATGTAACGTCGGTTTCGCACGCTTGTCCACTCGTCGATGCTCAAGCTGAACTTACGCTGTGCAGATTTAAAATTTTCAATTTTGATCTTCAAATCGCTTTTTATTTTCGTGCAGTACTTCATAGCCAAACCCAGAACAGCTTTGTGACACTTTGGAAGATGAAATCCTAAGCGGCTGATACTATTACGAATGAACTCACTTTTTGTTATCGCGTTTATTGGAATTCCATCTTTTGCAGCCAATTTTGCAACAATTTGTTCAAGCAATTCAGGCGAGGAAGAAGTATTGAAAAAGTTGTGAAGAGTTCGGGTCTTCTTGGCTGGTGGCTGTTCTTTTGGAGCCTGATGTTCCCTTCGCCTCATGTTGTGTATCCTCTCCATGTGACGGTGAAGTCCAGATGTTGACGATGACTTGCATTTAATGATTTTATTGCATTTCAAACATGTTGCTTCGTCGTCAAATCGCTTGAAAAGCTGCCACACTTGGTCGTATTCGTATTCTGAACTCATGATTTTTAATGCTAAAAATTCAAAAATTGTTTTAAATTTTGTTTTTTAAACAAACTCACAGTCAACGATACGTCGATTCAAAACTTAAAAATAAGTAATATTTGGACCACAACATATTTTATTATACGGTGTATAATTTATACTTAATCAGGTACCACAAAATGAAATGCACCCGCTCACTACAAAAAATAAATTTGCAAACGTCGTCTGTGCAGTCTGCGAACAAATTGAAATTGTTTGACTATTTCCAAAGCATTTCTAATTGCTTAACTGCTGCTACATATAAGAAACACATTAAACTAAACTTCATTAGCTTGATGTTACAGTGCTTTCCCTCGACATAGCATAGCAACGCATCTAGAATTTACTCTGTAGTCACCCTAAAACAAAAAAAAACAAACAAACAAACAAGTGGAACAGTTATACTTTTCGCATAGAAATTGAAACTATGGTGTGAATTGTATGTGATTCTGCGAAACAGTATGTAGTGTGCGATTCTTTGTAACATAATGGCTGTTACAGTTTGGTGTTTCCAGGTATTAATCATATGTATGTGTATTCTTTTACTTTTGAAAGAATTGTTTTTTCTCTTAATATTTGACAACAAAAATTTAAAAAAAAAAATGGATTTCTCGAGAAATCTTGAAACATTCTCGAGATTCGGGATTTCCCGAAATGCTAAAAATTTCAATTCTCTAGATTCGGGATGGAAAAATATCGAGAATTCCCGTCGGGAAATTCCCGAAACCCAACTCTATTCACCACCAGCTTCCATTTGATACCCATATTGTACATACACATCCACGTTTTGACCTATATCTCGAGACCCTATCTACCAATAGGTATCCAAACTATACGGAAACCATCTTCAATACCTCCTTAACAATGTGTGTAAGTTTGCTTTAATTCGATGCAAAGACACGGCGGGTCCACGTTTTGGCATATATTTCCAGACCCTAGTCATCAATAGGTATGAAAATTACCCCGTATTAAAGCACTTATCAACAGCTTTCATTTGATACCCATATTGTACATACACAACCAAAGGTTACCCGGGTCCACGTTTTGACCTATATCTCGAGACCCCAGTCACGGAGCGGCATGAAAAATATTCTGTACTAAAGCATTCACCAACAGCTTCAATTTGATACCCATATTATACATACACATCCGAAGGTTACCCGGGTCCACGTTTTGACCTATATCTCGAGTCCTATTTCCAAAATAAAATATAATCCATGTTACTCGTGGATGATGTAGCTTTCGAATGGTGAAAGAATTTTTAAAATCGGTCCAGTAGTTTTTGAGCCTATTCATTACAACCAAACAAACAAACAAACAAAGTTTTCCTCTTTATAATATTAGTATAGATAACATCAAATGGACGTATGGAAATTTAGTCTTTTAACATTTAAAAAATGGACGTGATTAATTATTATTTGAAACTAATTTAATGCAGGTTTTAAGCAATAGTGTACAAAGCTTGGCTGAGTTTTATTACATCATTATCAAGATATTTGAGGTGTGTTCAAAAAATAAGGTGAATTTTAATTTTTCTCAAAAAATATTTTTTTATTCATCAATTACTATTTTATATCCTTCAAAGAAGTCCCCTCAGATATAATTCACTTATGCCAACGCTCTTTTCCAATCCTCGAAACAGTTCTGACATGCAATTTTTGGTATGGTCTTGAGCTTTCCCAGCGTTTTGGTTTTTATCTTCTCAATCTCCGCAAAACGCTGTCCGCCGTCCTTTCATGGGTCTCTTCAATCCTGAGAACAGGAAAAAGTCGCAGGCGACCAAATTTGGTTAGGTAATACGGTGGCTGAGGCATGACGGTGCTGTTTTTGACCAAATAATCTGGCACAAGTAAGGATAAGTGAGTAGGTGAATTTGCATGATGCAAAAGTCATGCATTTTTTTCCACAATTCCGAGCAATTTTTTCATATTGCCTCACGCAAACGGCGCATAACTTAAAGGTGATATTCCTTATTTATCGTACGGCCTTGCGATAAGAACTCCTGATCCACTAAGCCATGGTAATCGAAGAAACCTGTGTGAAACCTTAACCATTAATCATTTGATCGAACTTGGCGTACTTTCTTTGCTCTTGGCTCTCGTAGGCTCTTCCATTGGAACGATTGGGGTTTGGTTTCGAAATCAGAACCATATACCCATGATTCGTCACCAGTTATGACCCTTTTAAGCAAATCTAGATAATCGTTGACGTCATTCAACAATTCCTGAGCGATGCTCATGCGACGATATTTTTGGTGGAAATTCAACAATTTTGGAACGAACTACCAAGTTTCATTAAAAGGTATTAATTTTTGGTCGGTTGTAGTGGGCATATGATACAAAGTTGTTGAATAATAGCGGAAATCAGTCTTATTTCAGCTGCACGATCCTACCTCCAAAAACAATGAATAATGGACACTCACATGCTTGGTTTTTCGAATGCAGATGTATGCTATGGCAACTGCAATGGAGGAGATATTCTGTTACGCATTATTTATCTTAATCGCATTATTTTGGAAGGCTGCAATGCCAGTTTACGTCATAACAGTAATGGTACTTATTTGCAAAAGTTCTTCCTTCTATTACTTTGAAGAGTAAATGGTTTATACTTACATATTTACATTCGTACAGCAGGGAATGAGTGTGCACATGATAGTGAGCAAAGCTGTTCGAGTATTGCAAGATTTCACCTCAAAAAATAAATGGAAAAAATAAAACATCATTGGAACTGTATAACGAGAATATCAGTTGCACAATTTGGTCATATTTAGCAAATATTTTAGCGAAATATACTCAAATGTTTATGTTTATAACTTTTGCTATGCCGTATTCGCTCGGAGTATTGCGTTATCTATTAAATCCGCTATTTTTGCAAAATATGAAAGCCTCTATTCATCACCGTTTTGTTTGATAACTTGGTACTATTTTGAAAGTAGATGTATTTCCATTATAACATTCATAGAAACTCTCTCCCATATTGGCAAAAAAAAAATAGTTTTAACGACATTTACCATATACCTACAAGTGTGCATAGTAACCTCTTGGTGGCAGGGTGAAACTATAACACCCTCACAACTAAGCCTCCGAAGCTTCTGGCTAGTCGCTATCGATGTGCATAGCCGTAATTTATTTCTTTTCACTACACGTCTTATAGTTAATACGTAGAGCTCACCTTAAAACTTTTTTTAAGCTGATTCTCAGGACGTTAGGAAATATTTTTTTTTT
The DNA here is from genome assembly GCF_028408465.1 of Anastrepha ludens. Lineage (NCBI taxonomy): Eukaryota > Metazoa > Arthropoda > Insecta > Diptera > Tephritidae > Anastrepha > Anastrepha ludens. Next base: position 42,865,040 of record NC_071500.1, on the reverse strand, counting down.
ACATATTTCACAGAGTTGGCCACATAATATAATAATAATTTTTTTTTTCATTTGGTTGACGAATCAGTCATTTTGGTTCAAAGAGACTTGTGCCAGCAGCTTAGTTATGATTTTATCGCGCAAATGGCCAGATATGGAAATGGCGATTTCCATCACTTTGGTTAAAGCATCAGTTGATAGAGTGGGACTTTTACATTGCTTAATGGATTTCGATTTAGTTAGAGTTTTTGTTTAGTTCGCATAATATTTGAGTTTAAATTATTTTGCAAATAAAGGTGAGGTTTAATCTATTGATATCGGTGATTAGTCCAAACAATCACTTTCTGGTAACCCTCACCTCTGGGCTTGGTAAATAAATAAATGAAATTAAAGGAAATGTTCACAATCGGTTTGGAAGCTAAAACAACCGAGTGACACTCACGCACTGATTTGTTGGTATAAAGTAGATTTTCACTACTATTTTGTCTAAAAAAATTTCATTAAATAAAGGAGACTTACAACAATTCACCACTATTCAGCACAATAAAAATTAGAGCTTCCCTTATTATTTTTTTCTTCTTGTATTTTGCCTTGAATGGCTCATTCAAAAACATTTTTGTGCCACCAAAACACTATATTTGGCACTTTCGGTTTGCCCCAAATGTGCCAAAATAAAAAAGCTATCAAAATAATGTGTACAAGTGTGTATAAATGTATATTGAATATGTTCTACAATTATGAGAATATGTCGTTATGTATATGAAGTGGCTAAGCTAGAACTTTATATGTATGTAATGCCCGTCTGCCACTACAATAATTTTTTATGTACTTACAAATATTTATATTAGGGATACGAATTTCGGAATCTTTAAGTTTTTTTAATATCGAAAATACTGGAATTAGTTGATATGAATTCCGGGATAATTAAAAAAAATTAAATTCAATTAATTGTTGGAAAGTAAAGTATTGGAGAAACTTGAACTATACTACAATATAAATGGTTTATATACAGTTAGAATTTTCAAAAAATCCATTTTTTTATTTTTTTCTTGCTTAATGTACATATAATATATTTAAGTATACATACAGAAAATTTAATACCGTTCCAGTGAATATTTTCGAAGTTACACGCAAATTTGAAAAGGCATTTCAGAGTGCTTGAAAGTACAAGGTGTTTTACAAACGCGTTTTTCTCAAAATTGTGTTTTCAATGGCTAAACCTATTAGTCTCAAGTTTTAACACGAGCTTCCTAAATATATTTTTTAGTAATCAATCTAAGATTTTTTTCTCACCGATAAATTTTTTTTTTTTTAATGAACAACTTAAGGCCGAAATTTTGGTCAAAAATTGATTTATTTGCTTTGAGAAACCGCCATTTTGTCAAAAAAAAATTTGTTTGCTTATTCCTTCGACTGATTACTAGATTTAAAATTACTTTAACGAAATCTGTTTGGTTTTTTAATTTCAGAGGACCCAGTTCAGAGATATAGTGGTCATCGCAAAACGACTTTTTTTAGAGGGGCTCCCCTTACCAAATAAGTATTTTTACTAATACTAAGTCTTAAAATACAGTTAAAAAATAATAATACAATAATATTAAAAGTTCTCTCAGAAAAAAATCTGCAAAATTCGCTTTTTTTCGGCCTTCTAACTGTATACTCGTATAACTCCTTAATAAAAAGTGTTGATACTCATTCAAATAACATAATTATCTCTTTGTGGCATGCAGGAAAGCGCTGTATTCTACAACATATGCAGCCTGTAATAACAAAGCAGAGTTTTCTTCGGCAGAAAATTTAATGCGTACTAAATTTAGATTACGGGTGGAAAATAAAGCTCTACTACTTAGTATGTACCCACTTTTAATATCATAGTGAAAATGAATAACAAAGATTCTGAAACCAAACTATGGAATTTACAAAATAAAAAAGTGCATTTAAATACGAGCAAAATTCTTCCCAACTTAGAAATGAGAAGGCAAAATACCAGCTTTCATACAAATAACAAAGATTCTGAAACCACACTATGAAATTTAGAAATGAGAAGGCAAAATATCAGCTTCCATCTTTTATTGACGAAGAAAAATCCAAGGAGAGAAACCAAAGAAAGAGCCAAAATAAAATATTTCCGATTCGTGACAAAGGATGACTGCACGGCTGCTGTCCAAATGGAAATAAAAGGAGACCTTAAGAAAATCATATAAGTGCTGCTAGCAGTGAAAACGCTAAGTTAAGTAAATATTTGTAGAACTGAAAATATTTATTAAGCCTACCTAGTACACATAGCTGACCAATGATGAACCAAACAGAGCGATTAGGGATGTTCAATATTTCTGCACGTAAACTTATCCTTCATGTTTCTTTCCGCTGTAGAAATCGGAAAAACTACTATGTTTATCATAAAATTCCTAAAAGTATGGGCTTATGTTGCCAGCGCCATAAAACTGTGCTTCGAAAGTTGGTTCCTACCTAAACATTTTCAAAAGTTAAGCTTTAAAATGCTGCATTATGTTCCGTGATTTCAGTATTAAATTGTTGAATAATAATTATGGTTTTTCTATCTAAATAAATTTATTTACTGAGTTTTTCAAATCTATTTTTTATTTTATTTTTATGAAGAACTTGATCTTCCGTGCAACTTTTTTCTCTGACATAAATTATGCCTTCAACTTTGGAGCCCTTTGTTTCACTCCTAAAGATATTATTAATGCTTTATTTAAATTGAAATCTTCCTCTCAAACTGATGCTGATGGACTTTCAGTACTTTTGACAAAAAAATATCCGGCTTTGATATATCTCCTGAAAATTATATTCAACAAATCTTTATCATTGGGGAGTTTCATTGACGCATTTAAGCTCTCTTCCGTCACGCCTTTCTCAAAGAGTGGCAATAAACATGAGGCTAGAAATTATAGGCCTATTTCAAAACTATAGACTATATCCAAAATTTTGAACACGCAGTCATTGCAAAACTGAGCTATGTCGTTATATCTTTAATTTGCCCAGATCAGCACGAATTTATAGCCAACATATCTACAGCATCTAATCTGGCTGTTTTTAATGAATACTGTATTGATTCTTTCTCGGCTGGTCTCCAGGTCAACTGTATTTGAACTGACTTTTCGAAAGCGTTCAACAAAGTTTCTCATAGAATCTTAATTAAGAAATTACCCTTTTTGGGTTTTCATTCTTCTTTTCCTCAATGAATAAACTTTTATTTGAGCAATTGAGCGTTGTGCTGTAGCAATTGATGGTATTCCATCAACTCCGTTTGCGGCCACCTCTGGTGTTCCGTAAGGAAGTATTTTTTAGTGACATTTATTAATGACATCAAAAGTAGTTTCTCATTTGCTAAATTTTTGCTTTATTCGGATGACCTTAAGATCTTTTCAGCGATCAAGAATCAAGAGGATTCCATTAAACTTCAAGCCGATATGGATAGGCTTTACTTGTGCTGACAGATTTCACGTCTTTCTCTAAACTATGCTAAGTGATTTCAAATATCGTACTCGAAAACATCTAACGTTGTGTGTATTTAGACAGTATCTCGACTTGAACCTCGGCATTACCTTTAATAACAAATTTTCTTCTAATAACCATATCAATTATATTACTTTAAAATCTTTCTCGATGTTGAGCTTCATAAGGCCAATCGCCACTATGTTCTCTGATACCATTAGGTTACTTTATATAGGTATGTATCATTTGTTAGGTCCCATTTTGAATATGCTGCTTTTATTTGAAGACCAAGTAGTCAGGAAGCTATCAATAGAATCGAGCGTGTGCAAATAATTTTTCTCAAGTATGGCCTTTGATCTCTGAATTTTATTGATTCCACGCCATCATATTCTCCTCGCCTCTATCTAAGTAACTTTTGTATCATAGCCTGTAAGAATTGTAATTCATAGCCTTAAATAAATAGTTGAAATGAAAAAATATACCAAGAAGGACGTAATAGAGTAACATAAAATAAATTTCGATTATATTTTAGCTTCAGGAGATAACCCGTTAACTGACTAGAGATTAGTCTCTTTCGAGGTTAACCTAAAAGCGAAATTTTCTGTAAATAAAAGAAGTTACATTATTCAGATATTTGATTACTGTTACTTTTATATATGAAGGAATTTTATAACAAATAGCCTAAATAGTCAACCTTAATGCTTTGCATACATCTCTAAGCAAAAATTTGAAGAAGGAATCTCTATAACAAAAAGGATAAGAAATTATATATGGATTTTGAGCTATTTGAGAATATAAAATGAAAAAACAAATTTTATAAACTAAAAAAATAATGTGTATCTCGAAATGGAATTTAGAAATTTTTAAATCAAAGCAAAGAACACGAAAATTTATTTAAAAAGCAATACTACGGTAACCCAAATATCTGGGAGTTACGCCAAGAATTATAAAATTATATCTAGAACATAAAAATACATTCAAACCCTTTAATTAATTTTTTTTTTGTTCGAAAGGCCGGTATAGTATACAAACAAAAATTTAAAATCGAATGCCTGGCATCAATTTATGAAGAACGAAGTAGGGAAATCTGCTCGAACTATCATCCAATAACTAAACTCAATAAAATCAAAAAAATTTGTGAAAGCATCATTATCAGTCGGTTGAAAGTTTTCTTAAACGGAGATCAAATTATGTATAAGAATCATTTTGGTTTTGTCAAAAATTGCCTGTCGCTAATGACTTTATTTACAAAAAATTAAAATAAAAAATATGTTGCCATACGCGCGACAGATATGTTTAGACATTTTATTCCATACTTAGACATAATGATTACAAAATTAGGGACCCGAGAGCATTAAAAATTAGTAGTAAAATAGTAAAGGGCTTAAGGGGGGCAATTCTTCAGTACTTTAAAATTTTTGATGATTTGTTTTGCTTTAAAAATTCATTTACAATCTAAATAATCTCTTTTCAATGTTTTAAGCTTAATAGAAAGTCTAAATAGTCTCTATAAAGTCAATGAAGTGATGAGCGTCGATCGAAAGATGAGTAAGATAGGAATTATAATCGCGTTTTGCTCGAAATACGTTTTTTCCGCGCTGTCGAATATAACTCAAGAAGTAATCAAGATTTCAACTTAAAATTTTGCAAGGATGATTTTTAATCATAAACCTTTGCATGTACTCAAATTTTATATAATTTTTTACTAAAAATGTCTTTATAAAAAAGTGTATTTTTTTCTTTTTCACTTAAAATTTTTTTTTTTTTTTTTTTTGTTAAAAATAGTAGTTTTGTTAAAAGTGCAATGCGAAGTAACTTATTTTAATGAAACATTTTTGTCTGGTTGATTTCAATTGATGCTGTACATCCCCAGCGCAAATTAAAAGGAGCCGAGTTTGAGCAGCTTTAGCGCCGCCATTTTGTTTTTTCCTTATTTAATAAAAGTTTTGTGCTATTCATTTAAGCATGAATATTTAATTTATTTTAAAATAATAAATACTCTCATTTTTAAGCAAAAATTTATTGAAAAATTCGTTGTCTGGAGGAGCTGCCTCTCTTAATGGAAAGCATAAATAAATTAAAAAAGGGGAGGAACAACAAGTTTAATAATTTTTTTACAATAGCTTACCCCGAAATTTTAAGATAAGATAAAAGAACATTTTTTCCACCTGACCTGTATGCCTAAACTTGAGCTTGAATAAATTCGTAGTAATTTATGAATTAGTTGCGGCTTAGTAATTTTTTTTTCTAAATGTGCAGTTAATTTTAAAAATCAATTTGTTTTTTGTTTCATATTTTTAGTTTATCATGGGACAAATTCTCTGATCCCTCACATATAATATAAATATCCCGAAATCTCGGGATCCCGGCATCCCGAATTCAACAAACACTGCCAATACTGACATGCCTAATACCAATATCTACGAGTATGTACGAATTTCTTATTTCGGTGAATATTTTTGTTGTTGCTGCGAAAATCACTGACTGCTTGATTTAGGTATATACATAAGTATGTATATATGTATAGAAAATGTACAAATCCTAGATTTATCAGAGCTTTTTTATGAATGTCTTTATTTCTAGCAGCGTTTGCTTACTACATACATACAATTGGTTACTTATTATGCTCTGCTGACTCATTGGCCACTCTGGTTTTCCGCCTGCTTTTTATTGCCACAGATACTTTGACTACTCGGCTTGTACGTGAATACAAAAGTATTCCCCCGACCACTCGGTTCACGCAGTGAGCCATGTGTTGCTCACAACTCTGCCTCGTATTGTTTTTTGCGCTACTCTGTATTTTTCTTTTTCTGGTCATTTGTCATTTTTGGTTTGTCTTAAATAACAGTTAAATTGGTTTTGGCAAACTAAATGAAATTTTGCGAATTCCAAGCAATAAATCAGATTCTTTCATTTTTATTTGATCTATGTGGTCGTAAGTGGTCTAAATTATGGCACTTTTCTTAATACTGCCCACTCGCGCTTCACAGTCAGCTTATGAGTGGGCGTATGTGTAGCCAACACTTCAGCGCAAAGACATTGCATTGGAAGTGAATGCCAACTACTTACTAGATGTAGCGTATGTAAGTACATATACACAAATATGTGTATGATAAATGTTCCCAATATGGGCGACAGTCAGTCTAGGTTAATAAATTTTACATGCAATTTAATTTTAGATGCTTTTTATAAATTTTACTTTGAGGTGATTTTAATTAAATGTGAAATCTTCCCTTTAATATAAATCACATTCAGTTTCTTGAACAAAGCATTTAATCAAATGCAAGCATAAAAGTATTCCGCTCTGTCAGATTTTATCGTGTCATTACATATTTTATGTTCAATTAGAAATGCAAGAGGATTTAATTACCACCATAGATACTGCACATACAACCAAAAATTATGGCAAAGTTTTGCAGATAAGCTATTTGAACTGGATAAAATATATTAATCTGCACACTGATAGCAATCAGACTTGCTTAATATCGACTCGCTGCTTAACGGTAGCAAAAGAGCAATCTTTACCCGCTTTCTAAACCGTAAATTTCGAATTAACATATAGAAAAATGAATACACTCAGAATAAAAGTAATATTTTGTTCACTAATTTTAGAAACAGCCGATACTGAATAAGAGCATCGAGCGATGCAATCTGCCGCTCAGCGTTTCTTCCGGAGTTGTAAAGCGTGGCTAATTTTCAAGGGCCGGTGTTGATTTTGAATGATTTTGAGGTTCTATGCCGTTAATGTGCCGAAGTATCTCATCCTTTAGCTCTTGAATTGTTGCCGGCTTATCGACATACACCTTTTCTTTCAAATAACCCCAAAGAAAGAAGTCCAACGGTGTCAAATCACATGATCTTGGCAGCCAATTGACATCGCCGCGACGTGAGATTATTCGGCCATCAAATTTTTCGCGCAAAAGGGCCATTGTTTCGTTAGTGGTGTGACAAGTGGCACCGTTCTGTTGAAACCACATATGGCCCGCATCCATATCTTCCAATTCGGGCCATAAAATGTTCGTTATCATCTCACGATAGCGAACACTATTCACAGTAACTGCCTGACCGGCCTTATTTTGGAAAAAATACGGCCCAATGATGCCGCCGGCCCATAAACCGTACCAAACAGTCACTCTTTGTGGGTGCATTGGTTTTTCGGCAATCACTCTTGGATTATCATTCGCCCAAATGCGGTAATTCTGCTTATTGACGAGTCCACTGAGGTGAAAATGTGTCTCATCCCTGAAGATGATTTTCTTCACGAAGTGCGCGATATGCATTTTGATTTGAACGCCCGTTTTCATAATAAGCCTGAATAACTTTAAAGCGTTGCTTGATTACGTATCTTTCCATGGTTCAAATTGAGTTAGTCTGAAATTGAAAAGTGTTAAGTCAAATGCAGAAAAAACTTGACGTTTAGGTGCGGTTTACATTCAACATCGGCCCTTGAAGTTTAATCACCCTTTATATCTAAACAAGAACAGCAACAAGATCTTAGCTAACGAAAAAAAAATCCATTGTTGCAAATTTTGTGCGAGTAGCCATGGAAAGTGCAGAAACGTTTTTTACTTGTATCCCAAAAATCTGCATATCTATATAATATAGGAAACTCACTAATTTTTTTACATCCTGAACCCAATTTCACCTGCTAATGGATTGCCTAGATCGAATTTTCCAACAGCTCACATTTCGTACCGGGTTCCTGAATGTCTTAGCGCAAACTTTGACAGTGCATAGCAGTCATTTTTCTAAAGCTGCAGCTACCAAATTTGATAAATATTCTTGTGATTTAACCACGAAGCGCAGAGGAATTGACAAAATTTATATACATCCTGCCAAAGAAATACCGGGAATTGTTCATTTAAAAAGCGCGCGTCACACATACAAGAATGTTGGTACAACTGTCCGGCATAGAGCTTGACCGTGATCTGTGAATTAGCTTGTTTTTAGCATTTAATTATATCAATCAACCGCTGATGTGTTCTCTAATTTCACTATAAATAAAAATATCGAACAAAGAATTTGTCTTAAATTTTATGTTTTGAACGGGATTTCTTATGCTGAATCATTGAAAATGCTGCAGAAAGCCTATGACGAGTGTGCTTTATCAAACACACGGGTCTACGAGTGGTATAAGGCTTTTGCAGAGGGCCGAGAAGTCGTGGAAGATTTGCCCCGATCTGGTCACCCATTAACGTCTTCAACGAATGAAAACATCGACAAAGTCAAATAAATGGTCCTGGAAAACCATAATTTAAGTTCGAGGGAGGTAGTTCATGACCTTAGCGTGCCTTACGAATCAAATCCCAACATTTTACACCATCAATTTAGCATGAGACGCGTGGCTGTTCAACTCGTTCCGAGAGAGCTGAATTTCTCTCAAAAAATTAATCGAGAGAGGGTGGTTGAAGACATGCGTAAGCAAGTGAATTCGGACGCAACGTTTACACAGCGCATCATAGCAGTTGATGAGACTATATAAGTTTGACATACAAACCAGTCAAAGGCGGCTGGATGGCGCTATCTACATGAGCCGAAACCCAAAAACCCGATTTCTTTGGTTATCGTGGAATTCGTTCGAAATGGTTCTACAGTAAACTAAGAATATTATTTGGAAGTTATGCGAGAGAAAATGTGCGTAGAAAAAGGCCCAATTTGTGAAAAGAAAAATCATGGATCTTGCACCATGATAACGCACCGTCTCACAAATAATTATTATTGTGTGTTTTATTGGACAATTCCCGCTACTTTTTTAACAGAATGTATACTCGCTCACATTTTAGTAAAATTTTATTTGAGCTGGCTGTTAATTTTTGAAATCAAACCAACTCATAGTGGATGAGAGAGGTTAACAGCTTTTTTCTCATCATTGCCTAGCTATTGTTGTATAAGGTGACGCAAAATGAATCATATTTAATCCTTGCGAACTAGTTTGTGATAGCTGTGGTACACAAGCAGACAACCAGTGGAGCGCGTAAAGGTCCAACTAAAAATTTCCGGCATTCAAAATCATTATTTTCTTTTCATCTGCCTTCTGGGGCTTCGGCAAGCTCAACTGAGCAACGTAACCCAGCTCTCTTAATTCTCTAAACTAAGAATCCATAGGGAAAAGGTTTATAAAGATGCAGCCAAAAGCAAAGCGGTACTCAGTTAATTCGAAAAAATCAAACAAGATCGATAGAATACCAAGTTACACCCACCAGAGCGGCGCGACGTCTCCCCGATACAGTTTCACGAGAGAATTGTGAAAATACGAACACGAATGCAAGAAGAAGATGAAATTACGCAAATAACACATGAATAAATTGCACAAAGGTCAACGTCAACACACAGCGATTCTGTCCGATTTGCTGAGAACAAAGTAGCAATACCACGATCGGCGCCACCTGATTCTCTTCATCGTGAATAGTGAGCTGATTGGCGATTGGCTGGCATCGCATGAGACATGATTGCAGTGGTGGCATACGTAAAAAACAGGCGCAACCTTCCCTAGTGTTACGAAATTTGATCTTTAACTATGGTGAAAAAAAATATTGCATGTGGAAAACTTCGGCTGCCATGTTACTTAGGAGATTTGGCAGCCAAAATTTGCACAACCATGATTCTGTCAAACTTTATCAGAGGTCTTGTCTGTTAAAGAGCACACCTCTGAAAACCTTTTCTGAACCGTAGCTAATACGATGCGGAATTCTCTATTTTTATGCGAGAGTGCGCCCAGAAACTACTTTGAGTTTTAATAAAAGATTGTTATTAAGATTATCGCAAAGCCTCTTATTTCCTTTCGGGTTATTTTTAAACTCATTTTGTGTGCATTTATGTATTATTGTATATGCCTAATTAGAGCGCTTTCGAATTCAATCACTCATGGCTAAATTTATTTTGTGTATACGTAAATATGTATTTATACAAATATTTTGTATTTATCTTTCAAATCATAGGTATTTGAATTGAATTTGTGCTGTAATTTCTCTAGTTTGAGATATTTTAAAAGCATACTTTTGTTTACCATTTTCATGTTATAAGAAACTAAAGATTTTCTTTGTTAATAGCTTTGGTTCTCACTTTTCTGTTCATTGCTTTGCAAATATGTCTTTGTACCCATATTTCATGTTAAGCTCAAAAATTGCAATATTTTATTTGATCCTTTATAATTATGTTTCATGTGTTCATTATTTGTATGTTTCAACTTTGGATAATTTCATATAAATATTATTTGGAATATTTTTCTTATTTAATGTACAATTTTTTATATTGAATGAGATTATTTATATATAAAGGATTTCTTTTAAGAGGTGTTATTTTGATATTCAAAGAAAAATGCAATTTTTTTATAAAAATCATCGGAAGTTTGTTTCATTATAAAGAGAAAGGTATGCCGTTAATTGTGGAAAATAACATCTGGCAAATGACCACCACGACCACGCTAACAGGACAATATCCTTTTCATCAAATTTTCCATAACCGAATTGCAAAGTGGCTTCCATATGTCCTCGATAGCCTCACGAATTCTATTTTTGAGGTATTGAATCGACCCTGGGCTGTTGGCGTAGACCTTCTCTTTCACGTGGCCCCAAAGAAAAAAGTCACAAGGTGCTAAATCACAAGATCGTGGCCAATTGTGATCACCTAACGAGAGATCAATTGTTTCGTTGCTTGTGTGGCACGTAGCGCCGTTTTGTTGAAAATAAACGTTGTCGAGATCAATACCATCCAATTCCAGCCAGAAAAAAATCATTAATCATTTCTCCTCTTTAACACCTAACACCTGTTATTGAAAACCCCTTTACCTATGTGTGTGTATAAGGGTGATATAAACCTACTGACAAACCGCACATTAAATATTAGCCTCAATTTTGATGTGGAAACAGAAAATTCTCAATGGTGGCATTACTGACTTATAATATAAAAAATCCCCATTTTGTTCCCATGTTATAAGAAATCTCCCCGCTCTCACAAGAGGGGGTGCTGGCGAGTGCCCGGTGACGTGGCAACCGAATTTATGCTCAAAATTAGTTTTTTCATCACAGCGGAAAGTCAAACCTTGCTGAGCATTTGAACTCACACGTTATGACGAGGATGATAGATTACTAAGTTTGGCCCATGGTGGAAAGAATAATGAGATGGCACCTATCGTGGTACCGTTACTTTGCTCTCAGCGAATTTGACAATGAATGCCGTCATATTAGCATAATTGGTGACCAGTATGGCCAGATTACCGTTTTTGTAACTTATTCTGCACGACCATTTCACATGTATCCAAATACTCGTCCCATCAGTCGCTGTTCAGATGGTAACGAAGTGACACTGTGTTAATTTTTTTCTTATATCTCTAACACATTCTTACTTTTTCGTAAACAAACAGATTCATAACTCCTGCTACGTCAGCCCATCCGCTGATTCTGTCGAATTAAAATCTTTTCACTATGCGTTGATGCTTACATGGTTATAACTGCTCATCAATTGCGCATTTAGTAATACAGCGAACCTATGTATGATAGTAATAATTATGCTTTTATTCCTACAATATTATTAATTTAATTAAATATTGTGAATACATTTTTAAGTTTAGACCTTACTCAAATTAAAAGTCTGAAAAACAATTTTTTTGGAATTAGTTGTCCTCGTCTTCATTAATAATAACATGAACTTCTCAGTCCGAACTTTTCGATCTCTTATCGACTTTATAATCACCATTTACCGCCTACTATTTCCCCCAATTTTATAGTCTCAAAATTGTTTGTGTTTATAATCAGATTTACTTCTCCTTCTTGTAATTGTTCGAGTTTAATAAAGCGCGCCAGTCGTTTCTTTCTCATGCTAACCAGCATCAGTTGGAAACACCAATTGAAGTCCACCTGATATTTCCTACGCAGAGAAGGTCTTCCTCTGATTTTGCTATCATCGATTCGGTACTATCGAATACTTTCAGAGCCAGACTATTTGTAATCGGACGACATGACCCAGCCAATGTAGCCGCTGGATCGTTATTCGCTGCGCTATGTCCATGTCATCGTAAAGCACATACAGCTCATCGTTTCATCGCCTGCGATACTTGCCATTGCCAACGTGCAAAGGACAAAAAATCTCCCGGAGAACCTTTCTCTTAAGCTCTCCAAGAGCCGCCTCATCGGATGTTGTCATCATCCAAGTTTCTTCGCCATACTATAGGACGGGCATGATGGGAGCCTCATTAAGTGTTAGTACTGATCATCGGGAGCCGACTTAACCACTCAGTCCAAAGTGGCTCTTGTTGGCAAAAGGGACTCCGTTGGATTTACTGCTTTTGATTTAAACGTTATAATTTTCACATTGTCAATAACGAAGCCTCTGCTCTTGATTGGAATTAGATTTTTGTTGGCGATAATATTTCTTCATACTTCGGCACTCTAAAACAAAATCATATGAAATCTTTTGTAAAAACGTACCACGTGTGAGCAAGATTCCATGGTATACGAAAAAACTAAGGAGGCTAAAGAATTTGAAAAATTAGATTTTTAAAAAATTTGAACTAACTAATGCCCAAGTTTATAACTGTTCCAAGTAGATTAAATTATTTATTAGAACTTTCCACCGAAAGTAAATTCGAAGCTCATATCAAGGCTTATCGGCTGATCTGTTCGCGGACTTTTTTAAGGCTAATATTCACCCATTGTTAGAGCCTTTTAGTGATAAATGTTGGATAGCTACTTCCCCTATTATTTTTGGCACTCTTTAGCTAACTATCGATGATAATGATTCAGTGTACTAAAATCTCTTCACTTGGGGATGATGATCGTCTCTCATCTTAATTTTTCAAGGAATGTCCTGCTCTTGCATACTCTCTTTTCTTAATTTTAAATAAATCACTAGAATTGGGGATTTTATTGATGCGTAGAAAGAGCCACATTCATCACACCTGTACTCAAGGCTGGCAATACAAATCATGTTGCTAAATAAACTATTTACGGCATCAAATTTGTTCCAATTTATTATCAAACAAAATAAGTACTTTCCCGTTACGAACATACCCAGTAACCAGCATAATTTCATGCTGGTAGGCTAATCGTCAGTAATCTTACTGTATTTAGAAAATTTCGTATGTCTGCCTTCAATAACAGGCTCCAAGCAAGAATGATAGAAAGAAGATTGCGCCCATCAGAGAGTACGTGACGTCACGTTTTTCCAAGTTGTGCAGTATTGCCAACCATTTGCTCTTCGCAATAAATTTAGCGCTTTTTATACCGAAAATGCGAAAATTTTGAAGTTTCGTGTTTGTTTCTTTTTTTCATTTAAAGCTACCGAAGCTTTAAGTTAAAAAAAAAGCTGTATTATTATACAAAAGAAGGTTAAAAAAGGTCACTCTGAGAAGATTTTTGTGCTAATGAAAATTTGTTGATTTTATATTTGATTTGATATTTTGAAAGAGAAAATTTAATGTTTTGCTACTTTTAAGGTTATGCAAGAATATTAAATGTCCCTCTCTCAACTCTTTGTGAGATTGAAAATCTTTTTACACATTTTAAAAAGCGTTTGAACTTTTTGAATGTGGATTAAAACCGTAGAGGTGTAGTCGTTTCTTCCGGCCATCAATCCTTAGTGGGACATAGGGCATCAATAAGTGTATTTATTGTAAAAATAAGCCACAAACTATCAGAAAATACTAAAGAAACCATACTGGCATTTTTACAAAAATATTCTTACATAACCTCAAATATAGCAAATAAGTCGTTCCCTTAACAAAAAAAGTCTCGCTTAACAAAAAAACTCATAAATTAAATTGTACGTAAGCATAACACATTTATTTAAAAAAACGCACATTCTAAATACAATTTGTCACGCATATAAAGTTCTTTAAGTGATTCAATAAAAATTTAGTGTTTTATTTTCTTTAAATGGGCATTTTAGTGCGTTTTTATATCCAAAGCTAGGCAACACTGCAGTAGCGAGAGAGAGATTTGACTGCCTAAGGCAGAAGAACACCAACAACACCTTCAATCGCGGGCAATGCCACCAGATGTTAAAAAAATAAAACTGAGTGAATTATTTAAATAATTATTAAAAAATGTTTATTTTACAAAATTGTAAACATTACATTTTAATTAGAACAGGCCAGAAAAATGTCACGAAGAAAAAAGTAAAATTCCGAGACTAAATAACAAAAAAAATGCTAAATCAAGTAACGAAAATGGTAATCTGACCATACTGGAGCTAAAATCACGGAACTCGTTGTCAAATTCGCTGAGGTCCAAGTAATGGGACCATAACAGACGCCATCTCATTCTTTCCATCAGGGCTCCAAGTCCATATGGACTTTTCTAAGGCTTTTGACGTAGTCAAAAACTTAATTTTCATCTCAAAATTTCTCAGTTTTAGGTTTCACTTCACTGTTTTTTTTAATGGGTAAAGTGGCATTTTTCATTTCGTAAATGTGTAATTGCTGTGGACAATGCTCCCTTATATTTTTTCGTTCTCTCTTCTGGTGTCCTCCAGTAAGTAGAAGTATTCTGGTTCATTACTCTCCATCGTCTTTATTAATGATATATCTGAGTGTTTTCAATTTTTAAAATTCCGTTTATATGCAGATAAGCTAAAAATTTCTAATTCAATTTGAATTATTTCCGCCTCGTGTAAGCTCCAACCAGTTCGGAATAATGTCACGACTAGGTCTGATAAAAATTGCATTCACTCATTATAAATTTAAGGAAATGTTTTCGTGTTCTAAGTCTAGGCAGTTATTTGCTGCTTCATATTTTACATATTTTGTTAATGAAACCTGTCTCACCCTTTTGAATGATATTTCGGATCTGGGTACAATTTTTTGGTTCAAAATATTTGTATATCTGAGTCATTTAACTTTTAAGTCATATTGTACATTTGTCCTTATTTGACGTTTTTATTCAGATTTGACTAATCAATATACGGTAAAGATACGATTCGCCAAACTTGAACGAAGTTGGGATAGACTATCTGTAAATGGAGGCCGCGTCGTCCTTGTCATATTAATAGACTTGAACGAATTCAAAAGCATTTTCTTTCGCCTCAGAAAGCTTAATTTTGTTGATCCAATTCCTTTGTATGTTACAAGAAATGTCTTAATAAATTTGAAGTCTTTACAAAATAGATGGAGTATTTTTTGACTCTGCTTAATATTTGAAAGCATCGGTGCTGTAATTGCTTGTCTTCTTCTTTTATATCTCTTGTGCTCTGATATGGTATATAGGACATTGAAATAATTTAATGAAATAACTTGATGACAAATGCCTTGGCTTTTCGTTCTCTAAGCAAATTATTAAATTGTCATTGCATGAATTATGAATACATAAGCATAAATTATAATTCTTAATATTTTTTTTGTGATATGTAAGAAGTCATAGTTCTAGTTTTATTAAAAAGAGGAAATTTAGTCTTAACATCACAATAAAATTTATGAAATATTATTCGGAGAAATGAATGCAGCATTACTCATTCTCCAGCATTTTTCCTTTATCGTGTTTAGTTTTCAAGATTTATTACCTTTAAGATTTTTTAGTAATTTCGCTTCATTTTAACGGAGATATCACTTCTTTTTGGCTTTTGAAAAGTATCGTTATATGGGAGGTGGGAGTGATTATTGGCCGAATCGACTCCACTCATCATTCTAAGTATACTCTCTTATATAAGTAGGTATATGCCGATACGTACGAAGAAATGAATTTTTGTATTCCTTTTTGAATTTTAGTTGTGAGCAACGCTTTTCTCATTCTTCCTGTTTCCTTTTTGTTCTGTCATTTTTGGATTTCTGAATCAAGAACACGTTTTTTCACCTGTACGTGCAATCGGAAAGTTGTGGTCATAATTTGGAATCGAAAGCAGTTGATAGCACCTAAATATGTATACCTACTTATATATCTACAATATTTCGCTTTGCTGATATATACAAACATTACGTGAGCAAAATTAAATACCCTTGTGTCCACTTGTACCCGTGTAAATAATAATTTACGTAAATTAATACCCGATTACCATTTATTTATTTTTGATTAAATTAAAAATACTGAGTTATGAAAAGTGCCAAACTATTTTAAATTTACCAATCAAATATTTCCTTGATTTTCAGAATTTTATTTGCAAAATACTTTGTGAATTTATTTAAATTTCAACAAATGCGAAATTCTATATTTTTACTAGCCATCAAATAACTGGTCAATCAAATATTTTCAAATTCTAGAAATTGACGTTGATAAATCGAATTTCCAATGCCAACAATTAAGCTCATTTGCGTGATTGTTTGCGTCCATGTGTCCCCGCAGGGAAATCTGCTAGTACTGAACAGATGCTCCACTGGCGGTATTTCGACTTCATTTTCTTTTATGTGTTAGTAAATGGTGAATTTTAAATGGCTATAGCATAGTACATATGTATTTATCGTTCTCCGATTGGAACTGTATGCGTAAAGGGTGATCAATTTAGAGGTAACGGATTTCAAATTAAAAAAAAAATAAAAATTTATTGGCCAATTTTTACAATTCATGACATTTATTTTTTAAACATAATACTTTTC
The DNA here is from genome assembly GCF_028408465.1 of Anastrepha ludens. NCBI lineage: Eukaryota > Metazoa > Arthropoda > Insecta > Diptera > Tephritidae > Anastrepha > Anastrepha ludens. The sequence continues at coordinate 42,848,083 of NC_071500.1, read as the reverse complement.
AAATTTTAGCCGATATTGCGCCGTAAACACCAATTTCGAATGACTCTCGACACGCTGGCGGACTTCGGTCGATGTCTCGAGGCTTAGGTCGGTCGCTATTAGAAACAACTTTTCCTATAATTTTGCTGTTTCATGCACGGAGATTTCGAACTTACGCCCTCCCGAATGGTAGTCTCACACCAGTCCATTCGCCCAAAACTTTTTACTTTTCCCAATTTAGAGCTTTCTGCAGTTAAGTGTTTCCAATTGACGAAATCGTATCTGTTCCGAATCAGAAATTTGTTTCACTACTTCTTAGTTTTCTTGCAAGGTATGTGCAATATGGACATATAAATGGGATTACATATACTCGTATTGTTATTTTTGTAACCTACATCACGCAATGACCTGTGGCTAAATTTAGTCATTTACAGCTTAAAATAAATATTAAATAGTTTAAATTGTGTTGTATTGATTTTTCATGCAGGTGGTAATAGGCCATACCAAAACAAACGTTGATATTTTCGATGCGCGATGTTATAGTTGTGTTGGCTTCGGCTTGGAAATGACAACTTTTGCCCCGCAAGCTTAATTATTTTATGTGCGTTAATGCCGTCACATGAAAGTCATTGCCATGTGAGGCATTGGCATAGTCGAAATCACCAAAACTACATACATGCATATGAACAGTATGTCAGGAAACTCTTTGCAAAATGAAAATGTGTAATGAAATCTGAGTTAATGATGAAAATAAATGAGTACATCAGCAGTTTCTGTTAACGTAATTAATATTCCAAAATTTTTTTTTTTATTTTTTTTTTTTTGTGTTTCTTTCTATCGATGCATATAAAAAGTGTATGATACAAAGGGCAGAAAGGAAATAATGGAAAAAAGCCCAAAAAAGGCATTTTTCATTGTTCCGAATATTTTTATGGAAAATTTGAGATACACGGGCAAGTTTTTTTAATTCACTTCCAATGAAATAAAACGAAAATGAAATTTACTCTCAAGTGAACTACAGAACCTGCATGATAATGAAAACCAAATATCCGTAAATTCGATAAAACTGCTATGCCAATATTTTGAGTGGCCACTATTGGCATCAATAACCGCTTAAAGTCTTCTTGCCATAAAAGCAGACAGTTTCTTAACACTTTAGCGGACACTAAAAATTTCAGGGAGCTTCAAAAATAGACAGAAAATTATTTTGTAATATAATAGTTGTAAGTTCCAAAATCTGATAATATATATTATAAGAGTAGTCAGAACATCGAGTTTTAACTGATATATGGAAGTAATTAATGAATCAAATGGTCATTACTTTGAAATGTATATTAATTACAAAAACTTAAAGTTCCATGAAATTAAATGAACAAAACTTGGCTTTAAAATTTGAATACTGTAGCATTCACGTCATTTTGCATCACTATAAAAATGAATGCTATAGCATTCACGTCCGCTAACGTGTTAAGGTCTAACCTACTCCTCTGAAACAATTCTTATTAGGTCGCTTTTATTTGTTGGTGGCATTTTCCTGTCGTATTAAGGGCCGGGCTTTGAGCAGAGGCATCCATCACTTTGCAGTGAAAGCCGACATGTTCTAGATAAAAGTAACTTCTGTTTGAGGTCGTTATTTTGATATAGCTTATACTTAAGTTTTTAACCCTCGAGAACACGCGCTATGAGCATTTTGCTCAAGCAATTTTTCATTTCGCGAAATTTTTATGTTCTATGTAATTCTGGCACTAATTGTGGTGAGTACCTTCGCTAGTAGTTGTGCTTCGTACTTTGACGAGCATTTCTTTCGATTAGTGCACAATCGGACGTGTAGGCAGACGGTTAATTTTTAAGAGCAGCATTTTGCTCATTGCGCGAGAATCAATGTAAGTATTTCTTGATTTATCTTTTTTGTTGAAAACCTCGGGTTGTGAAAAGGGTTGCTGCCCCAATTTTAAATAGTGGCAGAAACATTACCATGGATAATTATTTTACTTCAATACCTTTAGCAGATGAACTTTACAAACAATATAAAAACGACCATTGTGGGTACAATAAGAAAAAATAAAAAGGAAATTCCACCTCAATGTATTTCAGCAAAAGGAAGGCCGCAACCACATACAATGACTGCATTTGCCGAAAACAAGGTTCTTGTCTCTTACGTTCCAGTGAAAAAAAAGCTTGCCAATGGCCAAGCTAATGATTAACCATCTGAGAATAAACCCGAAGTAATAATCTTTTACAACCAGACGAAAGGGGGTGTAGACACTGTTGATCAAGTGAAAGGCACATATTCAGTTTCCAGGATAACCTGCAGGTGGCCAATGCGCCTCTTTTTCACGATTATTGACATTACTGGCATAAACGCACAAATAATTTACAAATCAAATACAGGCAATTTAACTCAGAGGAGGACGTTTCTAAAGGAAATTGCCCTGGAGCTAATAAAGCCACATATTTCTAATCGGCAGGCCATCAATTTAAGAAATACTATGGATCGCATTGTACCAGCAAAAGAACCTGAAAGCCAGCACCTACAACCGGGCTTTTCCGAGCTTTGCCCCAGGAGTAAAAGCAAACGTTCGAAAAAAGGCTGCACTTTATGTGGAAAATTACTTCGCACGGAACACGTTAAGTATATGTGCCCATCTTACTTCGAAAACAACGTAAATGTCAATCTTACCGAATACTGATTTTTATCTTTTATTTATTTATTTTGTTACAAGGAGTTTTTGTTGTTATATATATGAAAGTATGAATGTAAAATTTTTGGTTATGTCTTGATTGAATGAATCTATATAATTTTACAGTGTGAATTTCTTAAATAAACACATAATTGCAAAAAAAATGACTTGGTATTATAACTATGTTAAAAAGGAAATGTTTAAAAATCATAATCCATTAAAAAGTTACATTCTTACATGAAGTGAGCAAAATGCTCATGCGCGAGAATCCGTGCTATCTTACGAGGCGCGTGTTCTCGAGGGTTATGATTTTGAAGGTCTATAAAGCCACATTTTTGTTGGCTCATTTCGTAAAGTACCCATATAAAATTCTTTCGTCTATATATTCAAAATATGTAGTTCTCAATTCTTTAATGGCTTAATTTGGTTTACAAGCTTCACGGTAGGTATTATATTTTTATTTCGGAGAGCCCTGAGCGGTTTTCGCCAAATTTTGCTAGGTCCTTCATGGTGTTATAGCATTACTTGAGTTTAGTCGGAAAACATTACTTCCCTCCAGAACTCCTATGGTACAAAAATGTGAACAGTAGCAGAATGTCTTGCCGAATACCTATATCTGCTTCCAGAGCCCTTGTCGAACTATCTCTCTTGAATCCTTTACTCCGCCGTCATTTTTTAATCCGATTGTCAGCTTCCTTGTGCCAATTTGGGAATAACTATAATTGTATTAATAATTCTCATCTCCTCTTGTTGCCACCTCTGGCCGGTCTCCATAATTCTTTATCTCTTGCCTGTTTTCCTTGTTAGGCTTTTTCGGTTCACGGTTCTCAATTTTAATGTCAACATGTCGAAAAGTTCTTTTGCTGGCATTCCTTGGTAATAATTAAAATAGTTTATTCTATTCTATAAAATATATTAAATAATGGACTTGCGTCAGAGTTCAGTTGTAAAATTTTAATTGCTTGTATGTTACCAACAATTATACCGAAATATGTTACTACATAGCTTTGCTGGGTGTAATACTTCAAAATAGTAAGCTATTTCACATAAAAAAATATAAAAAAATCATACGCTTTCCTGTCATCTTGCAAATAGCTTTACTGTTCAAAGGCTACTGAATCGGAGAATGTTGCCGCATAATTCATTCCTCGTAATTTCAAACCACCAGACATATTTTGCTGCTGCTGCATCACTTAATCCGATTCAGCAATGAATTATTTACTGCTTTCATTCCCGTTACCTCTTATTAGCCCTGTGCAACGGATACTTTTGTACATTTACTGAAATAAAAAAAAGCGTAGTACACATAACAGAAATGAAACTTTCAAGGCAGACAAAGTGTTCTCAATCGGAGTGCGACGCAATGGGCGGTTTGAAAAATGTGGAGCCTGTCAGTATATGTTCATTAATATTTATTTTGCAGTATATACATAGATATATGCATAGAAAGATGTATGTTAAGTAGTATAAGTATAAGTATAATTTATAATTTATAACATATTACCTGGTTGGCTGACACGTCCTGATGCTTCTGATTGGAAAATCGCAGTGAAAGTTATAATTAGAATTAAAGTGAAAGTAACCTCGCCGAACAACGTTTAACACGGTAAACGTTTTAAGTGTTCGGCGGGGAAATGCCAGGGTTAACGGCCTTCACGTTGCAGCGACTGGAAACGGTGGTTAGCAACAGTCGGAACGGTAGGCGCAGTTACCATTAGGGTGGCTAAAAATGTATATTTAATATTAGGGTGTGGCCTAAACACAAAGAAAGAGGGAGAGACCCGAGAAAATGAGAGAGAGAGAGAGAGAGAGAATATATAATATATATCTAAATAAATTCACAACATTTACAGAGAATACAAATAGACAAAATTGACAAAAATAAATTCACAACATTTGCAGAGAATACAAATAGACAAAATTTACAAAAATAAAATAATGGTTTAAGACAAATCAACACTTATTTTATGTTGTATTTCAATTTATAGTTTATGTATTCGACAGCATTTACACACATATGTATGTATGTACATTTGTATATGAAAAACAATATTGCACAAACGCAAAACCATCATCTTCTTTTCAAACATATGTACATATGCATATATGCCCAAATCATGTGGATTTATTTATTCACATGTCACAGCACATCATATTCTTACAAGAAATCAGATACACATACGCACTAGTGAACGAGTTTCTTCCTAACAAGTGCAAAAACAATTCTGCTCTAAAGCCTATGGAGGTGTGTATGTATATATATCCACTTAAAGTCCTAGCATGCATACATACACACATACCTTGATGCCTTTTAAACTTTCTACAAAATAATTGTATTCATATGCGCACCATACATGTATATATGTCTTTCACCAGTCGATATTCCGAATATTGTACTTACAAAAACAAAATACCTTGATGGACGCAAAAGCTGCAGCAAGCGCAACGCGAAAGCCGCTTTGGCACCAGGAATTCCAAAATATTCTAGAACAGAACAAAAACTCAACACATTCACTGCATGCCTCAATATGCGTATGTCGTCCAACGTCCAAGCCAAAATCTAAGCCTTGCGACTACAAAAACAAAAAAACATTCGTAGACGCAGTCGCAGCGGTATTGATTCTTTTAATCGCGACGGCGCTGAACAATTTAGAATATTATATGGTACAAGAACAAAAAAAGGGAGACGTGAATAGCCTAAAGTGTGTCTCAGATATATATAAGGTATAGCTCCCTCTCTCTCCTTTTCCTCTACGTTATATCTTTTTTCTCGAAAATGTCCAAAACGTTGCATGGCCTTGAAATTTTACTCGCCATTCTCGCTCGTCCATCGACGCCTAGGATGTTTTACTTCTAAAATACTTGGTAAAATAAAAATACTAAAATATAAATTTTTCACATACTGAAAGTCATGCTATCATACTGTTCTGTGTATTTAATATGTAAAAGTTCAATTTGATGGTTTTGTTAAAGTATAATATTTTCGGAGCATTACTTATATTACTCACGTGGATGTACATACATCCATAAATGGCGATGACCTATTGGTAATGGAAAAACATGAAATGCTTCAAATTTTAGTGCTTACGACTTTTATAGTGACCTTCAAAATGCTATGAGTGACTAACTTTTGCCTATGAATAAATAAATTCTCATCCATGCAATTGAGATGTCACGGAGGGGTTAGGCGTCTAAAAGTATGAAACTATTTACCGAATATTGCTTAAAAATCTGCTTGAATTTTTACTAGCCTTCAAGGTGATCGGTAGCTCGTGCCGAATTTCACCGGGTTTCTTATAGAGGTTGGTTGTTTTGTATGTTGTTCTCTTCGTTCTTAATATTCACAAACATCATTGGAAGAAGAAAGTCTTGGTTAGGAGTATTGCTAGGACACTGGAGCTATTCTTTAGCAAAATTGTACATTGTTAAAATGATTTCAGGATAGAATGCAGTTTAGTTTATCAACAACATGCTTTGCATAATATTTATAAATATTGCCTAAACTAAATTTAAAAATTGTAATTCCAAATTATGAACCTGTAAATTTTGCTTGAATTTTGGGGTACTTTGTGGGATTTCACGTCATTCATTACCGAGAAAATAATGGATTTATTTTTCCCCAAAATCTACGTGCCTTAGCTGGCGCTCAAAATAAAAATTTCATTAGTCAAAAGCTTCGCATTATATACAGTACGTATTTATTGCTCAACAATGGCTATAAACAAAGCTGTTCATTCAAAAAAAGAAAATACAATCTCTGGAATGAACTAGAAGGACCAACTGTAGTTTCTAGCTCCGCTCTTTCTTTAGCCAGAGCGGGTGAGTACGCCATAGGTAATACTCTAGACATCCCATTTAAGCTACGCCTATGCACGTAAGGCAAATTTCATTTGATGAAAAGCTCAGCTTTTTTCATATATTTCTACAGGGTGGCTGATGAATTTTGCTACATTAAGAAACTCAAATAACTTTTTTTTTAGTGTATGGAATTCATTTTTTTTTTTTTCAAGTTGAAGGTCATTAAATTTTATTAAATGTAGCTTAACTAGTTTTAAAAATAATTGAATTTAAATGCCCCCCATGCTCGTTGACACAAGTGCGGCATCTTAGTAAAAAGTTGTTCATTGCTGCTTTGAGAGTTGCGACAGGAATAGCCGCAATTGTTGCCCGAATGGATTGTTTTAGTTCATCCAAATTTGTTGGCTTTGTTTTATAAACTTCTTGTTTACATAAACCCCCTGGGGGGCCAACGAAATTCGGAGTTTCTTGAAATCAGTTTATTGGGAAATTTTCGTCGCAACTCTGTCATAACAGTCTGGGCTATGTGAGACGTTGCCCCATCTTGTTGAAACCACACAGAGTTGAAAGGAATTCTCTTTCGGCGTAGTTCTGGATAGAAAAATTCTTTCAGCATTTTCAAATAACGGTCTCCAGTAACCGTAACGGTGTGACCATTTTCTTCAAAAAAAATAAGGCCCGACAATACAGCGTGAAGAAACCGCACACCACACTGTCACGCGAAGAGGATGCAATTCCGTCTCGTGGAGTATCTGTGGGTTAGAAGTACTCCATATTCGACAATTTTGTTTGTTCACATTGCCGTTTAAATCGAAATGGGCCTCATCAGACATGAAAAGGCAGTTTAACATGTTTTGGTCTTCTTCCACCATTTGCAGGATCTTCTGGCAAAATTCCAAGCGAATCGGCAAGTCTGCTGCATTCAGTTTGTTAACCATTTGAATTTTGTAGGGAAATAAGTCTAAATCTTTGTGCATTATTGTTTGCAAAGACTGTCGGCTGACACCAAGTTGAGCAGATAAGCTTCTTGTTGAAACCCTTGGATTGCTTCGTATAGTTGCAGCTACAGCAGCGATCGTTTCCTCCGTCCGAACTGGTGGGTTTCGATGATAAGGCCTTCTTGCGACTGTTCCTTGCTCAGCAAAATTATTCACCAGTCTCATTATGGTCCATCTGCTCGGGGGATCGCCGCCAAACATCCGCCTGTACTCTCTCTGTACCAAAACTACGGACTCCAGTGCGTGATAGCGGCGGACTATTCAAATTCTTGTTTGCGTGTCCCAGTTATCCATTTTAATAAATTTTAAAGATCAATCTGCAAATTAAAACAAAAATGGAACAGATAACTTAAAAAGGAAAAAAGTTATTCAATTTTTTTTTGGTAGCGGCTTTCATTAGCCACCCTGTAGTTAATATCCCCTATTTCCCCTCTTGGATCCGCCCCTGTCTGTATGCCATTCTAAGTATTGGATTTATGGAAATGTTTCTCATATTATAGCGCAGACCCTATACACAAAATCGATGGCATAATGGACACCAATATTTATGTGGAAATAATGCAGAATGTTAGTTTGCCGCATTGCAGAGAGGGAATGCAAATAAAGTGAGCTTACCAGCTGGATAGCTATCCTAAATATAGGTATCGGTAGATCAAGGATTGGTTTCGCGCAAATAAAATTGGGATTATGGAATCAATATCCCGATCTCAATCCTATTGAAAATATGTTAAGGGACTTAAAAAGGGCTGTACACAATGCCAAATCAAGTAACAGTCAGCAACTTTGGGAAATTATTAAAGATGCGTGGCCGAGGATTTCAAAGCAACGTTGTGAACAATTGGTAGACTCAATGCCCCGGTGTTTTGCTGCCGTAATACAAGATTTGGGAAATTCAACTATATATTGGTGTGAACTTTATATCTGCAAACTTTGTCAATACAGTTTTCTTTAATTTTTTTATAAATTGGATTAGAATGCGTTCCTGACCACTGGCATTTTAAAGTTAAACCTGAACTTCTACCTTTTGTTATAAAAAGTTTGGTTCTTTGTTATAGAATTTTTTTACATTTGTATTCGATTAATAAATAGAATAACATTTCAAAATAGTAATAAACACTGTCTAATTACATTATAGATTGACATTTTTTTGAAAAAATCTAATATCTTTTAGTACTGCTATTTTCGTGTTGTCAACTGCATATAACGGTTTCCAGATTTTTTCAGAGTTCAAGAGTGTCTATTATTCAAATAAAGTTGATATCCATTAAAAGAGTTGATCTTGTCTCAATGTCAAGTAACGCGTTAAAATATCAAAAAAAGAAATTATGAATACTGACCTCATTGAGTCCGAGGTTAACTTCATACGAGGTTTACTTCTTCTCTTTTTAGAATTTTACCCACCCTTGCGAAAAACTATTCACTGCACTTCTGCACTTGAATTGCATTACATGTGTATTTACATGTTTACATATTAATTTTAAGTGCAGGATTTTGCATTTTATGTGACTAAGCCTCATTAAAAGTCATTCAAAACAAGAAATGAGAATAAAAAAATGTATGGAAAATGTCATGGCAATGACATCAATGCATGAGTTAAAGGTACACATTGCGAAAATAAAAAATCTTTGCACACACATACACGTGTATCACTACAAATCCAAATGCAACAGCGTTCTTTATGACACCCTCGTCGGAATCACATTGAAGTTGTTTACATTTAATGAGGAGAGCCAGTCCCATGAAAAGGATTTCTGTTTTTTAAGGCTTTTGAATTTCGATAGTAATGAAATCTTTTATAACAATTTGTATAACATTCCCTTCAACCACACTAAATACTATTACCACAGAGTAATATATAAATATGTATACATTTGGACAGAAGACCAGCTGAAACATTGCAAAAAATCGGCTTTGAACTTAGATTGTCAGGAACCGTAATCATTATGAGTTTTATCAACAAAATTCAGATATTTTTATGAGGCGCTTTGTCATGGCAGGAATACACTCGGAGGCTTGCTGAGGCGACCGCTGTTAGAAAAAGCTTCGTGTTTCGAATGATAGTTAACCTACAACCCATTCGACAACCGCCGTATCAAATATCGAGCTAAATTTTTTTGACAAAAAATATACGGTTGGTGATCAAGTTCGTAGGGTTTTACCAAAGAATTTTGTTTCAACAAAAACAAAAAAATATATCAATAAGTTAATCAATTATATTTTCGCCATTGCTGTTTACAACCTCTTCCCACCTCTCGACCAATTTGTTGATGTCGTTTCGCCAAAAATCGCCTGGTCTGGTGTCGAAGAAGCTGTTGAGCCAATTTTTAAGGCTAAAGGACCTCTTATTTGAGCTCTTGGAGTGCGGCTTTGACGACTTGTGCAACGTGGGGTCTGGCGTTGTCGTGAAGGGGTAGGGTTTGACCATGCTGATCAGGTATTTTCAGTAGAATAACCTCATTCACGCGGTGTAGCTGGGCAATGTTGAGCTCCTTGTTGATCGTGGCATTCTTTTCGAGCATTTCCCAATGCACCATGCCCTACCAGTTCCACTAAACACATATAATGATCTTTTATGGATGAAAAGCCAGCTTCAATCTCGGCTTTGGTGTATCTCCTTTAGCGAATCACTCCTTTCATATTGATGTCTAGGTACCATTTCTCATCTCCCGTGATGATTCGGTTCAAGAAGCGCTCTTTATAACCGCGTGTTGCTCGATGGTGGGCGAGATGCTTAGAAACAATTTGAACGCGACATTCTTTGTTTTCTTCGTTAAGCTTGTGAGACACACAGGTTTCCAATTCTTCGGTAAGACCCATTGACAGAAGAATGGAGGTGATTGAGAATCGTTTTATGAGCGCAATTCATTTATTCTGCCAATTCTCTTTCGAAAATGATTTGAGACGTTTTTTGCCGAATTCAGAAGGTCTTCTGCTGCACCTTGCAAACCATTTTCGTGCTGTAGACTCGCCTATGACACCTTCAACTTTTTGAGCTCGATGAAAAGCAAAGAAGAGCAGGTGTCGAAAATATTTATTTTTGCCTCCTCGCAGATATTTTTTATGAGTAACTTGGCGGCCGCCGTAGCCGAATTGGTTGGTGCGTGATTACCATTCGGAATTCACAGAGAGATCGTTGGTTCGAATCTCGGTGAAAGCAAAATTAATAAAAACATTTTTCTAATAGCGGTCGGCCCCTCGGCAGGCAATGGCAAACCTCCGAGTGTATTTCTGCCATGAAAAAGCTCCTCATAAAAATATCTGCCGTTCAGAATCGGCTTGAAACTGTAGGTCCCTCCATTTATGGAACAACATCAACACGCACACCACAAATAGGAGGAGGAGCTCGGCCAAGCACCTAACAGAAGTGTACGCGCCAATTATTTATTTATTTTTTAACTTTTTCATGCCGAGGGCATTACAGTGATTAAAAATAAGATAAATAATAAATCTTGTCTGACACTGAGATATCAAGAGTGACTCTTTCCAGCTCATCAGCCAATTCATTGCTAAGAGTTTAGAAGGTGATCCGGCACCAAAAAGAAAGCGATGCGGTCCCGATGATCTCAAAGACCATAGTATTTCACACTCTGCTTTACAAGACGCAATGGGACAGCAAAGAGATTTTATTTCTGCTGAGTTGTCCAAAAAGATAGATCGGGTCATTCCGAGTTCAGAACTAGATCACAATCATTTTCGACTGAAGAATGTCCACTGCAGCTAGTAACCACATAGAACTCCGGATAAGCACTGCCGCTGAACACTTTCTTGTACCTATATCAAACTTTATTTTTAAATCATTTGGGAAAACTGATGCTCCGAAGGGTTGTTAATGAACATCTCCTTAACAGTTTTGCATCACCGCTCAAAATACCTCGCGTCGGCAAGACATATACTGTTTGTTCTAATGAAAAAGAATGCTACAGGATTTCAAAAATGATTTATTTTCCTCAAACTTTTACAAAAAATAATTAATTGCGTATTACTCCGTTTTTGGTGACAAGAGAGAGTTTTTGCTCGCGGGTTATTCCATCGAATGGTGCAAGAGTGTTAAACTCCTCTATAGGGAAAACAAAGGCATGCAATTCGTTTCGATGAAGAACATTAGACAGGTATAAACCAATTCATTGCGAATTTATGGGTCATTGAACGAAGTGTAGGAGACTTTTGTGTTCAGAACCACATGTTCACCTAGCAATTACACTTCGAAAACGGCATATTCACGTAGGCCTCGCACTTGCAGGCTCAAATCAAGGGGGCAGAAACATATTGAAAAAAAGGTCATTGCAAACTAGTCATTAACCTATATACTACAGTATATAACAATGACTTCACTTTATCACTTCATACCTCTACCGCAGCTTGTGCACTTCCAAAACGTTTTCACACTTCGCTAACTTATAGGCAGGAAGAGAGGAAAATGGCTCGTTAATTTCACTTTAAATAAGTAGATATACGAGTATGTTGGCGCGAATTTCTACACCCGCGTACATTGATTTCATCGATGCGTGAAATATTCACTCAGAAGTATACTAATTTTAGCTTTGGTGCTGGGCGGTTTCATTGAGTGTAAGTGGGAGAGTACAGACAAATTGTTGTTATTGATGTAGGCAAATACTCTGTACAAAGAAGCAACAAAATCTGTCGCCACCAGTGGACATTTTCCATTTTAATTGCCTACATGATTATTTATAGATATGTTTATCAACATCCACACTCGCTTATAATTATTTGGCATTAGTGGGTATAATCATAAATAAATAGCAATAAATACCGAGTTTCCAATATTCGACGGACCCATGTGTTTTTGGGCCCATTCCAATTGACGAGGCTTGTCCGCAGGCAACAATCCTTGCCTCAATTGAATCTTATACGGGAATAAATGCAAATCAATGCGGATAATTCGTTGTAAAGTGGTCCAAGCAATCCCCAACTGCTGAGAACGGCGATTTTGGGATGTCCTTGACGACGTCTCAACACTGGCCCGTACAAGAGCAATATTCTCATCCGACCGCCTTGGTCGGTTTTGATTTGGCCTCTTTGGATTAGAAAGAGTATCACTAGTCGAAACCCTTTCGTACAAACGTTTAATGGTGTTCTTAGAAGGCGCACTTTTCACATTATTTAATTTTTTATAGGCACGTTGAGTTTTCACAATTGACTTCTTTTGTTGAATGTAAATCTCAACAATTTGAGATTGCAACGCGGTATGTCATTAAGCGATCTGACGTCTCTGTCAAAGATACAGAGTTACCAGATGGGTCAATTGAATATGGGCAACCCTGTATATACAGATACCGAACTATATAGTTCATTTAGGAACTTCACCAGTCTGTACTTAAACTCATCTATATCTGTCTATCTTCTTCTTTATTTGCCAAACCGATTTCGAGAGCAGGCGATCTCACAGTTGAATAGATATAAAATATAAATAATAAAAATAAAATATTGCACTTAGAACAGTATCAGTAGTAACATTTGAAAAATTATAGCACTTGCAAATAATGATGTATAAATTACAAAAAATTACATTAAATTATATTTCTAATCACCTCATCACAAACTATGTAAATACTTTTCTGTACTTATAAAATACTGCTCTTGAATACTCTATTCTAGCTTTTATTTCTTTAGAATGATCCCAGTTTGTGGTAATCCAGCAGCCCATATTTGAAATTTTACACTCCTTGTATATTTGAGTCGTCAAAGGTTAAGATTTAGCTTTACGTAAGTGTTTCTTCTACCCCATTGCCAGTAGTCGTTATGGGTACTAAACTAGAGCTGATGATGTGAACGCATCCTTCAAAATGTCATACTTTTGGTTGAATTGCATTTTCATAAGAGAATTCTTGCTTCCGAAAAAGATGAAGAAGAAGACGTCGAAATGTCGATTTGTCATCGCTCTCTAGTGATTCTTGGCTTTCGTGCTTGCACAGTTCGTGAGAGTATTGAAACCAAATAACGATTGATTATATCACCTTCAAATCCGGATGCCAGATATTGAACACTAATGGAACGAAATTAGAAGATGGTAGAACAGGAGCGGAAATCAATGGGTCTAAATTCAAAAATCGATTCCAATGAGTCTCTATTCAACCATCTTCCAGCAAAAGCACATCCCATTGAGATATGTTGAGTGAATATCTCCATAAAAAATGAGAGGAACCTACATTCACATACTTTCAGAAAGTCAGACGGCTATAAAAGCCTTTCCATCAACTACAATCACCTCAAAAATGGTACATGACTGCCTGAGCCTTATCAATATGTTAGAAAATTTCAATGCATTTTATTATCATAGGTTGGGCTCTTGGAGACGAAGGACATGAGGGAAATGAAATAACGGACCGTCCAGCTAAGAAAGAGGTAAGTCTGCTCCTAATTGGTACTGAGCCTTTCTCTGGACTTCCAAAGAGACAGATCAACGAACTTCTCAGTAGGTGGGAGGTGAAGAGCTCGTTGAACACTGGCGAAATTCTATCGGTCAGTGACAAGTGAAACAATTTTTAATGCCAGACGGAGGAATTCCTAATAAGCTACTTTAACTCAGCAGAGTAGACTTCTAACGGGTTACTTTTCATGCCATTGTAGCCTGGAATATGGTTTTATATCTCTATTGTAATGCGGAGTGAAATACTTTTCTTTTGATACCCACATCGGCATATCTCATGCAATTTTTTTTTTAAATTTCGAACAGGTGGCAACCCTGTGAAACATTGTCAGTGGCAACACCTAGGTGAAAAGTCTAGAAATGTGATACACTATCTGTGTGCCCAATTTCATTCAAATCCGTTAAGCTAATCCTGAGATCGTGTGGCTATACAGATATGCATACAAGAATTGCGCGTTCAAAGTTATAAAATACAAAAAAAAAATTGTGACGTGTACATGAAAATCGCCGATACACGTGTATTTTTATTTTTTATCCCCTTTCCGAAAAAGTATATTTGGTTCATAGGACAGAATGTGTGTAACGCGGTGTAATAATAGTAATAATTCGTTTGTGTCGAATTTATGTGGACTGGGCTCATTTAGATTTATTATTCAGATTTATTGGAAAAAGTTATCAAAAATTGGACTGATCGAATGAACTATTTAAATCATAGCCGCGGCGAAGATATGCCGGATATCAAATTCAAAAAAGTAAATGTCATGCAATTATTACCAGATTATAAAAAAAGTCAATCTAACATTATTTCTGTTTTGTATTATCATTTTAAATTCTCAAACTCTTAAGAAACACCCGATGTACTTGAAAGTATAATCGCTTATTGGAATACATTTAATTGCGCTTCTGTTCATGTTCCAAAAAATAATTTTTTTTGTCTTTTAGTAGACTCGAATAATGTCAATGCTTTCTGCTCTCAACTTTGGATAATCGATGACAGTGCTTGTTATTTTTTGTTTTTCGTGTTCTGTTCTGTTGACAAACTTTGTATAATTTATGTTTATTTTACCAATCAAAGAGAATACCTAAAGACAGCCCACCGCCCTTAAGGCATTATGAAGACAGCGCTTATTTAATATTTTTCGCTACTCGCTTGGCTGCGCGGCAAATGAGGTATTTTCATAATTTATGCAAGACCAAGCAAAAAAAAATTACTCAAGCAAATAAAAATATCACCAACTTTTTGTGGGTATTGAAGTGTTTTATGGCGGATAAGTGTCGTTGAAAACAAAATTCTTTTCGCTGCCATAAAATTTGGCAGAAGTGATTTGTCGCTTTTGTTTTTAGAAAGACGTGAATTATGTTGTATGTTGTATTTTTGCTGCCCAGCTATGATTTTTTTTATTTCTCTCTTTTCGGCCTTCTCATTTGCTTAATTATGTAGAAATTTGTTACTTTATGTTTTCCTTCGATGTCATTAAAATCGTTGTTCGCTCTTGGTGTCAACATTTTTGCTAAGGGGGAGTTATTTCGTGTGTGTGCGTCTCGTGTAAGTGCGTTGGCGTGCGCGTGTGCGTGTTTTAATAACCAGCAACAAATTAAATTACACGAGAATATATGTATGTGTGTTGGTGTTAATAAAAATATGCTCTTGTTCGACATGTACATTCAATCGTTCATATACCCAATGTGAATGCAGTGAAGATGAATTGTGGTATACATGATTTCTTGTATCGATTTTGTGTTCGCAGCAACAACACAAATATTTCGTTCTCCGATAAAAATTAAAAGCAGGTAATATCGATTAACTTAAGGGAGCCAAGTAGTCAAAACAAGCAAGCCCTTTTCATTTTATTTTCAATATTATTTACATTTAAGGGGTTATATACTGTTAGAAGGCCGAAAAAAGCGAGTTTTCCAGATTTTTTTCTGAGAAAGCTTTTAAATTTATTGATCTAAAAATTTGTACACATATTATCTTATCCTTTACCTGTATTTTAAGACTTAGGCCCCTATTATGAGTTGCATTCGATCTTCGATATTCGTTGGTTGTCGAAGATCGAAAATCGAATGTCAATTTGGTATTATGAGCGGTGCAACACTGTCGAAATTTTCGTTGTATACCGAATTTAGAGTCGAATGCAATTTTGCTTTCGATTGTGTAGCGTATTGTGGGAAAACTTGTTAAAAAGTAAGTTGTTTGCGATTATTTATTGTTTTATAGTAACCAAATAATAAATATATACTAATTTTGTTAATATTATGCAGGAATATGTTAATATATGTTAATATTTTGCGAGGAATTTACAACGGAGCTGAATTGCTTGGGACCACCAGTTAGAGCGGCAGCAAAATGGATTAAGGTTAATAATGTTTTTTTTTTTGTGATGTTTATAGAAATACATTTTTATTTTTTTATTATTTTCCCTTGGCAGGTATGGGCTGAAATACGTAGAGGAACTGAAATACATATTTTTTTCGAATGACGAATAATTGAATAAAGAAAATTTATAACAAAAATAAAACAGAAACTGTGGCGTAAAGGTTTCTATTTAATACTTTTTAGATTTTTCTATAATATTCTAAGAATTTCATTTCTTATGTTTTCTGCTTCTCCGTTATTTGGCTCCACTTCAATATCTTCAGCATCATCGTTGAGGGTCTCATCGGATAACTCTTCATCCGGAAGTCGAACATTATAAAACAAGCAAATGTTGTGCAAAGCTGCACACACATTAATAATTTGTGTTGCTTTTTTTGGAGAATAGTGAAGAGCTCTTGGCTCGGGTGCACTGCTGCAACTGGTTTTTTGTACTGGACAGTAGGTTCATAAGCGGCTCTTTAGATAATCTAAAGTTCTTTAAAAAACTGTAAGGAAATTTCTGTAATATTAAGTACGTCAACACATTTTGAAAATACTAAACTTACTCAGTGGAAGCCATTTCAAGGGGGTTGGATGCGCCCCTCAGCTGTTTTCTACATCTAGCTAGTTCCACTAATCTTTCATCGAGCGTTGAATCGTCGAACCACAACTCCGTTGTACTCATTTTCACAAAAAATATTTTTTTTTAATTTTTAAAATTGTTGTTAGCAAAGAATTTCAACACAATCGGTTTTTCTTTTATTTTGATTTGCTGTATCAGCTGAGAAAAATTATCTATTGTAAATGCGTCGAGCGATCGAAATTCACAATAGTCCTATTCTTCAACGAATGAGCACCATAATACCAAATGAAAAATCGTTCCATCAGCACTTTCGACTATAGTCGAAGATCGAATGTTGCTCATAATAAGGGCCTTAGTATTAATAATAAAAGTATGGCGCAGAAGCTTGGACGATGACAACATCCGATGACGCGACGCTTGGAGTGTTTGAGAGAAAGATTCTGCGTAAGATTTTTGGGCCTTTGCACGTTGGCAACGGCGAATATCGCAGGCGATGGAACGATGAGCTATATGAGCTTTACGACGACATAGACATAGCGCAGCGAATAAAGATCCAGCGACTACGTTGGCTGGGTCATGTCGTCCGAATGGATAGAAACGCTTCGGCTCTGAAAGTATTCGATGTGGCAGAAAAAGAGGAAGGCCTCCTTTGCGTTGGAAACATCAGGTGGAGAAAAACGTGACTTCAGTTGGTGTTTCCAACTGATGTTGGTTAGCACGAGAAAGAAACGACTGGAAACGACGCTTTGTTAAACTCGGCCAAAATCGCGTAAACGATTATCGCGCCAATTAAGAAGAAGAAGATTAATAAAAAGACTTATTTGGAAAGGAGCTACGATTGATCACCGGGAACTCTTCTAAAAAAAGACGTTTTGCGGTGACTACTATATCTCTAAATTGAATCCTCTGATAAATTTTGTTAAAGTAATGTTAAATCGAGTAATTAATCAAAGGAATAATCAAAATAAATTTTTTTTGACAGAATGGCGTTTCCTAAAAAAAAAATCGATTTCTGAGCAAAATTTCTGTCTAAAATTGTTTAGAAAAAAAAAATATTTATCGGTCAGAAAAGGTCTTCGATTAATGACTAAAAAATATATTTAAGAAGCTCGTGTCAAAATTTGAGATCGGTTCAGCTGTTTTCTAGTAATGTTGGTCATCGACTTTGAAAACACACTATTTTAGAAAAACGGGTTTAAAGTTTGAAAAGCACTGAGTCTGAGTCTGAATCGCCTTTTTAAATTACCGTGTAACTTCGAAAATATTCATCGGAACGCTATTAATTTTTCTATACGTACTCTTAAATATATGTACATTAAGAAAATAAAATAAAAAAAATCGATTTTTTGGAAACTCTAACTGTATATAACTCCTTAAAACAAGAAAGTTAATTGAATTCATAAAAATGAGGGGAAACAATTTGCATCTTAATAACAGATTGTTAAGATTTTGGTTTGGATAAAAGCGGCGCATTTTCGGGTTATCGAATTTATTAGTTATTCACACTGCTCGCTCGTGATGAACCTCACCATTTAGCGCTATAGCTCTATGTGAGCTTGGGTCTGCTGCACAATCTGTTTCCATTTGACCCGATCCTTGGTTGTTTCCCTCCAATTGGTGACCTTGAGATTCCTCAAGTCGTCTTCTAGTTCGTCAATCCATCTTGATCTTGTTCTGCCTCTTGCTTTCGTTGCAAATGTTTTAACGTCAATTACTTTTCGTTGAGCTCTCGTGGGGTCCACTTCAATGGTATGGCCTAGCTATCTTAGGCTTTGAGCTTTGATGAACGGCACAACATTGTGCACTGTTATAAGTTGGTCCACTTCATGGTTTCATCTAATACGCCACTCGCCGTTGTCTTTGACTGCACCAAAAATTTGCCTCTTAAATTTTTTTCCTCGAATACTTGGAACTTGTTTTTGTCTTTTTCACTTATTGTCCGAGACTCTGATCTGTAGCAAAGAACTGGTCGGACTATCTATACTATAAAGGTGAATGTCTGTACGTTGCCGGCGCATCACTACGAAACGACAACACCAAATGACGGAAAATTTTCATACATTCATATTTTCACCCAATGAAGGTTATAGGCATGTTTTTATGATGGATCTTCCCTCCCACAGCCCCCAGGCCGCGCCACCACTCTCATTCGTCACTAATAATCGAATATTTGCTTAAATTTAATCTAACAAGCTTAGTTTTTCCTATTCCCCACTATTTATAGCACACTCTAGACTTCATAATCCGCATAAGATGTTCAACTATGACCCAAATGCAAAGTTCAAAAACGGTTTGAGATAGAAAATTAATAAAAATAATTTTGCTTGATATTATTCGGATTGGTTGTTTTGATTTTATTCAACACTTCACCATAAACCCATTTTATTAGATGTCCTCGGCATTTTAGAGCGCTCTTCTTCACAAACCCTCATAAATTCTCAATAGAATTGAGATCTGGTATCTGGAGGGGTCATCCAGCACGCGAATACCATCAGCCATTTTTTGTCGCAGCAGCTGAGTGCTTAGGATCGTTATCCTGTTGAAAGCACCAAATTAACGGCAACTCTTCTAAAGTACCCGCCGCATTACATTTTGCAAAATTTCGATATAATTTCCATCGATCTGATGCTATAACTCAACTTCATGTTATGACAAGCATTCCTCTGCCATTATGGTTTTGACATCATGTGTCATCGTTTTTTCTGAGTAAATCGCATTATTAATTATTTTCGCGCAAGCCTTTGAACATAAAAAACAAAGATCATGAAAATCGCGCTAACCATTATCGGAGGTTTAAGTTTTCCGTGCAGTATTTTTCATTACAAATTAAATTAAACTTTAAGTTAACAAAACAAAGGTACTTAAACCACCACAGCAACTGAAATGTAAGACATCAATTAGGCATGAATAATAATGATATAAAAACATTGTTGCTATTGGCTCACTACTGCGGATGGGCGCGACAAAGTCGGGGAAATGCATAAATTAACATAAAATTGATTTAACCACAGCGAAAAGGCAGACTTTTCATAGTTGGCGGTAAAATGAGAGCTTTGCAATTCAGGCCTGACTGCTGGCCAACTGACAATTGATTGATATGCCAGCGGACGTTGAACATTGAGTGAATGAACAAACTGTTGTCACGTCAGATTGATTGGATATAAATATCCCAGAGAGAAATTCAATAGCCGGACAAAACCTATGTATGTATGTATGTCCTTGTATGTAAGTGCGTCGGAAAAATAATGAAAATAAAGGAGATTTAAGCCGCGGGATATATATGCATACATATGTAAATATGTGGGTTGCGCTGTAAGGGAGAGCGAGTACTGAGATGAATATTAGCCGTGCACGTAAATGCAAGTCTTGCACTTGATGACGCTATTAAACTTTTTATTTTCACAGCAACCTAACGACAGTTAATTTAAATTTTCGTATTGCATATCTGTACCCGCGCACTTGTACTCAAGGGTAGCATAATTTTGTTCACATAAAAGTTGTACGTAACAGCATAAAGACATGGACACAGATATAGGTATATATGAAAATGCTTAAAATGGTCAGAAGACCCGATTTAATATTGGCTCCTCGCCCATCTGTCTGTCGGTGCGAACAACTACTCGAGCAAAAATTAATATATTTTAATGAAACTTAGTACACATGAACATATATCTTCGATCAAGGTACCTTCATACGCCAATCTGCCATGTAACCGTAGTTTTCAAATAAGTAAAAAAAAAGAGTTATAGATGAAGAAAAAATACTAAAATTTGGTACAAATGACAACTCCTAGAAAATAAATACGACGGAAGTTAAATTGTGACACACCCAATCTTGTGTGAATGCACGTATCGGGATAACGACTTAATAAAACTCGCCCAAACTTAGTACATTTATTGCTGCCTACCTCTTTTAGACCGACATAAATATTTTTGAGATAAGACAATAATAATCTTGCGATACAATTTTATATGTTCAGACGAAATTTCCGTCCGTCCGTGATATTACAATTTATAACTCCCATTGTCTATGAGTTTGTTTTATTTCAAAGACTAACTGCCAGCCCAAATTAAATTATACTCAAATGTGCGCGCGCGTGCAAAGTTCGGTCTGAATCGAATTTAGTCGTCCTTACTTGCTTTTTTTTAATTAAAATTTCCTATTTCGTAAAAAGTCAATATTTTTAGTTAAAAATATTTTTAAAACACTCAGCGGGGCGTTGAGCCGGGATATTTGCAAAATCATTATTGTTGTTAGCTCTTAACGGATTTTGAATAATAGCTCGCACAAGAACACATTTGAAAAGCACTAATCGCGAAGCGGACGGACTTCGATGTTACTATGCCAAATTAAATGAGACCGGAAGAGCGGGAAAAAATTAGAATCACAAAAATCACAATTTGCTGGAATCACAATTAACTAAAATTCGGTTTCATCCGATTCAAATTTATCGTTCACGGACTTCGTGAATTTTCAATAGAATCTTACCATTTCTCGATTATATTTAGGCTGCCATAAGTTCTGTTCCAAGTTAAGTCCGTTATAGATATGAAATTATAATACTTTTTTAACGAAGTTAGTTTTATTTAAGTCATGAAAATATTAAAAAAAATATTCTAAGTTTTCCTTCGCTGTGGTCACCACTTCCTTTTACGCAAGCCTTCAAACGATTAGGCCATTCAATTATTGCAGCACACACGGTTGGACGGTTGGATATTGACGTCGCTGCTCGAACAAAAGCTTGTTAGAGACTCTCCGAATTTCTGTGAGATCTTCGACAGACCATGTTCTTCAAGTCTGACCCCAAACTGTAGTCCAATGGATTCAGATCTGGACGTCTAGTCGGTCAATCTTCTGCGGCTATGAACCCAGGATTATTGTTTTTAGCCACTGCTAGGTGGCCAATAAGACAAGGCTGAAGCGGAGTCTAGCTGGAAGATGCAACGCACTCCATTGAAGAGAGTACTGCTCAAGCGAAATTTGCCACGAAACTGAGTATAATTTATGAGTAGACAATGCATACGAACGGCAAAGCAAAAATAACGGCACTTTTTCTGGGAACTTGTTCTCGCTGTATGCATTGTAAACTTGGTTAGAGAATTTATGGCAAAGCTAAGTATATTTTTGACGGGCAGACGGAAATTTAACCTTTGCATACAAAAGGTGAGCATCGGTTTTATCTTTCTCAAAAATGTTTGTGGGACCGCTAATTTACCAAAATTTTTCATATATTTCATTTATCGCATTTCTTTTCCCTGGGCTTACTTATAAAGAGGTGTAAGCGGTGGCCGTTGTTCTTCATCGATTTCGCCCATTTCAATTACCAACCTATTCTGGGTAACAAGTAATTTGTGCATCAAGTTTCCTTCAATCCGATAATTTTTGCCCGAGCTAAGTAGCGGCCGCCGAACGCGTTGGTGCGTGACTACCATTCGGTAGTGCCCAGATTCGATAATGAAACAACAAATGATAGACGAACTTTTATATTTCTGAGTATATTTTTGCCATAAAAAAGCTCTCCATACAAAACTAATCTACCATTCGTAGGCAGCATAAAATGTTAGATTTGTAAAAAAATATCAAAACACACACCACAAAAGATATAAGCGCCGACATATGTATAAAGTATGTATATATTAACTGGCAAACTTTAGCTGTCAAAAATAAAACAGCGCCACTTAAGATTTCCCACAACTACAAGTAAAGCTGCGGGCTGACGATTTATGTTTACCTTTACCGCTACCGCTGGTGATAGAATTAGTTCTCATTGAAAAATTTAAACAAATTTTCTTCGCAAACTTTGCCTCACTTGAAATGACTTACGTGAAATGTTCCTAGTCGGAGAAAATTGGGGATTTTTCTGTTTAACTGGGGCAATTTCAGGATAAATATTACCTGAGGGCATAACTTCGTCCAACGAAGTTCTCTCAGCGCTTTGATTTTGTTTATCGAGGATGATACTAGTATATTTGCCAAATTCGCTCTTTAACTATGTGAGAAAAGAAAATTGTGAGAGAACTTCAACTGCCACGTCACTATTATTTCACATATATTCCCACACTCATCCAATCAGTTGTTGTTCAGACGGCAACGAAGTGTCATTGGCTTTTTTTTGGGTATCACCAAACAGATCCAAGTTTTTTTATGAACACATCTCAAAAGCCGTCAGCCCATCATCTGATTCTGTTAAATTCACTCAAAGCCGAATAACGGCCTGCTAAAGAGCACACCTCTAAAAATATTTTTACCACTCCTCTCATCATTCTGAGCATTCTTGCACATATCTATAAGTATATCTATCTTTATCCCGTTTTTTAATTATATGCAACCGTTATGCGAAGAAAATTATAAAAGCCCTGTGAAAAAGTGCGCACGGGTATAAAAAACAAATTAACGGGCAAACAAATAAATTCGTTAAAGCGCATTGAATATTTGCATGAGTCGGACTCTCTTTTCGACAGCTACCGAACATTTCGCATGATGTTATATTATTAATGAATTTATTATGGTGTTTAATTTTCCCAAATTGTTTTTATTAAGTCATATTTATTTTATATTTCTCGAGAGTGCTCGCTACAAATTCAGAGTGAATGTAAGCGTGTATTGTATACATATTTACGTGTATACTATATGTCAAGGAAGTATGTAATACCAATACATACTTAACCCTTGTACACATGACCAAAAAATATCGAGCACCCACATAATCGAAGTGACCGGTTGTCCACTTACTAGTTGTTCACGTTTTAAAGGCATAAAAGCAATTTTTATGGTTAAAACCATTACTGCTTGAGTGCTGGTCAGGAAACTATGTGAAAAAATTTTAATCGAGACAATTTAAACAAACAAATCGGCATAAAGTAGTTTTACTTTTCAATTTTTTTTACAAGTTCACCTATTCAGCTGACGTGTTTTCCCCTCTCTACCGCGCAGCTGACTATTTTTTTTTATTCTGCTAAAAGTCAACAATACATGAAAAAAATTTCAGCCGGTATAAAATGAGTTGGTAGAAATTTCTTTTCGACACGTTTCGTACCCTCCCACAATCACACCCACCGCGGGTGCGCCAGCTGACGTTCACTTTCGTTATTCATGAAAGTATAGTTAAGAATTATACGGTATAAAAACGCAGTCCAAAATCGACCCCTGGCTCCCGGACTATAAAGAAAACCGAAAACCAATAAAAATGTGTTTCTGATTTTCTCGCGAAATTAATTTTTGAATTTTGGTCTACGGCACGGAGTATTTGTATACGGCTCGGAATGCTTTATAATAGAGCGAAATTAAAAAAAAATTTATTTTGCATGTGTTTTTGAGCTGCAGAATAACAGGTGCATATTAAGGCTATTTTTGGAAAAAAAATTAAAGAAGAAACTTTTGATGGAGTTAGAAGGTGGAGAAGAAGCTGAAGAGGAAGAAGAAGCGATACCGAAAAATTAGTGGCACGTGATAGTATTGAATAGCGTGTCCAAAAAAGTGTCAAAGAATTTTTTTCCACATTGCCGTTAACAGAACATTTACTGTACTAGGATTTAAATGTAGTTAGAACACTCAGAGGAAATACAACATATTTGTGGGCAGCAGTCTTCTGGACTCTATTTTCAGTATAGCCATGAGAGCCGTCTTCGATTTTTCCATTACTCGCTTTCAACTGTTAAAGCACGTTCGCCGTAGTGGTTCTTTGACTCGATTTGGATGAATTCGATGGCTGTTGTTCTTTGTCTTTTAGTTAATTGCTTCACGTAAACATCCCATAACGCCCAAATAATAGTCTTTATTAACTGCCTGACTTGCTGGCAAATATTCGTGCTTTCCGTTACCGTTGTAATCTATAAAAACTGTGAGTGTCGCTTTGTTTATGAACTGAAACGACGTGTGTGTGTGTTTTTTTTTTTTTTTTGTTTTGGCTCATTCGGAGCTCTCCGCTCACTTGCTTGATGTCTGTATTGTGTGCCGTACTCATAAATTGACGTCTCGTTTCGTCTTCATTAATGATGCGTTTGATGAATGGTGGGTCGGATTCAGCCTTGGAAACAATGTCTTTAGCAATATCAACGCGGTTCATTTTTGGTACGAAATATAGGTTCTTTGAAACCAAATTTACACCAACACATCACGACGCAAACCTAAATTATGTATTACGTACAATGTCGTGAACGGATTCATAAGCAATGGTCAGGTCCTCTGCGTGCCCTGTGATGGTTTATTTGCGGTTATTGACCAACTTTTCTTGCACTTTATTGAACTGTTTTTGAAGTCGATGGTTTGCCTTTACTTCTACGTTCATCATCCTCGATGAGCTCACGATCTCTTCTGAAGCGTTCATACCACAAGTAAACAGTGTTCTTATAAACCTCACTAATGCAACCTGCAATACGTGTGCCCTGCATACATCTCTCTCTGACTTCCTTAATAATGCCGCGGTTATTGTATATTTCTATCCCCAGATATTTAACCCGGGAAGTCCCATAACTTTTTTTGTTTTGGATTTTTGTGAAATGTTGTATACTTATGTATTTCGATCTCCTGAGCACGAAAATGAAGTCCATTTTCATTTTCCTCGCCTCGATTTTCCGAAAAATGCGGAAAACTAGCGTTACCATATGGTAATCGTGGGACCTCTAGACAACATTGTTATCTTTCCATTTCACCAAACAAATACCAGTGCTTTTCATTTCAATTGATTCAGAGTAACCTCTTTCCATTGACTTGAAGTCTTTTTTATGCACTAGTGGACAGCTTTCTGGAATTCTGTTTTCTCGGATTGCCCCAGTACCATTATATCCGCATAATTTGAGATATGCCAACAGAGGATAACTAATAAACAGGTTATCGAAATAAAACTGGAATGACAGCGATTTCAATTCATCAGAAAAATCGTTGATCATGCTGACTAAAGGAGCGGCGCATTTTCTAAACTTTGCTTCGTACTCCAAATTCGGTCGAGGATTCTTCCCCTGGTAAATTTCAAAATTCACCAAATAACCAGATGGAGTACATAGGGACCAGACTTTATATCCAAATCGTAATGGTTTGCCCTTTATAAATTGCTTGCATCCATGTTTACCAAAATAGGATATCACGCTTTCGTCGAAAGAAAGATTTTGTTCCGGATGGAAATTTTCTATCATTTTTGCTTTCAAATGATCCGTAAGAGGACGCAGTTTCCACATTTTGTCAGGATTTGGGGCGTCTTTTGAAGAAGCCTTGGAATTTTCTTCGAAGTGGAGATTTTGCTAAATCTCTTGAAAACGATTCCGACGCATGGTGTTACTGACAAGAATGTTCCGAATGTCTTCATCCTGACTCCACAAATGTTTGTAATTGGAGTGATAATTGTTGACAGTAACGATCAATATGCCTATGAATGCTCTAAGTTCGCTGACTATTATATTTGGGTTCGGTCTATTCTGTTCCACCGAATATAACGCACTTTGTTCGCAAATATGTTCCAATAATATGCAATCAAAACATTTTTCAAACTGTTCGTGTGGCAGTGAATGGCGACAATCTTCGTAATTTGCGCTTGGAAAAATTGGAATTAGAGATGATGGTTTCTTCTTGACCCATTCAAATACAGTTTCCTTGTTTCCTGATGGCAATGCAACGTTTGAAGGTTTCGATTCAATTGTACGTAAGCGCTTCCTCATTGGAGATTCTGAACGATTAGCCGTTGTTTCTTCATCTTCCATCTCATTATAAGTGTCTTCAACCTCAATAACAGGCAAATCTCCTGGATTTGGTGCTGAAAAATTTAGAGTTTATAAGATTAAAATGATGGTATGCTTATACCGTCTCTAAACATGCCTCCCATATCCTCCTCTTCATGGAAACCTTGCATACGTCGCCCACTAGCCATAACAACTTCGCAGCCACCTCTTAGTTGAGCCGGGCAAACATTATCTGGAATGCCCGCACAATCATCTTCAGCGTCATCTTCGCCAGATTCGTTGCCATCCACAGGAGGCTCGATATAAAGAGTGGTTGGAATATCACACAGCTGATTTTGATCTTCTGCTTCATCGAGTTTTTAATGAAATCAAGCATTTCTTGCAACGATAAACCGCTGTAATTCACAAAATATCAATAAATATGATCAAAAATCTCAAAAAAAAACTACACCAAACGTAAATAAAACCCTGTACCCTAGACGTCCCACGGTTACCATATGGTAACGCCTTGAGTAAAATACAAAAAAGTTACACAAAAAATCAAATTTCCAACAAAACTAAACTTGCATTCACTAGTTTATTTCACTAGCTACCAACTGATGCAATTTTTTTGGAAATATATCAAAAAAGCAAAAAGTTATTCATATACTTACCGACGTGCCATGTTAAAAAACCACAATAATTCACTTTTTGTTTTTCACCTGAGTTTGTCGTCTTATAGCTTTGCTAGCTGCACTAAAAATAACAAACAACTTATGTTTTTCCGTGAGCTGCATTTATTCTGCGCGAAATACAGTTATTCTTTTTTGTTTTTGTTATTTAGTTCAGGCATAATACGTAAAATTGCAACGGCATGTTTGCATTACCATATGGTAATCGTGGGAAGATTCGGGTTAAATTTCATAACTTGCTCTATCATCGTCCTTTCTATTTCAAGTTTGCATCTGATTGCATTCTTGGCAACTACTAAGCTTTTTGTTTTTTCTCTGCTAATTCAAATCTATTTTTCAAACTGTAAAAAATTGAAAAACTTTTGCACTTTTTTAATTTTACTCAAAATCAGATAGCTTTTAAAAATGTCAAGTAACCCATTGTTGGGTTCTTTACATATTAGAAAAGGTTGACGCTTTCCGTAGGTTTGCGTAAAAATTCCCAGCAAAACAGTCGAAAACTGATTTTAATTTTGGTAAGAATCTTAATCACTGATGTGACAACCTAACAAAAATATTTAATTTAAGCTTAGAGCGTTACCTGGCGATTGTTCCGCGAACTTTTTGATCAAGGTGGTATACCCGCAAAAATAATACTGTGCTCCAGCTCTCGTCGATACCCTTTAATGGTGAGATAGTTCAAAGTGGCAATCAGTGGCAAATTTCCTGTTTCGAATACACGTCTGCTGAGTCAAGCACAAGATAGCCAGTAAATGAGTCGTAACACAGCGAAGACGAAAAGCGCGAAAAGCTTTTAGGATATGCTAAAAGCTAATAAATTGTGCTTGCACCCTTTGTGACCGGAATAATTAATATATTATTACGTATTTTCACTAAAACTTTTTATTCATATTTTTAAAAACTCTTAATAAAAAATTCACGATAAAAACAATGCATACTTTTGTATTTGTTAATTTTTTCATATGCAAACTAGTAGATACACGGCTGCTTCGGTTATTGCTTAAGTGGGTGTCGGCTTTCGTACTTTATAAAGGGTGTTTTTTTAGAGGTTAGGTTTTCAAGTTGGCACTACTTTTTTCGTAGATGGTCTTTTTGGCAGCTGTCACTTGATTTATGCTCAGTTTGGTTTGCCATTTCATAATGAATAGACTTACACCTGCACAACGTTTTCAAATCGTGCAAATTTGGGCCCAAAACGAGATGGCCACCGATCCCGATTTTCACAAGAAAATTTTGTTCAGCGATGAAGCTCACTTTTGGTTGAATGGGTATGTCAATAAGCAAAATTGTCGCATTTGGAGTGAACATAATCCACAAGCCATTGCTGAGACGCCGTTACATCCTCAAAAAGTCACTATTTGGTGTGCTCTATGGGCAGAGGGAATCATTGGTCCATATTTCTTTAAAAATGAAGCCGGCCATAATGTTACAGTCAATGGAGAGCGCTATAGAGCCATGATTAATGACTTTTTCGTGCCTGAATTGGACGATGTTGATGTGGACGACCTTTGGTTCCAACAAGACGGCGCTACATGCCATACAGCCAACGCAACAATCGATTTATTGAAGGAAACTTTTGGTGAGCGCATTATCTCGCGCCGTGGACCTGTGGCGTGGCCTCCAAGATCGTGCGATATAACACCGCTGGACTATTTCTTGTGGGGCTATGTGAAGTCGCTTGTCTACGCAGATAAGCCCGAGACGATTGACGTCTTGGAAGATAATATTCGGCGCGTTATTGCTGACATACGGCCCCAATTGCTGCAAAAAGTGGTCGAAAATTGGGCCTCTCGGCTGGAATTTATTCGAGCCAGCCGCGGCGGCTACTTGCCCGAAATCATTTTGAAAACATAATGGCAAACCCTTATCTTTATAATAAAGCTAAATTCTTGGCCATAACATTAAATTATATACGTTTTATTTCATATTGAAAACCTAACCTCTAAAAAAACACCCTATAGCTGCGGAACAACTAAACCAATTTGCATAAGTGACCACTCAAACGACACAAGGATACTGTACGAGTATATTTCTAAATCTCAAGCTTTAATACTTTACTGTTACTGGGTCTTTAGCTACAGCAGTTCGAAGCTGCTAGTGCCACAGGGTATCCGTTTATGTCTTCAGAGGTTAAACACAAAGATGGGCCTATATGTACAAATACACATAAGCATATAGCCATATACATAAATATATATATATATAAGCAAGCATGTTTTATTTTGCATATTTGTACAGGTAGCAATACATCGAATTAATACATTTTTTCTTTCTTTATTTATTTCCAGGTGAGTTCTTTCAGTTGACTTGATTGCTGCGCAGAGTCTCTTACCGTATTTGGTTTGCTGAAAATCATTTGCAGCGGTTTATTTTAATCGAATCTTACTTTCATGAGGAGGGATGTTGAAAAGTAATTGGTTTTATTAATATCTTTTGAAGAAAGTAAGATAATTGCAATTCATTTAATTTCCCTCAAAACTTTACTTGTTTATACACAAATATATTATATACACACATACATGTTCATTTGTTTTTGAATGCACATATGTAGACGAACACAACTTATACTTGTTATACGATTGCATACTTACTTTTGATTAATAATATAAGTTAATAAGTATTTGTTAAGGGTGGTTAAGCTTCAAGGGCCGGTGTTGATTTTGAATAAAATAAAATTTTTTACGAAATTATTTTCATTTTTCTTTATTATGATAATATTGGTATGGCTCAATTACGTATGGAATAAAATATCGGCCAAATGGCCGCCGCCGCCTCGGCGTCACACCTCCATCCGATGATCCAAATTTTCGATGACGCTGAGGCATAATTGAGGTTCTATGCCGTAAATGTGTCGAATTATCTCATCCTTTAGTTCTTAAATTGTTGCTGGCTTATCAACGTACACCTTTTTTTTGAAATAATTCCAAAGAAAAAAGTCCAACGGTGTCAAATCACATGATCTTGGCGGTCTATTAACATCGCCGCGACGTGAGATTATTCGGCCATCAAATTTTTCGCGCAAAAGAGCCATTGTTTCGTTAGCTGTGTGACAAGTGGCACCGTCCTGTTCAAACCATATATCGTCCATATCCATATCTTCCAAGTCGGGTCATAAAAAGATTGCTATCATCTCACGATAGCGAACACTATTCACAGTAACTGCCTAACCGGCCTCATTTTGGGAAAAATTCGGCCCAATGATGCCGCCGGCCCATAAAACCCACCAAAAAGTCACTCTTTGTGGGTGCATTGGGTTTTCGAAGATGATTTTTCTTGTTCGCTCCACTCGAGAACATAAGGCCTCGACAAGACTCAGTCTTGTGTTGGTTTCGTTAATCTATTTTGCTTTCTGGCAGGGTAGATGATTAGCCTGCCCCTACCAGTCCTAGATAGTGGGAATGCCCACCTGTCGTTGCTTAGGAACAACGCCTTCAAACTGTTTAGAGCGCCATCTCTGCTTTACATTTTTCCGTCAAAAGGATCACAGAGATGGTTGAGGACTTCGCTAAATTTTTTTTGTGTCTGCGCTATTACCGCGATCTCCCGCTTCCTCTTGCTGGCGCCTCTGATGCAATGTTTAACTGTGTCTTTTTCTTTGTTTTTTGCTTGTTTTAGCAGCCACAATGCAAGTAATGCGCTTACTTTTTGCGCGGGAGTAAGGATTGGAGGGATGAGATTTTTGGAGTAGAGGAATGAAATTTTGCTTTGGTGTGTTTTTTTTTTGTTTTAGAAAATAGAAAAGTAGGTAAGTTTTGAAGAGTGCGAGGAGACATAAGTATATTGAGAGAAAACTGAATGAGGAGACGGGGGCTGCAATGAATATGTATATGGAGCTGGTGGACAACTCGATATTTTAATGGACGTATAACTTGTCCGATTTTAAGCTGAGCTGATTGCGGTTTCAAAGGTCATTTGTGTTTTATAGAGTGATATGACTTCCACTTTAGAATGATACCGCCGCTCTTTTTCAACGGGATGTTGAGATATTGAATACATGCATTATCTGACTTGCAAGTTATTGCGATAAATTTTAAACTACACACTTTTGAATCCCTAAGTTGTTCATTATCGAGAAGTTTTCTGTAACTTTGTTTGAACAAAGCTCAAAATCGTTACCTATTCTCTTGGTCCTAGGCGGCATTGCCTGATTGACAGATTTGTACAAATTGGAAGAAAAAGTGACCATACAACACCTGTGTCTGATACTATTTACATATTTCAAAATTTGAAGCATTTGATAGATCCATCCATGTTTAAACTTATAAGTGCAAATTACTGCGCTAAGATGACGCCCGTGGTGAAAAAACTCTCGTGCGTACTGCTATATCGGCGTAGTAGTAAGCACTACTTGTAGTATCACAGCTACACCTACGCACTAAACATCTCTTCACTATCTACCACTTTCGCCGTGAAACTCCCAAAGAGGTATTGCCTGACGGGGCTGATTAGCTCAAACACGCTAAGTTATTATTGGCTCCTACGAACCCCACGCGTTTTAGATCGTTATAAATGTGTGTTACATACATGCAGATTCTCTTTCAGTTATTAGCTGATTTCAGCATAAAATTCAAGGTATTTTCTCCACTTAAAATTTTGAAGGTTTAGGGAGCATAGCGTAGGCATTGTCCCAAAACATGTAGAAAAGCTGAATGATCTTCTTCGTTTCCCTATTGATGGTTCTTTGGTTTAAGTAGTGATTCACCAGGAATTCAATTAGCGTTTTCGAGCCATTTTGCTGATAAATCCTCCCTAGAAACAAGTTATACGATTATACCTTTACGGCTATATCCAGTCGGTCCGATTGAGAAATTTCATAAGGTGGTTTACGTCTTTACCGGCCAGTTCTTCAAAGTTTTCAAAAGGCGGTTTGCCAAGGTTTAACATCCTCGCCTTCCATGTGATGGGACATTCGCAGAAGAAATGGAATATAATTTCCTTTTTCTCCGGTTGATTACAACTATGGCAGCCCATTTGGCTGCCTGGAGCAGAAGTCAGTTATCACTACCGTGAGTCTGCAGGCATCTCTTCGTTTCATATTTGCGAATGTTAAAGATTCTTTGTGGTTGTAGGTGAGCCTTGGCGTTCTGTTAACTGTGCATATTTTCTGGTCCCTCCATCTGTATTCTGCGATTTCTAGAGGTTGCATTCCTGATTGCATCCAATAGTGTGAATATCGATTCTGCAGGAATGCTATTCATAGCAGATCCTCCTTGTGCCAGTTCGTCCGCTTCTTCATATCCTTAAATGTTCCGATGCCCCTAGACGCAGATTAAGGTAACGTTATGGTTTACGCTCAAGTTGGTAAGGCTATTCCTCCGTTTCTTGCTTTGTTCCACCAGTTTAGAGGTTGTTATAGCCAAGTCCATGGCCTGGAGTTCAGCATGGCTATCCGAAAAAAAGCGATAAGAGAAGTCAGCGATTAGTAGCCTATAAGCTTCCCTCTTCACCAGTACTTCCGCCAGGAAGACACTGTAAGTATTAGGAAGACGCACAGATTTTTCAGTTTTAAGTCTATCGGAATATATGCCAGCTCTAACACCCCAGTCCATGTTTAAAGCACCTGTGTAGACTATTGTTTAGTAGAAGTTCCTTACTCCATTGCTCCCGAGATGGAAAAAGAGTGGCAAAATTGCTGTTGAAAGTCACCGCGGGGGCGATGTAATCAGTCCTTCTCCTCTATTGAACAATGAAAATGAAATAAAATTATTTGAGGTATTTACTAACTGCAATAATTTTTTGCTGAGATATACTTTCTAAAAAAAAACATCAACAAATATAAAACTTTATGACTTTTAGCTGTACATTTACATAAATGCAATGAGTGGCACTCGAAATGCATTGAAATAAAATATTTTCCGATCAATAAAATAAATAAATAACAAAACGCAAGCTTTCTTTCGTTTTTAAATACTCTACAAGTATTTGCATTCGCCTTTTTACCTGCAGTGTGGCCAGAAGTACTGTTATTTATAGGTAAATACACATTGAAGTATGTAAATAAATTGTGGCACTTCTGTGATTTTATGTTCACTATTTTATAGTATTTTTCGCTATTGGCCTTTGTTGGTGATTTACTGTTGTTATTGTTGTGTTTACAAAAATATTTGAGTGCACACCAGAAGCTTTGACGATTGTTTGCATTGCAATTCAAATAATTTTTCACGAAATTAACTTCAGGCGATAGCCGGTAAAGGAAAGTTAATATTTGCGAAGAGGTTTACTTGTATATTCGCAAATATATTCTGCGTTTAAAGGCATACAAACGAGGAAATTTAGTGTTAGCAAAACATTTGGTATATTTGAAATTCTGCAATTCACTATTTTTGCCCCTTTTTCTGACCTCCATTCCAATAAAAACCGAACATTTTACGAGTATGTCGAGACAAATATTTTTTATTAATCCATCTTTTATTCTCCTTCTACTTTATATGACGGTTTTCCAAGTTATCAATTGAGTTAATTATGTCTCTCTGGAAGTTTCGTTTTCGGTCGGTGGTCATAGCGGCTCGATGGCTTCAATTGGTTGATATCACTTGCCTTTCATCGCTAAGCGCATTTTCGGGAAAAATATATGAATCCCAGACTGTAAGATCAGGGAAATAGGGCAAAATGTTCCAAGGAAATTATTCCACTTTTAATCACGTACCACTCTCTTGACCGATGTGAGGGTGCATTGCCAGCTTAAACTATGTGTCACAAAATTCGAATTAAGACCTCAAGATTTCGTCAAAACGTGATAAACTGTTGTATGAGAAATCTCCCATTTCATATCAACCATTTCCATAGGCGATTTCTTATTATTTTTAATCAAATGTGTGATTTTAGCAATATTTTCACGAAATAAACAACTCTGGAGATTACCTGGTCTTTCATCGTGTCTAAGCGTTTCTCTGTCCCAACGCTGCTATCTTTGAAAGCATGCAGGAGAACCTGATGTGGTGAGTTTCCCGCCACGCACAAGAATTCATCCTTTTGTAGAGTCTAAATTGGCGCATCTGGTGTTGGGTCGTAGGTTTGTGTACAAGTTTCAGTTAACTCAGCAACTTAAAATTGATGGTCATTGACAACGTGGTTTTTTCACTGACTGGGTTTTGAAGCATTTGGAAGACGACCTCAATTTCTATCTAGTCGTTTAATGCTCGAATTCAGCCATATCTGTATAGCAGAACTATTAAAAATTGTGTCGGCCTTTTGAGTACATGTCACCTCACAACGAAGCGGGAGAAGTCATATTCTATACATAATGCCGTTAGGCCTATGAATGTAAAACAAAGTATATGCTTAATGCCAGGGATCCGTCCTTATGGAATTCATAACTTCTTCAAAGTATGAAATTATTTGTAAAAAGTTCTTCCCTTTTTGGGATAGAGTGTACATTTGTATGAATGTGTGCGTGTAGTACAAGTGGTTTGGGCAGTTCAATGGCTTTGCCGTCAATTGAACTGTACTGATTGTCTCGTATTAAATGGCAGCTTGGTGGGTTGGGCGGAAAGTACTTCGCATAAGCTGAACTGTGTATATACTTATATATCATCAATATCTATATGTATCCATAAGTACAAATATATTTATAAACTATGTTTGGCAAGAAGGTGGACAGGATATAAAATGCAGGATAAAATTGAAAAGTTTTATTGCATTTGCGGCACACTTTCAGTTGCTGGTTAAGTGCAGTTGTATGGCATCGAAAGCAGCTAAAGCACTAGCAGTTGCCAAAGCAAAATAAGTAGGTACTTGAGTGCAAAATTGAGCATTTACTAAATGCAGATGTATTGAAACTGCAATTGCTATTTATTTGCTTTGCTAGCTTTTAATAATTGTTTAGTTTATGGTGTATGTGTTGGTAAAGAGCAAATAGATTTTTTCGTAAATTCATAGAAGTTAATTTCAGAGCTACAATTCTTAGCAAGCATTCCAATAAATATTTTAAATGAAAAGTATATTACAGATAACTTTAGTTTGCTATATTCACTAATAGAAAAGTTGTGATAGAGAAATCCAAAAAAATTTTGGCTCTGAACGGCACTTTTAAAAAGCTGCTCAGTTGGACTATACATAAACTTTGATAAAAAGAAGTCGGTTCAAATAACTGAGAAATGTAAGACGCCAACAATAAATAACAAGATGCGAGAAGGCTTTTGTAGCCAACTGCCATATATGTACTTGCAAAAAGCTGTAGTAAAGACGGATATGAATTAATTTCACACGGTTTTATGGTATTAATTTATTATTTATTATCCTTGCTTTACACAAGGGCAGCCGATAACGCTGAATTTGTTATAACAACTAATAAATTCGGTGACTGCACCTGAATACCTAACTTCCCTGACCTTGAAATTTAGCTGTTGCATGTGGACAACGCGTGACTTTAAGTTGCTGATAGAGCGTCTGCCGTATGTTGGTGATATCGGCTTACGCTGGCTGCTTGAACGTGGGAACCACTGAAGATCGCTGCCTAACTCCGCGACTGAATTATGCTGCGGGTATTGTTACACATGCTGCATTGCTTGCTCTGCGGATATGGTGGATATTGTTACATTTATTGTTGCGACTACTTTGTTATTAGAGCCGCCACATGGGTTATTGCTGGTGTTGTTGTCATGTGCCAAAGTTGAAATTATTATGTGTTAACTTATATGCAAAAATCTGCCATTCGGCTAGTTTTTTTTTTTTGTACTGTAGTCAACTATTTTAATATTATACCAGTGACTACCCGATTTAATATTGGTCTTTCTCGCAGTACCATAAATACCCCAATTTAGACAGAATATTGAGATTTGTGCATTTACTACGATTTTAGTTATGATAATTTTAAGCCCTTTCTCAAGTTTTACTTATTGTAGGCTTACCTGGAAATTCATTAGTTTTAGGAATAGTCATCCAGTGTATAGGTACATGTATGATCACACAATCTATGTGAAAAGGTCTAGGAAAGGAAAAGCAAATGTAACGGTTTCGTCAAGGATTAGCAAATATATTTTCGGAAAAAATTGCCATGTAAATATAAGGAAAAAAGACAAAATAGTGAAAAGGGCGGAAAAAAAGATTAGCTAGACTGCCAAGTTACTTCCTTCTTAGTATAATGGTTACCACTTGGTTTTTCGGACGCTGTGCGCCATTTGCTCGAATTCCGCTGACGCCTATTCGGCGAGACACAGAGATATAGCTTAAATTTTGATGCACACCCTTGACATCACCCTTATTGCACTTGTTGAGCTCCATCATCATGACAAGATGACAACCCCCGAGGTGGATAATTTTTCTCATGGGACGCAGCAAACTGTGCACCATCGTATGAACTTCATGTATTGTAGTCCACAAAAAGTAATGTTTAGCTGAAATCAGAACAACGGATTTTTTCTTCTTTGTCAAGTATCACATCCCGAAATCAAACGTGTTTTTTCCAGGAGGTCCGCCTAGCTTTCTTTCTGCACCTTTTATTCCGGGCATTTTACCGATAATGCTGTGTTTCTTCTTGACTATCTCTTGTGTTAGTGCCAAAGTAGGGGTCGGTAGACCAAATATCTTTATACTAAACTTGGTTAGTTTAGACGGGGTATGTTTCCAAAAACTACAGTGCCTACGAAAGTGGAAAAGGTTTTCATCACTTGCAATTTTATAGTAGGAGCGATAATTGTGTCTCAAAATGGGAGTTGTCTTGCGAATTGTCTTTGATTTCTCGAGTTCTAGAATAATCAAAGCCCGAGGCGTTACAAAAGTCATGTAAGGTAGAGAGGGAGCGTAAAAATCAACCACTCGATCATGGCTGGAATTGGGAATGCTTAAATGTAAAACTATGGCCAAAAATGTATCCAACTCAATCAAATCGATCGAGGTCCACTCAGGTTTAATGCGATTTGGGCTTACTTTGTTATATTTCGAGAGAAATGTTGAATTTCTTTGGCTGGTGTAGCGTCTGAAGAGACATTTTTTACTGGCAATAAGTTGAAAGTTCCTTGTTTTAATAAAAGATTTGTATTACAGATCCATTAGCACAAAACCACACAGCCATTCCTGTGGATTTCCCTCTCCTTTATAAACATATTCCTTGGCGGGTCGTAAAATTTCTATACAATTTACCCATAGTTAATCGGGTGACTAATGTTCCAGCTACGGACTAAAAATTCTCCACTAAACGGCATTTAAATAAAATCACTAACCTCAGTTTACTATCCAAGTTTCAGATATCTATATAGTCTGCATAAATGGGACGCTAAGTGTGAGTATAATATATTCCACCTAAATTTTTTTTGGAACCATGAACATATGCATTTATAAAAGCTCCTCCCATTGAGGTAAAAACCTTAAATGATTTGGATGTATTAAAAATATTTAACTTTTGGGCAGAGCTCAACACTCGTGTCCACGCAATTATGGTACGAAGCTCTTTGATGAAGTCTGAGATTGTATTCTCTCGCAAAACCAACCTTTTAATCTTATTTCCTGTTGCAATATCTTTCAGGCTACTGCCACACAACATCTTCCCTAACGGAGGCTGTGTGAGTCCAAATCAATAGAGGGTGACATGTTCATCTTCAGCGATAAATAAATATATGATAAAAATATGCCGCAGAAAACTAAAATGTCTTTTATCTACATATATGTATATATTGGATTCCCTAATTTATGTGAATGCTCAGATAACTTACTTGTGATGTGCGTCTGTCTAGGGCACAAAAAACCATGAGGTCGAAGTGCAAACCTCATAAAGAATCTGAATCTCGGTGTGCGCCTGGATTTTTTTGGAGGGGTCTACAGTTTTAAGCCGACTCTGAACGGCAGACTTTTTGAAGAGAAAACTTCTTTAGAATCGTTGGGAGTGATTTGAGACTCGATGAAACGAAAAAGCGACACTAAAAAGAGACATGCATATAGATCTTATAGTATATAGCCTGCGAGAGAATGAGATAGAACACAGTTATACAGCGTTCCCTATTCTCCGTCTCCTCTTTGTGCGGTGCTTCGTAGCCGGGGAATGTTACTACGAATGTTAGTGAGTATGTTAGTACGTCTGTGTAATATACGCGTTACGACGCTCATAATAGCAACCGCGTGTGCTCTATTGCGTCCGTATTTTTATATTCGTAAATATTTTCATTTTTAAATATTTACCGCAATTATGCCGAAAAATAATGCAGAAAAGTGTCGTGAATATCGACAGAAAGAAAATGTGTAACAATCGCACTGAATCGACAACACGATCAAAAACAACAATTGTCGCGGTATTTCAAAGATATGTTGACAACATCGAAACCAAAGCATTTGTATCATATTTTAGCTATCATAAGCCCCTCGTATCATTTGTTGAAATTGAAAACATTGAGGATGAATAATAATAAAATGAAGAAAATAAAATATGAATTTTATAGCAATATTATAATGAACCTATAATTATCCCGCTCCTAATGCTGCTTTCGTCTCATTCTCTCTCAGTTTGTTTTACGGACTAACCGTTAGACTGGTATTTTTTTTTTGTTTTATGAGGAGCCTTTTCAAGCCAGAAACACACTCGGAGGTTTGCATTACCTGCCGAGGGGCGATCGCTATTAGAAAAACATTTTTCTTTATTTTGGTATTTCCCGGAGATTCGAGCCTATGTATTCCGGATTCCGAATGGTAGTCTCGCACCAACTCATTCAGCTACGGCGGCCGGCGTAGTGATTAGGAACTCAAAAAAAAAAAGAGTTGAAATATTTTACTCTTTGTCCGCCAAACCACTTTAGAATTCAAACCAAAACATTGCACTGAAAATACAGTTAGCTATCACCGATTATTATTGTAAAATTTCTTTGATTATTCATATCAAACCCATATAGATATTCCACTTTGATTTTGCTCACTCAATAATTATAAATTTGCAAGATTACAAAGATTTTGCTCCAAAAAAAACGGCAAAGTATTGTTTTTTATTAACTTGAAATAAGGCTGTACTCCAGTGGGCAATGGTTGGAATCCAGATAAAAATTTAGCACCCTTATGTAACAACAACGATGAGGATCTTGTTCAATTCATGAAGCGTTCTTTTCGTTCTGTTTCTCGGCACCAGTTTGCCAGCACAGCCTCATTATTATTATTATAGGGTGGGTCATGTAAGATTTGTTTATTGAATCGGCTATAAAAAAAAACTAATCACTATTTTTTAAACTTTTTTTTTATTTTGAAGATTGAACATTGTCATTTATGAATGTAAAATAATATCGTTCAAATGACTGCCACGACTGGCCTTACAGTAGGCCATTTGATCAACCCAATTTTTTAGCACATTTTCGATTGTTTGAGCTCCAATTTCATGAATGGCAACTTCTGTTTCGTGTTTTAAAGCATCACTCGTCTCTGAACGGTTCGCTTAGCATTTGTCCTTAACGGCTCCCCACAAAACATATTCCAACGGTCTTAAATCCCAGCTCCGAGGCGGCCAATTGATATCGGAATTTCGGCTGATTATTCGGTTTTCAAAAACGGTAGCCAAAAGTTTGAGTGCAACTTTGGTAGTGTGACACGTTGCACCGTCCTGTTGAAGCCAAATGTCGTCCATGTCATCCTCTTCAATTTTTGGAAACAAAAACTCGTTGAGCATGTCACGGAAACGCTCGCCATTTACTGTAACCGCGGAAGAAGAAGAACACTCACCACTTTGGAAATAGGTTTTCAATATTTCCCAATTTTGTTCAAGCATATAGCGTCCCATTTCGTAAATGTCAAACCTATAAGTAAATTATGAACACATTTGACATGTCATTTGTGTTACCATTCTCAAAAAAGTAGGTGGTTCAAAAAGCAAACGCTATATGACCCACCCTTTATTTTTATGCATAGAATTTCTTCAAATTTCCCTCTGCATATTATGACTATGTCATCAGCTTAGCCTTCGTATGATGAACCGTTGCTATCTAATTCCATCAAGAGTTCATATACTATCATACTAAGCTCTACATTAGTGGTGATAATACTCCACCTCTGGATATATTTGTCTTTATGCTACCCGAGCTGGTAGGTATCTTCACCTTTCATATTGCCTATCCATTGAGCGAGAGTATGAAATATTAACACCTCTTCAAATTGTAGCCCTATTTATGGCTTCAAGTGGCTTCAGAATTGTCTTTAGTTATTGGCCAACTGTTTTCATATGCGCTAATAATGGTTTCATTAACACTTCCGATAGTGGTTGCCAACTATATTGTGCTCTTAATGTTCTCATCTAAACCTAGCGGGCATACAATAATTTTCTTGTAAATGTGTTTTTTTAGAGAACCGACATTTTCTATTAATATTTGCTTAAGGGGGGGTAGGGTTACAAAATCGAAATTTTTTTTCTTCACTCATCTTATAGTAAATCATTTCAAGAATGTTGTGTCAAAAGCAACATTACTATATTTTTTAAAAACTTATTGAAAAGATGTACAATAACATGCAACTGATTTTATTAAAGTATCTTAAGCCATATTTCTGTAAAAAATTCAAAAAAAAAAGTGTTTTTGTTTTAGCGCTAAACCCTACCACCCCCTTAATATTCAATGCTGCTGAGTTCCAAGCAGCAAATGCTCTGTAGAATGTATTCACATATTATTATTTTACCGACTGAATCCAAGTCTGTATTTCCAAGCAATGAAGTATTCCCCAGAACCTTGTTATAAGTATCCCCGACAAGAGTTTTTGTGAAAGAATGTACAATAATATTTTTGTATGTTTTCGTTTTCATTATACATAAATATATACAAATAAGTTTTATATCAGTACTGCCAACACCAAGGTGCCGGACTAAATAACCCAAAGAAACACCCTAATATTGTTACGCACAATAGCGTTTACGACGGTGATCAGACTATTCTTTTTTACTTTTTATGCTATTTTTGTTCCTTAAAATCCTGTATAATTGTATGTCCATTAACTTCCCAAAAAAAAAAAAAAATTCTTATAGCAACTAAATTGCAGGATATATTATATTCCATTGCCCGCTAAATGTGCAATTGCCACAAATTGCCTCCCCCAAGACCACAACTTCTTTGTCAGAAATTCAGAGCGAATGCTCTTATTCTCTATGTCATCAGACACACATACATATTTTTCGTCACACACACACACACACACTAATGCACATGTTTGAACACAAAAGCATAGCGGAAGAAGAATACATAAAAATGCAACTGTCCAAAAGTGTCTGACCGCAATTGTCCGACAATTACAATGCAATTCCATTGCGAAGACCGCAATATTATCACGATTGCATGCCATCAGTGCATCTTCACTCCACGCGCATACTTGCCACTTCGCCGTTATGTCAACTCCTAACCAATTCCACTCCAAGTAAAGAAAAGCTTAACTACCCCTCCTTTCATGCATACCCTCAGACATTAAATCCAAATGCAAACCCAAAAGTGTCATCTTACAACAATAATAGCCGCCGTTACCCTGTTGCTTTGTCAGCAATTCTAACCCGTCCAAGTCAACATAATGCCTTCTTTGTTAGGTGGCTAACCGCAAAATGTGGCACAGCTATTCTCCGTTTCTGATCCTTGCCCAATGGGTGAGGCCATTGTACAGCGATTGCTAATGCGCTTTTTGTCCAACAACTGAAACTTTAGCAGGATATTCATATAAATTTATCAAGTGGGTAATGATACGCTTAAAAGGATCACAAACCAAAAACATTTTTTTTGTGTGTAAAAAGGAAATGAAAAGAAAATAAAATTCTTCTTCCACTCATTTTCATGAACTCAAATTAGGACGTCTAGGATATTCACTTCAAATTCTTGAGGGCCAACTCCAGTTTTGTCTTATTTGAATTGAGCTGAGTCTCAATTGATGTTGAACGTTATCCAAATCGTATCTCGGGTCCGAAGTAAATATACTAGATATGTTTATGAAATAACAAGACTGAAGCGGTAAGTCACTTTATATTAATTTAGTACATATTTGCTTATTAAGACCTGCAATATCCTACTCTCCTATATCTCCATGCAAATTTTAATCCCTTTGAAATACGCGTGTTGTTTTCTCTTTGTTCAGAGAGCTCAAATCATGTTTCGTTTAATCAGATTTCACATAAGGAAATCGGTAAAAATCACACTGGAATAAGGCGGATGATCTAACACTGCTCTGTTGCAACTCTTTTTATTTCTACAGCAAAATAGAAACTCAACTCAAACCCCAGCGGAAGATATGACTATTTCGATTTGTTTACAGAACCGAGAAGCAGTGAATTGGTAAAATTTACGCGCATACAAGAACTTAAAGTTGGCAAACGGAACGGATAAATTCATTGGTCTGCAACCGCATGTGGGATGCCGATCTATTATTTAGCCAACTTTTTTTTAGAGCACCAATATAAAATATTTAACTACTTACATAGGTCCAACAACTGCTGATAGTCGAAAATGTTTCTGCTAGACTATTATTCTCTTGAACGAGAATCCCAACAAAATTAAGGGAAGTATTTCGGCTTTATGTGAAATGTTTCAAAAAGATAACAAGACAAAGCTCCATGACATATTACGAGAACGACTAGCATTTGGTCGGATGAGGTATATTTGCTTTGGTACGATGATCCCATTTATGCCGATCTCATGTTGGCTGAGCTACCTGGCTGCGCTTCGGAGACTGTGGGAATCTTAATATGGAGGAGCGATCTAGGTGCTGCATTTAGTTGAAAACTTAATATTATATAAAGCAGTTTATCAGAGAAAATTGTACCCATATATTTCCAACTAATCACTATACTGATAGTTTATAGCGGCTTATTTGAATTACTTAAGCTTTCTTTCGGCATCGGTCATATAGTCCCAATAAGATTTTCCAACTTAGGCCGTTTTTATAAAATTATAATATGAAACTTAAACCATTATAAAAAAATGTAAGTGCAATACGCGTTGTGCAAAATGTTTTGTAAAAGTTTTTCAAAGCTTATATTGTTTTTACATAATGAGTTGAAAAACGATTTGAAGCAGTGTTCCTACATAAGTAGATGTCCTAAAAGTCCAAAAATGTCACTTGAATAGCAAAATATTTATAGAAGTTAAACATATTCATAAAGACTCGATTCGATAACATTTATGTGCAGAAGACCTCAAACTTCGAAGCTCATTAAAAAACCGTTACTCACACATAAAAAAAGGTTTGCATGGGCTAAGCCAAATTTAGAATGGAATTCGGCAAACGTAATATTCACGGGGGAATCTTCCTTTTGGGCGAATACTTGCGTACGTCGATCCTGGCTTACTGCTAATAATCGACAACTTCCACGAACAGCTAAGGTTTATGTTCCAGTTAAGGTTTACGTTTGGGTCAGCTTATTTGTGTTTACCGCCAATTTGAATTTTGATGAATAAAAGTTACCAAAAAGCATTATTACCATCAGTTGCGAAGATGTTTAGAAGACGTAGCCAACATTGGATTTTACAAGAAGACAGCGATCCCAAGCATCGAAGCCAAAGGTGTGTGGAGTGCAAACCGCAACATTGAATTGAAATATTGACCTACACAGTCGCCAACCCTATTGAAAATGTTTGGGCAATGATTAAGCAAAAACTGAAAGAAAAAAAAATATGGACGGTAAAATGAATGGCAAATTTAGGTGATTGGCTGATTTCGAGCCGATTATCTCCACAACTTCAGCAGAAATTAATACAAAATATAATCGAAGATGTGAAGTAATTTTAGCCAATGGTGGCGACACATTTTATTTAATTTATTGCGTTACAATGCAGTTTGTTATAATCGATTTGGTCAAATAGTTTGTAATTTATGGTGGTTCCGGCCAAGACTTGGCACGGTGACACGCAGCCAAGAAATATAACCTTTTGATGCATAGATTCGGTTAAATTTGAGTAAAAGTCGGGACTGCCATATGTTGACTTTGGCGATCTCGACTGATTCGACATTTGACACGCAAAGCCATCCAGCTTGACGAACATATCATCCACGACTACATCGTTCAATTGGAGGCAAAATAAATTGACTACGACCGATTTGTGGCGCTCGCTGGCAACGGTTTGAACCTCATCAACATCGTTTTCGAAGAAGTACGGACCGATTGCACGAACTTGGAATTTAATGCCTTGAGTACTGTTTTAGAAGCTTACGAAGTTTTTAATAGAAACTTGAAGTTCTGT
Source organism: Anastrepha ludens (assembly GCF_028408465.1). Taxonomy (NCBI): domain Eukaryota; kingdom Metazoa; phylum Arthropoda; class Insecta; order Diptera; family Tephritidae; genus Anastrepha; species Anastrepha ludens. Next base: position 42,803,847 of record NC_071500.1, on the reverse strand, counting down.
TGTTTGCTTGCATTTCGGAAAATCTCTACTATTTTTTAGTGAAATATTATATGTATTTATGTTTCTGTTGTTTGCTTGCATTTCGGAAAATCTCTACTATTTTTTAGTGAAATATTATATGTATTTATGTAAATGTGCTTAGGGTTTTGAAGCATTGTAATCTGAAAGGAGTACATACAAACTTATGCACTTAAATGTTCTTAATTTCGTTTCCACAGTTTCTGCACGCATGTGCTGCTACTTGTGTGCATAATTTTGTTTAATTGAAAATGTGCTTCGCATACGAATTGCCTAATTTTCAGTTTGCAATGCGTGAGACAGAAAAATCACAAAGAATATTATAATGAAAAAACAAAAAAAAAAAAAACAAAAAAAAAACCAAAAAAACAAAAAACAAAAAAAAAACAATTTAATGTAAATGCATGCATGCATTGTTTAGCCATGTTCACATAATCTCTTATTTAAAATAACCTGCAGGAAAAATATGGAAAATGTAATAGCCAAATTTTATCTTACTTAATGCTTACTTGGTTTCAAGATCTCACTGGGCTCAGTCAAATAGAATAAATGAATATGTAACATATGTTCACAATATACAAAAAACTCGAGATTTTTAATATCCATACATGAAATTGTACAGCAGTAGAGGCTGGTGGTCCAGGGTTTTCTGCGCTACGAAATGGAATTTGTACAAAGTTCATATATATTTTTGAAGTCTGGGAAAAATTGTTATTGTTGTGGTTTGATATCAACATTCCAATCGAAAATTCTCAGATGCTAACCTCGTCTATCAACAATATTGCAGAAGCTGTTAATCAAAATCAACTCCTTTCTGAGTAGTTTTCCAATTATAAAATATTATTTTTAATCTGGGTGCATTGAATTAAAATGTATCCGGATACCGAAGCTGTGCCCCAAACCTCTATGCCATACTTTCAAAATTGAGCGATTATAGTTTTGTAAATTTTTTTTGCAGCGAGAGCTTTACCTGAGGTCCTAGCAGCCAGTAGAGTTGCCGAAAGCGATTTGTAATTTCTTTTCTTGTTTTCATTATATGATTCTTCCAGTTTAGTTTTGAGTCAATTTTAAGGTCTAAGTATTTTGCCTTACTCACGCACTGTGGAGATTAACAAACGAGAAACCCATTCTTAGGCAAATCAAACGCAGAAAGTGGCGATGAATAAGTCACACACTGAGAAAACCACCAGATAGATAGCAGCACAGGGTTGGCACTTGACTGGAACCCGCAAGGGAGCCGAGATCGTGGTCGACCAAAAAACACTTGGAGAAGGTCGATGCTGCGCGAACTAGCTAAGGCCGACATCTCATGGAACGGTGCAAAAACAATAGCATAGAACGGTATACGATGGAATGGAGTGAACAAGGAACAAGGAAACAAAATTTAGCTTTAGACTTCAGGGAACTAGGTATAATTTATTACATGAGTGAATCCAAATTTACTGTATGTAAACAATTTTATTAACAGAATAAGTTTCTAGTGATTCGGTTTCTAGTGAGCGGCAAGACACTAGTGAAAAGATAGTGATAAAAATTTATGTTCAATCGAATCAACGATGTGTTATTTAAAATTATTTTACAAATTTTTATTTACTTGATATTAAACCTATCGGCAATCGTACGAAACATAATTATCTGTTCCGTCTATCGTATTATCTGCATGGTTTTTAAATTCTACTGCATGTTGGATAGGTGTTTTGATTCTCAATAAAAGTGCAATTGTCAACTTTCTTTTACTGCTTAAGTTCAAGGGATAGTAATGGATTTGAAAAGTCGCGAGATCCTTCTCGTAGATCGGGGGCGCTCGACAGAACTTCTAAGGCTAAAAAATCCACAGCTATCCAATTTGGCAGGTATCCTTACCTGAAATTGTCCGTTAGGTCTCCACGTGGTGATGTTTGGGATTGCTTCAAGCCCTTTCTGCAGAAGTTGGCTGGAGGACGAGGTGGAATCATCTCAGCACTTTCTTCTCAGTTGCCCTGCTCTCGTTGGGTAAGTGTTTAAGCATCTGGTCTCTTATTTTTTTCGCTACACTTGCTGATATCTTGCTGTTTACCAAAAATAGAGTTTTCTAAAAATAATGACTACTTTACAAAAAAAATTAAGAAAAATACCAAACATATATTAAAATATTTACATACCTTGCTGAATATCTGCCATAATAAACGAGTCAAACTATAAGATATCGAAACGTTCAGAACGAACTACCATACAATAATAAATGTTGATCAAATCTAAAAAAAACAAAATAGGATTTTATTTAGGTAGACTTTATCATAATTTTACTGATAAGGAAACAAAAAATAAAAATAAACTTAAGGTGATTTTATTTGAGCAATATAATGAAGATTTTATTTCCATTTTAATTTTTCTAAAATATTGCTTTGAATTTCTTGATTTTTGTCTATTGTTTAACCCTTTCGGTACGGAAAGCCGCTAACGGAAATACAAATTATTTTATATGTTTAATAGTTGCAATGGGTGAAATAAAAGCATTTTGTCCCATCAAAATTGTAGGTATCTTCAAACATTGCCGGGACATATAAGTCCCGTTCGGACCGAAAGGGTTAAATCACTGTGCAGCGGTGCCGACGTCGCAATCCATTTGGATACGCCAGTTTAAAGTGCAGTTGTACTCTCTTGGACTACTTAATTCAAATTCCATTCCTTTCGCGTGTGGTACTTTACCTTAAACTCTATTCTAAAGTCTAGAGTAGCGGTAGTAAAATCTGATGAGTATTATAAATTGGTAAGGAATCGAAATAGATATAGACATAAATTTACCAAATGCTCAGAACACATGTTGTCCATCCACTCATTCGTCTATCAGCCCGTGCGCATTACAACTCGAACAAAAATTAATATATTTCAATTAAACTTAGTGCTCTTTCTCCAAGCCAATATGGTATTGAAAATGGCTGAAATCGGTCAATAACCGCGCCCACCTACTATATAATGGTAATTTTAGAAAAAAACGCAATATTCCTCTTATAAATGAACTACAACCACGCAAACTTGTTACAAATAATGAACCCTAGAAAATAAGTACGATATTCGGTAACGAGGTTTACGATTTCAGAATACCAATACCATTTGGTGTTTCCAATGCAGCAGATTCCGCATTGAATATATTCAGGGTTACGACTTTTGTATTCGTTCGTGCGATGCAACATGACCAATGAATCCGTCTTACTCGTAAATTGTTGCAATGCGCTCATAACTTCATAGTATAGAATATTCGAATTCGCCATAAACAGTTGACTAGCCGGAACCACGCCTCTCTTGCGCAATGAAATAAAAGTTCACTTTTTTTATTTTATTTAAGGTCCTAGTCTTATGTGAAATAAAATATTTTTATTTTTGTTTTCAGTATTTTTTTTTTCCAAAAACAGGAAGAACTTTTTTTGAAGGCTGATGACTTTTTGAACGAATCTCATATGACCAAAAAATTATTTATTTTTTATCAATGGATCAGGAAAAAAAATAGTAGAAACAAAAGTAAAAAATCGTTTTTTGCTTCCATTTTACACGCTTTTAAGGAAACACTCAAAAACATAATTTCAAATAAGGCAAGGCCTCAATGTAATTTTCTTTTTTGATGGTGGTAATTTGCATGAATATAATTTTACAACTGAAAATATGTACCTACTTCTTAATACTCTTTGTCTTGCACGCTTCAAGTTATATTTTTTTTTTTTTTTGTGGATTTTATGATTTCGCCTATCAAACTCAAGTGACGTTGTTACAGAAAAAAATGTGTATATTTTTTTGCCATATTACTGCGGAACAATTTTCTTCGGAGTCAAGCATAATATCCACTAGGTTACTAACCATTATTGGCTTCGCAAGCCTAATAATCCATTCTTCTCTTTCGAACCCAAAACGAACAAGGAAATATGCCCTGCTTCTTCAACTAAGTTGTCACAAAAAGTGCAGTACGGGTCGTCTTCATGCTTAAATCACTAAGTATGCAGATAAGATTTAAAACGTCCATGTCTTCTAAGTATATAAATCAAGTAAAGTCTATCTATTTTTCTAGCTGTCCATGTTTTCGATTTATCCATTTGGTGATATTCATAATCAATCGATATGTCCATCGAACGTTCATACAGTACTTCCACTTCTCCTGCCACGTACGAATGTTTCGCTCCCGTTCAGTCTTTCGGTTGGTCAGCTGTGCTGGATCAGCAAGCGCTTAGCCTTTAAGGCAATACCTTGTTTATTGGTTGCGGTTCCGTATGAAAGCAGAAAAGTGATATTGGCAAAAAAAACCTTTGAGAAATTATATATGTATTTTTAATTATTTATTTATTTATTATAATTAAAATATAATTATATAATAGATATATTCATTACATGTGAGGCAACTAGCAGCTGGGGCTGTGGGCCTGAATAATATATTGTATAAGAAGTATAATTCCTCCCCATCACTAAAAAAGTTGCTCCCACTCGAAGTAATTTAAAGATATTTAATCCATTTGTTCTTGCAAAGCGTATTTATTGTGCCGTGACTTTTCACTCTCGGTGACCTAAATAACCAACGGTCTCAGCATTTCACACATTGGTGGTAAAAAATTATAACTGTAAGCACATACTATGCTAAATATCGGGTGTTTTTTAAGCGCTTGAGAACTTAAGATGATAATATAAATCTGAAATATTATTGGAACGAAATATATTATTATCAGGTAGATAATTTCATGGCATATATTTCTGGAATATGATATCCGGCATATGGCCGCCTCGGCTACGAGTTATTTGATCTATTCGATTAGTTCAACAGTTGAGTACTTTTTCCAATAAATCTGTACGCATTGCGTCAATGGTGGCTTGAATATAGCAATAAATCGATTGTTAAGTGCGTTTTGTTGGAACCTATTGTAATTCCAGTTGATGTTTAGCTGATTAGCTTTTGCAGACAAAAATTGCAGTCAACATGGTTCTATGGCGATCGAGCTTTCACCGGAACCGCAGCTACTTCTTCATTTCGTAAGAAATTAGGACCGATGCTGCCGCTAATGCTCTATTAACTTCGCGAATAGAGTATTTTGTTTTTGAAAATGAATTTCCAAAATTTGGAGGCGTTGTTCAGGCGTTAAAAGATTCATGATGACTTGTCAAATCTTACTGAACAGAAATGTCAACACAGTTTGCCAGTCTCAGCTATCAAACTAGTAAACCACCCGATACGTAGATACACATCTATGTACATGCATATGTACCTTCTCTATACGCATACAACTTCACAAATACGTGAGTTTCTTCACCACTAAATTGTATGAACGTTACCCTCGCTGCGTAAGTTGCGTAACATTTTGTCGCCCTAAAAACGATCGAGTTGTGTTTGTTCAAATGACCTCAGCTTACCCACAGTTGTACGTATATGTTTATACGTTTTTCTACGAACATATAAATAAGCGCTTTTACTGCTGGTTTTATTTAATTTTTCGTTGCTTTTGTTGCCAAATACATTGTTGTTTAATTGTTGTCATTGTAATGAATTTTCGTTGTCATAAAATTTTCCATTTCCCCCTTGTTGCTGCAAGCCTACTTTCTCAGTTTAGTTTAAAAATAATACATTAAAGTAGAAGAAAAGAAAAATAATACATTAAAGTTCTCGAATGTTATAGAAAATTCTGTAAAATGCTAAAGCTTAGTGGGAAAAAATCAAAGAGGGTGTTTTTGTCGATTCTACATTGAAAAGTTTATTAAAGATTCATCTTTTGCATCTTTTCCTAGGGATGGTGAAAACAAAGCAGGGACTCTTTTTATTGAGGCCACGCAAAATTTTCTTGGTAACAAGCAATCAGCTGACTATTACAAGGAACTAAAAGTATTGGTGAACTACTACAAAAAGTTAGGTGGAATATGCCATTAAAATTGCAATAAATCCCTTACATTTCGGGTTTTTCTAGAGTTGGAAGCGGCCTATGCTATCAAATTACTGTTGAATCCTTATGAGGGATGAGTTCCAATGCAAGAGAGAACAAAGCAAAAAAAATCTAAACTTCAATAAAGGTGAAATGAATTTTTTGGTATGTCAGAAAATCGTGTTTTTAGACTAGGAAATTAAATTATAGCATATTTGTATTTACGCTTTCTTATTATATCAATTCCAAGTAGCTAATAATAATATTAACATACTGCAATAAAATTGCAAATAGTGGCTTGTTGAGTAGCGTGTTTGTTCTTAGTTCCTCTTATTCGTATTCTCATTTTTTTACTCTTCCTTTTATACTTTTTAGTATTACTATTCTTATTGATTAATTATTATTTTTTTGTGATATTGAGGAAGTGTTTGGCTAGATTTTACATCCACCGTTGAGCATTAATATGGTACGTACTGCCTTCACTGACATTCATGCAAGAGGATGACAGAGACTGAAGCAGAATTCCACAACCAGACCCTTGGTCTTCTTGATTAACCGTAGATCAGCCCTACAAAAAACTTCACAATTCTATACCGTGTATCTTTTTTGATACATACTGAATTATTATTAAAAATGAAACAAACCAATGTGTTTTTAACTAGATTTTGAGATAGTTATAAAATTAAGCTTTATTGACGCATTTTGTACAAATATTTTCCATATGTTTGTCTTTACAATAAGGTTTTTTGCATTTGCTGCAATATAAAGAGGTCCGTTTGTTTTTATTTTCCTCTCAACTATAACACATATAACATCTTGCTCGATTATTTTTTTCCAAACTTTCCATTTTAGATTTTAAATTTTCGGCATAACTTGAAGGGACTCCAAATTTTTAAACAACTTATTAACCTTTAATTTATTGTTTCATACAACACACTCTGTGCCGTTTGTGTGTTTGTTACAGTTCCGGAAGTTCCGACCAGCCATGCGCTACTAGGAGACGTACAGTGTATCACTAAAGTAAGTATGCACCATGATTAACAGCCGAATATGTGAATTTATTCCCAAAATAATTCGACATATTTTTATCAAATGTATGTATGCAATTGCTATGCAGAATCCCTAGCAAGAATATAAAATACACGATGCCGACATATTGTTCCGTTATCTTGTCTGGCGTCATTACGTAGGAAACGGTAAAAATCATAATATATAACAAAAGTATGTATGCAGTTCGCAAATTTGTGTATTTCGTTAGTCTTTATGTGATTTATTTGCGCCAAAAACCATCAAATTTGTTTCGTTGTGTAAGCGCGAATTATTTTTAAAGTTATAAAGTGAATTCAAGCTAAAATTTTAGTCATGGCTCCTCGAGGCAAAGAACTTTCACAAGATATGAAGGATTTAATAATAAAATTGTACAAAGATAATAAAAACCAACGCCAAATTGCAAAAGATGTTAATAAAAGCAACGCCACGGTACAAAAAATTATTGAAAAATTTAAAAGAGATGGTAATACCAAGAACTAACCAAGAACTGGTCGCCCGAAAATTTTCACGGAGCAGGAACGCAGGATAATTGTACGAAAGGTACAGAAAAACCCCAAAACGAGTGCCCCTAAAATACAGGCTGAAATGGAAAAAGAAACTGGCAAGACTTCTTACCCCTAACCCATTCGTCGTGCTTTGTATACTGCTGGTTTCCATGGTCGGAACATCCGTAAAAAGCCGTTTGTAAATAGTACTAACAGAAAGAAAAGACTTGAATTTGTAAGACTGCACGAAACCAAAGACCAAAACTTTTGGAATACCGTTATTTTCTCTGACGAACGTAAATTTAATATTTTTGGTTCCGACGGATGAGAAAAAGTATGGAGTATGGTAAATTCAGAGCTCGATCCTCAAAACATGACCGGCACAGTTAAACATGGTGGCGGTTCAATAATGGTGTGGGGTTGTATGGCGGATTCTGGTGTAGGAAATCTGGTTGTGATTGAAGGGATAATGGACAAAACTGTTTATCTCAACATTTTGAAGGATAATTTGAAGCAAAGTGCATTAAAATTGGGGCTTGAGCGATGATTTGTCTTCCAACAGGACAATGACCCCAAGCATACTGCTCTAGTTGTGAGAAAATGGCTGCGGTATAACACACCAAAGCAATTAAAAACACCACCTCAATCGCCAGATTTGAATGTCATTGAACATTTGTGGGAACATCTTGACAGACAAATAAGGAAACATAAAATAAATGGCAAAGATGACCTAAAGAAAGCACTTATGGAGGAATGGGGAAAGATTCCAACTTCTGTGACTCAGAACCTGGTAAACTCTATGTCATCGCGGTTAAAAGCTGTCAAAAAGAGTAAAGGCTATCCAACGAAATATTAACAGTTTATTATATTGGGAGGTTGAATTAGTTTTAAAGGTGACACACAGATGGCGCTATTTATCACTTTATCGCGTTGGCAATACTGAATATATATTCATGACAAAGCCTCATCCCTAGGCTTTGTTTATCAGTATCTGTCATTTCGCTGAAGTATAAACAACGCAGTGTTTTCGTGTTCCGAGTATGTCAACTTTCGTGCCGTCGAAACGCAATTTGCGGGAAGCTTTGCTTTTCTGCTTCAATTTGAAAAAAAATACAGCCCAAGCCCGTGAATTGCTGCAGGAGGCCTACCCAGACCATACTCCGTCGATTTCAACATGTGAGTACTGGTTTCGACGATTCAAAAGTGGTGATTTTCACACCGAAGACAAGGAGCGTCTTGGCCAGCCCAAAAAGTTCGAGGACGCGGAATTGGAGGAATTGGTAAACGAGGACTCGTGCCAAACCCAAGAAGAGCTTGCTGAATCATTGGGCGTTGATAAATCAACCATTTGCAAGCGTCTAAAAGCGATGGGAATGATCCAAAAGCAAGGACATTGGGTCCCGTACGAGTTGAAGCTGCGCGACGTCGAACGGCGACTTTTTACGTGCCAATTGCTGATCGAGCGACAAAATCGGAAGGGTTTTTTGCATCGGGTGGTGACTGGCGACGAAAAATGGATCCACTACAATAACCCAAAACGCAAAACATCATGGGGTTTGCCCGGCCACGCATCAACGTCGACGGCCAAGCAGAATATTCACGGCAAGAAAATCATGCTCTGCATTTGGTGGGATCAGGTCGGCGTCGTATATTTTGAGCTGGTCCAACCGGGCGAAACAATCACGGGGGATCGTTACCGACTGCAATTGATGCGTTTAAGCCGGGCATTGAAAGAAAAACGGCCGGAAACGGTAAAAAGGCAAGACAAAGTTAATTTTGCAACATGACAACGCTCGGCCGCATGTTGCTCAACCTGTCAAAAAATACCTTGGAACGCTTGGCTGGGAAGTGTTACCCCACCCGCCGTATAGTCCAGACATAGCTCCCTCCGATTATCATTTGTTCCGGCATATGAGTCTCGATTTGGCGGACCAGCGGTTCTCCTCGTACGAGGCTAACAAAATATGGGTTGAGTCATGGATAGCCAAGCAGCGGCCAGAATTTTGGAGAAACGGCATCCGGAAATTGCCCGAAAGATGGGCGAAAGTTGTAGCTAGCGATGGCCAATACTTCGAATAAAATATTTTGTACCGTTTTTTCACAATAAAGCCCCAAATCTTCGAAAAAAACCTTTAAAACTAATTCAACCTCGAATAATTTTAAAAATTTTTCTTGAATTCGGTTTTTGACTGAATGCATACTTATTTTTGTGATGTGATTTTAAGACTTTTTTCATATTAAGCCGATCTGGCTAAAACAAGAATTACTTTTATATTATTTTTTGTTGTAAATATGTATATAAGGCTTTGAAAAATAAATAAAATTGTATTTTGTTTTCGTAGTGTTACTTTTGAGTTTTATTTCTTTTGTACCATGGTGAAATCATCGCTGTATACTTACTTTAGTGATACACTGTATACTTTGACAATTGTTTTAAGTTCTGTTGCGCGAAAACGTCTTTCTGTATATTTCATCTTACGAAAAATGCAGTGCCTGACTCGAAATAACTTTTGTTACGTTTGTGGCTTATTCGCACCATGTAAACATTTTAAAAATATTACGAAAACAGTGGTTAATTCGTTTCAGAAAACATTCAAGACGGCTTATGTTCCTTACTTGCGGTATACTCCGGAAGTCGTGTGCGACTATTGCTATAGAAATGTATGCAAGTTTACTGATGGAAGGTCAACAATAAAGTACTCTGTACCAACAATTTGGCTACCACGTACAGAGCACTGCAGTGAACTGTGCTACTTTTGCGTAACTTTTACTCAAACTAAAGGGTACCAATACTTTCGCCGCAACAAAATTCGCTACGCTAATGTAGAATCGGTTATTCCAGCGGTTCTGTACTCACCATAAGAACGTATAGCGGCTTCAATGGAGATGTTTGATGATGTTCTCGAATTAAGGGATGGAGACCAACAGTAGCACCAACAATGTCATCAACATTTCTTGCATCGAATGCGAGATGCGGGGAACCAGAAGTATCGTACCAACACCCAGTGAACTTGGGACTGCAGTGCCGCATTTAGTAACGCAAGCCGACTTCAATGACCTTGTACGAGAAGGAAATTTGTCAAAGAGATCAGCCGAACGCTTTAAGCAGTGGAATATAGTGGCGGCTGATTTTAAAATAACAGCCGCTCGTGATCGACGTACACATTGCGGCTATTGAAAAGCGCTTTAAAGGACAAGACATTACGCATATGCTTGGCGAATACTGTTGGTCTATTTGTCGCGATACTGACACAAATGCTTACAAACGCAAAAATAAAAGGCCTACGTTTCTTTAAAAGCATTAACATTTTTAATGTAACGATTTTTAATTTTAATATAATAAAATTAATAAAAAAATAGGGGTTTTATATCTCTATTGTAATGCGGAGTGAAATACCTTTCTTTTGATGCCCACATCGGCATATTTCATGCAATTTTTTTTTTTACGAACAGGTGGCAACCCTGTGAAACATTGTCAGTGGCAACACCTAGGTGAAAAGTCTAGAAATGTGATACACTATCTGTGTGCCCAATTTCATTCAAATCCCTTAAGCTAATCCTGAGATCGTGTGGCTATACAGATATGCATGCAAGAATTGCTCGTTTAAAGTTATAAAATACAAAAAAAAAATTGTGACGTGTACATGAAAATCGCCGATACACGTGTACTTTTATTTTTTATCCTCTTTCCGAAAAAGTATATTTGGTTCATAGGACAGAATGTGTGTAACGCGGTGTAATGAGTACTGAAAAATAAATACGACGCAAGTAAAATTTTGGTAAAAGGGCGGTGGCAACCTCACATTTTGTTAAATATCTTGCCCAAATTTACTACACTTAATGGGCCTCACCTAACTTAGTTCAGACATAAATATTTGTGAGATATTAAGAGTAAATTTTAATATTTCAGTATTGTCTGAAAGTAAGTTTGATGGCCAAAATCTAATTTGGAATTTTACTGAAATCCTCGCAGGTGTACATAGAAAGTTCGGCCCAGATCGAATTTAACACTTCCTTACTTGTTATCATTATTTTTGTTCTACTTGCACTTATGTATCTATAAGCATAGGTATGTATGTATGGACGTGCATTATTGGTTCTGGTTTGCACCTTTAGGGCGCTCATGCACAAAATGTGTGAATGTTTGTACGTGGCATAATTATAAAAGCATTTATTTTAAATAAATTTCCTGAATGGCTACTTCGTTTCAATTTTTCGACTAAAACAGTTTTTTTTAACTCATACCACCAACAGCATTGTTAAGCGAAATTTTAGTTGTTAGAAAGGGTGAATGCGTAAATAAAAATCACACTTCTGTCAGGTATTTCTGCTTATGTAGCACAAATGTGTCAGGGCGTCCCCAAAGTGGCCAGATGTTTTGAGTCCTTTATGTCTTCAAAAAGGCGCCGAATTCAGCATCAGGCAGTTTTAAACAATAAGGGAATGCTACGAAAGCATTAGCCGTAATATAAATAAACGCCTCTAAGGATATAAAATGCCTATAGACCTGCAGTACAACTCCACCACGAAGGACTATAAAGGACCAGAAAACTCATTTACAAGTGCATCTGATGAATAGGCAAGGGATGAGTACGAGTACACCTCGGCCGAATTGGATGATTTGTGTTCAGTTCTGCTTGTCGCAATAAAAGATTGGCTTAAAAGAATTGAAAAATCTACGCTTGCATCAATAGCAATAGAAAAATCCCGGAAACGGCTTGACTGATAAGAATGTTTTTTGCCAATAAGTTTCTGCCCTCGTAAAAGAGGTGTCGCTGCCGATCCTATTTTTGTGTTCACTCCAGTAATATACTGGTGATTTTAAGTTGTATATGTGAGGTCTCGATTGCAGTAGTTGACATTCGATTGAAGCGTAAAGATCCTCTCTTATCTGACGTCAAAAATGTCTACGTTCGTCCCAAGGTAACAGCATTTGCGGGAAATCATGCTTCATTATTACCTTTTAAAGAAAAGTGCAGGTGCAACGTATCGAATATTGATCAATATCTAATGTAATCACGCGCCTAAAATACAACTTGTAAAGAGGGGTTTCAACGCTTCCAAGGTGGCAATTTCGACGTGAGTGATAGATATCGCGAAAGGCCACCGACATTTCGAAAATTCGGAAATACTCAAGTTCAACCATTATTGAATGAAGACGTATGTCGAACCCTTGATGATATGTCTAAAGTGTTGGATGTTGACAGATCCGTTTGCACACGATGGGATTGGTCCAGAAAGCGGATAACTGAGTGCCACATCAACTGAAGGAAGGGAAATTGAGAGACTTTTGGGGACGTGTGAGATACCTCTTGAACGGCAAAAAAGAAAACGTTTTCTGCATCGCATCGCCACTGCTGATGAAAAGTGGATCTATTATGATAATCATGCGCGTCGAAAATGTTGCAGCTTGCTAGGTCAACCAGGTCCATCGACACCGAAAAACAATATTCATGCTTCAGGTTATGTTGTGCATCTGGAAAAATCACAAGGGTTTCATCTATTATGAACTGAAACCATTACCGACTAATGCGTTTGAATAGAATCTCAAAAAAAAGCGCCCAGAATGGGACGGTAGACATGACAAACTGATTTTGCTGCAGAAAACACCAGGCCACACGTTGCTAAATCTACTAGATAGCGCTTTTGTGTTAAAGCATTTATTACAGGCAAAGTGACCTATAAGTGCTCCACAGAGTAATTTGAGGCTATTTTTATATGGGATTAGAACAGATTTTGCTCTGTTGGCATTGAAGTTCAAAAACTTTTTGGAGTAATTAAGGCCGCTTGTGCCGTTCCAGTGTTCCTGATTTTCGTTTGAATCCATTTTTTGGTCTACTGTTTTATATTATTTTTATTAATGCCGAAAAATGGGGTTGGTCCAATACTAACCCTTCTGCCCCTATTTTGGCGTAAAAGTCTGCCTTCTCGTTTCCTTCGTGTCCCTCATGTCCTGGTACCCAAAGCAGTGAGACCTGAGTGGCCAGTTTGTTGAGTGCATTGTTACACTCTTGTTTCCACTATGGCGAAGAGGTCCGCATTGAAAATCATGGTATCTTTACTTATTTTAGTGACTTTAGGCCACACTATTCCTGCTTCAACTCCTTGGAGCGTTTTGGAGCCATCTGTGTGCTATTTTTGTTGGTCATCATTTAGCCATGTTTGGTGAGTGTTTCACTCTACCCTAGACAGGAAGATAACCTTGTATCTCTTAAAAAAAGTTAGTACAGGTCATTCGCCTGGGTCATGTTTACTGCATGTTGAAGCCTGTTCAAGATATTGAGATGCCCAGTAAGATCCCCTGGTTTAAGTTTTTCTTTCATATGAAAAGAGAGCGATTTCATAGTAGCTTCCTCTTGTACGAGTATTGTTAAAAGTAGCGGTGGTAAATTTAAAAGCGCTTCCATGTCAGCTTTAGTAGTTCTCATGGCCCCTGTTATGCTTACGCACGCCAGCCTTTGTAGTTAACAGAGTTTCGATACACCAGAACCCCATATATGTAGTAGGATAGGCCTTGCTATTTGGGTGTAAGCCCAGAAGGTCATTTTAGGGTTCAGACCCGAGGATTTACCCAAAGGTTTTTCATTGCCTTTTTTTACTGAGTTAAGATGGGTCTCCCAAGTGATTTTTTATATAAGATAAGTCCTAGATATTTAACCTCTTCCTTTAGAGGTACCTCTATTTCATTTATTCCCAGGGTGGGTGTAGGGGTTTTTTTAAGAGGTGTTATTTTTATATTCATAGAATAATGCTCTTTTTTAATATAAATGATCGGATATTTACTTCATTATAAAGAGGAAAGAAAGTATGCCGTTAATAGTGGAAAATATCATCAGGCAAATGACCACCACAGCCACGCTTACAGGAAAATATCCTTTTCATGAAATTTCCCATAACCGAATTGCACCGTTAAACCCTATGTCCTCGATAGCCGCACGGACTCCTTCTTTGAGGCCTTGAATCGACCCTGAGCTGTTGGCGTAGACCGTCCCTTTCACGTGACCCCAAAGAAAAAAGTCACAAGGTGTTAAATCACAAGATCTGGTGGACAATTGAGATCACCTCTTCGAGAGATAACAGGGTCCGGAAACTTTTCCCGTAAAAGATCAATGGTTTCGTTGCTTGCGTGGCACGTAGCGCTGTCTTGTTGAAAATAAATGTTGTCTAGATCAATACCATCCAATTCCAGCCATAAAAAGTCTTTAATCATCATTACCTGTACATTCACCTGTAACACCTGTTATTGGAAAACCCTTTAGTATTATTTTAGAGCCAACTTCCTAAGGTAATATGCTCGGTGGCATTTCAAAAGACTCCAAAGAGTTTTATATCTGTGCACCAAATTCTTGTTAAAGGTAATAAAATAAACTATATTCTGCGTTTCGAAAGTTTGTTTTTCGATGAAATGCAATAACAGAGTGTATCATAGCAGCTAAATCAGAGAAATCCAATGCTGAAGTACGCAAGTTTTATGCCCACGCAATTTTCTGTCCCGCTGAAAATATTTATGTTAAGGATTTAATTGTTTCGCTTATATTAGCGCTCTATAAATAAAACCCATCGGTATATCTATATCTGAGAAAATGCGAATTGAGAAAATCTGGAAAATGATTCCCTGGAATTTGACCTCAGCAAACAATTCATTGCAGTGTTGAAATCTACAGCGAAATCTTTATTTATTTGCCAGTATTAAAACTGTAAATAGTAGGTAATATTACAATTAAAATACACTAGCGACAAGGGCTATCGGCCCTACTGATTAATTTGAATGATGCTTTCGAAGGCATATGTGCAAGGTGGCTCAAAATTAGTCATCCAGTTTTTTTTTTTAAATAACTTCTTCTTTACATAAAACTAAACGATTTTGAGTAATGGAAAACTTTGCTTGACTATAAAAATTTTATTAAGTGGAAAAGTTGATATCCGTCAAATCGCTGCCGTCAATGTTGGTGCACATTTGTGCCCATTTTATCGCATTGATACTGACTATTGGTGAGGGCCGATTATTAGTCAAAAAAAAAAAAAATAGTATATTACAATTATTCCACGTTTCATTGCTTACCGGTGAAAGCATGGCTTTTAAATGGAGACTGATTTATTCATCATTATTCAAATTACATATCAGTTATGAATTCATTTTAAATAGATATATACATGTTTAGATAAATGAGAAATTGAGTAAATTAAGATAATAAATTAGCTACGTCGCAGGGATGTATTATGAAAGATAACCACTCAGATGTGCCATTGGATTTATGACCTTACACCTGTTCGTATACTGCAGCTGTTCAGTTCACAGGTGTTAAATATGGTTGACGCCATTTGCAAAAATTATAACATCTTCCAATAGGGTGATTAATTTTGCCTCACCGTGTACATATATGTACAAAATGTATGTATATATGAGTTCGCACATTTATTTTCAACTTTGTCGTCTCCTGCGGAGCATAGTAATACGGCCTAAGAGAATCCCACAAAATGTAATTACAAATTGCTTAGAGTTCAATAGCCCGATACCACTTTTACGAGTTCAATGCTACACCTCATTTAACTGTCTGTGTATATTTAAGTAGAATATTAGACTATTTCTTGAAGACATTTTAAAAAGCTATGCACTTAAAAACATACATTTGTACATACAAAACTAGATTGTTTGCTTCTTGTATATTCGCGGCGCAGTTTTTAGTGTAATGTCACAGGCTGAGTTGTGAAGCTTATAATCGTATTTGCCTCTTTGTATTGATTGACAACTAGGGTTCGGTGATTTTCCCCTAAAACTTAAGTCCTTTTCTAAAAAATTATTTCATTATTACATCTAGAAGTAATGCCTATAACTTTTCATTACTCTTCCCTTTCTTTTTGCTATTCCACACTGAAATAATCGCTAATTTGTTTACTTCCTCATAAGTATGAAAATGTTGTACAGCCAGTAAGAAGCATTGTTTGGGGGTTACGTCTAATTTGCTTTTCTTCTT
Organism: Anastrepha ludens; assembly: GCF_028408465.1. Lineage (NCBI taxonomy): Eukaryota > Metazoa > Arthropoda > Insecta > Diptera > Tephritidae > Anastrepha > Anastrepha ludens. The sequence continues at coordinate 42,787,449 of NC_071500.1, read as the reverse complement.
TACTAAATCACAAAGCAGATGGTTTTAGTTGTGCACAATGCTATTCTACGGGTGATTGCGGTATTTGATGACGACTTAATTGTAAAAATATGTAGCTCTTATTTTAAACAAAATTTAATGAAATTTCACGAAGGTTTTACATATCATTTTCTTATAATATATCTATAAAATTATTCAAACAAGCTTCTATAAGCTTCAACAACCTCCTCGATCCAGGTCCGCAAATCAAATACGCCTTATTAATATTGACCGCAACGGTATTAATTGATTTCACGCTCATCTACGTTCTATACGTAATAATCTAGGCCATCCAATCTTGTGTCGTCATCGCTTTGTGTGAAAGAGGTTTCACTACTGTCTTCAGAACCTCAGTATATCAGCAGAATTCACTCGAAATCCCTGAGTAAAGAAGTATAGAGACATGGAACTTCCTTTTTGCGCACAACACCAAAAACCAGAAGAGTGGCTTTAAACTTCGTGTGCATGTCAACTAGAACCTCTGTCGGATTTATTCATATAACCATAGTCTATAACCATTTATCATTCAGATCATTTCTGCGTTTAGTGCTTTGGGTTTAGTCAAAGTTTATCTCGTCAGAAAAAAAAAAACCTACATCTCAGGCACTTCAGAGTGTTTAATTTGGTTCAGAAGTAGTTTGGTCAGATAACTCGCAGATAACAAACTGTCTTCTGCAAATAATGTAGGATTTATAGCGGAAATCATTTTGGACATCTCGACGGATAAGGCCATCAGAAACATTAAGCTCACTCGCAAGAGCTCTCATTAATTTTGAAGGGTCCTCGTCATTGATCACTTCCGCTTGTTGAATAAACTCTGTATTTCGGACTTTCGAATTTTGTGTTTTGCTACAGATTCTACGTCGCCGCCTGATGCTGTGAAATCTCAACGGAGCTTACTAACTACTGAACGAGCGTACTAAGGAAAATTAGATATTTCTAATTCGGTGTGGCTTGCACATATAGCGACGATAACTGCATGTTTCTTCATTTCTTGAGTTAAGTGGTAGTCCTCCATGTCTTATCTGAAAGAGATCAAAAAGAAAAATAATAATTTCGGCAAATTATAGCAACATATCTGCATGACCTCAAATACCGTATAGGGTGTACACTTGTATAGGGTGTATAGCCATATAGTATAGCTAACATAACAGATTTGTATATGCGGTGGTAAGGACAACTTCCTTCATATAATTCATTTATCCAGGGAACTCTTTAGGATTTAAGGTGATCTGAAAATCTATTTTTGCCGTATTTTTAGTGTTTAATCCCATCGATCAGCTCCATCGAAGAGTAAATATCTGGTTATTTTATATCTTTTCGTGAATAAAACAAGTGGCATTTTCGCAGGATTCAGCAATATGTCGCAGTACACGACCCATTTGACAACTGTAGTTAATTAATCCGGCACCAATTCATACATTCCTGAAACAATAAATATCACGTTAACCGCATAGAAAACCACCTTTTGGACCATTCTCCCCAGCTTCTCATATCTTTTTTTTTATTTTTTTTATTTATTTAGGCTTCAAACTAAGTAGATATAATACAACAAGCCTCACCATCAATGAGAGAATCCAAGCAGCTAACAGTTCGTACGCCTCACTAACGAAACTTTTCAAATCGAAAGTATGGAACAGACAATGCAAATTGACCCCGTACAAAACCATCCTTACATGCACTTCAAAGAAGCTAAAATATTTTGGCTATTATTTACTAATTACCTTCTTAATAAGGTCTGAGTGGTTTAAGCAACTTAGTGAGTGGTATAAACAATGAAAACAACTACAGGTATCAGACTGGGCCTTAGGGACAACGAGTGCCTTCTGGCAAACAAGCAACCTGACTAACCTAACCTATTTTTAGACCAGTCTTTTGCTATGGAGCTGAATCATGGATGCTAATTAAACCAAAAGCAAAACTGCGAACGAAAAACATTCAGAACGTTTTTTGGAGCAATCAAAGATCACGACGAGTGGCGTATAAGGGGGAATGACGAGCTTATAAATGGCGAAAATGTTAAACTTTTCATCGAGGTGCACCGGTGAATAACGCTGGGTCATATAACAAGAAAATTGTAGAAGCCAAAGCGTTTAACACTAGCGCAAGAGGAAGGCCGAGAACAAGGTGGGCCGGGGAACTAGAGGAGAACATCAATAAACTTGGGATAAGGGGTTGTAAAAAAGCGATAGATATATGTGGAGGTTCCACGTACAGTGGCCAAAGTTCACATAGAGCGGTTGTGTGAACAGATGCTGATCATTTTTCATTAATAGCTGAGACTCTATTTGGTAATCCCTGAAAGAATTTTGCCTTGAATTATGATTATAAAAGGTCATTTAAGTGCCAGGGTGCATTTCTCTTCAAATCACGGGAGCACGGCAGGTTCTACAAAGTAAGCCTACACAGTTCCAGGTTTCAAAAATTTCCGAACATCCTGCACTCTACATCAGGCCCAGGTTGCATATATCCTCCACATGTGTATATGAAAATATATATTTACATCCATAAGTATGATACATCTGGGAAACTGCCAGCCAACTGTCAATAATTGCCCGATTTCCCTTGACGGCTTTTGCAGTTGCTCAAATATACCCAAATGCCTACTAAAACGCACCACAGACAATAAAAGTTTGATTTAAACAGCTGAGATTTAATTTGCAGCCACATACATTTTGTGCGCGTTTTCTGTTTCCCCATAATTTTCATAATGATGAGTTTTATATATTACCGCGCTAATGCACTCTTACACCTACAATGCTTCGCATTTTTTTTAATAACTTTTCTGAAATTAATTTGGTGTGAACAAATGACAACACATTATGACTGAGTGTTTACGAACAATTCGCGATACATAAAGGGTGGTGCAAATACATTTATCATTCAAAACGTCAAATATACCAAAATAATTCCTGAAAAACGTTAGAAAATAATCCAAACTTATTTCTTGAGCGCGCTGTTGTGCAAAGTAAAAGTTCTCAATGAGCCTTTAAGAGTTTGTGGACAAAAAGAATTTTCATCTCGGTGGTCTTGGAAATAAATAAAATTGGTGCATACGGATACAGAACAGAGAACTGCACCGGCTCAGTGTAAAACATTCATACGCTTCGCTTGAACAAAAAAAACAGGCCTTTGCGTTCAAACGATCGAACTTGTTCAAATAAGTTATTGTCATTGTTTATTTCAGCTCAATCAAATCATGTGCTGCGTTTTAGCTCTCCAATGTTATCACCAATCGTCTTCATAGCAGCCGTTTCGGGTATTTGCTCGTTCGGCTGTACAAGTTAAGTTTTAAAACACCTTTTTTATAATATATTTTTTACATTACTTTATTTTTAGTCTAATTAAGCTTTAAAACACCTTTTTTATAATATATTTTTTACATTACTTTATTTTTAGTCTAATTAAGTTTTAAAACACCTTTTCTAGGACTTTATTTATTCCCGTCCACGACTTGTCGTCGTAAACCCACAAATCAAATAACCGCCTTCCTACTCTACGCTGTCACCTTAAATACCCTTTGTATGTCTATGTTGTTGTTAGCGAACGCCACTGTTAAGTTGCTGTTAAGCATTGCTCTTAGTCTGGGTACCTGGGTACCGTAAATGGATTTGCTGTTTTTCATTGTTGCGCTTGTTTATGAAAAACAAGATCAAAGCAATGCAACTGCTGGGTCAAATATTAGGGCAGGCATGATATGATAACTTACATTCATTTTTTTGAGCAAGAATAAAAGGGCTATAGAGCCAAATGAGCCGGTTTGAACACGTATGATCCCGCATGAGTTTTAGCTTGTAACTAACGATAGCAAAGTAAAAGCAAAATTTTAAAGCAAAAACACTATATTTTCATATTTGTTTTTTTTCTTAAAACTTATAATAAAACACGAAAGAAAATAATGTAAATAAGGAAACATTGCTGAAACCAACTAATCCTTTCAAATACGAAACGCAATTTACAGCGTACATTGTACGCCAACGCTCGTTTGCTCGAACATGTGCTATTTACAATAATGACAATTACTTCTTTGAACAAGTTTGATCGTTTGAACGCAAAGGCCGATGCTAATTTCATTCAATGCTGCTTTTTGTTCAATGATTAGATTTGAGCCGAAGACATTAGATCATACGTGTTGACTGAGCTGAACTAAGCGTTCGCCTGCATGAGCTGACTGCACTTGACCAAATATTTTGGTTCAATTGACTGAATGTGAGCAAGAAATTTAGCGTATGAACAACTCAAGAAAACAACCATGCAGGTCTCTGATACAGAAGTCCGCCCGAAACTCTCCAAGTAGAGTTATGGTTTGGGGTAGATTTTGTTGTTAGAAATAACATAACGGTAAAAGGTAGATATCACATTGCAAAGACTACCGACTTTTGTAGACTGGACATGAAAATGTAATATTAATTTCGAGGAATTGTAGGAATTGTAACTTGTAGCTGCTACTTTACCGCATCCGAACTGTTTCCATAATACATATTGTATAATACAGGAAGGATTCAGATCCCTACGCCGAATATACATAGTTGAAGGAATTTTTGGGACTGAAACAGCAACGGTCAGTAAGGTCTCAGAAAAATAAATTGAAACCATGGAAATCGTTTGGAATCTTCAATTTTTTAATAAAGTCACAATGACGAGAACCGCAAGACGAGAACCGCAAGTAATCGAGTAGTCTTCATTTCATTTTTAAAAAGGAAAACCGTATGTGTGCCACCCTATATACCGGCAGATGCTAGAAATGGAGGAGATACGCACTTAGTACGTAGTACGATGGCTTATATGTATGTGGTGGAGGGAAAATGTGGATGATTATTTTAAGTCATTAGTCATACTTTAGAGTACGTATGTATGTATGTGTATATGGATGAGTATGTATATGTGTATGCCTGTTGAAAAGTATGTAAATGACTAAGTTGTAATTTTTATGGTGCACCCTATAGGAAAATACTAGACCAGGTGATGAAAAGAACGAGTCATATTTACTGTTCAAAGAGCGCCTGGAATTTTGCTATATAAAAGGATCAATTTTTCACACGGAAAAAGTCGTATGGGGCCATGTTAGCAAAAAACCCAACTCACAAAACGTCATTAACGTTTTTTTTTATTAAATAGCTTAAGCGTGAGCCGCATTGGCGTCCGGGAGAAATCATGAACTGCCTCTGAACACGTCTGACCTCTCAAGCGCTCCAATAAATACTTATACATCTTTATACAAAGTTTGGGCGAATTTAAAGTACATCACGCCATGGCAATCAAATGAATTGGATTGAATCGAATTGATTTTGAATCGACCTTTATGTGGTTTTTTTGGGCTTTGGGTTTATTGATAATTATTTCGTTTCTATAGCTATAGCAACTTGGAAAAGAATGGTTATATTTTACACTGGCATCATCTGTCAAAATATTTGATCTATTTGCAAAACGTGGTTCGAACCAACAAATCTTTCCGCTCATATTTTAGTACATTTTTTTATTTTAAAAAACCGTCTCTATTTTGTCAGCGAATTTTTAGCAACTCACAAAAATAATATGGCAAATTTTAGTGCATTTTATTTCATTTCAAAAATATTATTGTAAAATGAAGGTAGGTAATGTTTTTTTGAATATAATGTTTAATGAATACCAACACACAAAAAAAATTACTCAGAATTCTTGAATTCTACTTCAACTTAGAGCTGATTAATTATTCTTATACATACATTCACACTTCCAGCTGACTTTTTCTGTGGTTTTCACCACCAAATTTGGTGGATTTTTTGAGACTGTGAATTTAGTGGCTTGAAACAACTACATTGCTGAATTCCAGCACTAGTCTTTTTCTTACTCCAAGTCCACTTTTAAAAAGTTACTTTCTTATAAGACTCCTGTCATAATGTCTATGTTTGTATATCTTTATCTTATAGTCTGTAATTTGTTAATTAATAATTAAATAAATACAAATATTTATACTGGATCTAAATGGCATGGGATCTAAATAAGTATGGGAGTTATTGAGATACACGTATTTACCCAAATATGAGTGTGGCACCGGCCATTTTTCAAAACCTTTTTTATCATATTTTTTATTGAAGTGACAACTTCTTTAGAATCGTTGGGAGTGATTTGAGACTCGATGAAACGAAAAAGCGACACTACGAAGCGTTATATGTTGATATACGTATATGTGTGTGGCTGCGTACTGCTGAGCCACGCTAGTATAGTGGGTATTGTAGTATGTATACTACACTGCCTATTACTTGCTTTGGTGTTTAGTTCAAGCGTCATACGTATGTATGTTTGTATGTATGCTAGTGCGTATGTGTGCGCGCCTGCGTATTACGGAGCCACGGTGAGCGAGAAGGCACGATGTATACCTATACTACACTACCTAATACTTGCTTAGACCAAGCGTCCTCTGAATGTTTGTGTGTATGTTAGTACGTCTGTGTAATATACGCGTTACGACGCTCATAATAGCAACCGCGTGTGCTGTATTGCGTCCGTATTTTTATATTCGTAAATATTTTCATTTTTAAATATTTACTGCAATTGCAGGCGGTGTTGCAATATACCACAATCAAAATGACGGTGCTCGCATTGTAACTCCACATATAGATCTGAATGCACAGCAACTAGAATCACTGTCTGTTCAGCTCTCTAAAGTGGGAGAAATATGTGCATGCGAAACCAGATTGAGCAATGGAAAAATAGTTTTAATTTTGGCAATTTATATATCACCGTATCAATCAATAAATAGCATCTCGGAATTCATTTACGAAAATTTAATAAAGTATACACCAGAAGTATCGCGGATACTTAGAAAAGATTACGATAAAGTTCCAATGATTTGAAGTGGCGATTTTAACGTAAATTTTGCATTGGACACAGCGGTGCCTTTAATTGACTTTCTCAACACAACATTCAATTTAAAAATGTGTAACAATCGCACTGAATCGACAACACGATCAAAAACAACAATTGACGCGGTATTTCAAAGATATGTTGACAACATCGAAACCAAATCATTTGTATCATATTTTAGCTATCATAAGCCACTCGTATCAATTGTTGAAATTGAAAACATTGAGGATGAATAATAATAAAATGAAGAAAATAAAATATGAACTTTATAGCAATATTGTAATGAACCTATAATTATTCCGTTCCTAATGCTGCTTTCGTCTCATTCTCTCTCAGTTTGTTTTACGGAAGGTTTCACTTCTATCGCGTCTAACCGTTAGAATGGTATTTTTTTCTGGTTTTGTTTTTTTTGAGATGCAATGTTTTTCTTTTTTGTTTTTTTCTGTTATATGAGCGCTGACCGATTCGGCTCATTTGCAATGCCGATCTACCTTGGGAAGAACAGACAAGGATATAATATATTAAGTATTATTATTGTATGTGTAGGTGGGAATAGCAAAGACGGATTTTTCCGACCATTTGTTTCGCTACTTGAAACCAAACCTGGTTCTTAAAACATTCTCTCCCATAGCTTTTAGCAGGACAAAAACGGAGAATTGTGTACATATTCGAGTTAATTTTAACCACAGAGCAGAAAACGGACTATATGACTCCGAAATATAATTGGGTAAAGAGATTCTGAACAACAATAGAAGAATAGGGGGATTTATTGCACAGAGCTGGGCATCAGGCGGCCTGACCATTGCAGTATTTTGCAAGCAGAAGTCTTTGCGGCAGGAAAGACTGCAGAAAAAGCACTAGCATCGAGCAACTCCAACCTAATGTATACGTTGACAGTCAAGCGGCAAAAAAGCAATAAACTGATATGAAATTTCATCCAAAAACGCAATAGAGATACTAGCCGGAGACAGACGGTTACACATCTATTGGGTACCCGGACATAAGGGCATTGCTGTTTATACAATATACAATTCGATCAAGAAAGCGACAGGTTTCAGTATCCTTTAAATACGGTCTACAATGGCATCGCTGCGGACATGAAAACTACGGATAGACAGAAGGTGGAATAATCTAGCCACATGCAGAACCGCGAAGATCATGTGTACACAGAATGCAGATAAATACGTGCGATTCGTACTAGAGCGAATTACAAGATGTCTACTACAAAGAAACGTAAAGGTCTAGTTTCATCTGGTATAACTAAGGATCAATAGGCTTATGTGATGGCTTTCAGCCAGCCAGGTCAACCTAGCCTAACCTAACCACACAGCAAGGCAAGCCGATTCCTTGACTCTTTGAAATACTTGTAAGAATATAAATTAATATCATTTATGGTCAAAATTACGGCTTAAACACTAGTAAATGCTTCTTTCAACTTCATTTGTAAAAATATTTAAACAACAAAAGCTTACTCAGTCTGACCGATTGAGTTGATTTATTTCAGAGTACTAATGATACAGTTTGCAATCCAAATCAATTTACATCATATTGCAACTAAATTAAAACATTTTTCTTAGAAATTTAAAGTTTTTATTGGATTTAAATTTTGTAATAAGCACGTAAATAATAAATAGAAACTTCTGAAAAATACCGATATCTCGCGATTGGCATCCCTAGCGCACACTGGGTGATAGATTGCACTCAAAAGTGCCCTGTGATATACTGAAATATTTATTACCTCAAAAGGAGTATATATTTCGGCAATACTTCGTTTACGGTTGCCTCAAATGAGAAATTCTGGGTACACATTTTAGCAAAATTTAACTCGTGAATTCAATTTTAACATTACTTACAAACTGACGGAATCTCCCACAGGATTTTCACCAGAAAAGTGGATAAGAAGCAAAAATTAAGAATATATAGTTTGCGCACGAGAAAAGTGAAGATAAAAGCAACGATAGCAAAAAAACTGAAACGCGCGGCACAAATTAAGCCACAAAGTGACACCAGCTTGGCAAAGATAAGTAATTATAGAGGCAACGATGCATAGTAAAATATGTGCAAATTTAAGGCGAATATTCCGCATTTACGCAAGATAATGACATCCGAAATCCACAGCTGCCAATAGGGAATGACTAACCGGACAGTAGACTGTCGTAATAATGAGAGTCTGACGTAGGCACTTAAATGAAATGTACGCGCTCGAGCTCACGAAGAAAGAAGGCAAAGCGGAAGCGCCAAAGGCCTTCTCTGCTAAGCATGTTTATCGGTCATGGTGCCGGTGATAGCGGTAGTGGCGATAAGAGATGCGATTGTGTTAGTGTTAGCGTTGGTGTCATCGTCAAGCGGTAACAATGCGCTGATGAAGTCAACAGTTAGCTGCCATTTTGAACTCGCAAAAAGTCAGCCTGGAGGCCGCAATAGACAGGCAATGAGCAACGAGCCTCACAACATGTAAACCAGCAAACCAGCCAACCAGATACCCTGGCAGCCTAGGCACCCCGTTGCTTTGGCTGCACAAGGACAATGGCGGCGACTTTTGGCAAATGAATAAATTATGCCGAAGAACTTGAAGCGACTAAACGATCGGTAATGCAGGTTTCGCTGTGTTAACTTCATAGAAAAGCATGTTAAGTTACATTTAAGGATTATTTTATTACTTTTGTATTTTAGGTATTTATTGTAATAATGCTGTTTGTTATTGTTATTGCTGCTGAACACTATGTTTCATAATGCAGCAACATTAGTGGGTTTTTAAATCATTTTTACTGCGGCTGGTTGATTTTTAACGGCTCATCATTCAACTCCCTGCTGAATATCGAGATGGATTACTTTACGCATGGCGATTTTTTATTAAAAAAAATATGTACAATATATAAGTCTTTTTGCTTGCTATCAACAATAACTTGAATTATTTATTAGTCGTTCAAAGTATTTGACACATATATTCACTTAAAAAATTATGAATAAAACAAATTTGGTTATTTGATAAAGCCAAGGACAGCACATTTCATAACTTATTCAAATGCAAATTTACTGCCTTGAAAAGAAAATAGTAAAATCTGTACGTACACAAATAAAGTATACATTGTACGGAGAAGGAAATAAGAAATAAGAAAAAAATTGTAAATCACACAATAGCAGAAATGAAGGAAAATTTATATAAGAGTAGCTGCTCTTTTAATTTGATTTGCGTTTCTGTGCGTCCCCTTATCTACTGCAGCTGAAGCGAAATAAATCATTTCTTTATTTTCTTATGCATTCTTAAGCAAGAGATTTCAACATTCATTTGTTTTAGTAAAACATAATTTCATGCAATTTTGCCTACAATCTGATAAAGTGGCGCTTGTGAAATGAACATTTCAAAATAGGCATAAATTTAACTTATCTTATAAGAATGGAGTTTTAGTACAAGTATACCAGGAAAATTGCCCCAGATACTCACAGAAAACACTAACTAGGTAAACAGCTTAATTTTCTGAATTATTTTTAAAACTACTCTGCAATTGTCTATCCACTTTTATTAATGTTCAACAAATCGTTCGAACGGGGAGAGTTCATATACGCGAGGAAAGTCATGTATGAAAGTCATGGAAGTAAGTAACAACTATTAGTACAGTATTCCAATGTGGCAATAAGAACAATATATATTTTTTTTTAATTATAGATCAATCTCCTAATTAACTACGTTTTCCAATTTTATCTGAACGTATTGTGAAAGTTGAAATAAATTTTGCAGTTCATCGCTTAATCTCTGTAGGCCAAAATACTTTCATGAAAAGTAGATAAATTATTTCAAATCTGCCAGTGTTTTCTGAATACTAAAGTTCAAGTTGACACTGCGTCCTCGGAATTTACAAGAGGATTTGACAAGGTTAATCACACGATTTTGATTCCGGAATCGAGAGCGAGATGATTTCATTAAACTCTTTTAAAGTGAATTAAATCCTATCTCTACTCTCAGAAAGGCGTCCCACTTTCTATAATTCTTGTTTGTTGTTGCAGTGGTTTCAATAAGAAAAATTCTCTTCTGTATGTTGATTATTTAAAGATATATGCGGTAAATGCAGCAGACTCTATAAATCTTCCATCTGACTTAGATAATGCCGTTGGTGTAAAAACAGTAAGATAAATTTATCTTAGTTTGGGGAAAAATACATCTATTACTTTTGCGTACAATTTATGCCCAAACGGCTTAAAATTAATTTAGGGTCGATCTTTATCTCCTGGGTGATTTTTTCTGTGATTTTATCGACATTTTCAACATTTTGCATTATCGACATTTTCTGTAACATCAAAAATGCCAGATCGAAAGCGACAAAACCAAAATTGTACGTACGAACTGTTACAGTATCGGCACCATAAAAAAAAATAAATAATTGGCGCGTACAATTCTGTTAGGTGTTTGGCCGAGCTCCTCCTCCTATTTGTGGTGTGCGTCTTGATGTTGTTCCACAAATGGAATGTTGTTCCACCAAAAACACCATTCACAATTTCAGCGGTTTGGCTTGCATTTTCGCCTCCACAAAGAAAACCCGTAAAATATAGCGAATTTACCCTTTTTTACACCCTTTAACGCACAACTGAATGGACCAAACAAAAAACAGCAAACGAATTTTTTAATGTGAAATGTCACCTTGACAACGAACATAAACTTTAAATTGTTTGATCAAAACTTTACGAGATAGCGAAAAAATAATTTATTTCTTCTTAGACAAAATATAATATCGGGAGTTTTTGTAGCTGTATGAGAACTATTGATATCATTTGACAGCTGGGAATAAAAGCTGGCAAGTCATCATAAATCTTTTAACGCCAGAACAACGATACAACAACAAGTAAAGTTCCACACTTTAAAAAAATAAATCTGTTCGCTAAGTTCAGGCGGCACCGTCGATCTTTATTTCCTTCGAAATGAGGAAGGAACTACCGTTATGATGAATGTTCAGCGCTATCGAGCCACGCTCCTGAATTTTTGTTTTTCGTTTTAAAAATTAATCAGCTAAACATCGACGGCATTTGGTTCGAACAAGACGCGCTTACCAATCGATTTATTGTGATATTCAAGTCACCATTGACGACTTACGGTCAGATTTATAAGAACAAGTAATCAAAAATTAGACTGATCGAATTGACCGTGCAACTTCTAGCCATGGCGGGCTACCGGATATCAATTCAAAACGTAAATACCATGAAATTATCTACCAGATTATAATAAAAAAGTAGTGATTTCAATATAATTTCTGTTTCGTATTATCATTTGAATTCCCCTTTTCAAAGACATTTAAATTACACCGTTTCAAAATCATATTGCTGCTTTCATTTGACGTAAACAAAAACTTTGTAAACCCATAAATTCTAAAGCTGTTTTATACCTCTTTTTTATGCTGTCCTTATTTGGAGACCATAATATGCTTGTCAAATTAATAGGCTTGAACGTATCCAGAATGTCTTTGTCTGTTATGCTTTGCATTCTTTGCATATCACTGCTCCAATTGGATTCGATAAAAGTCGGTGCTTACCCATTAGCCTAAACTTATTAGATAGTAGAAGAACTATTCTCTACCTCACTTTCCTTTCTGAGTATTTTGAAAGGTAATTGAGTCCTTACACGTATTTGAGAAAATTTATTGCAATATTTTTTAGCAAAGCTCACGAAATCATTCTGGTTAAGGATGGTTAGAAAAATTCCAACGCTCTGATATCTAGAACTTTGAGGAAATTGAATTCGCTTTCAAGCCATATTGGACTAGATTTTGATTTCACAAAGAATCCCTTGCGAACAAGTGCTACTTTGGCTTGGTATCCAAATAAGTACCAAACAACCCGCTTAATTTAGGTACCTCGCCATGCCCGTCCTATAAAGTGGTGCAAAAGCATGATAACAACTTTTGAAGCATTGATTTTTAAGAGAAACATAGAAGTTCTGCAGAAGTTATACTATTTCTGAAGATAAATATCGCGCGTGGTGACATGATGAGCATCTGCATATATTTTAAAGAGCTATGGAGTCGTCATACGTTTTCAAGTTGCTGGCATAATTCAGTTTGGCCCTGCTTGTTTGACTTCGGTAACTGTCCAAAATGATTAGAATACTACTAAAATATATGAATATATACGCGAACAAATGGCAACTTTGTTTCAAGCGCTTGAAGTACGTTGAAGTTTCAAATAGTTTATTGTTCTATTTGACAGCGCTTTTGACATTAGGAAGTGAACACCCCTGTCGTTCATTTGTTTGGTTTGGTTCAGCTTCATTTGGGAATTTTAAGCAGATTAGAGATTTTTACAATTAAAAGAAAAATTCGGAATATGTTTTCACAGCTTCTAGTTAACATCATGAATGAAAAATGAATATGGCTAACGTCTGGGTTTCCTTTTCCGTTTACGAATCATCTGATTGTTATGGCAGCGTTCAAAGCGCCCATTTGGCCATACAAGCTCGCAAAGTCTTGCTAAGCAAGTACAGCAAGCAAAGCCAACCTGCTTTGTGCCATCACCTTTAGTGTGAAGGGAAAGGAAAATAATAAGTGTCTCAGTCCCAGCAGTCAGTACTATACGCCTCCACTACACATCAAGGCTACAAGCTACCTGGTACTTACATTTACTTGGACAAAAAGTGTAGCCAAAAGAATAATTATATACTTTTTTCTTATTTTTTCTAATCTGTGACCTACACACCATTACTTGAATTATATTTTTTAAGACTTTTACACGAGTTGGTCTAGCCTATTTCCATTTATGATGAATTGTGAGCAAAACAATTTCTTTAGTAATTCTATAACACAAACACCAACTTCCAATTCAAAGGAAAACTTTTAGGGCAGCACCTGCGGCATTTTCATTTAACACAATTAACTTTTGCAATATAATTCAAACTTTCTGCATAACTGTTCTATTTCTGCAAATTTTACGCAATTATCCAAACACAAAGAATAACTCTCAAATACACCTATAAAAACACAGCAACTTATTTCCTAAGAACTATTTGTGTTTTCCTTGTCTTTTTGCAGTTATTTTATATACAAAAAATGCACAATTCCTTCTAAAGTAAGGAAGTAGTATGAGTAAGTATATGGAAAGGAAATGAACGCCAAACGCCATTGATTTAAGAACAACACTTTGTGGTACAAATTTAAATCAGAAGCTGGATTAGAACGCTTGTAGGGTTGATAGTTGTTGCTAATCTTCGCTAATCAACAAACGGAAATTTCAGAAGAGGTATAGAGAAGAGGGATAAAGAATGGCAAAGAAATTAATTCGGTAGTTACTTCATTTGCTGACTGGCAAATTAATATAAGTTTGGGGGAAAAGAATACCTAACTTTTGGGTAAAATTTTTGCGCTAACGGTATAAAATTATTTAATGGTCGCTCTTTTCTTCCTGAGCGATGGTGCGGCTACTAACATACCAGTTAACTTCGATTATTTCTGTGATTTTATCGACTTTTCAATATATCAAAAATACCTGAACGGAATCAACGTAATTAGCGGTTACAGTATCGGGGCGATAAACACCATTCACAATTTCAGCGGTATGGCTCGCATTTTCGCCTTTATCAAAGAAAAGCTGTTAAATGTACCCAATTTTCTCCTTGTTGATATCCATTATTAACACCCTGTAACTTACTCAAATAGAATGGAACAAGCAAAAAAAAAACAACGAAAGAGTTTTTTGAGATGTGAAATGGAACCTTGACAACAAGCAACAAGGACAATAAACCTTAAATTGTTTAACCGGTACTTTACGAGATATCGATAGCCATAGGCATCTACCGAGAAAATAATGGATTTATTTTCCCTCAAACTATTGTAAAATGTATGACGAATGCTTGGATAACGTTGATCTTTTCAAACAGAGCTTATAAATACGATAGTAATGATGCTACTAAAGTCAAAGCTTTTAATAGGTAAAATTAAATATTTGTAAATGAAAGTTGCTTTATGGGTTTTCCAAATATTTTCCAGAGGTATTAGAGCGCTTTTTCAATAGTTTGAAACAATTTTCGTAATATTTTTTCACTTACCTGTAAATTGAGTTAACTCCAAAACACATGGTTTGAATGCGTAAAGTGTTTCTGAGCCATTGAAAAACGTTGAAGTCACATTTTATTTTTGGCCAGCGAAAGTATTATAAGAAAACATAATTGAGTGCAAAATCAACACAGTACGGTGGATGTCTCATCAATTTGATGTTCTGAACACTCAAAAATACATTTAATTGACCCGATGTATGAGAGCTTGCAAAGTCATAGTGGAGAATAAATTGTATTTTGTCATTGTATCTCCTCTTCTATGCTGCTGAAAAGGAAGGATGGCGCCATCTTCAATTATTACGAAAAAATGTGATTAATGCACAAATAACTTTTGTTGGATTTCGCTCACCTTGATGAACCCACACAATAGATTGTTATTTAGCTTCGGTTTCATATACATATATTCCTGATTTATCATCTGTTAGTATTGCATTCCTTTTCTCAGCATCATCAAGGCAGCGTAACAGCTCGGGGTAAACATAAGCTTCCTCAACTAGCCTTCTCCAAGTTACACAATTCAAGACAGCAGACCTCCAGCTATGTATTTTCAGTTTTCGGATATCTTCTATGACGTCGTCGAACTACCCTCTCCTAGGTCTTCCTTTATATCTGGTGGCCAGTGCATTGTAATATAACAAGAATTTTTGGGGATATTCCTTACTCATACGCAGGATATGAGCTAACCGTTGGAATCATTGCACATTAACGAACTTAACAACATATTTCCCTTTGCAAATTCGTAGTAGCCCTGCATTGTGTCTGATTCTATAAAAAACATCCTCAACCCGGATTGGGCCAAGGACTTTACGTACGACTCTTCTCTGGAAAGTTCGGAGATTTTGTTTATCTTTGATTCACATTATCCATTATCCATGACTCACAGTCATACATTAAAACTGGTCTTATTATTGTTTTATAAATCTTATATGTACTGAGGCGGTCGTAACCGCAAGGGTTGGTGCGTAACTTCCATTAGGGGAACATAGGTTCGAATCTTCGTGAAACACCAAAAAGAAGAAAAAGTTTTTTCTAATAGCGGTCGCCGCTCGGTAGGCAATGGCAAATCTTTGAGTGTATTTCTGCCATGAAAAAGCTCCTCATAAAAAATATCTGGCGTCTGGAATCGGCTTAAAACTGAAGGTCTCTGCATGTGTGGAACAACATCAAGACGCACACCAGGAAGTGGTGATCGGCCAAATACCCGAGAAGGGTGAAAGAGCCAATTATGTATTTATGTATGTATGTAGGTATGTATTTACTTATATAGCTGCGTGGGAATTCAGATTTTCATAGTTTCAGGTTGACGTAGAAAGTTTTGTTTGCTCCAACCAGTTAATCTTAGATGCAGTCCTGAACACTATTGTAACTTTTTAGTAGTGCCGTCAGGCACTTGAAACTCTCTTCCCCTGCATTTTCTAACGGCAACAAATCCCTTTGGTCAAATCTTCAATTGCATAGAAATATGCAAATTAATTTTTATTTCTGCATTCATGTTAGTTGGTTTGCATTCGATGCTTCGTAAGTTCTGCCTGCATCTAATAAATAATAATACCTTTTATTGAATTCTTGTAATTTAATGGTAAATATTATGAGATAAATAAATTGCAAATATCATAGTAGAGGTTGTGCTGTCTATATTAACTTTGTCTTAAAATAAATGTTTGCTTAAGTCTTAAAATTTGCTTAAAAGCTTTTCAATCTGCTTAGTAAATATTTGAGTGTATATGTATACATATCTGTGCGAAAAGTTCTTGGAAGTATAAATACATTCAGGACTTAAACAAATAAAGGGTGTTTTAATAATTAAGGTTAATTTTTTGCGCATACTTTTGCAAAATTTGTTTGCTTAGCATACAAACTTAACGAATTTAACTGGTATTATTTGGAAAGATATAGGAGCCTTTAAATGAGGTTGTACTTAAGTACAGTAGCGCTTCTTCCAATCAGCATCGAAGTTTAAGCCGGGGAAGAGCCACCTTGAAAAGGCAAAGTGGTAAAGCGCACTAATCGGAGCTTATGTAAATGACTTGACGCAATTGTATTACTACTACTATTGGAAAAAATTTAAATGTAATGATGTAGCCGGGGTCCCAAAAAGATAATTCACATATTAAACTACAGTACGAAGTACCTTACAGACTAGACAAAAATATAGTAAACAAGTCAAATAGGGCAAGATTACCAGTTAATATAAAAGACAAATTTCAATTTTTTTTTAATTTTATGTAGATAAGCAAAATCAAGCTGGTTCGAATAAAATAAAGCATTAAATTCCTAAAGTGCCCGAGCAATAGGTGACGAATTTTCTTGGTATCATTTTTCATGTGGCCAGTATTTATTTACAAGAAAGTATTTAACAACAATTGATGTACGTACTATTGAGAAACCCTGTGTTACAATAGCAATTTACAAATTTTCACTTACACAACAGTAATTTGATTTGTTTGATCTTTGCTCGTCAATTTCTGGTTTCAAATTTGTTCTTTCTAGTTGCCAGTTTCCATTGCACTTTAATTGAATATTCACCTAACTACATATCACATATATTTATTCGTTTAAAGAGCTTGCATTAGTGTGAATTTTGTATACCTATATTCGTTTGATATTTAGACCAGATTTTCATGAATCATTTAAAATTCAAATTTCGAGTTTCCCTTCTAATTTCAAACATCACACATACTTTGAATAGCAATTTGTCCTCCTTTTAAGTATTAATATAAGAATATTTTAGTTTGTGTGCAACTTATGGATAATAAATACTTTCCAAATGTTCGCCTTGCACACATTCACAGTTGTTGGCACTCTTGGTGATATTTTCTATGCTACTAATGACTCAATTCCGGCTCCCTCTCGACAATTTTGTGCTGATTGTTTTGAATTTTCAATTGCTTTCGGGAGATGGTCCAGCAAATAATAGTTCAAAAAGCCTAATATCATGCAATTTTTCTTACAAAAAACTTTGCTTCGCATTTTTTTGTTGAAAGGGCATATTGCCAATATCCATATCATCGACAGTTGTAAAAAGATCATATTTTTACATATGGTTGAGTGGTATTTACTTAGCAAAATTTGATATTTTTATTATTTCTGTTCAGACCTGCAATATTTTCAATTGAACACAGAGCGAATATGCATGGATATTTTGGTGCTTTGTGCCGCATTAAATCCTTACATTTATTTTTTTATTCTTGACTTTGTGGGATGTTAATAACTATAGAAAATATTCTCCCTCTGGGGAACTGCAAATTTTCACAGATCCACCAGTTTAATAGTAACGATAGAGATGCAACGGATCTGTAACAACTGAGAAAACGCAACATTTCTTATACAGGAAAGTGAAGTAGAAGTAGACTGTGCTCCTCATAAAAAATATCTGCCGTTCGGAGTCAGCTTAAAACCATAGGTCCCTCCATTTGTAGAACAACATCAAGACGCACACCACAAATAGGAGAAAGAGCTCGGCCAAACACCCAAAAAGGATGTACGCGCCAATTATATATATATATATATACTACATATAATGGCTAAAGCGGGCACGCTTCGCATGAAATTCAATATAAAATTAATGTGTAAGTCAGGCTTTTTGTCGTTTTTATTACAGCATAAAATAGTCCCGATAGTTATTGGAATTGCTTGTCCTTGGCGGAAAATAAATCCGCGGCATCCAGGTAACGCAGTGAACTGTCGTGAGAGCGAATATTTAATACTCAAATTAAAGTTTTTTTTTTTTCTTGTTTTATGACAAGTACATACAATTTTACGCAAAACAGAATGAAAACGAAAGGCTAACTGCAACTTTCGATAAAGCACCGAAACGAACGAAAACGAAGGTAGGTAATAAACTCAACTTTATCTTCCGTTTTGGCAGTCTTGAAATGTTTTTCATAGAAAGTAGTTCTTTGTTGAAAATCTAATGGATTGACTTTATTTGGCTACTTCCCTGCGTAAGCATAAAGATCAGATGGTTTGCCAATGCTGGAGCATGCAACGTATAATTTTCCATCAGAGAAGCAATCGTTTGCTGAACTCAAACCGCACACTTGCAAAGACTAGCCTGGCGCTTTACTCCTAGCAATGCTGAATGAAAGTGTATTGGAAATTAAGACCAAACGCCAATTTCTCGATACAATTTTGCGACAATATGATTATTTATCGTATTTCTAATATGTCCACATTGCCAATCAAATCTAGTCTGAGCAAATTGGAAAATATTTCGAATAGATATAAATGCACCGGCCCGCAATGGGGATTTTTCGACAAATTCTGTTCAGAAATCCTATAGAGGGATCCAATATTTAACCAATTTTAATATTTTTTTTTTAATGATTGTAAATGATTTTAAAAGAGATTGTCTAGGCCCGAAGTTAATTTTTTTTATTATATTAAAACACACCCTTGAAAAGGGGTATTTTTACGAAAAGTTCAGAGAAACTGTAAAACCAAAGAATTTTATATATTCAAATTCGGTTTGGCCTTATTTGATAGTAGTTCTAAACAGCAGTAATACATGACGGCTAGTGTAAAAATTTCCAGCCGCCTTTAAGTGGTTAAATTATTCCCTGACTACCTAGTAACTTAAAAATACATTTTTTTAAGGACAAACCCAGAATAGTTACGAGTAAAATTTTAAAAATCTTGATATATACGTTTTTGAAGCTGCAGATTTGAAGGTCAGTTCAAGGACAAACATAGAATATGAATAGGACAATTTTCAGAAAATTAATACGTATATAATTTTTAGGGTTGGTGAGTCAGAATTCGATGTCCATTTGTCCTTGCGAATTAAATCCTAGCAAAATATTTATCAGGCTTTATTCGAAGATAATCAATAGCCTCTAGATCAGGGAAAATAAACTTGAGTTTCTTTGAAACTCCTTCCAAACACGGAACTCAGTTAAGAGTTCAGATAAAATTCACATTTTCTTCATTTCACAGCTCTCAAAAATGGACTTTTCCACTGTCAGCCTCCCCAATGAGAGAGAAAAATAATCCCTTGACTATCTAAAAATTATTAAAAGTTTGCATAATGGCTTAAAAAACTAGTAAAAATAATCAGTTTTAGCTTGCTGTCGGATACGTATTTTTTAAGTATTCCGTAGTTATTTTGATTTAATTTACTTTCATTAGAAAAAATGTTTTTTTAAAGTTACCTACTATTAAGTTTTTTAGAGGATTATATACAAACCCCCTCGGAAAAATATCTTTGCTGCATACATACATATATAAGTACTTATATATGTATGTCTTAGATGACTTAACACAAAACGGAGACTACGAGAAACTGAAGGACAATTTAAATATTTTCCGTTGTTTGGTTTTCATATAAACTTTTTGCGATATAGAAAATGGTTTCTTGTTAAAAAAAAGTACAACAGCAGAGACATAAAAACTGTTTAGTTAATGTCAGATAAGCAGCTTCACATGCTTGATTTTAGGGACACTTTCAACGATTGGCTTACCAGAGATGATTTTTTGCCACCTGCTTCGACTTTTCACCTTGGTCGTACTGACATTGAAGAATTTATAAAATTTTTGTATTGCAATTTTGGAATGCAACTTAAAACTATTTAAGTAAACTACACACAACTGGCTTATTATTTCGCAGTACTTACTTCAAAATTCGTCCTCGTTGATGTATATAATGGGTTTATTATACTCATAAGTATATTATGGGTGTCACGCCGTTCAGGAATACCAACCTGAAAATGACTGAGGTCTGACTAAACGCTCCTGCTCCATAGACATAATAGCAGATATTGAGAAAAACTTTCTTCCTTTCTTCTGTCAAACGCTCACTAAAGTTTAGCGAACATCGGCCGTCTTTAGTTAATGGCCATCAATCATAGGGAATCTAGCGATTGTCCTAGCTCACATACTACTAGGTCTTTTCGACGAAAATGTCAGTTTCTTTTTTTAATATAACTACACTACTATCTGGCACTACTTATCTGAGCACTATATTATATATGTATAGGTATATATAATTGGCGCGTACACCCTTTTTGGGTGTTTTGCTGAGCTCCTCCTCCTATTTGTGGCGTGCGGTTTGATGTTGGTCCACAAATGGAGGGACCTACAGTTTTAAGCCGACTCCGAACGGCAGATATTTTTATGAGGAGCTTTCTTATGGCAGAAACACACTCGGAGGTTCGCCATTTCCTGCCGAGGGGCGACCGCTATTAGAAAAAAGTTTGTCTTAGCACTATACTGCTTGAAAATTTTCCGTAGCTTCTAGCTTTTATATCAACTTAATAGGATTCTATATATACATCAGATCAAGTATTGATTAAGTAAGAATATGATTCGGATTAGCTGATTTCCATTTTTCATTTATATCTCTTCGTGAAATCTCTCCTTACATATCAACTCCATCATCGCTTTTATGATCGAAGACATTCTTGATAATCCTCCGAAGCTCAGAACTGCAGTTACAGTTTCCGATTTAAAGGAAACCCTGCGCCACCCGTTATGGGTTTCCTCGAGGTTCGCCTCTTTTTGTTGTCGTTGTCGTGGTGCAGAATCTAGAAATCATCAAGTTCTGGCCGCAGACGGAAAATATGGGTCTACAATCGCCGTAGGAAGTCAAAATAAAATTGGTGCTGACGCGGATATCAAAATAGAATATCAACATAGCTTTCAGCTTTCGCTGACCGCTTCTCCACCATTTCCACCCATTGCTGACTTTATTTACGGGAATCGGCGACATATTCAAACTATTAACCCTTAATCCCTCATGCCATTTCAACTACGGAACAGTTTCTAACAAATCAATTTGTAATTCGAGTCACTCATTTTCGCGAAGCCACTAAAAAAGTTATTTTCGTAAAGCTTCCATAAAATATCAAGAAACTGTGGTATTGGCTTCAAACTTCGATGCAAACGAAAGGAAGATTCCCTCTTCGCGGAGCTTCATTGTCACACCATAAAAGCGCAATAAGCGGCTCCTTTGAACAAAATGCGGGTTCTTACTCTACACTAAAGGCTTTAATACACATGTAGATGATAAAAACTTTTAAATACCTAGTATACTTTAGGAAATCTTTTATAAAAGAACTTAATGCACAATAAAAATGTATGAAAGTATTATAATCTTCCAGACGAACTAAAAAGGATTAAACGAGCATCCACTAGAAGCAAAAAGAAATAGCGGTTGACTTTCGAAGGCCGCTAGTAGTTGCATGTATGCGAGTATGTAAAAGTGTCTACTTTAACTCACTTACTGAATTTTGATTTTGAGTGCAAATTAAAATTCAGCTGCCGTTTTAGCTCAACGAAAATCACCAAAAAGTTTCCACGAAATTTGCACGGATGTCTCTGCATAAAGACGAGGGTTACATATACATATATATACCTATATACCTCCATATGTAATATAATGGGTGACTTAGAAAAAAACTTGGTTCATGGACCTAGAATAAAATTGTTAGTTTTTATTAAAATTTATTGAAAGCAATTAGTTGCTAATAGGAATGTATCAAAACTTTCAATGGGAGGATCGTAAATTTTCTTGCACTTGCAGAGACACACCCTGCGATAACCCCTCAAACATAGGTTTACTCAAAAATATCAGTCTTAAGTTTTCGTTCAAAGCGATTTTTTTTAATAGCTATTTATCGGACCCTTTTATTCTTAAAGCTTTTTTTTTATTTAAGTAATTTTCATTCGGAATATGGACTAATCGGAGCCTTAATCAGATTATTCGATTTATATCGACCCTAGTAGCGCGATTCACTAACTATTTATAAAAGATCCGCCAAATTGTATTTTTGTACATAATATTTGCCGGTTGCACTAACGATTATGCTATTAATGGGACCCGGTGGTCTAGAAATTCCAAAAAATCAATTTTTTGTTTTTTCGACATTTCAAAAGTATAGTATCATAAGATATACTGTATAATTTTCATGCGGAAATTCTCAATATTATAGCTTCTACAGCCCATGAATTAGCTCATTTATCTCGAAACAACTTTTTTCGTTACGATGGGGACATACATGGATGGCTATCGTCGGAACTAGAATCATAATTTTATTCAAATAATTTCCTATTTTTTACACTAAAAATCTATTGAAGAAATACCCGATTTTACCAACTTTTTTTGAAATGCGCCCCATTTTGTCTATTTTTACTTTTTTGGATTTGTTTTAGTTCCGACCATAACTTCACTTTTTCTGATTTAGAATCTTCTTGAATTTTGTATTTCAGATGAGTAGAAGTTTCGAAATCACCTACGCCGTCCGGGTCCGATTTTTCGAGAGGGTCATCTTCAGCGGCATTTTTATAAAAATAAATATTATTTTTAAAATAAAAAACAAATTTTTGTATGCTCAATAGATTTTGTGGTAAATACGTAAAGTTGAAATATCATTTTTTAATTTTTAATGGCAAAAAAAAAAAACGTGAAAGTAGATGAAATTTTCGAGCTCTTGACCACCGGGTCCCCGCAAACAAGTTTTGTTAACTAGCACTAAATAGCTGTCTTCTTCTACTTATTCCAACTGATAGCGAGTGGCATCTCTGTCACACTAAACATCAAAATGAGCGAATAACGCAATAAAGAACAGCAAAACCGATTAGGGTATGCATTCTAGCCAAATTGTTAAATTAAATTTTCAGTGTTTTTAGTTATATTTGCGCAACGTAAATAAAATAAAGCAACTTTTTATTTGAATAATAATAAATATTATAATAATTTTAATACATTGCTTTAGGATTACAACAACAGCTAATAAGAGAAGCCGCCCCACAGCCGAGAAACTCAATCATGTAGTACAAGGATGATTTTATTTAGCTTTGGTGAAGAAAATATTAATTACTATAATGCACACAAAGCTGGCGTCGATATCATGGATCAAACACGATTTCATGGTCACACATTTCACGTCAAAACGGCCAACAACTCGATGGACCTTTGCTTTCTTTTGCAACTTGTTGAATGTCATGGTATTGGCAACGTTTGGTATTTGCAAGGCAGTTAAGGGGCTCAGAAAAAGAGATGCGAGACGAATTTTTTTAACGACTTCATAAAATACGTTGGTCCTTGAAAATATCGAAAACGGTATGAATAATCCAGCCCTTATTTCTCCCTATATTTCAAACCAATTTCTATCCCTCGGAATATTCTAGTCAACCAACCAACCGGAGCCGATACACTCACAGCGAAGATAGATTGTTGTCTTTGTCTACAAGGAGGCGAAAAGCTTCGTCGAAAAACTGTATTGTATTGTATGCAAGAATTAAATATGTCAACAGCACTTAAAAATCTCTTATATATATTTTGCTTGCCTTCCACCGCATCCATAAATAAATATCGTTTCATATTTTACAATAAATTTTATTGTAAAGGGTTTTCCAATAACAGATGTTATCTATCACTATCAAGAGATGATGAACTATTTTTTACGGCCGGAATTGAATGGTATTGATCTAGATAACGTTTATTTTCAACAACTAGATCTACGTGCCACACAAGCAATGAAACCATTGATATTTTACGGGAAAAGTTTCCGGACCGTGTTATCTCTCGAAGAGGTGTTCACAATTGGCCACCGAGATCTTGTGATTTAACACCTTGTGACTTTTTTCTTTGAGGCAACGTGAAAGAGAAGGTCTACGCTAACAGCCCAGAATCGATTCAAAACCTCAATTCCTCGTGGAATTCGTGAGGCTATCGAGGACATAGGGTAGCCACTTTGCAATTCGCTTATGTTATATTCCACTATTAACGGCATACCTTCCTCGTTATAATAAAATAAAAATACGATCATTTATATTAAAAAATAGCATTTTTCTTTGAATATCAAGATAACACGTCTTATTGGAAAACCCTTTAGCAAACTTTTTGTTCCTCAACTTTCTTCAAAAAGCAAAATAAAGAACATAACAAAAAAATTCTTTTCTACACAAACCAAAATATTTTTAGAGATTATGTATCTGTAGGTAGCTCAATGCATTTGAAAACCAACGAAAAAGGAAAGAAATTAGAAATATATACCTGCGATACTTAAAAATGAACTATGAGTGTGGCGAATTTGCCACATATTCCCATACAAATGCATGTAAATATATACAAGGCCATCCAGACCCGGTGTGCCCAACCGAAGGTCTAACTTTTTAAGTCCTTTTTTCGTCCTGTTCGAGGATTCATTTAAAAGCTTGTTTCCATAAATCGATAGGAAATAAATTTTTAGGAAGCTACCTGAAAGCTCAAGTCGCTAGCTGTAATAGGATACGTCCAAAGTCGAAGGTCTGGCTAGACTTGTGTGCCCAATGGAGGGTTAAATATTATATTTCGTGGACAATTGGTTTTGAAAGTCCCATGGCAGCGGCTCCCTTGCACATGGACTAACGCGAATTCTCATGCAAACTTGTAGCGACAAGTTCAATTTATTCATTTATTCTCGATGTCCGGAACCTGCGCACTTCCGAGTATGAACGTATCAAATCTTCACTTGGGGCATCACGAATATTGTAACGTGAACAAAGTCTGCGACGATTCATTGGCCTTGAAATACTCTTTAATTACGAATGCACGTTGTTCACCCGTCCACTGCAACATCGTGACTGCACATTTTTTTAACCCAATTTTCCGAGATGTTGGTAACGATTTCTGAATATATCTCACAAATGATTTGGTTCATATTCGCCTTAATAGTCTGAGTCGTTAATGGATTGTTTACTTAATATTGGTTCTTCTCGGCACCCCACAAGAAAAAGTCTAACGGCGTCAAGTCGTAGCTCCAAGCTGGTCATTTGACATCACCGAGACGGAATAGAATTTGGTGCGCAGTAGATCGATCGTGGCATGAAATGTGCGACACGACACGGCATCCTGCAGAAACCAAAGATCTTCTAAGTTCATGTCTTCAAACTTTGGCCGCAAAAACTCGTTTATGATTATCATTATAATGCATTTCGAGCCGCCATAAATATTATATTATAGAAGTCAATCGCGCTGTCGGGACCGAATTTAGCTGTTCTTCGTTTAAATTATTTTTATAAATTAGTTTGAAGTAAACTATTTTAGTTTAACTGGTAAGACAGGTTTGTACATGCACCCTGTATGTGCTCTGCTCGAGCTCCCTCAACTCTGTCAAAAATATTATTATACAATCCGTTTCACTAGATTTTACCCGTTCGTGACTTACTTCATTGACGTATTTAATCCATTGATTGTCCGTTTTCACACGCCGTACATACACATGCGCATACATGGGTGTCTATATATAGTATATACATACATATATAGATTAATGTAAAATATTTATATAAGGATGAAAGTGTAATACGACAATTTCGAAGTGGTTCACGTTTCTGTATTAAATTCACGTTTACTCAAGCACTCATGCATTTCCCTGCACAGGTTTGTGTCTAGTAAAATGTGCACTCATACGAGGATGGTATGTATGTATTTGCTGACTTTTATACACTACACGATTGTACGTGTGTTTGTAACAATAGAAAATTAGTAGATAGCAGAATCTCCACAGACTTTATAATGGTAATTTATGCTTAAAACGCTTAGTAATTTTGTGAATTTTCCACTTTTCCTCTTATGAGATAAATCGTGTGCATGCGTAAATATTTATGCAAAAGGGATCAGCAGGATTGTATGTGATTACTCAAAACTCGTGCGAACATTGCATACATAGTTTTGCTTTATATTAGTAAAACTGCTATTTTATATCCAGCAAATTTTCATTAGCATATAAATATGTTTGTAATCCGGAGCCAAAAAGTTATTTTCGCATTTTCTAAGTCCTTGTAAGTAAATAACTTAAACTTTCTCTTGAGCTTCGTTGGTAATATAACTTTATACGAAATCGAAGTAGAAATCGTGATTTTGCACATCTGGCGTTATAGTTCACAAAACCCATTTTATAATATGGTTACGCCCTGCTATAATAGTTATCATGCATCTTATTCAACTATATCATACATATATCCCTATTCAAAATACATGTAGAGTACAAGTGAATACGAAATCGGCAAATAATTGCTTATGAAAAGAGATATGTATATACAGTATGCAAAGTTCGTATTAGTACACCCTCTTACAAATAAAAATACCACGTATAGTTTCAAATTTACTTTAAAGCAATTGATTTCAATCGTAGTGCGGTATTGTATAATTCATAAAAAAATAGAATAATAACAAAAACTCCGAAACATTTGCATAGAATTGAAAAAAAATAGCTTTAGTAGCAGTGTAGCTATTTCTACTGCAGGCAAAATTCGTATTAATACACTTAGTATGCGTTGAATTTGTAAACAATTTGTTGGTATTTACCGTTATTTTCGAAACGATTGTGTTAAACATTCAATGTTTAACCTTGGGCAGTTGCGTTTTAGTAGCCATTTGTTGAAGTTCGCGGAGTTAGTTTGCAAAGTCGCCTAAAGTAAGTGAATTATCAAACGAAACTAGGAGATTAATAATAAATATGAACAAAAACGGAAAGTCTTTACGCGAAATTGCGAGGACATTGCAGAAAAGTGTTTCTACAATACAAAACGTAGTCAAAATTTATAGAGACAGTGGAAGGATTGACAAAAAGCTTCGAAATGTGAACAGGGCAAAGCTTGGACAGAGGCACAAGACTTATTTGAAACGCCTTATCAGGAAAGATCCCACCGTCAGTGAAGTTTCACTAGTTGCAGAACTAGAAAAATACTTTTCTATTAAAGTTACACCTCAAACAGTGCGCAATTATGTAAAAAAATTGGGATTTAGAAGCAGAACTGCGGTTAGAAAACCGTATGTAAGCTCAGTCAATAGAAGAAAGCGTGTTATATTCGCCAGGCAATATTTAAACAAAAATATGCGGTTTTGGGAAAGGGTATTTTTTTCGGACGAGTGTAAATTTAATATAAAAATGTCCGATGGACGCATAAAAATTTGGAGAGAGTGTAATACTAGCCTTCAAAAACGAAATCTGCAGCATTCTTTCAAGCACGGTGGTGGTTCTCTGATGGTATGGGGATGTTTCGGGGCAAACGGCGTAGGAAAGTTTCATTTTATTGATGGAATTATGACTGCGAGGCAATATATTGATATTTTAAAAAAGAATCTACGCAAAAGTGCCAAAAAATTGGGTTGCAAAAAAAAATGTATATTCCAACAAGATAACGACCCTAAGCACACGGCGTTGGATACAAGGTTATGGATCCTTTATAACTGCCCAAATTATCTCAAAACACCACTACAAAGCCCGGATATTATTCCCATAGAAAATTTATGGTTGATTTTCAAAAAGCAACTGAAACATCATCAAATAAGGAACCGAGAACATTTAAAAAAAGTCCTCAAATCAGAGTGGAAGAAGATTTCTCCAAATCTCAGAAAAAAATTGGTGGAATCTATGCCGAAGAGATTGTCTGCTGTTCTAAGGCAACGAGGGTATCCTACAAAATATTAATTTTCTGAACTATCTTTTATTTACTCTTTAAATCATTAAAAATACATGTGTACTAATACGAATTTTGCTTCTGTGAAAAGTGTTAATTTTTTTCTTTCTTACTTTTTTTTGCAATTCAATACATTTTGTGAGCGGTTTTGTTATTTGGCCTTATTTTAGTTAATTATCTATAAAATAAAACGGTTTCAAGCATTTGTTTTAAAATTAATTTGAAAATATACGTGGTTTTTTTTATTTATAAGGGGGTGTACTAAAACGAATTTTGCATACTGTATATTCCTAACGAACTTTTTCGACGGCAGTACCGCAGGTTAGGATGTCATGAAATCGAAAGACTACGAGATTTACATGATGACTTCAATCTTCACACAAATTTTAAATAAACTGCAGAAATTCTTAAGAATACAAGTCATTCCGTTTTTGAAAACTCATACTATGAAATTGTTTTGAAAGCTGATAAGAAAAAAACTGTCATGAAAGAATGTATAAAAAACCCTTTCACTGATGATTACAGATCAAACTGCCTCCCTTCGCAATTGCTGGCCGGTTTTCCGATAGACAAAGAGGAAGTTAAAAACGTAACTAAAATATGGAATCACACAGACCCCACAAAGAATTCGATGCAGTGAATATAGATTGATAAGTTTATTGAGTCATACCCTGAAAATATTAAACTAAAAATGCATGACCATATTCAGTATGGTTGGCTTACTAATAGTGCTCTTAGCTTTGACTTCGCCATTAGTCAAGCATTGCTCAGTGCCTAAGTCAATGGTAATATTTCTCGTCTTAGTGCCAGACGCAATTGGAACATCAAAGGAAGCGAACGAGCGAACAAAAAAAAACAAGGCCTTCTCGAGATGTACTCATCAATGACACTGGGATGTGATCTGGTGCAAATCAAAAGAGGAAAAGATAGTTAAATACACAGATCGAGATAGCCAAATATTCAAATGTGCAGAATAGCAAATTATGTAGCTCTGGCATGTAAAGATAATGGGCTTGCTACATACACCAAGATATAAATACAATAGAAATTTGAAAAGGTCGAGTCAAGGAGCAGCAGGAGATTTGGTGGCTCCTAAAACACTCAGGCTAAAAAGCCCATTGTATTTGAAGCTCTGGAAAGGGGGTAGATAGTCAGAGGGAAGGAGAAAAGTATCACAGACAGAGATAGGAAAGAATAGAAATAGAGATAGTTAGTCCTGTCAGAATTTTCCAGACTCTTTGGCAAATCTGTAAATATCCTCCAGGTTTAGAGAACGAGTACTACCCATTCTCATGACATCGGAACCCAAAACTTGTAGCCGTGTTCTAGCACAGGCAGGACACTCACAGAGAAAGTGCTCAGTGCTATCCGCCTCCTTCAAGCATGACAGGCGCACTGGGTCCTCAATGATTCCAATGGTGGTCATATGCTGACCCCATGGGTTGTGCCCAGTAATGATAAAGACCATTAACCGAACGTCTTTCCTTCGAAGTTTTAGTAGAAAGTTGTTCGGACTTGTCACAAAACACTTTGCAGTTCTGCCGCTTTCTAGACCGGACAATCGCTCTTTATGTAGATTGCCTACATAATCGCTGATCCAATTCATGATTCCTGCGGAACTGATTCCGATTATTGGCTCTGACCCTTGTGGGGGCACCGCTGATCCACGGTTGGCCAATTGATCGGCAATTTCGTTTCCTTGAACACCGGAGTGTCCCGGTAACCATATAAGTACAAGCCTGTTTTGTCTTGCGACAGAATTAAGCCTCTTCTTTCATTCTTCAACAATCTTTGAGGTTCCCTTCGCATTCTCCAGGGCCTTCAGTGCAGCCTGACTGTCACTGAAGACTCCAATCTGTTTCCCGCTCCATCTCCTCTTGATTATGCATTCGGCTACTTTCAGGATGGCAAAAACTTCTGTTTGGAAAACAGTTGTCATTTCCCCCATAGCATAGTGATACTTATTACTATCGTATTAGTACCATCCGGCTCCAGACCCTATTTCATTCTTGGACCCATCGGTAAAGAAAATATCCGTCAAACCTCTCTGCATGCATTCTGGATTGCTCCACGCAATGGAAATCTGACATCACCATGACCAAGATAGAAGAGTTGTTCAAAATTGTACGAACTATCACTTTTTATTTGTCGATGGAGAAACATACTGCAAGAATCGGACTACCCTGAAAGGTGATAGCAAAAGATGTAGAAAAATTACTTGAACTGCGAAAATTTACCAAAAAGTCGTCTCCATACGATATTTAATTCGTTCGTCGTCACTCAAGAAGCACTTCCGCTAACCAGCGTCAGGACTCTTTTCGTTTATTATTTGTACTAACTTTTCTTATTATGTTCAATCTGTTAGGTTATTGAGTCTGCGTTTCGGGCATATAAACTCATTTGTCTACCACTAAGCAGCGCATGTCGGCTATTTCATCATCATCTTATACTCCTAGAGTTCCAGCATTGACAAGGTAAAAAGTTTCTTCCATTAAAGCCTGTTTTGGGTCAATCTTTGCTGACTCCAACAGCCGTCTTCAGATGTTCGCTGGTCTTTCTGGTCTGCGGCTTCCTTGAGGCTGTTGATCGTGACCTTTGTTTTGTCGCCTCTTTTCCAGCGCAAAACATGACCTGTTCAGCCATATTTTCTTCTGTAGCATTGGTTTCTGCTGTATTCTGACCCATTAGTTAGCGTTCGATTAATATATGGCCAGAGTGTTTTGAGGATTTTTTCGGAGACATCTGTTTACAAAGATTTGTAGTTAGGTTGTGTCAGCTGTCGCCATATTCCACATTTCGCACCTGTAAAATAAAGACAACTTTAAATTGGCATTCAAAATTTGAACAACCAGTCACCTGTCTAAGCCCGGCGGCCGCCGTACTTGAATAGTTGGTGCATAACTACCATACGGAGATCGTAGGTCCGAATCACAGTGAAACACCAAAATGAAGAAAAAGTTTTTTTCCAATAGTGGTCGCCCCTTGGCAGGCACCGAGTGTATTTCTGTCAAGGAAAAGCTCCTCATAAAAAATATGTCTACCTTTCGCAGTCCATGTAAAACGCAGTGCAATCTCATCTGCTACTTCAAGATCAATTCTATTAATTGCGAAGTTTTCTGTGTTCATACGCATGACTTGGGGGTTTTGGAGTTTGAGCGTCAGACCAGTTTTCTTGCAACGAGTAATTAGTAGTATTAAATACACTACATTAATATATAATTTACCATAATTTGTTACACATGTTACGTAGCTAAAATTTTATAACTAGCTTTTAAAAGCTAGACAATTTACAATGAAACGAAGGTTGCAGGCAGCTTTCAGCAACATTAACTATCACTTGTCATGACTACCTCTGAGCGACTTTAATATGTACCTTTATGTGTTTATAAATTCATACATACATACATCTAAAAGCATATCTAAATACATAGATATCCGTGTAATATATGCACATTTGTATAGTGAATGTACTGTGGCGAACAAAAAATTTGCGACTGAAATAAAATTATGTAAATACTGTTGATTGCACAGCAATTATCTGTGACCTCTTATTTTTTGATTATTTAAAACATTCGAATTTTTATTTATACCCGTGCAAAGAAAAAAGTTTAACGCAAACTTAACTACTCATATTGCAAATGTACATAAAAAGGACATAACACTTCTGTTCAACGAAATAAAAATTTACAACTCAAATAAAGCAGAGAAAAAACTTAATACTTCGTAGAAGATCCCTTGCTCTCAATAACTGCTTGCAATGTCGCGGTAGTGACACTACCAAATTGTCAACCATAGCCTAGAATTTATTTTTACACACTTTCCGGATTCGTTGCAAAATTAGTCCGCATTTGCCACATACTGCAATCAATTTTCTTTTTTACAATTTCCTATAAGCCTTCTATGGGGTTAAGGTCTGTGGCGGCCGCCGTCGCCAGAAAGGTTGGGGCGTGCATACCGTTGGGAAGTGCGTAGGTTCGAAATATCAATTGATAGAAGAAATGTGTGTAATAGCAGTTTCTTCGCGGTAACGGTATACCTCCGATTGTAGTTCTGTCATGAAAAACTCCTCATAACATCTGCCATTCGTAGTAGAAAGAGTATACCACATATAGGAGGCGTAGTTCAGCTAAACACCCAAAAAGGATATGAGCACCCGGAAATGTATGAACTATTTTTCTACCTTCACTTTATTCTTTTGGAACCACGATTTCAGGACCTTCGCTATATGTGTCGGGCCGTTCATTGTCTTGTTGGAAGATCCATTTTAGTGTCATTTCGGCATCTGGTAGTATTGCGGATTTCATAATATTTTTGTAAACATATTTTCTCATAACTCCCTTAATACAATAAATCGGCCCCAGACGATCAGTGAAAATACATCCCCGCTACATATAGTACATAGCCGCTACACTTTTTGAAGCCGTTTGCCATGTGTGCGTCGGGCATATCACGTACCATCGTTTCCAACTGAATTAAACTTAGACTCGTCACTAAAAGGGATAGTTTTCCATGGCTTACTCACCAATTTATATGATTTCTACTGCAACCGTTCTTTATCTTTCTTCACATAGTACAGCAAATGTTTGATAATTTTCACCTTCATAAACTAATGCTTCGGTTTTACCTTTTATAAAGCTGCAGGTACATTGGAAATTTAGGATTTATGGTTGTTGCAATTTTTTCCAAAATGTTTTATAGAAAAGTTTCGTCATTTTAATCCTGGATAACTATCGTGCCCGGGGAGAAAGGGCCCTCTTCGTGCTGTTTGATACCAAAAGATAACTCTTACATATCCGGAGGTCGTGTGACTTCTTTAGCTTGATGCTGGAAAAGATCGTTCGAACCGGAAAGCCTAATCGCTCACCAACAATTTTTTACAAGAGAGGACAATTTTTCCCATATACCGATGATATTGACATAACCATCCTTAAGAACCAACCTTAAGAACAGCGCTGTTAGTTTTGCTTTTTCCAAACAGGATGAAGAATCAAACAAAATGTGTCAGATGGTAAACGAGGACAAGGCGAAGTATCTCCAGTCTTCAAACAAACAGTCAGACAGTTATAATTTCGAGGTTGTAAGAGACTTCGTTTATTTAGGAGCCAGCATTAACACCGATAACAATGTCAGCCTTGAGATCCATCCGAGAATATCTCTTGCCAACAAGTGCTACTTTGGACTAAGTAGGCAACTGAGCAGTAAAGTCCTCTCAGCCTTGAGCACCAACCGAGAATATCTCTTGCCAACAAATGCTACTTTGGACTAAGTAGGCAACTGAACAGTAAAGTCCTCTCTCGACGAACAAAACCAACACTCTACAAGGCTCTCATCATGATCGTCCTAACGTATGGCGCAGAAGCGTGGACGGTGACAACATCCGATGAGGCGTCCCTTAGAGGGTTTGAGAGAAAGATTCTGCGCTAGATTTTTGGACCTTTCTACGTTAGCGACGGCGAGTCTCATAGGCGAGTATCGTAGCTTTATGAGTTTTACAACGACATAGATATAGTGCAGCGAATAAAGATCCAACAGGTTCGTTAGCTGAGTCGTATAATCCGAATGGATACGTTCAGGAAGTATTCGATGCGCTACCAGCTGGTGGCAGCAGAGGAAAAGTAAGGCGTCCTCTGCGTTCAAAAAATTTGGAGGGAAAGAACCTGGCTTCACTTGGTGCGACCAACTGGTAACGGTTAGCACGAGAAAGAAATAATTGGCTTTGTTACACTCGGTCAAATAGCGTATGTTAATCAAGAAGTAGAAGAACCAGTGTGCCCAATTTTTTGTCGAATTTCTTTGAGACTTTTGCTTACTTGATCACCATTCCTCAAATAGCACGTATTCTCCATATGTAGAAAAATTTTGTGCTCAAATTATGATCGGGAAATGTCTCGGTCAAAATTAATAAAATACAGTAAGAGAACGGAAAAATGTACGAATATTTTTACCGCTATATAGCGAAGAACGAAAAATTCAATAAAAAGCATTTCAAAGAAAAATTTGCTTTGTAAATTTTCGCGGATATACTACAATCACACATTTTTTATGCGACACTGTACTTGCTCATACGCTTACGCAAGTAGACATTCATTCTGTATAAGTATCCCTCCAGCATGAAAAAATAAAGTGTAATCAAATGCCACTTAAGACACTTGTGGTTGTTGCAATAACTGTTATTAGCATTGCTGTACATTCATAGGCATATATTCACCAGTACACACACATATCCATGTGTAGTTATGCAAATATGCATATAGCAAACACACTTCAAGGCAATGCACATATACACACATAACTACATACACATAAGCTGTTTTTAGATGCGTATCAGCCCACTAAAAGAAGAAATCTCCATCAGACAGGCGCTGCTATAAGCGGAAACATTTATGTGTGTATGTATTTATATGGATGTGTCATTAAGTGTTTTCGACACATTTATAACAACAGCAGTGCTCTTCACTCTGGCTTTTGTTTTCTCTAGTTTCTTACGGTTTTGTTTTTTGCTTCTTCACTCTGACAGTCATTCAGTTCGTCAAGCATATAACCGTCATTCGAAAGGATGCATGAATTGTTTGGTATAATGCCTGCGGATTTTTACATGCTCTTTTAGTGTTATTTTCGGCGATTGCTCTTCATGCTGTTGACTTATGGTAAGAGCATACATTAGGGTGGACCCTTACTATAAGGAAACAAAAAACAGAGTGTAAGTGGTTGACAAAAATGATTTATTAAAAGATACCGGGGAAGAATATTCACTAAACAGCGAGTAAAAAAATTTGAGCCCACAAGTTTAAAAAAAAAAAATCTTGCTTTAGGGGGGAGCCTGGTTTATGAGGTCTAAAAATTGCATCTCTTTGCGATTTTTTTTTTTAAGGAAAAAATTAATTTAGCACTGCAAAGTTTTTTCTATCTTTTAATGAACATTTAAAAAGTATAAACAATTTTTGTACTGGTTAAAATAAGTTGAAAAAAATGTTTAACATAGAAATTTGTAGAGCGCTGCAACGCTGGAGTTTCCAACTGGCGTACAAGATACAGATCATAATTATTATCTAAAGCAAAAAATTCAAATGGATTTCTAATTATCATGATTTTTTATTCTAGATGAACTAAGAAAACTGAGAGAAATTCCAAAATTTCAACTTTTTGGAGGTTTTAAAGAAAAAATGCCTTTCTATAAAAAAATATTCACTTCAACTTGGTATACAAATCTTGAAAATTTTTTTTTTATCTATTTTGTTAGTTCAAATAGAAGAGAACTTAATACTGAAGGGAACAAGCTATGATTCACTTCAAAAGGTGCATTCGATTTTTTTCATTCATGTACGCCAATTCAAAGAAATCATAAAAATGAAAAGTCGAGAAAAGAAGATAAAGTTTGTACTATAGCTGTCCGGTCACAGTATAACTACCTAACGCTCGCCTACCTTTGGCTTTGTATCTACGGAAATATTGAGAATTAGGCTCTGTAACTTTGTGTGAATATTCTGAAATATTACAATATATATTAGGAATCGCTTAAAACGAAAAAAAAGTTGATTTTTTTGACCTTATAAACCAGGCTCCCCCTTTAGTATATGAATTACCCTCAAAGCCGTTTTCTTACCTTACAAACAGGGCACATTTTACTAAACGACGTGAAGAAATAATTAGAGGTAATGTTAGGTGCCTAATTCTTAATCTGTGTCGGTTACCTTCAGCTACTTAATAAGTCCGTAATGGCCTTTTGGGTACTCAAGAGCTTACAATTGCAATTTTTTTCTTTC
The DNA here is from genome assembly GCF_028408465.1 of Anastrepha ludens. Classification (NCBI taxonomy): domain Eukaryota; kingdom Metazoa; phylum Arthropoda; class Insecta; order Diptera; family Tephritidae; genus Anastrepha; species Anastrepha ludens. The sequence continues at coordinate 42,751,383 of NC_071500.1, read as the reverse complement.
TATTTTTATTGTGTCACAAAACGTGGGCAAAAGAGGGCGTTCAGTTTGTTCATGAAATTTTGCATTGCTGGAATGACCCCGACACAGAATATCCTTCGGTTGACGCTTCTACGCAAACAGAGTAAGTCCGACTTGTGAAATTAGAAAATTCAAATCAGAAATGGTGTACGGGTTAGGCTAAGGCTTTTATGCACTGCGACCAAAGTGATCTATTGTGCGCTCCTAGATACTTGATTATAATTATTTAGTATACCGAGGAATCGAACCAGGTCCATAGGAGGGAGCAATTGTTGGTCTTCCTCCTCTAGTAGGTACGATCCCAGGATTCTGTGGCTCCTGTGGCTAATGCCTCACAGTAAGTGATTAAGTGTTCCATAGACTCCTCTTCATGACAGCAGAACCAGCATGATTTTATACTAGATAACCATATTGTGTTAAAGTGTTTATTACAGGCAAAGTGAACTATAAGTGCTCCACAGAGTAATCTGAGGCCCTTTTAATATGGTATTGGAGCAGATTTTGCTCTGTTGGCATTGAAGTTCAAACATTTTTTGGAGTGATTAAGACCGCTTGTGCTATTTCCGTGTTCCTTGATTTTTATTTGGATCCATTTTTGGTTTGCTGTTTTATATTGCTTTTTTTAAAGCCGAAAAATGGAGTTGGCCCAATAAATAGCACTTGTTTCCTTCATGTCCCTCATGTCCTGGTACCCAAATCAGTGAGACCTGATTATGGGTGGCGAGTTTTTTGAGCGTATTGTTACACTCTATTAGGACTTTTGAATTGAATGTGAAGCTGTGCAAAGCTTTGGGAACCGATTAACTGTCCGAAAGTATTTTAATTTTTACTGATCGAATCCTCTTTTGGATATGATTTCTACTTTATCCATTATGACGAAGAGCTCCTCATGAAAAAATGTGGAACCTGTACTTAGTGTTAGAGATCTGTGTGCTCTAGGCCCCACCATTCCTGCTCCTACTCCTTGGAGCGTTCCGGAACCATCTGTGTACCATTTTTGTGAGTCATCATTTAGCCATATTGAGTTAGTGTTCCACTCTTCCGTAGACGGGAAGATAACCTTGTATCTCTTTATAAAATTGAGTACGGGTTCCATGTGGTCATTTGCCTGGGTTATGCGTACTGCATGTTGAACCTTGTTCAAGATATTGAGGTATCCAGTAAGATCTCCTGGTTTAAGTTTAGCTTCTTCTTGTATTACTAAATGCAGCGGTGGCAAATTTGTAGTTTACACAGTTTTGATATAGCAGTAGTTTGATTCGTTTTAACGCACCATAGGTCTTACCATTTGTGTGTAGATCCAGAAGATCGTTTTAGGGTTCAGACCCCAGGACTTGCCCAAGAGTTGTTTTGTTTTCGAAAGGTTTTTCGTTGCCTTTTTGATTACTATGTTCAGGTGGGCGTCTGAAGAGAGTTTTTTATCCAAAATAACTCCTAGATATTTAATCTCTTCCTTTAAAGGTACCTCTATTCTATTTATTCCCAGGGTGGGTATATTTAGAATTCTTTTCCTGATAAATGAGATAATAGTGGTTTCGGGAGGGTCAATCTACCAACTTTTTAATTCTTCCCTTGGAATACTTTCTGAAGGGAAGATTAAAAAAATGCAACACCCAACTAAACTATTGATTAGGCTTGGAATGGTATGTTAAAGGAAATGTCCAAAACTCATACGTGGATTAACATATTTAGGTCTTCTGAGAATGGGAAAAATATCGGTTTTGTGGAAAACTTTTATAGCATAGATAGTTTTATAGCATAGATCATCAAAGCTTTTGTAAAATGTACCGAAAGTTGCAGAAATTGTTAAAATCCAACAATTAAGTTGAAAATACTAAGTTAAGCTGTATTTTACTTCTACATGGTTTTGGTTATCACAACTATTTAGGATATTTATCTTTTTGAAGCCCACCAAAAAAATACCATGAAATGTAGTTCCATAAAGGACTTGGTAACTGAGCACATAAATATGCCAATCACATGCATTTTTAATAAATTGTATCTAAGTACATATGCGTGGGAATGGTTAGGTTAAAAATAAATATAAGTAATTAAATTTTTAAAATTATAAATTCACTAACAGTGGCTCGCTGCCTGTGAGCAAGCTACAAAACTTGCTTAAAAATAGGTAGGTGTCCTTACGAACATTGCCCGTTAGGTATCTATGCGGAGAGGCCTCGGATTGCTTCAAGTCCTTTCTGAGGAAGCTCCCTCAATGACGAGGTGCAATCATCTCAGCACCTTCTTTTCAGTTGCCCTGCACTCGTCGAGCAAAGGTTTATGCATCTAGGCTCTCATTTTTTTGCTACACCTGCGAATATTGCGGTAGCTCGAAGCAGTTAATACATACAAACGTAAATCGCCACTGTTGATCATCATCCTCTAATCCAAAGTCCCTTCTTCTTTTGTTCCACTTTACATGGTTTCTATGATTTGTTCGACATTTTCAACAATTGACCTAGCAAATCGTGGTACATATTACCAGAATGGAATCCCTAAAACCATCTTTTGACTATTGAAATTAATATTGTTGCAAATTTTTCCATTAAAAAAACAATAAAACAGATTTAAAAAGACATACTAGTTTTTAAAATAATAATTTGTACAATTCGAAAAAAGTTATGTTTTGGACATCACGGACTTCAGCATCCTCGGTAACCCCGAATAACAGCGCCTTATGCAAATGACCGTCTCGACTTCCCAAAGCGCGCACTTTTTGTATGAAATTTGTATATTTTCCCTGAATATCTGTAAAGGTAGTGACGCTGTGGACGACGAGTTTAGCTCTGTGCGTTAGTCATTGAGACTTTCCGGTATTCGATTTCAAATACCAAGTGGTCTTTCAGATAGCAATTTGAACTTTGCTTAAATTATAAAATAACTTTTTGCTTGTTGTCATTTTTCGACAATTAGTGGCTTACATTTGATTGGCAATGGTTGGTGAAGTAACAAATTTTTGGTGAACTATAACTAAGTGGCTCAAGCCATAACTCAGTGGCTGTGCAAGTAGCAGTATTGGCGGTGTTTATTATTCACGTTTTTTGTTAGCCATCTCTTGATAAATAAAAGTTAAAGTGGAATTTTAAGTCAATTGAATTTGAACTCCTGTTTCCTAATTTCATTTTTCACTTCAATAACTTCATTGATGTATTTCTAATGCTTTTAAATCAATGTTTGATTATGTAATTGACACCGAATAAAAAAATATTTCAAAAGAAGTGAGACGCTCCATAAATAAAAAGTTAATTAAAATTCGTTGCGTATAAACAACTTTACGTACAGTTGAGCGAAAAACGCAAAACAAATATACATGCAAACACAAATATACGTACACAAACAAATAAATTATGTGTCGAGCAAATTTTGCATAAAATTTCTAATAAGCAGTGATGGTTGAAAAGGATGAGATGTAGTGAATTAGTTGCAAAACAAGGCAAATAAAACACTCCACAAAGTTGTCTTTACTTCGTGGTAATTGAATATAAAACAGTCTGTATGGGTGTTCGTGTATATCTGCATTTGAAGTGCTTATATATTCGGCAAATTGTGCATGTGCTGATCCAGCCGCGCCACCAATATTTTTATTTGGCAATAGGGGTGAGTTTTTTATATCGAATCTCTCAGAACTCCATGAAATGTAGACTTCAAGCTGTAGTTGATAATAAAGGACACCCATAAATAAATAGTTCCTCTTCTGCAATTCCCGTGAATTCTCTGTATAACGTTTTCTTCTGTTTTTGTATTTTATGTTGAGATATTAAATAACACAAAATAAATAAAATATCTGCATAGCCTGCTTTTCTATTTTCGGAAAATATTATGAAATATAGAACACTTTACAAAAAAATCATATCTGTACCAAATAAGCTGTGAGTGGCTGTACATACATTCAGATACATAACTACCTACGCATCGGCACATAAAATGAAATAAAAAAGGCATTCAATAATTGCTTGTTTACAGAAAATTTCTCTAAAAATCTTTCCACCGTGGAAGTAAAATTGTTGCCTCCTAGCCTATGACATCGTACTTCTTAAATATATTTCGTGTTGTCGAAATAATGAAATTGATTTTTCATTTTCGCAAGTTATTATAGGAAAAGCCGCCAGATTATTTAATAAATTATATATATGCAGCAGAGAGTATTTTCGGCACAGTTCAATAGCTTTGAAAACTTGTTTGGCCTTTGCTTGGATTACGAGTACATATTGCAAAATAATAATAGGTGAACTTTGAAAATATGAAATCGACCAGACATTCACAATAGGCAAAGTCTTGAAAAGGACTCATGAAAGCCACCCTTTTCTCGAGTTTGAAGCTGCATTCGACAACACGAAAAATATTGTAGCTGACTATAGGCCGCGATGTTTGAATTTAGTATTCTTATGAAAATATTACAGCTGTGCAAAATGACTATACACAATATCAGCTGCGCCGTCAGAATTGCGAAGGATTTCTCCGAGCTGTTTGATACCAAACGTGGTTTCAGACAAAGTGTCTCGCTGTCGTGTAACTTCTTTAACCTGATACTGGAAAAGATCGGCCACCCGCAGCACTCAATCGCTCAGGCACACTTTTTTATAAGAGCATACAATATTGACATCATCGGCCTTAACCATCTCCAAACTGGATAAGGAGGCAAAGCGAATGGGTGTGGTGGTGAACGAGGACAAAACGAAGTACCTCCTTTCTTCAAACAAGCAGTTGGCGCACTCGCGTATCGGTCACTAATGACAGTTATAATTTCGAGGTTGTAAAAGACTTCGTGTATTTAGGAGCCAGCATTAACACCGATAACAATGTCGGCCTAGAAATCCAACCCATTCTCTTGCCAACAAATGCTACTTTGGACTAAGTAGGCAATTGAGCAGTAAAGTCCTCTCTCGACGAAGAAAATTTGCACCCTACAAGACTCTCATCATGCCCGTCCTAACGTATGGCGCAGAAGCTTCGACGATGACAACATCCGATAAAGCGACGCTTAGAGTGTTTGAGGGAAAGATTCTGCGAAAGATTTTTGGACCTTTGCACGTTGGCAACGGCAAATATCGTAGGCGATGGAACGATGAGCTTTACGACGACATAGACATAGCGCAGCGAATAAAGATTCAGCGGCTACGCTGGCTGGGTCATGTCGTCCGAATGGATACAAACGCTCTGGCTCTGAAAGTATTTGATGCGGTACCAGCTGGAAGAGGAAGACCTCCTCTGCGTTGGAAAGATCAGGGGGAGAAGGACTTAGCTTCACTTGGCGTGTCCAACTGGCGCCGGCTAGCACGAGAAAGAAACGACTGGCTCGCTTTGCTAAAGAAGAAGAAGGAATCACTTCCGGATGAATTATTTAAATAAGGGGTTGAATGATAATAAGTAAAATTTACTAATCTTTATAAATCTGTTATATTCATCAATTTAATTTAATTATAATTCCGCACGTCGAAAAAAGGTATGAAAAGAGGGGATAGAGGACACCCTCCTCCTAAAACTGGAAACTCCTTCCTACGGATAATGGCTATTTTTAAAGTAATTGAGTAAATAATTTAAAAAAATGTGTTATATAGCGAAATGTTGGTGTTGCTAGACAGGCCAAAACAGAACGAAGTTTTTATGCAAGTAGGTTTTGCAGAGGCGTTAACTAGTGGGTGTTTATATAGCCTTCATCAGTTCAACTACGGCTAAGCTAGACAGGATTTTTGCGTACGATTCCCTTTCACATAGATGACTTTCGGCAGCGCTTCAAAATAATAAGCCTCATAAATTAAAGCGTCATGGTTAATATGGGCTGAAAAGTCCCGGGCCTAACAAAGAAAATACGTACGTTGGCGCGTACATCCTTTCCTCCTATTTGTGGCATGAGTCTTGATGTTGTTCCACAAATGGAGGGACCTACCACTTTAAGCCGACTCCGAACGGCAGATACTTTTATGAGGAGCTTTCCCATGGCAGAAATATATTCGGAGGTTTGCCTGCCGAGAGGGAGAGAACGGTCTCTGAACGGTTTTCGTATGCACAAGTCCTCGTTATCTATGTACGCAATTGCTTCCCTTTATTTATTTTTACTTTCTATTGTACTCGTATATTTCTTAATCTCACAAACTCACAATCCACAAGTTGCTTTTACAATATTTGACCTTAAAACCAAATATAAAACTTAAAGTAACAATTGCACCTTTGATGAATAAATAGCAGTTAATAGTAGAAGTGGTAGAAAAAGTATTAGGGAATGGAGATCAAAGCAACAGTGGTAGAAAGATTAAGTAAATAATAGAGTAGTAGTAGAATAGATATACGAGGTCTGCTCAAAAAATAAGGTTAAGGTTTCAAATCTCGCGGGCTACATACATTCGACTTTCAACTTTCGATTTTTTTTATGTAGTTACACTCGTTTCGAAGATATGTTCGCGGCTTAAGCAATACAGCATGTATAGTTTGTTTGTGAAAGGCATGAATAAGACATGCGTTTTGCAAGTTCGGCAATTTTAATAGTCAAAAAGGTAAAAAATGTTAATATTTCCGCGCGGTCTCTTAGTTACATACATAAATCTAAAGGCGCAAACTTTTAATAAGATAATGTGAAAACTTTCCAGCTACTCTTATTACCTCTTCTGTAGAATACCTCATAATACCATCCGATCTCAGTCAATAGGAAAATAGTAACTGTTTTCTTTTACGAAAACTTCAGCTACCACTTTGGGACACCTTTTTTGAGTCGGTACTTTTTTCTCTTTAAAAGAACCTCAATTCTTATGTCTGACTTAGCCGAATGGATTTCTATATGACGACCATTCGGTATTGGTTGGGTTCGGAACTCACACTGGGCACGTCTGACCAAAATTGTAGACAAGTTGTTCTAACAGCGCTCACCTTTCGTCAGGCAATGACAAACCTTCGGGTGTATTCCTGCTATTAAAAAGCTTTAAAAAAAACTATTTGCCGTTCGGAGGCGACATCAAATGTAGGTTCTTCATTTTGAGTGAAGCAACAGCAAGATGCATACCAATTGTATATAAAGAATTTAGCTAATTCGAGAATGAGTAGAATTTCACTAATTGCAAAGTGGTTAGTTAGGGTTATATGCAGTCAAACCTGCTTGTTCCTAACCTTTTCATTAGATTCTTACAAGAGTTATACCACTTTAAGAACTATTCTGCCTCTGTACTAACATTACATCAGTCACCGAAGAAGTTCATAACAGGCAAACGAAAGTTCTGGTCGAATTTGTAGCGAAAGTAATAAATAAGTCAAGAAAAATAAATAAAAATGAAGAAATAATACTTTGAAAGTATTTCATTATGAATTAAATTAACACGCAAAACTGTTGCTTACTTTCAAACTGCTGTTCAATATAATTAATAGTAATAATAATTTCAATTTAAGAGTTACGCATTTCATGAAATTTAAATTCTATAATATTATAGTTTGTCTGAGAGTTTGTCTTTCGATTGATTATTCGGACAAGCTAAAAATTAGTGATAAGTTGAATTTGTGAAATTCACTGCACAGGTGAATATATGTATTCATATAAAGGGTGCAACTTTATTGGTTGTTTGGCCAAGCTCCTCTTTCTATTTTTGGCATTCGTTTGATATTTTTCTGTAAATGGAGAGACGTACAGCTTTATAGGCAGGTAGGGTTTCTTTTTTTTTTTTTGCTTTTTTGTTTCATGCCAGAAATATACTCGGAGGTTTGCCATTAACTGTTTAGCGGCGACCGCTATTTTTCATTCAATTAGTATTTCGTGCCGGCGATTTCGAAACCCCAGCACTTCGGAATGGTAATCCCTTACTATCCCACGGTGGTCGCGTAGGTGACTAACTGCATAAGTTTAATGTTCATTTAATCCTCATTCCGGACATCTTTTAATTCTTGAAGTACCTTTCTTAACCAAAATAATATTTGCTTTGTTTGCACAATTCGAATCATTCTCGGACAATTACGAATTATTCCATGAAATACTACGAAAGTGTTTGGCTTTACATTTTAGGAATTGTTCAGTAATACTAAGATTTACAGTTATTTGCAAAATAAATTTTTTTCGTATTAAAGTATTTGTGTGCACATTTATTTGTGAGTGTATTTAATCTGTGCACAAATACATGTAAAAAGCCGTATGTACACATTTTCAAATGCAAAGATGCCTCAAGCGTTACTAACGAACATATCAGCACATTCATTTGCTCAAATATACTGTAAGTTATAATAACAATAAAATAAAGTCCAATTAAAACACAACAATCAGTTAAGCAAATTGTTTTTATATGTAATGGAAATTGCGTTTTTCCGTCATTGGCCTAAATTTGAATATAAATGAAAAAGCTATGGTTGATTTGGAAGTTTGAATGTGTGTGCAATACTTTTGTTTCCCTTTTTTCGTTGTGCTTTTGTCACAACGATGATTGAGTGCATTTTGGATGAGTGGATGAACGCGCACTGGTTTGCATGTAAGTAAATATTCAGTAAATGTGCAAACAATTGCACTCTTCATATGGCCATAATTTAAAATAAATCAATGGAAGCACCCCCTCATCCTCAGAAATATACAGCTTAATGCTTTTTTATAAATTTGTTTAATATCAAAAACATTTATGGGCTTGTTTTTGTACATGTTTGGTACTTATTTTGCTATGCCATGTAGAAACCGGATTCGCTCTGTCTCACTAGAGCTTGAGATAGATACCTTTGTTTCATAACTTTACTACTGCAATATTTTCCTCCTAGTTATTTACATGAGACCGAATAAATTTTTTTAATGGGTTTAAGAAAAATGTTATTTATTACACAGATTTTTTCGAATATATAACTTAGGTAATGGAGCCACCGTGGTCTGGAAAACATACGACTATGTCTGAAGCACTCAGGCATAATTCCGCCTTCACTTCAGATTAAAGGGTGTGTGTATAATACTCAGAAACGGAAAGCAAAAAATTGCATTTAATTCTCGTCCAGTGATGTAATTTTGTTATAATCCACATGTGTTGATTGGGTGAGCATTTTTTTATGAATTTTTTTATTAAAAAAAGAGACACATGCTAAGGAATATTTTTTAATTACAAAAATTGAGGCTATCTACAGTAAATGTTCAGGGTTTTAAAATGTTCTTGATGTGACAATCATTTTAAAAAACTCATAACTTAGGGTTTTTGAGATCTACAAACTTTTTTTTCTCATTTCGTAGTTTAGAAAAATCTATAAGTATTTCTTTCCTATTATTATCAACAAATTAAATATTTAAACCGAATTTCTTTAGTATGCCCATAATATTTCTCGTCCGCCTTTTTTTCGAAAACGTATATTTAATTATACACCTTTTTTATTAATGGAGGGCAAATTATTATTTCTATTGGAAAGAAGCAGCAGTGCAGGACATATTAAATATGCGCCGGTCAGTTTTGAAAAACCTGCCCGTTTATGAAAGAGTATTTAGATTTAAATTCTGGTATACAAGTTGAGGTACAAAATAAACAAGACTGGCTTCATAAAAATTTTATTTTTAATGAGTTAGTGCGTTGGAAGCTACATCCCTAGCTGACTTCCAGTCAAAGCTTGGTGACACTCGGGTGAGTGGAAGCGAAGTTATTGCGTCTAAAGTGTCAGCATGTTTGTGTCGTCGGTACAAAAATGAGTTTCGAACAAAGACCGAAAGCAAATTTTGTTTTAAAATCGGTACAACGTTTAATGAAACATTTGAATTGATCAAAAAAGTGTATGGTGTGATTGTCTATCTCGTACCAAAGTTCATGTGTGGTTTACACGTTTCAGAGATGATTGCGAGGACATAAATGGCAATGAACATGACTTCTACCTATTCGGAAAATTGCATTTGGCCATGAAAGAAAAACGTTTTACGTCCGTAGCAACCATCCAAAAGGGTTGTAACGACATCTTGAAAGACATTCCGGTCAGTGACCTGAAACACTCTTTCGAAAAGCTTTTAGATCGCACAAAACAGTGAATCGAGGCCAGAGGGATCTATTTGGAATAAATAAACTTGAAGTTATCAGAACAAAGCTGCTGTCGTTTCCTCTTTAGCTCAGTTTTGTTTATTTTGAATATGACCTGTATATTTGAAAATACATCGTGATATGAAAATACGGATTTTAAAAGATTTTTTTTTTTTTTTTTTTTTATTGAAACGTTATAAAATTTGTATACATTTCATGGTATTACGCCTAGCATAAGCTAACAAGTAACATTATTCTATCCTTAACATTGAAATTTAAAAACAATTATAAATATTTTACAAACAATTATACAGCGTTGGCGACTAAATCTCGTGGCTTAGTTCTTCGAAGTCTTCTTGTGCAGACTGTTTTGGTAAGCTCTGCGGCCTCCGGGTTTATGTGCTCTTTCAGCCTGGTTTCATGGTTACTTGCAAGAATTTGGATTATATCAGCGACTTTTTTCACCGACAGATCCTTGTGCAGGTCGTGATTTCGCACATACCAAGGTGCGTTGACCATGTCTCTGAGAATCTTATTCTGCAGGCGTTGTACAGCTTCAATGTTTGATTTAGTGGTACATCCCCATAATTGAATGCCATATGTCCATACCGGCTTAACTACTTGGTTGTATATTAATAATTTATTCTGTATTGACAATGTAGACTTTCTGCCAATTAACCATTTCATTTTTTTAATTTTTAAGTTGATTTCAGTTGCTTTAATTTTGACATCTTCTTTCCATTTGAGCTTTGCATCCAAAGTCATACCCAAGTATTTTGCTGTATTACTATATGGAACAGTAGCAGATGATATTTTCACTGGGTTATAGGCTATTTTCTTGTTTGTAAAGTCTACGTGAACAGACTTGCTTTCATTTAGTTTGATTCTCCAGTTTTCAGTACATGCGACAACTTCGTCTATCGATGCCTGTAACTTTCTAGTTGATTCATTTGCGTTATTTCCATAGGCTAAGATACACGTGTCATCAGCAAAAGTGGCTATCTTACTTGTATTTGAAACAGGTAGATCTGCAGTATAGAGCAAATACAGTACTGGCCCAAGAATGCTGCCTTGTGGTACACCAGCTTCAATTTTTTTAATGTTTGAGTATGCTTGTCTTTGTTTCACTCTAAAATATCTGTCTGTGAGATATGATTTTTAAAACCAATAGCAGATTCTTGTACGAAATAGGAGTAAAAGCTAATTCAGTGCAGTATTCAAAAAATTCGAAGATCCCAAATGTATGAATTGGAATTTACTTATGTGCTGATATTAATATGAAACAATCCTGATCATAGAGCAGATAGATATACGCGACTTCACCGAAATTGCTGATGAAGAGTGAAACAAGCATCGAACTCCTAAAAGTGAAACTGAACGGGCTCTGTGAGATGCCCAAGCAAGATCTCTTTACGTAGAGCGGGAATCATTTAAACCAACAGCAATCACAGAACCCAACAATTTTACAAAAAGGTTTTTCAACATGGAAAACGGTAATAGTTATAACAGAGGTCAAAAAATTACTTTCCATATTAATCGACCTCATAAATGTATGAGCTTAGCTTGAACTGAGCTTTCTAACGCATTTAGCTTTTTCAGTACGAGTTCTACATTTTCCCCGAACAGCACCCCGGACGCTGTCTGTATGCAGAAAATAAGTTTTTTGAGACAGTCTTGGCAACGTAAAATATTACAGGAATCGAAAAAAATAAAAAGACTAATAATAAGTCGTATGTTAAAGATATTTCCTAATATTTTCAAATTATTCACTACCTAAGCAATTCGTTCCATTTACTAATATGGAAATTGATGCATTATGGGCATACCGAGGGCTGCTGGTGAGCATAATAGTAATAGGGAAAGTTTAAAGAATACTCGTTGAGGAGTTACTTCTCATAAAAGCATCCACGATATCACTGAAAAATGTTGGTTGCATTTACCAGATTCGGAAGAAATCTCGCCGATACATTTTATTGCATACTAGGTTGTTCAGTAAGTTTTGCCGCTACGACCCCAGCCTTCTTTGTTATGTTGGTACACTCTTCGCATGAACGTATGTGATGTTTCATTTCAATCTGCTAATTTATTCTTTCTTTACAAGCCAATTAATTTCGGCGTGTCACACATTTTTCTACAATGGACAAAAATCAAGTAGCGTGCAATTATTGACTTTTTATTTTTGGAAGGTCTAAAAGCAAAGGAAGCTTATGAACGAACGTTGAAAGCGTATAAGCGTATAAGCGCTGCCAATAAGAGCGGTAAAAAAATGTTACTGAATTTCAGCGCGGTTGTAGAAGCCTTGAAGAAGATCCACGTTTGAAAATCATCGTGAATCCCTATGCATCTCATTGGGCAGTGTAAGCAATATTTTGCCAGAAGTTTCAGAAAGCTGCCACAATAGGTGCCACATTCGCCAAGGATGGAACAAAAACACATTCGAGTGCGACCTTCTCAGCAACATTTGGAGAATTTCTGGAAGGATACAGTGGGTTTTAGGCATCGATTCATCATAAGTCTAGGGTGGTGTAAAAGAGTAGTGTGAACCTTGTTCTTCGGCTCCGAAACGAGTTAATGTTCCGAAATCCGCAAAGAATGAGTTAAAATCAGTTTTTTGGGATGCGAAAGGTATTTTGTTTGTGGATTATTTGCGAACTGGTAAAACATTAAATTCTGAATATTATTGTAACCTTTTGCACCCGGTAAAGGAAAAAAATTGTGAAAAAAGATCCAATTGGTTAAGAAAAAATCCTTTTTCATGACGATAATTCACCGTGTCACAAGAGCATTTTGACAATAACTAAAATGCATGAATTAGAGTTCGAATTGTTGGAGCATCCACCGTATTCTGCAGATTTGGCCCCAGCGACCCCATCTCTTTCCAGACCTAAAAAAATGAATGCGTAGAAAGTATTTTTCATCAAATGCCAAGCGAACGTGGCAGCGTATTCGACAGCTCTCCCAGATTCTCCCTTTGGGTATGGAATTCATAAATTGGAATGCCGTTGGAACACGTTTATTGATGTTAAGTAATATTGACAGACCTACAAATATGCATGCGTGGAAAGTATTTTTCATTAAATGATGAGTTCATAACAGCTCTGGAAGCGTATTTGACAGCTCTTCCGAATTCTCACTCCCAACTTAAATATTGAAACACCGCACGATTTTTGCTGAGTAGTATGCCAAATTTGATTGAAATTTGAGCTGATTCATGGCTGCCAGTGAAAATTGGTCGTACGAATTGGAAAGGAAGAAATATGATATGTAAAGAATCATGGTTCAGTAATGGAGCACAAAACCATGCACTGCGAACTCCAGCTTAACCGAGAACCAAACAATATAAAGTGAGCAAATAAAATTTCAAAGCAATGATTTTTTTCGATATGTTTGAGATTTTGCACCTCCATTGGATTTCACAAGATCTAACAAATATTCCCAATTACTATATTCAAGTTCTTGTTCAACTCCGTGGAAGACAAGTAAGGCATTATCCAAAGAGTTCGTCGACTGGATATTATCACTCAAAACATATCTGGTTCTGTAAGACATACTCCCGGTAGATAATGCAGCTTATTCAGTAGATTTTGCTCAATGGAAAATACTAATGCGGAAATAAATTAAGCAAGAAATATCGAAGTGCATACATGCAAATTTAAGCGGCCGCGTGCAAAATCAATAACACAAAAAAAGAACAAAAGCAAACCAAAAAGGCAGTTGGAATTGAAAGTAAACATCAAAAATGAATTCAAGTTGGCTGGCAGCTGAAAGAAAAATCATCACGCAAGCTCACAAACAGGGACACGAACTGAAACCATTGCGTCAAAGAGGCAAAGGTTGCATAGTCAATGAAGATCCTTCGAGCTTGGAAAATTCTTGCCGAAAAGTTGTAAAAAAGGAGAAGTAAAAAGAGCAAAGAAATGGAAACTACCTACGACTGTAAAATATTACGGTGCTTGAGTGTACATTTGTGCGTTAGTTTATGCACAAATGACGCCCAAGGTTGAAAAAGAGTAAATTCCCCACAAAAGGATAAATGGCCATGTGGCAGTGGATAAAGGTGACGACAAATATATGCAAAAATGGAAATGCATACAAAAGGATAGGAAAAATAAAAAAGATAACAGAAATAGTAGTCAACAGAAAGACCCGAAAAAAATGGCACATGCACGTTCGAGAAATCTACGTCTACAGGAGGACATAAACTCTAGTAGTTTATCTCTCTCGCTCTCTCACTTTCTTTGATTACTTACACACATATACATTCTCATATGTGAACTAAAAGTGATGTGGATGGCTCACTGCTTCTATCTGCTTAATAATTCCCAAAGTAGGTATAAAAACTCAGCTTTTTGCTTTATTTCGGGGCAAAGTAAACATTGCATGAAGCTATTTGCACTTTAAACTTTAGTCGGCTTGGAATATAAATTTTTAAACTTCACATTCACAGGAACCTCTTAAGCAATATTGAGCTCCGTTTGCATTTGTTTGTCTTTTGTTCCTTTTTTACCGGGTTTGCCAACTGCGCTGCTTCGCCCTTTCGAAATGCCATTGAACTTTGCTTCATACAGGATTTAGTCACTGACTATCAACTAAATTGTGCTCTCATTGTGATCGTCTGATCTTTTTGGCTCAAAAAAAACTTAGGTATGCCCGTAATTGCTTTTCGCAATCACGTCCGTTAAATTATTCTTTTTCAGCATCTCTATCCTTCGACTCTCTACTTTCTATCTCAGCATCTCATATCGTACAATCATGACGTTATAGTGAATAAAACTTCATAACCATATATAGCCCAAAATGCTTATACAATTTTTGAATTTATGCACTTTGCCATTTTTTCGTAATTATCTATGGAGCAAATACACTCCAGGCTTCTCCTCGAAGAAAAATTTAAATGTCTCTATATTCTTCCAAACTCTATGTAATTGCTACCAATATAAGATTAAATTTCAGGCCTTAAAAATGTTATTCTTGGTAGAACCTAAACAAAAGGAAAGCTCTACCGATTTCACAGAAATTTCATATTTGCAGAATTAAATATAGGATTAAAACAAGCGCATGACAAAACGGGGAAGGGGTCTTGGGGCTCACAAATCCAGGCTTACATACATACGCACATACTTTAATAGATTATAGAAAATTTCATATTTTTTATATTGATAACTTAGGAGAACATTTTGAGAGTAGTAGAAACACTTTTCAAAATCATTGAATTGGGAAATAAAAACACACTGCCGAATGTATATATTTCTGAGCATACATATAATTTATTTATTATTTATTTCATAAGCTATTAACTATTCCGGCAAATCTTCCATAACTACTTTGGGAGAACGAAAGAAAAAGTGCCACTAAAGATTTTTTTTTAAATAATTGGCGCATACACTTCTGTTAGGTGTTTGGCCGAGCTCCTTCTCCTCCTATTTGTGGCGTGCATGTTGATATTGCTTCACAAATGAAAGGACCTACAGTTGCCAGCCGACGCCGAAAGGCAAAGAGTTTTTTATGCGGATCTTTTTTATGGCAGAAATATACTCAGAGGTTTGTCATTGGCTATCGCGGGGCGACCACTGCTAGAAAAAACTTCATCATTTCATCATTTTTGTGATGTTTCATGTCCAAATATTCGAACCTACGCTATATCGAGTGGTAGTCATGCACCAAGCCACTCGGGTACAGCGGCCGATTTCCTTCAACTGCCGTAAAAAACTTGATTGATAGATTCACTTGAAGATCTTCATCCTAATGATTCCTCACTGTAATTCTAAGAATAATGATGTTGATGATGATGAAATAATTTGATGACTCTATTTCAAATCGCATTTTGAGAGTAGTTGTCAAGAATAGTGGCCATACATACATACATGTTATTAAATAAATCCAACAATAGGTTAAATCCCAAATTTTCTTTCTCAGAGAGCTTGTGCGACTCCGAAACTATATTCGCAGATTTTTTCAAGACAAATTTTGTTTCTAAACTTAAGGATTCTCTTCCGCGAACTGTCGAAAGTGGTTAGATATCTGTTACTGAACTAGACATCTTTAGTGGTATATCTGCTCTTCAAACGTCATTGAAAAATTATCTGGATGAGATTTCCTCATATATTCTTAAAAAATACAGCTCATCTATATGCGTGTCATTAAAACTCATTCTTAATCTTCCCTTTCGTAATTTGTGTGTCTATCCACCTACAGAATATTTGAAGACTAAAGTATTCAACGAAAATATTTCTTAGAACATTTTCGTATTGATTGCCGAAGCTATTAAAATCAAATGTGCTAATATATGGAATTGTTTTGTGTTGTTGCTAGAAATCCTCGCCCTACCATAAATAGTCAAGAAATTTTTCACACAAAAAATTAAGCCAAATTGTTTTCAACCAATTCAGTGTACAGGGTTGGTAGAAAAGTCATTCTAAATACCAAAGGATGTTATTATTTAGGTAATTTTTGATCAAATGAGTTATACGACGTGATGTATGTCCACAACGTTTTCGAGATATTCGATTGTAAAAATTATGTAAAGAAAAATTTTTTGTTGGTCCAAGCTTTTTCTATTTTCAGTTAAGGCATATGCCAGTTAATAAAAATCATCAATAAAATGTTAGCGAAGCCATGACAGTTAAAAAAGTTGCTTGATAGTTTTGAATTTACGCTTTCTCAAAATAAATTTATTTGAGGAAATGGCGGTTTCTCAAAGAACAAAAATCGATTTTTGACAAATATTTCGGCCCTAAATTGTTTATAAAAAAAAATATTTATCGGTGAGAAAAAATTTTGGATTAGTTACCAAAAAATATATTTGAGAAGCTCGTGTCGGCTCCGTGAGACTAGTTGGCTTAGCCGTTTTCGAGTAATGTTGGTCACCGACTTTGAATACCCCATGCTGAGAAAAACGCGTTTAAAGTTTGCCTTGTACTTTCAAGCTCTCTAAAACACCTTTTTAAATTTGCATGTAACTACGAAAATGTTCACCGGAACGATATAAAATTTTCTGTCTGTTTTCTCAAATATATGTACATTGAGAAAATTAAATAAAAAAGTCGAGTTTTTGAAAATTCTAACCCCTTAAACGTTTCCTATTTTATACATAAAAAAAACATAATTGTATGGAAACTATTCTGCGAACTATTTTAAAATCTAGTATGTCTTTTTAGCTATTTCAGTAACCTTGTATACGTAAATTGCATTTCCCAGTCGTCGATGTTGTAACTGGCTGTAAACTCGTAAGCTTATAATTATTATTTGAAACGAAAATAAATAATTAAAATAAATCCAAAATTAAAAAGAAAATATCACAATTTAAGGGGGGCGGGCCTCTTATCAGTCGGCTTCAAAAAATCGATTTTTTTTTACTGTCGATAGATATATTGTAGAAGAAAATGCCCTCGAAATTTTATATCGGAATTCAAAGTGATTTCGGAGTTACAGGCCTGTGTACCATTTCTCGTGTGAGTATACTGTCTACCTTCTGAAAACTTTGAAACACGTTTTCTCAAAACTATGTTTTTGAAAATGGCGTGCAAGATTAAAAAAAAAACGACGAGAGTTATCGTTTCAAGTCGATAATCTGTATAAAGATAATTGAAATGCGCAACTAATTAACTAACAAAATACAAAACGAATTCATTTTTTCATGTTACTTAACTCCTTTTTTGGAAAAAAGCGAAAAAAGGCACTTTTTTCAATAATTAATTGTGTGAACATTTTTTCATATTTTTTTATACAAGAGTAGTCTATTATATGTGGGAAAGCCTTCTGAATAAGACAATATTTTTCTTTTGTGTTTCGGGTGAAAACTACGACCGCAATCTTACACGCCGTTTTACTAGCGCGAGTTATGGTTTCTATAGACTCCCCAGTTATGGTTTCCGTCTATTTTTTGAAACCTCGAGTTGCGGCCATAACCCCTTTTAATATCCTTCCTCTAAATAATAAATACTTTTTATTAAGTTTATGGAAACTTTTATTGCAAATTTAGATTACGGAGATTCTGCGACTTTTGCCAGTCGCCCTTCGCGGTTCAGCCACAACTGGCTTTTCTTAGATCTTTAGGTCTTAAATATAGCCTTAGTATATACATATTTAGATTGTAAATATGTGTGTTTGTGATGTTACTCAGCACCATCCAAATAGTCTACTTTTTGTTTAGACTTGCAGCAATTGTTTTACTGTGTCCTCTTATTTCACTCAAGTATGTTTTGCATACTTGAGTGTTGACACCAGTATGTTTGTTATCTGCATATACGTATGACTTCACGTCACGTTTATGACGTCATAAACGTGACGTGAAGTCATACGTATATGCAATGAGCGGATTATACTTAAGCATATACATATTTATGTATATTTATATTTCTAACTCTAAAGTGCTGAGTGGCATTCCTAAGGTTCATTTTACAATCATAAATTTTATTGGAATATGATTGTTTTCTTTTTCACTAATACTCATTTTACAATTAAAATATGGTTCTTTTCTTTTTGATAATTTTATGTGTGGGAGCGGGGCCATTCCACATAACTCCCCCACCGTTAGAGTTAGAACTCTCCTGAGTTCTTTCATTAATAAGTACATTTTGTTTGGGGTTGGTTTCCATTAACATAATTCCCCCTTCATTATAATTCTTTTTATTAACAACTTTTACTTTTATATTCTTCCTTTTCCAATATACAATTATTATAATCAATAAGAGCAATAAACATATTGCTACTGTTACATTCATACCATATGAAACATTTTTATGGTATTTTAATTCTTTAATTTCTTTAATGTTTTCCATATTTTTTTCTTCAATCATTTTAAACTTTAATTCCTGTTCGTAACTTTGGTTTAACATTTTTACTGGGTAGTGGAATTTTTCTGCAAATTCCACTTTATTATTTTCAAACATTTCATTATTTACTTCGATTTTACAATTTGTAAACGTAATCAGGAAATTATTTTTTAATACGATATTTCTATTGTCACAATTTTGTTTTAAGATTGTTTCGTATGCATTGACGATCAATATCGTATCGTCATCAATGTTTAATATTTTAGTTTTATTATTTATTTCAAAAGAACAATCATTTTCAAATATACAATTTCTACTTCGTTTTAGATCTTTCAAGGCAATGTCTTTCTTATAACTTAGATTTATTTCATTAATTGTAATTAAATACTCATTTTCTGTTTTTATTTGTAATTTATTTCTGTTCGGTAATGGAGTGATCATCTTTAGATCAGTTATAACATAACTTCTTGGTATCTTTATTGCTATTACAAGTGATTGATTTTTATATGCTAATACTCCCATTTTTGCCATTTTCAATTTGTAAAAATCTATTTGGAAGTGATCAATTTCTTCCTTAGTTAGAATTCCTGGATGGACCATATTGTATTTAGCCGCAGCAATATTGTGCTGTATATCATTGACCCTACTTTCCAAATATCTCAATTTATTTATCAAATTATTAAATAGGATGTGCTCGTAAAAATTTTTGTTCTGTTCATTCATACTTTTTACAAATTCCTTTATTTCCTCCCTATCTTCATTTATTGTTTTTCTAATCAAATCTATACTATCATTAAAATGATTATTTATTGCTATTTGCTTATTAACTGTTTCAATAATATTATGGTCATTTTCTTTCTGTACTTCTAAAAAAAAATTAACCAGTCTCTCCATTATGGACTATGATACTAAACCTGTCATCATTGTAATTATTTTCTGTGTCCAAATTAGGTATGTTCGCAAATTTTTGTGGTCTTTTTATATTAGACGGATGGACGTTTTGCAACGGATTAATTCGGAAATATGGTTGGTCCTTATGTCTTACTCTTTTGTAATTTTTTATGGGTCCTAATTCTCTGTATTCTGTATACTCTTCTCTATTGCTATTATGTTTTGCTATTATTTTTCTTTTTGCCAAATTAATTCTATCTTGTAATATGGATGGGCCAATGCTATCTTTGGCGAACCTTGGAGAACATTTGATGGTTGAGTGATATCGATCATTATAGTTCGCTATAACGATCTGCATCCTCATTTCCGTTGAAAGACTTGTATCATCAATTCCTGTTAATTTCTCCAACAGGGTTGAGTGAAGTCTCTCAATGTCTGCGTTACCAGTGTGATTATTGGGTTTTGTTAAATGGACCTCAATATTTTCAGTATTTAAATATTGTATCAATTGTTCTGCTCTAAACTCATTATCCATTATTACTTTCTTCGGTTTTCCGAATTTTGCGAACTGTTCTAGCAATATAGTTTTCTTTGACCTCCAATTCCTATCAGTTATTATATATGCTGCTGCAAATTTGGTCAATTTATCTATTGTCGTAACAAACGAATGTTTGTTGAAATGAAATATATCAATATGGATAACTTCGTTTTTATCCGTAGGGGTTTCTGTCAAATTGAACTTAGGTTTTATAGGTTTTCTATCATATTTTATTTGTTGGCATTTTTCACAGTTATTTATTATTAACTGAATATGCTCCCTGAGTTTCGGATAAAATATTTTGTCTTTCAATGTATTAATTGTTTCTGCAATGCCACTGTGCATCGACTCCTTACTGTGATACAAAGAGATTTGTCTATGCAGTTCTTCTTCCTGCGATATCTCTGTTGCTCTTTTTGTACATTTTATGAATTCCAGTTTGCTATTACAGGAGAACATGGACATCAACAACAGTTGAATTTTATGATAATCTTGCTCTTCAACTTCAGAAAATATTCCTACCTTACCTTTCCTAATGTGCCTTTCAAATATAGTTCTTAATATGTTTTCACTATTCAGTGGGTCAACCTCGATTATTTTCCTACCATGTGATATCTTAATTTCAGCTTCAGGGCTATATGTTATTATAATTTGCGTCTTATATTTATTAACAATCTCCTCTTTTATAGCAAAGTGCTCCAATAACTCTTCCTCTGCGGAATGTATCGTATCGGACATTTCAAAATTCGATTCTTTATCATTATTTTCGTTTATTTTCGGAGCATTCTCGATTCTACTCAAAAAATCTGCGACCACATTATTTTTTCCTTTCACATATTTTATTTCATAATTATATTCTTGTAATTTTAACAGCCACCTCTGGTGACGTTGTGAAAATTCTTTACCCTTGTATTTATTATTTAAATACACAATTGGGCAGTGGTCAGTGACTATTTTAAATTTATTTCCATATAATATATGTATGGTCTGAAGTATGTGATTGCATAAATAATAGCTAGAAACTCTTTATCGATGGTAGCATAATTTTGCTCATGCTTGTTAAGAGTTCTAGAAATATAGCATACCGGCTGTCCTTGCTGTGACAGCACTGCGCCAATAGCATAGTCACTTGCATCCGTTGTAATTGAAAATTCTTTATCATACTCTGGATACTTAAGAATCGGATGGGAAGAAATGAGAGCTTTGAGATTTTCAAAACTCGAAATATATTGCGGGTCATTGGGGTTTATTTTACCCCCTTTCTTTAAATATTTAATCATTGGGTACGCTATTTTTGAGTAATCTTTTATGAATTTTCTGTAATACCCTGTGGCTCCTAAAAAGCTTTTTAATTGCCTTTCGGTCCTTGGTACCTTTAAATTCAAAATTTCTGCAATTTTCCCTTTGTTAGGTTTTATTCCTTCTTTGGTCAACGTATGACCTAAGAATTGTGTTTCTTTCTTTAAGAAACTGCACTTATCCGCTTGAATTTTTAAATTGTGTTCTTGTAGTTTTGAAAAAATTTTTTCTAAAGAAATCAAATGCTCTTCCAATGAAGTGGAAAATATTAAAATGTCGTCTAAATAAACAACACAAATTTTATTTATGTAGTCTCTCAATATGTCATTCATTAGCCTTTGAAAGGTAGCCGGGGCGTTTTTCAACCCAAATGGCATTCTGACATATTCATACAAACCTAGTGGGGAAACAAAAGCTGTTTTTTCAATATCCTTAGATGCCATTAAAATTATATAACTATAGTGCTAAAGTACTGTGCTTTGCCCAACTTGTCTAAGATTCCATGAATATTTGGCAAGGGATATTTATCGTCAATGGTTATTTGATTAAGCCTACGATAATCAACCACTAAACGAAACTTTTTATTTCCGGACTTATCTTCTTTTTTCGGAACTATTATAATAGGAGAGCTATACCTACTCCTGCTTTTTTGAATTATACCCTGCTTTTCCAATTCTTTAATTTGCCTGACCGCCTCCTCTTCATGTTTCGGAGGTAACCTATAAATTTTTGAATTTATTTGTTGGTTTGTGACCGTCTTTACTTCATGGACCACTGATTTTGTATTAGTCAGTGTGTCCCCATCTTTAAAAATTAATTTTTTATATTTTTTTAGCAATTTTTCAACTCCTTTACGTTCATCTGATTTTAGATGATCAAGTTGAATATTTTGCAATTTCCCAGACTCCAATGCATAAACCTGCTCTTGGATCGTCTTTGAGAGGAATGGTATTTTTACACCATTAAGGAGTTCAATTTCCTCCTTTTCTATATCAATTACCTTGACATTTTTAAATATAAGGTTGTCAAAAAAGGCTTGCGGTATTTTTATGGAATTTTCAATTGTTCATAAAATTGGTTATAATAATGCGATTTAAGTCAAATATGCGCCGTTTTGTTCGATGACGAGTTCCCAACGAGATGCCAACTTCATAATGCCCCTCTTATAGAAGCTCGCTTCCCTATTGTCAAAAAACTCGGAGAGCCAATTTTCACAGGACTCTCTTGTGGACAACTTCCGACTACCAAGCTCGTTCGCCATGGACAGAAATAGGTGGTAATCACTTGGTGCGAGATCCGGACTATACGGTGGATGCAAAAGAACCTCCCATCCGAGCTCCCGGAGCTTCTGGCGCGTCACCAAAGATGTGTGTGGCCTGGCGTTGTCCTGATGGAAGACAATTCGGCCTCTGTTGATCAAAGATGGCCTCTTCTGCATGAGTGCTGCATTCAAGCGGTCCAGTTGTTGGCAGTACAGGTCCGAATTGAGCGTTTGGCCATAGGGGAGCAGCTCATAGTGGATGATTCCCTGCCAATCCCACCAAACACACAGAAGAACCTTCCTGGCGGTCAATCCAGGCTTGGCCACCGTCTGGGCACCTTCACCGCTTTTCGACCACGACCGTTTGCGCTTCACGTTGTCATAAGTGACCCACTTTTCATCGCCAGTCACCATCCGCTTCAAAAACGAGTCGATTTTGTTGCGATTCAGAAGCGATTCGCATGCATCCATACGGGCAAAAATGTTTTTTTGCGTCAAGTCGTGTGGCACCCATACATCGAGCTTCTTTTTGAATCCAAGCTTCTTCAAATGGTTTATAACGGTTTGATGACTCATGCCCAGCTCTTGGCCGATGCTACGGCTGCTACTATGCCGATCTCTTTCGATCAATTCAGCGATTTTATCGCAATTTTCCACGACAGGCCTTCCGGACCATGGCGCATCTTTGATCCCCTCTGCACCAGAACGAAAACGTTGAAACCATCGTTGTGCGGTGGAAATGGAAACTGTATCGGGTCCATAAACTGCACAAATTTTATTGGCAGCATGAGATGCATTTTTGCCTTTATCGTAGTAGTACTGTAAAATATGCCGTATTTTCTCTTTATTTTGCTCCATGTTTGCGACGCTATAACTCACGAACGACTAAAAGCAAACAACAATTAATCAAACACGTGTTAGCACGTGAAAAGAGCTTTCCAAAAAGCTCTAGCGTGAATCGATGCGACGAAAACAACTAGAACTACGCGCTTGCAAAGACAAGCTTGCGGAAATACCGCAAGACTTTTTTGACAACCTTATATAAAGTCATTTCCCAACAACAAATCGTATGGTTTATCAAAATCCATCTTCACCCACTTTATTCTAGCCTTGGCAACATATTGAAACTCTGATGGGCACGGAGAACTAACTCTTTCATTTGTGCCCTTAATATTACCATTTAAGGTACTCACTATTATGTTATTTCCTTTAATAACCGGTAGATTATATTCATCGAAGGTTTTCTTCTTCATAATACTAATTGTAGATCCTGGATCCAGCAAAGTTAAAAAATTTTTATTGAATAACGTCAATGTTATTAGAATTTTATTCTGACCACCCGAGGCTAGTTTGTAAAAAACTCTTCGTTTATGTTTACAGCCTCCCCTTGACTCGCAGCATCGACGTCCATGGGTTGAGGCCCATTTGAACGCCTTGTTTGCTGAGATGTATTAAGTCTATTTGGAGTGTTTTGTGGTCGATTGTTTAATTGTTGGCTACCTTGCCTATAATATTGGCCTTGTTCATATACAGGACGGCCATTTACCTGTTGCGAAATACTTTGTCTATTATTTTGTCGTGAAAAATTGGGTGCACGGTAATTGTTTTGAGCAGTGCTATTTTGCGAACGGCTGCTATACCTGCCTGAATTATTGGCTTGCGAATTGTTGCCGTTATTATGCCTAAAATTGGCATTCTGTCTAATATTATTATTATTATAAACAGGGCGAGGATTAAAATTTCCAGACTGTCTGTTTATATTTTTGGATATGAGCATTGGA
The DNA here is from genome assembly GCF_028408465.1 of Anastrepha ludens. Lineage (NCBI taxonomy): Eukaryota > Metazoa > Arthropoda > Insecta > Diptera > Tephritidae > Anastrepha > Anastrepha ludens. The sequence continues at coordinate 42,726,883 of NC_071500.1, read as the reverse complement.
TTCAGGTTTCCAGCATCCAAGCCAATAAAATTGTATATACAAGCCGATATCTGCGGCCATGACACTATGTTTCTTATGGTGCAAGCAAACGTACCTGCCGCCAATTGTTTTATTCTTTGAATGAGCATTCCCGTGAATATCTCCTTCATCGCATCACCATTTTCACTTAAAACACTAAATTCGGTGATATTATCAATTATATCCCTAGCTTTTTTATTAAGTTCACTTATACTCCCTATTTTTAAATGTGTAATGTCGTTCGTTATCGACATTTGGTCTTTAGTTGACCGAAAATGTTGCTTTAACTTTGTTTTACACTCCTCCCAATTTTCTGGTGGGGTCAGAGAAAGAAAATTTTTTGCTGATCCTGATATCTTAAGATCGAAAACTATTCTATACACTAGGTCCTGTTGCTCTGGGTAGTCCCCCAAAATCCTATCAATTGTTTGAATAAAATAGGGCAACTTCTTTGTGTTGCCTTCAAAAGGATGTAGATATTTTAAGTCTTTCTCCACCTTTTGTCTTAAGGTGGTTCTTTGATATATAGCATTTTGCTGCAATAGTTGCGTTATCGCTACTAAACAAGCCTCCATATTTTGGGCCATTTACTTTTCGAATCAACAAAGGAGTAGAAAAAATATATATTTTATAATTCAATTTTTTTTATTATTATTGATTTGCTTTTACCGAACTGGCATACGTCACATGCCTGATTATTAGTTTTTGCTTACTTGCTTCGAGAAAATTTCTTAATTGATTTAACGTGCCCAAGCATTAAGTACGCTTGCTCTATTTTTTTTCTGCACTGGGGCTCTTTCCACAATATTAAACATATTAAACCTGTTTCTATTAGTGCGAAGATTATTGCCCGCAAATCGATTAACCATCCTCCTGAATCTTGTGGCACTAGGATCTACCTCCGTGAGGGTTGGCCATTCAATCATATTCTTATCCTGGCGTAAATTACTGTACGTCATTTTTTTTTTTTTTTTTTTTAACTAATTATAAACCTCTTTAAATTTGACACATTCTCTATATTTTTTTTTTGTTTCTTTTCCTTTTACTTCGTATTTCTTCTATGTTTCATATTTTCTCTTTACATTAACAATTTTTCACAAAAAAAAAAAAATTTTTTTTTCACTGTCGTTTTCAAGTATCATAACTTTTCGCAAAATGTTAAAAAATATATGTATCACTAGCTACTTACATAGACTCCTTTCGTCAATGGATGGATCAAAATTTTCAGGATCTCTGCTCTGCTTGGTCTTCACTTATTTGCTGTGGTTTGGTTGATGTTTCCGGAGTGCTCACTGGTACTTGTTGAAATTGTTATTCTGCTGCTGTTATTTTGCTGCTGTTGTTTTGCTGCTGATGTTACTGCTGTTGTTTTGCTGCTGATGTTGCTGCTGTTGTTTTGCTGCTGATGTTGCTGCTGTTGTTTTGCTGCTGATGTTGCTGCTGCGTTTGATAGCGATCAAGGAAACAAGCGACCTCTTTGATGACAGAGATATCTGTTGCTGCTGCTTCTTTCACTGCTATTTTATAGTGCAGTTTTTAAATTTTTATGTGTAAATGCTTTCCTTCTTTAAAGATCCCTTAATAAGCAACCACCGTAGCCGAATGGGGTGGTGCCATCCGTATCGCGACTGCGCCAGTTATGGTTTCTATAGACTCCCCAGTTATGGTTTCCGTCTATTTTTTGAAACCTCGAGTTGCGGCCATAACCCCTTTTAATATCCTTCCTCTAAATAATAAATACTTTTTATTAAGTTTATGGAAACTTTTATTGCAAATTTAGATTACGGAGTTTCTGCGACTTTTGCCAGTCGCCCTTCGCGGTTCAGCCACAACTGGCTTTTCTTAGATCTTTAGGTCTTAAATATAGCCTTAGTATATACATATTTAGATTGTAAATATGTGTGTTTGTGATGTTACTCAGCACCATCCAAATAGTCTACTTTTTGTTTAGACTTGCAGCAATTGTTTTACTGTGTCCTCTTATTTCACTCAAGTATGTTTTGCATACTTGAGTGTTGACACCAGTATGTTTGTTATCTGCATATACGTATGACTTCACGTCATTCGTATATGCAATGAGCGGATTATACTTAAGCATATACATATTTATGTATATTTATATTTCTAACTCTAAAGTGCTGAGTGGCATTCCTAAGGTTCATTTTACAATCATAAATTTTATTGGAATATGATTGTTTTCTTTTTCACTAATACTCATTTTACAATTAAAATATGGTTCTTTTCTTTTTGATAATTTTATGTGTGGGAGCGGGGCCATTCCACATAACTCGCGCGACGAGAAGCTGTGCGAGATCCCTCATATGTCCACCATTTTGTTTTTTTATTTCTGTTAAAAATTGTTTATTACTCTTAAATCATGCCTTGAAATAAATGCAAGAGATTAATCTTGTGTGTCGCTTTTTCCGCCTCAAAAAAAAATTGAGAAAAAACACCTTTATTTGAAGCCACTGATAAGAGCCCCCCTTAGTAGAAAAAAAAATTTCGGATTTTGCTTGGTATCACAACTTTGCAGACAAACCATCACTGTCATCACTACTAATGTGTCAATCTACTAACAACTCAGTCCTTTTTATGAATTGGATTGCTTTTCAGTGATTGATATACCAGAGCAGCAGCATAGTGCATTATGAATATTAAATAAATATAAATTTTACAGCTAGCCTTGGATTGAAGAATACGATTGTCCAAATGTTCTGTTAAATTTGCATTTGGAGAATGTCCTTTCCTTTTTTTGTGTGTTTTGTATTGTGCTATAAATTATGCGTTGTGTATTATCCTTTGCAATGAAAGCTTAAAGCCGAAAATCAGCAGTTTGTATATATTTTTTGAATTACTTAGTATAACGACAATACACCACCGCATCCAATACAGACACTCATTTTTACTTTTATTTCATACCAAAAGTGCGCAAAGTGTTCACAGTATTCTCAGTTACTCAACACGTACGGCATCATATCCTTGAAACAAAACACTTTTTATTTATTAAAATGCAAGAAAATTTTCTTCTACTTTGGCTTGTACTCTGATAACTTTTTTCTCTGCAATTTTATAGAATTTTCAGTTTGTTAGAAATGCATATTTAATATGATTGCCATAACACAGTTAGAAACGAAAAAACTTAGCAGAAGAAAATTTTTGTCTTGCACTGCAAAATATATTTTTGTGAAAGGAAAACCAACATTTGTATGGTTATCTAATAAGTTTTAGCCTTCCCTAAACAAGAAGTATAAGATTTATATAGTTTTACATAAAAAAATTAAACGTATAAAATATCTATGCTCAAAGAAATTTTGGAAATTTAAAAACGTCTTTCACCCCCACTGCACACACAGCAACCTGTTATATGCCAGCCAATTGTCACCGCATACGAAACGACCTAATTCACAACCTTCGCATTGATATTATCAAAATATGTAAATTTTTTACGCTTCCGTCAGTCGCCGCAACTATTTTGGAAAAAGCATAAAGCAGGGTACGGGGTAAAAATCAGAACAGCTACAACTCATAATACCATAAAGAAAAAAAAATTCTGTATCTCTACTCTTTTGGGTCGCCATCAAATATAATAATCCGTTTAATATTCTTCAGGAGCCGCTTTGAGTTTTCCAATTTTTCGCTTTACCCTTTACTTCGCCTCTCAGCCCAGCTATGCACTTATTTCGCCACCACCCCATTTGCCTACACTTTCATTTTATTTGGACTTTGGGTCTGCTCAACAGCTTTCAACGGTTTTCCATCGACAGCAACTGCAGAAGCGGAAACGCAAAAATTCTACGGAAAAATCTCAGCACAGCTCTCAGGTGATTTCCGTCGTTGATGTTCGCAAGTTAAAGTTTGCTTGTGCAATCCTTGTTGTTGTTGCCATACCATTTATGCACTGTTATTTGTCGCTACACGCTGTACACCCACTCTTCATGGCATTCATTGAGACTGTGAGTAAAAGGCATTCGCAATCGAACACTTTTACTCACATAGTAACGGTGAGTACGGTTACTTGCCTACCAATTTGCTCGTGATCTGTGTGGCAGTTGTATTTGTGTGGGTCTCTCTTACTCTCGTATAATTCCTTGAAACCCACTAAAAGCTGCTATAGGTATGGATTAATAAGCAAACCAATGCCAACGTTCAGCCAATATTGAGGAAAAATGTTGCTTGTGTGCTAAAAATTGTATTACTGCGTTGTGTTGAGTGTTGCTGTTTCTCTCCGGTTGATTTCTACTTCTTATGTTTACTTATTAGAAGAAAATAATGCTGGAGAAACGGCTTGAAAGAAGTTTTCAATTTGCCTTTTGGGGTTGTAAACGATGCGAGTGTAGTACAATCTTGCATCCAGTTATATGTATGTGAATGTTATAGAGCAATATATGGTATGTATGGCTCACAAATTAAATGTTACGTATACGCAAGGGTGGTATATTTGGATATGTAATTTAATAAGAAGGCTAATCAGGTAAAAAATGTCATGCTCTGTGCAAGCTCTCTATGTATGCCATATATTTAGTCCACTAGCACAACTTTTATACTTCTATCATTCCGACCTTTATTGTTGAACATAACTTACCACATCACCATGTGATGTATAATAAATAGACGTAATCACCTGTTGTCTCTTCGTTAGTTTTGCCATCATTTTCTCTCGTTTGATGGCTAGTTTTAACGTTGCCACTAACAATGACAACGATGCTGCAACTAATACTGCCACGGGCAGCAAGAGTTTTACCTGTCTTTACCAACTAATTAGAAGCAAGTTTTTGTGCACTTGAAAAAATGGAATAGTTTTTACATTTACTATAAGAGACTTAGTTTAAAGTTGTCCTGTTTTTAGCAATCGATATTTTTTCTTACATCATACTCATATGTTAGTATTGAGTCGGTGTATTAAAGTTATATTACAAACATATTTTCCTATGTTACGTTCTTAAATTTACATATTTGATTTGGTAAAAATTACGTGTTTAATGGATAAATAAACTCGTAATATAGACGTAAGAGTTTGACCTAAAATTGTGTACAGAATATCTATAAATAAGAAAATAAAATAAATTAAAAACACCCGCCGTTTTATTATGACACTTAAAGGTGTGCAGCTAATAAACAGCAAAAGTTATAATTAAAACAAAGAAAAAAAACCCATACACCTGTGCGTCTTTCTGTGAAAAAGTTCACGACTCATTTATTATGAAACTCTTAGAAAATATTATATTTAAAAATTTCTTACGCTCATTTACACATTGTGGAGTAGGTTGGGTATCTGTGGACTCAAACATTTAAAAAGCATGCATTCGAAACTAATATATATTTGCATTTTCATTTAAAGACTCATGGCGCTTATAAATTTATTCATGAGCGTGCTTTTGCATTTATTGATATTTTCTTTACTTACCCTGTAAAAGTTATTGAACACTTGAAAAATATGTAGAAAACGGGTAGACAAAAACCATGTATCGAGCTTTAAAATCATATGCCCCCACTTAAGGTAATGAAGCACGCACACAAAGATTAAGATAAAAAAGAAATGAAACATGCATACGAATTGTGTGAGATAGAAGCGAACGAAAAATGTAAGTGTTTCCTAGAAACTGAAAAATAATGCATATTTTTTCGTTAAGCTTCTTCTCGCACTTTTTATGCATGAATGTGTGTACGCACTTACTGATGCACACACCAAACAAGCCATTCGAATGCGCACAGATGCAGACAATCAATACCAAAAGGTATATACATTTTTTTAATAGAGAGGTAGACCGTTGAGGTGAAATATGGTAGGGCAAATGTAAAACGTATTATTGGTGAGGTTGTGAAAGCTAAATCTATGAAAAAGTCGCTGAGTCCACAATATTTGTGAGTGCTTTTCCCCGAAACCATAAGCCAAATATGAAGTGAAATAAAAAGCTCCAAATGGTTTCTGCTGAAGGGTCCCGCTTGCAAAGTTTGACGATCACTTAATCCACCTTTTTTGCCGTCACTCACTTCAAGCCGCGCTCGGAAAAGGCATCAACACTTTTGTACATTTTGTACCGCAAGGTATCAGAAAGAAAATCGTTTGATGAAGAGAAGAAGGTATATTTCATGTAATTAGTTCCCTGTTGAGATGTTCTTTCGAATGCTTAAGAGAACCGACATTTGGCTACGTATTAAAGAACTCCATATTACTTGTTTCCAGACCTATCTCACCGATAATACTTACAACCCTGCTGCAGCACAAGATGTCAGATCTCAAATGAATATATGTTGTGAACAATATTATCCATTACTCGCCGACACTTCAACTCAAATCCCGATAATGGGCCAAGGGTATAAACCCTACGCAAACATCGTAGTCGAATAGGTTGGTGCGTGATTACCATTCGGACAGATGGTTGCAAGCTAGACTATAAGGTTGGCTATGGCGTAATTTCGAAGGAATTCAAACTGGAACTATCCGTTCGACTAGCAAACTACTGCAGCTTCTATCAGGCATAAGTTCTAGCTATAAAAGTAGTAAATACGCACGCCGTAACAAAAACTAGTATAAATATTATATATTCTCGGATAGCCAGGCGGCCATTAAATCAATGAATGCGGCTGTACTAAGAAAATGATATTCCGTATTCAAGTAACCCTTATTTGGGTTCCGGGTAAAGAGATATAGAGAGAAATTGTTAAGCCAATGAGCTAGCCAGGAAAGGTACTATTCTTTAAATGCGCAAAGTAATAATCAAAAACAACATTATCCAATAGGCAAATAGGTCATGGAAAGATGAAGATACATGCATAGCAGGTAGGTTACTATGGCCGTAAATAAACAAGAAAAATACAAAGGAACTGTTTAGCCTCTCAAGAGAGGACATCTCGAAGATCGACGCTTGTATAACCGGCCATTGGCTATTTGACAGCCATTCCTTGAGTCTAGGAGTTTTCTCTCATAATTATTGTAGAAGTTGTAGAGATAAGTATAAAAAATAAACAGTTAAGCACTTCCTTTGCAATTGTCCATCCTTAGCTAAAATCATTTCAGGTTGTCTAGGAAGGTAGATAGGTTAGATGGCAAAAGTGTTCTCCAGGTACACTACAAGTAGCACTTACTGCGAAAAAATTTAGGGAAGAGACGGCGGATTCCCATCACCTTAAGCGTTCTATTTCTTTCGTATTGACGCCATAGTGCTTACGAAATGTTACACGATGAGACAGACCTTCATCTGTCTTGCGCTTTTTTTTAGAAAGAAAGGATATACCCTTAAAACCCAGTTTGCGGATGGAGAGATCAGTGCGAAGTACGGAGAAGGAAGGGGAGATCTGCTTCAAGATGCTACTATGGCCTACTGAAAGTTGCCTCAAGAGGCCAATCTCCTTCAACCTAACAGCGTTCTGAGCAGCAATGGCTTTAACTTGAAGATCCACGGGAAGTAAGTACAGAATGACGTTGAGAGCAGCAATGGGATATGTTCTACAAGCATCAGTGATGCCCACACATGCAGTTCTCTGCACTATCTCTAGCTTAGTGGTGTTGTAGCCCTTCTGAAGAGCTGCCCACCAAACTAGGCTGTACCACTAAGTTGTACATCCAAAGCACGACACGTGGCTGGAGACCCCATTTTTTGCCGAGCATAGATTTACAGGCGTAGAAGGCTATACTGGCTTTTTTAACTCGATTTTTTATGTACAGCTTCCAGTGGAGCTTAGGGTCAAGTATTACACCAAGATACTTGACTTCCAATGATAGAGTAAGACACTGGTTGCTTAGTCTTGGAAGCTTAAAAAATGGAGGCTTGTATTTTCTGGTGAATAGCATCAACTCCGTTTTGTCAGAGTTTACTCTGAGGCCGCAACTGGCAGCCCAACTACTGAGTGTAGCCAGCGCACCTTCAGGTTGTCTAGGTAAATACTTTTCCAATTCTCTTACAGAACTGTCACGCGGGGGATAGGACCAAATCCTGTGCATCATAACAGCCACAAAATGGTTCTACGAAGAAAAGTAAATGGGGAACCTCATGCAACATGTGTAGCACAGCAGACTTGCAGGGTCTAAGAGAGGTGGTCGTACAGAATGACTACCACCATAACCTCACCTAAACTAACTTAATCAATTCCCGCCGGGGGGTTTTTCCAAAGCTTAGTTGACAGCCGGATCTTGGTCCACAATTTTTCTTGCCACAAAATTGTCATTGTCATTTTACGCTGTATCAAAGCAAAGCTCAATTTAGAAGATGATATGCTCCGTGTGGAACAAAATGAAAAAGAGTGAGACAATATCTTTCGAATGATGTTTTGGAAGTCTAAATTTGGTTGAGTTATTCAAGTCTTCCTAAAACGAATTTTCATACATACTTTAAGTTTACTTTTTTTCATTTGAGTTGATTGTTTTGGAAAAGAACTAATTTTAAAACTGGAACTTTTGAGCTTATAATTTAAATGAAGTCATTTGTTTTGATTATATAATTGTTGCAAGCTAAAAACAAAAATATTATAAACTATAGCCTGGGAAGTGAGCGTCGTGAGGAAAAAATTAAAAATATTTTGTTTTTTATGTTTATGGCAAAAGTGTGAGAAGTAAGAGAAACCTGTAAAACAAACGAATTTGTTTCTACTACATGAGGAACGTTCAAGATTAAAACTTTTGTGAGCGGTGAACAATCGACAAGAATAAAGAGTTCTGCATGGTACGGAATATTTGATTTTATAACTTTTTATTGCATAAAATTTAGTCAGTTGTGCGTGCAAGAAGAACCATATCCAATAATTTTTTGCTTACTTTACTAAACTTCTCTCAAAATACTTAAAATACAAAATACTTACATACATATGAATTAAACCCATTTCCACTAGCACTTCATTCTCCATACAGTACTTTAACATAAAGCGCAAATATACTTACTTTTTAGGAAAAGGCGAATGGTAAATAGGAGACTAGAAGATGCAAAGAACCAAAAATAAAAATACCACAAAGCTCGAATGCAACTGCAACTATGATACATCAACCATATTCAACTACATTTGGTGACCTTTCACAGCACAATACTCATTCAAATGCAAATGAGAACCTATGGCAAGGCAAACAACTGCTTTTGAAGAGGGAAATTCGCAAGGAATATTAAAACTGAAATGGAAGGAAAGATGAAATATAAAAACATTACGAAAGTACTTAAATTATAGGTAGACTGATGAAAGAGGAAACTGTGCGCGAGGGTGGGCCAATAAGTCCTAACACGTCTTTCTAATTTTCTTGCTGAGCTGTTAAAAATATTTTGGTCATTTGAAACAGATACCTAAGAGTCCTTTTATATAAATGAAGGGCTGTCATATGCAACCATCACCCAAATCAAACAAGAGACTGAAATATCAGCCATCCACTGATCCTACCAGCAAAATTGACGCCAAACACTTTAGTTAAACAAAGAAAGTATCCAATTTTAGAAACTGCAAGATTTGTGTCTACAGGATGTTAGCGACAGCTGATCGAAATTGGTTATTTGCTAATATCTATATTTGGATATGAAAAGGCTGCTCCTTTGTTGACTATTGAAAACAAATGCAATCTTTAGACAACTTGAAAGTGGTATTTGGCGAGTGAGTTCTTGCGCCGCATTGTAAGAGTAAAGAAAATGCGAATCCATAGGAACACGCCATAGACCAGAACAATCGGAAGAGGGGACACCTTATAGCGAATAGAAGCGGAAGAATGAAGAATTGGGATCGTCGGTGGAGAAGGGAATGGTGAGACTTGTTTGCTTCTTTTGTAGTGCTCACTTTACCATCAGTTCGATTACCTTGTAAAGGATAGTACGACCAGCGGCACATATTATATAGAGCTGTGGAAAGCATTCTATGTGTGTCGGTTTGAAGCGAGGAGAAATAGCTTTTTTCCACCAAAAGAATGTAGCCTTGCATAAGTCCTCAATTGCAGTGGTACAATTGTATGAAGTTGCAGAAATAACATGCGAATCGCTCCTCATCCAGAATATGTGACACATTTGGTTGGCTGCGACTAATACCAGGTCCCAAATAACAGGTAGCGCAAAATTAATCAATTATGGAAAGATTTATAATATTTGCAAATATCGTCCTACGGCAATCATATTTGACACTTGGGAGCTAGACAGCTGCAGCATACAAACCGACAAGCAAAGGAGCGCGTAAGGGTCAAAATAAAGATTTCCGTCATTCAAAATAATTTTGTTTTTTTAGTAAAAAGTTGAATAGTTAATTTTGCGCCACCCGATTAATTTTGTGACACTCTTTATGTAGAAGTGCATTGGAGTCGAATGAAGCGGCTATCAATGAAGCACATCACTATTTGAAGGATATCAAAAAATTACCAAAAAAAAAAACAAATTTGACTGAAAAAGTGTGCGGAAAACAAGTAAATTATGGGATAGTTAAACTTTCAGAAATTTATTAACCCACCCACGTAGTTAGTATTGTGGGAGGCACGTATTAAAACGAAACCAAAAAGAAAATACTTAAACGAAATAAGTTCAAAGAGAAAAGTATTTGCTAGTCGGCGCATATATATTTATATATGTGTGTGTGTGATGTGTTTGATCATACATACATCACGAAGTCAGTGAAAATGCTTGGAATTGTCGAATGAAAATACATACATTGAAATAGTAAATACTTTCAATTGCATATATGTTTATGTGTATAAGTAAATGCAATTTCATAAACCAGGTAACGCACTCTCAGGCGATTTTGAAAAAGAGAGCAAACAACACAACCGAACAAATCAATCAAATAACTATATTTCCAGTAGTAATTTTATGATAGTGAATAAACCATATCGCATTCAAGCAAACACACGCATATATACTTATTTGTATGAATATTTGTCTTTAAATACTTACACATGTGCTGAAAAATCTATCCTTTAATTGAATAAATATTTTGTATTGTTTGCAAAATTGGAATTAAAAAAAAAAATGTTTAATGTTTCAAAGTGTTTATGCTCATGTTGTTATTAAAACAAGGAAGTGCTTGTCAGCATTTTCATTTAAAAAAAATCGGAAAAAAATCACGATATATAAAATGATAGTAAAATAAGAAATGCACATTTCAGCGTTATAATTCTAAAATCTTTTCCATAGCAAAATTATTATTTATTCACATGCATATGCGCGCGTACGTAAAAACATTTTATAATAAATATATCTGCGTATTTTTGTTTTTATTTTATAACCAGCATATTTTGAATTTTCCTTTTCGGGTTTTCGCACCACAATTATGAATGTAAGTTAATACATCACGTCCTTTAGTTTTTTTGTTTTTGATTGACATTTTCAGTTGGGTTTTGATAGCAACAGAAAGCAAAAGATAACACTAAATTATTAGAGTATTTTATTTATATTCTAAAAAGAGATATATTTTGCATTTTAATTTGCAAAAGTTAGCAGAGAAGTACGTCAGTAGCGGGCATGTCTAAACTTTTAATTGAAAACTGATGAATTTTTTTTTAGTTGAATCATCCATATTAAAAGCCAGGAAGCCCATAACTCCGTTGATACTTGTGCATTTATTATATTTTCTATTTAAAAAAATTGTACCGAAATGTCAAATATTCTAATTTCAAACTAATTCAGATTAACTGAAAAGCAATATGAGCTCAATACAACTATCGGCGTCCAGCGTCGTAGTCACCAGACATTACAATTTCCGATTTTTACTAGAGTCACCCGATGGTGCATAACTGCTCGGAGCAGCACCTTACGTCGTATGAAGGTATCAAAAATTAGATCGATCGTGCATAGTTTATAAAGTGAGGAGTTCTTCTGACGTGGTGTCCGAATGTTACCAGAAAAATAGAACAAAATATAAGGTACCGGTGGGTAAAAGTTCTCGTAGAATTCTTTCTTAATAAATGTTTTTTTTTCGTGCACCCGTACGTGGGTTGATATTAATATTTCTGGCCTCAGGCACTTCAAGTATTCCTAGTAGTAATTTGAAATTTCGAATTAATTTGAAGTTAACGGTGGCTTTACAAATTCATTGAGGTAAAAAACGGAATTAAGTCGTTAACATTTTCCTCCGATTATTTTTGACAATTGGTAAAACAACGTCCGACAAGGCTGTCCAAAACCACTTGTTTTGCCAGAATAAAAATTCTGTCAAAAATTATCGGGAACTGCTTGAGCGTGATTTGTCAATTAGCATATTTTTAGCATTAAATTATATCAGTCAAGCGCAGGTGTGCTCTGCAATTTTCACTATGGATAAAAATTTCGAACAAAGAATTTCTCTTAAATTTTGTATTTTGAACGGAATTTCGTGTCGCATCGTTGATAATGTTGCAGAAAGCCTATGGCGAGTGCGCTTTATCAAAAATACGGGTCTACGAGTGGTATAAGGCTTTTGTAGAGGGCCGAGAAGTCGTGGAAGATTTGTTCCGATCTGGTCCCCCATCAACGTGTACAACGGATGAAAACGTCGACAAACTCAAGGAAATGGTGCTGAAAAACCATCAAACCATCATTTAAGTTAGAGAGAGATAGCTCGTGACCTTAGCGTGTCCCACGAATCAATTCGCTACATTTTACACCATCAATTGGGCATGAGACGCATGGCTGCTCGACTCGTTCCATGTGAATTGAAATTCTTTTATCCGAAGAAAGTGGCTGAAGACATGCTTGAGCCAGTGAATTCGGACGTAACGTTTATCCAGCGCATCATAACAGGTGATGAGACGTGGGCATATGAGTTTTACATATAACAAGCGGCTGAATGGCGCTATCCACATGAGCCGACAGCCAAAAACGCACGTCAAAGTCGATCAAAAGTGAAAGTCAAGCTACTCGTTTTCTTTGATTATCAAGGAGTTGCGCTCTCGAAGCTCATTCCAAATGCTTCCCCGGTAAATAAATAATACTATTTGGAAGTTATACGACCTTTGAGAGAGAATGTGTGTAGGAAACGGTCCAATTTGTGGAAAGGCAACTCATGGATCTTGCAACATGGTAACGCACTGCCTCACAAGACTCATGTTGCGAACACTTTTTTGACCAAAAACTCCACAAATATCATCGAACAACCACCGTATTCACCGTATTTAGCCCACTCTGACTTTTTCCTTTTCCCAAAACTTAAAAAAATGTAGCATCGAATATAATCGCAAAGCGTAGTTCCATATAGATGACGCACATGAGGTACCCGTCACCCTGGTAGGTTAATCATAGAAAATGTAAGTAAAATAATGAAGTCAACGGGAGCACTTATTATATTGCGCAGGAACTGAAGATAATTTTTTAAATTTTTTCGTTTAAGAAACTGAAAAAAACGAGTTATCATATGGGGCTAATACATTAAGAAATAACAAAACTGTTAAGTTGCTTAACAAAACATTATATCTGCCTATCTGCCTCATAGAATTCTTTTTTTTTTTGTTTTGTTCTTTTTTGCCTCTTTTATTAATTACACCTGCCGTATGACACTAGGCAACTCTTTCTACAGCTTGGACTTCATGCCATTATTCATTATCAAATTTTACATTCTAGTTAAGTTTTTGTGTGAGTTTACAAGTGTATATGCACAGCTTTAAATTATCCTAGTTATCAGCTGAGTTGGGGTTGGTCGTTTGAGCCGCCTGGAGTTTACCCATTCTGCTGATGGGAGTTGGCGCATTTAAATATATATTAAACTCTTGCGCCACACGCTGTCGAAAGCTTTCGCTAAATCAAGATACACAGCAACGCATGTATTTCTTTCATCAATTTCTGAAAATATTTTACTTGCTACTCTATGTACCTGTTCTATTGTAGTATGCTTTCTACGAAATCCGAATTGGTGTGAAGGAAATAAGTTTCGCGCCTGTAGTATGGGGTCAAGGCGGTCATGTATAAGATTCTCAAAAAGTTTGGATAATGATGGAATTAAGCTAATTGGTCTGTATGAACAAGCTTCAGAGGCTTCTTTATTAGGTTTGGATATTGCGATGATTTCAGCAACCTTCCAAGGCAGTGGAAAATACTTCATTCGTAATGCTTAGTGAAATATATTTCTTAAGTAGAGTGTGGCTTTCTCAGGTAAATCCTTTAGAATCCTTCCTGTGATTCCGTCATATCCTGGGGATATGAGTTAAATAAAAAGTTATATCAAGAAACAACATTATAGCTCACCCGATTAATAGTAAATTAAACGCTTTAGTACAACTTCCTCGTGCATAGCTTGAGACGTACGTGTCGTATAAGTGACCCACAAAGTACCGAGTTGTTGTAACCATACCATATAAGCAAATATGTTCTGCCGCTGAAGTTAATAAGTTAGTACATATTCGTTGCATGAGTACACACAACTTATGAAAATCACAGAAAGTCTCACATAGCGCGCCGTCAACGCCTCCTGACACTTATTCACTACTGCTTTCTTTGGGCAAGTTAATGTTTATGTTGCTGATGTTGTAGATGAGATAGGTGAAAAGCCTAGGTTGCTGGCATTGACAACTGCAGATTCTCATTTTAGATTGTATAAAAGAGGCTCATACACATTTTGATATGCCAATAACTGTGAGGCAAGAAATTCATATAAGTTTGTTTGCGGTTTGAAAATTCAAAATTGAAAACCTACTAACTTATTTGAGTTTGCAGTTTTCCTGTGAGGCAACTAAAAAAATTCTCTTTTTTCATTTATTGAAATAATATTTTCATAATAATTGCACTTTACAATTTTATATTAAAGCTATTGAATTCTACTTCTTTTTTCAGGTAAGTTATCGTCAAACCAAACCGACCATAAATGTGCACGCATGCCCGTAGTAAGTATTGCATTTCGTAAATTATGACTTTTTTTGTAATGATATGACATTGGAGTTTGCAAGGAAAAAAACGCTTAAATGTGAAACGCTGATGAGTATTTTTTTTTTTAACTAATGAAATTAATTTATAGTGAATGATTACTCTGCAAAAACGATGTGAATGTAAAAAATGGTGGCAGAAATAGCTTTCAATTATTTTCGCACGCACCATTGATCAACATTCGCTTTGAAATTGTACCACACGTGCGCGTATTGTGTGCCAGAATTATGTTGGTGTGTGTGCGCACGTATTTATTTACCATACAGGCCTCAGCACCATGTCTTTTTGCTCGTCATTATATTTTTTAAACTCAAGCATCCAACTTCTATATGATGCGACGACCACCACAACACTAAACCTCAGATGTTATTATGTGTAGAAAAAAAATATATAATACGTATAGGTATATGCATAAACAGGTACAGTGAGCAATTTTAGTATTCGGTTTTTGTTATTTGGATTTGTTTTCGATGTGACTTTTAACAAGAAAATTTTATTTTAGACGCCACATTTGGATTATGTGGACCATAGTTGGACTGTAGAGTTTAAAAATATTTTGCCGCCAGCTGAGGTCTAGCATAAAATTCATAATATAAATATATGCATCTAATATATATACATATGTAACTGGCGCTTACACTCTTTTTAAGAGCTTGGCCGATCACCTCCTCTTACTTGTGGTGTTCGTTTTAATGTTTCTCTACAAATGGAGGGCCTTAAAGTTTTAAGCCGACTCCGAACGTTAGACATTTTTTTATGAAGAGTTTTTTTCGTGGCAGGTGTACACTCGGGGAAGTGAGGCCGAGGAAACCTAAAGATAAAAACAGACTGGACTACATAAAGCAAAAGAAACAACCATGAAAACTATATTTCCGCGAAAAAAATAATATTGTCTGCTCAATAAAATATCACTTTTATTCAAGTGGACCAAAATTTTGCTACTTGATGCCTTGGAATTTATACCTCTAAGTCCCACATTGTGCTGTAAAATTCGAGGGATGTATCAGCTAGGAAAGAAGGACCTCCGAAGGCAATTAATATACAAGGTGCGCTCAAAAGATCAAGTGTCTTTCTATTTATTTACTCATCAACATCTATTTTGTCCCCTTCAAAGTAGCCCTCTATCCACCTATAATTTATAAGTACTTCGCCCAGCGTTTTTCCAATCCTCGAATCACTACTGATCTCCCATTTGGGCGCTCTGAGCAGTGTGGCTTTTATCAATGATGGCAAATCTATGACCTTCCATGTGGCCTTTCGGCGAACCAAAAAAATGCATTGGCTGAAGAGCGATGAACATGTTGGCTGGAGCATGATTTCGGTGTTGTTTTTTGCCAAAAAAGCCAAAGTTGAAACAGCCATATATTTATCCCATATAATTTCTCCAGTTTAAGTTTTGACTTGAAAGTCTCTCGCGAGTTAATATCTAAATTTTTACAAAATTGGTTAGCCTACCTAATACAACGTGTAAGCGGTTCATAACGGCTAAATTGGTCTTATAATAGTGAATGAGTCTAAGGTTACCAGTGAGACAATTAAAAAGTATTAGCTCCAGTAAGAAGTGTCATTTGATATGACTCGGGGTTATGTCCCTTATAAATATTACCGGCGAAATTTTTCTTCGCATTTCTAATGCTGGCAATGCTAAAAAACGACATCTAGTTTTGCATACAGGCAAACAACAAAGCCAAAAAAGGGAATGAATGGCAAATGTAGTGAAACGTTTATGAACCTTCTCAATTCTTAAAGATGAACCCATTTAGAATGGATCCCAGATAATGCTGCAATATTCGAAGTTTGATCTAACCAGAGAAAAATTAAAATTCTTCCTGGAACTCTGTTGAATACCTTACAAAGTCGAGCATAGATCTAGAAGTGGGAATCATAGAGTCCATATATTTAGAAAGCTACTTTTTCGATGTAAATTCGGCCCCCAAGTTTTTCTTTTTATACATTTTTGGTAGTGCCCAACTTGTAATCGAAATCAACGCAACTTTGCGGCTGCTCAAGGATAAATGCTGACATTTACCAGCATTAAAAGCTCTCAATCTATTAAGTCCTTTTGAAGTCTTATGCAGTCAGCTACATCCTCTATACGACTGTATATTTTGAAGTGATCTGCTTACATAAAAAAACGCGATGTCACAAAAAAAATATCTGGAATATCATTAAGAAAGATTAAGAACAATTAGTGGAATGAGATGGCTGCCTTGAGGTATGCCTAAAGTAACCTTGATGGCATCAAATTTCATATTGTTTATACGAACGAATTGAGTTCTATCAGTGAGATAAGATGCAAACCAGGTATGTAGGTTAGAATGAAGATCAATTGAGCCCAGCTTTTTAAGTAGGATACTATGGATGACTCTATCGAACGCTTTGGAAAAGTCACTGAATACGACATCGCATTTTTGGCCTGTTTAAAATTGTCTTAATACAAACTTTGAGAATAAACCTAAATTCATAAAAGTAGATCTACCCTTAACAAAGCAGAGTTGATTAAGTGATATGAGATCTGAAATTTGGAAGAGAATCAAATCATGAACCAGTTTTTCTAAGCGTTACTTATAGTTAGGTAAACTACCGATTTTGTAGATCAGGCGATAATTCAACTTATGTATTTTTATAATAAAATATTTTCTTCAATTATGTTAAATTTCATCCTTAGCCTGTAATTATATTAATTAAAGATAATTGTTAATGATTTGGCAAACGATGTAGCAGTTTTTTAATAATTTAGGAGGGAAGCCCTCCTTTCTAGAAGTTGGGTCATTTGTCAAGTCCAAAAGGTCTCTATAACATCACTAAATGAGAGCTGGAAACCATGAACTGTTAAAAGTAGTATTGTCTGTTCCGGTATCATATTGGCAAGCATAAGCAGAAAGAAAAAAATGCGCACCAAATTAATTTTTTGAATATCCGATGAATTTCGATGGGTTCCTTTTTACCGTTTTCAAGCTGCCAAACAGATTTACTGTTTTTCCTTATACAACTCTCTACTTTGGAAATGTAGCTTTGATATAGAAATTTGTTCAAAACATCGAACTCGTTTAAGACAGGTTCCAAACCTACAAAATCTAATGACTGCGATATCTGATCGAAATTGGCTTTATAAAAGTTATACATTTTGGAATTATTAATCCCTGATTCGATAGATAAGAAGCATTTTTTTTTGGTAAATTTCAAATATCTTATATTAAAAAACATGAATAGCTGGGTTACTCACTGTACATACATGCAATCAAATTTTCATGAAACTCCACTGCCCGGCTCGTTCATAGGGGCTAACGGACACCCAAAAACATATTTATATATTTTCAAGGTTTTTTATGAAAAGGCAGCAGTAGAATAAACATTTTCACATCAGCATTCACAATGAATTGCAATGGTTTTTGCTGCTTTACAAATATGTAGACATTTTCACAACATGGCGCACATGAGCATAGGGGTATTTTAATCTTGTTCACTAACGTTTTTTGTCGACTTACGCAATAAGATAAAGAAATCGCGATAGATATAGACATATATGTATGACCATTATGACCAAAAGCGCAGGTTGATGAGAGGAGTCGATTCAATCATTTATGTCCATATGCTGGTCCGTCCATCCTCACGTGCTATAACTCGATCAAAAATTAATAGATTCAGTTTGTAGGCTACTGCGATAATGACTTTAAAAAATTGTAAACTTAACTAATAGTAGGCAATGAGTAATGAAGGCATTTTTCTTAATATCTACCATACCCGGTGCTAAATAAACTTTTATTAAAACATGCCCGTGTGTAAAAATAATCAATCCGAGCCGAATTTATCATGCCTTACCTGTTCTGAATATTTTTTATGTGGATGCAAATGTGTGGCATACTTTCATTTGCATGACCTTTAAAAATAAACCGAACAGTTGGGAATTCACATATGTACATACATAGATGCGTATGTGGGTAAGCAAGCTGAGATATGTCGCAGTGAAGCAATCATATTTGCAATGTTGATAAAACCATGGCATATAAGTTTTCAAGGTTGCACAACTCAACACAATTTGAGCATAAAGAAACACATAAGCCGCGAGCTTTATATTGCGTTAGTCTCGAATACCCAGTGGCTTTGTATAGGTTATTTTTTAACATCTCTACTTTGAGAATTTTGACCGTTCTGACAACTTTTGCAAAGGTGTTCACATGTACATTTTTCCAACGCTTTTCATTATCATGATATTTCCTATCCACGAATTTGTTTTAAGCTCAGCACTACTGTCCAGCTAAGCGCAAATATGCTTAGCCTCAGATTATATACAAAATGAAGATGTAATGTGAGAGCTTAAGTAAGAACAAATAGATAGAATGGTTTGCTCTATGCACTAGGAAGAAAACCTATTAGGCGTTTTATGTTATGGAATGTTCCTTAGTAACTGCGGCAGACAAAAGCAGACTTAGGTAAGTGCTACTTGGGTTGAGAAAAGAAGTAGTAGTTGAGTTTGGGTAAGCCTGAGGAATCTATTTATATTTAGAATTACTTTCATAACATTGTAATTATCCGCTTCCTGATTGACACAGTAGGGGTTTATCTAAGCGTTTATGATGAGTTAGGAAAAGCCAGTAGTTTTTCGTCCTGAAGTTAATCTGCTGTAGTAGCAGGAAGCGCCACAGATACGATATGTTCTAATTAGAAAACCCCCTTATAACTATTTGTAGCATCGCTAGAGATACTCCTAAGCCATAAGGTTTTAGAGTAGCGTTCCAATAACCCTAAACGAAGAATGATTAAAATGAAAATGAATAACACTTAGTATATTTCTTTTCAATCGCTAGTTATTGGAAGTAAGCGAGTCCCTATGGGCTTAGGCGAGTTTTGTGTACTTTACCATTTACCACTTCATTCGTCTAGTATACGCCTGCATACCGCAAACATGATTTGAATCAACTCACAGTCATAAGAGCAAGGCCCCTTGCGAGGGTACACGGAGCTACAAGACTGAATCTTCTTTATTTGCATATTCGATTTCGAATGATTAGCGACCGTTGAAAAGTAAATTGACTTCACTAGATGCACATATAACAAATAAATAAACAAATACAATATTTTACTGTATATTATTAACTATACTACAAAATGCTGCTCTATCCCTGGCAACGTTCCCTAGCGCTCTTTTAATTTTCCAGTCTATTAAAGTCAGCGATTTTAAGTGTTCATATTCCCATAGACACAAGATTTCAAGATCGGAGCATCAGCCTGCAGAGATAAAAAGAGAAATCTGGTTATGGATACATAGAGCACACTGGGCATATGGCGGGAACACTTCTGCAATTTACTTACTGGCGATGACGCACACAATTCCGCCCCAGTAGAACCTCATGACCTCATGACCACCAATCGACGATAATTTGGACGTTGCACCACCTAGTTATGACGAAGTCAGAGTTGCTATTCAGCGACTCAAGAATAACAAAGCGGCTGGCGCTGACGGCTTGCCCGCTGAGTTGTTCAATACTGGCGGCGATGTGCTGCATCAGCTCATCTGCAAAATATGGCTAGCCGAAAGCATGCCAGACGATTGGAATCTCAGTGTTCTTTGTCCTGTACTGAAGAAGGGTGACCCGACGATCTGCACAAACTACCGGGGCATCAGTCTTCTAACCATCGCTTACAAGGTCCTGTCTAGCGTCCTATGTGGAAGACTTAAGCCGTTTGCCAACACACTGATCGGGCCTTATCAGTGCGGCTGCAGACGTGGTAAGTCCACCATCGACCAGATATTCACATCCAGCTAAATCCTGGAAAAGACCCATGAAAAGCAAGTCGACACCCATCATCTCTTTGTCAACTATAAAGCTGCGTTTGATAGCCCGATAAGGGATTGCCTGTACGCCACCATGTCTGAGTTCGGTATACCAGCAAAGCTTATACGGCAGAATGACGTTAAGCAACACAACCAGCTCCGTCAACGTGGGAAATAACCTCTCCGAGCCATTCAATACCGTTCGAGGTTTCAGACAAAGCGATCCACTGTCATGCAACCTCTTCGATTTCGTGATGGAAGAGGTGCTCCGAAAAGCAGGTGTTCATCGTAATGGCACTATTTTCTACAAATGTGTTCAGCTCCTTGCGTTCGCCGATGACATTGACATTTTCGGTCGCTGTAAGCGAGATATCACACCTGCGTTTTCTGCTATCGAAAAGGAATCATCACGAGTGGGTCTGGCGGTGAACGAGGGAAAAACAAAGTATATGCTGTCTACAACGCGGAACATACGGCGTGTAGGAATACACGTCATTGCGGATAACTATACCTTTGAAGTTGTGCCAGAATTTATTTATCTTGGCACCGCCGTTAACAGCAACAACGATATCAGCCTGGAGATAAAACGAAGAATCACTCTTGCTAATCGGTGTTACTATGGGCTAAGTATTCACTTGAGTAGTCGAGCCCTCTCTCGACACTTTACAAGACGCTCATCATACCTGTGTTTCTTTATGGCGCAGTGGCATGGGTAGTGTCACAAAGCGATGTAACCGCTCTTGAGGTGTTCGAGAGAAAAGTTCTCGTAAGGTCTTCGGTCCTGTGCGCGTTGGCAAAGACTATCGTTCAAGAATGAACCACGAGCTGTATGAGCTCTACGCCGACATTGACGTAGTTCAACGCATCTCCATCCAACGCCTGCGTTGGCTAGGGCATGTCGGGCGTATGGATGAAGAAGCTCCAGGAAAGAAGGTGTTCGAGAGCGAAGTCCAAGGGAACCGACGCAGAGAAAGGCCATTGCTTCGGTGGAACGACCAGGTGGAGGAAATCCTATGCTCGCTTGGAGTATAGAATTGGAGATGGCGTGCGCGGAGCAGAGCTGCATAGAGTCTTTTTGTAATTGTAAAAGGATGCCATTTCAATTCTTCCTCTTATTTCTTGCGTGCAGTCCCAATTCCGGTTAATCCAGCTTCCAAGACTCAATAAATGTGAAAATTAGTAGTTTCTTCCAACGTATTGGTTTACTTTCCGAGTTATGAGGCTCAAAAAAACAATTAGGCTAATACCACTCTTTTCTCTTTTATTGGACCCCAAGATTCCAAAGGTAAAAACCACATTTTAAAAAACGAACGATTATAATATATCTAGTTTTGCTCATATACCTACTAAACTTGTTGCCAATTTATTCCTATACTAGGAGCTATAACCTCCGAAGACAACATTTGCATTAAAGAAAATCTTTAAATATCGAACGGGATGTATTTTGCATATTCGATTGTTCTTAATGTTTTCCGAAAATTACTCGAAATTGACAATTTCATTTTATTGCAAAATATTACGGAAAACCCAGAAAATACGTAGCATACAGAACATCAGTTGAATAGATATGCACGTAAATGTTTTTAGCCAAGTAACAAGTAATTTATGCTATTATCATAAAAATATTTTTTATAGTTCAGTTGAACCATTAAAATATTAATTATCAGCAAAAGCAAGTTCAGTGAAGTAAAAAAGAGCAGTAAATGCATGCAAGGCTGCCAAATGTACTTCTTTGTACTTAGCTGTACGTATACAGGGTCGCTAAAGTTCAACTTTCTTTTGTAGCACTATGTTGTGTTGACACCTAACAAAGCTCATTTGCATCA
The DNA here is from genome assembly GCF_028408465.1 of Anastrepha ludens. Lineage (NCBI taxonomy): Eukaryota > Metazoa > Arthropoda > Insecta > Diptera > Tephritidae > Anastrepha > Anastrepha ludens. The sequence continues at coordinate 42,704,483 of NC_071500.1, read as the reverse complement.
CTTTTGACTAATGTTCAACAGAAGGTCTCCAATTTACCAAAACAAGTTAATTTTCTCTGGATAACCAAACAAATTCATAAGCAATGAGCGTTGCAGCTTGCAACATTAGACGAATGGACGGTAATTTAGTTTTAGCATATACAAAGTTGGTGCGTAATTACCAATCGAAAATGGGCAGATTCGAATCTCAATGCATAAAACACCAAATGATAGATTACGGTTTTTCAATAGCAGTCGTAGTAAATATCCGAGTGTATTTCTGCCATGAAAAAGCTCCTCATAAAAACACATCTCCGACACCGCTCAAAGCCGGCTTAAAACTGTAGGTTTTCCATTCGTAGAACAACACGAAGGCTCACACCACAAATAGAAAGAGGAGGTCAGCCAATTACCCAAAAAAGGCCCTTCACTCGTGCATGTATCTACTTGAGAGGTCAGCTCCTATCTCAATAGTTTTAATGCTCGTCTTGTAAGGAGGAAATTAATCTATTGGGTGGGCAGGTAACATTTCTCTGATCGGGGTTCTAGAATATAGAGACATAAGGGAAAATGAAATTGTTGATGAGCTTACCAGGAAGAGGACTTAATTGATCTCAGAGACCTCCTACCCGATCCGTATTACTCTGACTGCTGTTGAAGGGGAATCGTACAACTTATTTGGCAGGAAAACGTTGAGAAGATGGAGCTTAATTTCTTCATGTGCTCTTTAGAAAACCCCGTGGCCGCAGTAAAATAGACTCAGGACTCAGAAAGTCCTGGGGACTTCACGCCCTTCAATTCCCAAACACGTAGCTGTGCTTCTCGGTCAATGGATGATCAAGGCACACGCGGAAAAGCTAGGTTTACCATTTAAATCTCATTGCAGATTTTAGAGAAGAAGCCTGTTGAGCACTTTCTCTGTCAACGTCTGAGCTTGTGAGCTAGGCAATTAGACGACAGCCTGGAGCAGTACGTCAACCAAAACCCCATCACTCTTCTCCATTACATCAGCAGCTCTGGCTGGCTGTAGTTATTTGCCTGTTGGGGTCCTCATAGTTGTATCAAAACGGATACTACCAGAGTAGTACTTCAACCATTTCACCTACCTATCTACCTAATGCTAATGTTGGATCTAAATCAGGGGAGAGCAATACGTAAATATATCAAGTTTGGGCGAATAGCCGTTATATTGCCGGATTTCACATATTTTGATAAAAACATTATCAGTTTTTTCATACGTATATGTCTATACACATTTGTCTGAAATACATTTAAGTTTTGTTCATTAAACAACAAAAATAAACCTCTATATACTTATAAGGCGTTTTTCAATAGGTGCGCTTCAACTTTTTTCCGATAGGGAGGGCGAACGACGCAATATTTTTTTATTTTTCGCTTGTTATTTGTAAACTTCATTAGTACACATTTCATCATGGAACGCTACACACTTGAGCAACGATTGCAAATCGTGCAAATTTTTTATGAAAATAATCGTTCTGTTGTTTTTATGAAAATATCGTTCTGTTCCAAAAAATCATCTTCAGTGATCAAGCTCACTTTTGGCTCAATGGCTTTGTCAACAAGCAAAATATACGTTACTGGGCAGAAAGCAATCCACACGAGATTCATGAGGCACCGTTGCATCCCGAAAAAATCACTGTTTGGTGCGGTTTACATGCCGGCGGCGTAACTGGCCCATATTTTTTCGTTGACGAGAACGATCGCCACGTTACTGTGAATGGAAATCGATACCGCGACATGATAAACGATTATTTTTGGCCGCAATTGAATGGTATGGACTTAGACGACATGTGGTTTCAACAGGACGGCGCCACAAGCCACACAGCACACGCTACAATTGATTTGTTGAAGAGTAAGTTCGATGAGCGCATTATTTCCAGAAATGGACTAAACTATTTTCTTTGGGGTTATGTGAAGTCATTGGCCTACAGTAACAAGCCGGCGACGATTTGTGAGCTCAGAACCAATATTGAACGCGAAATTGCTGGAATTTCGGCCGATTTATGCAAAAGAGTGGTCGAAAATTGGGTTCAACGATTGGACTTCGTAAAACGTGCTCGCGGTGGTCATGCAAAAGAAATCGAATTTCATACTTAAATGTATATGTTCAAACTCGATAATAAAAAAAAAATTAGTTAAAAAAGTCAGAACGTTCTTGTTTTATTCAAAAAAGTTCAAAAGTTGAAGCGCTCTTACTGAAAAGCGCTTTATATACATATATATATACTAGGCCGGGTCGATTTGTGAGGAGGCAAAAAAATCGCCCATTGCTCTGTGAAAATTGTATTCTAGGCATCAAAACAACAAACTTTGCCGAAGGAACCATACCTTTAAAACGAATTCTGATGTCCCCCAATTTGGGTCGAACTTTTTAGTTTCTTTTCTATAACTCACAATCATTCATTTACATATGTTCTGACTAAATAAATTTCTTAAGAGAAAAAATAGATATTATTATAAATAAATAATAAATATTATTATAAATAAATAAAAATAACGAAAAAACATAGCCATTTAGCTGATTTTTTCATGTAAAGGCCAAAAATGGTGATATTTTTAAATTGGGGGACATCAGAATTCGTTTTAAAGGTATGGTTCCTTCGGTTAAGTTTCTTATTTTGATCCCTAGAATACAATTTTCACAGAGCAATGGGCGATTTTTTTGCCTCCTCACAAATCGACCCCCCCTAATATATACCCTTTATTGGGTGTTTGGCTGAGCTCCTGCTATTAGTGGTGGCACAAATAGAGGGGCCAATAGTTTTATGCCACCTCCGAATGGCAGATGGTTTTCTATGGTATATAAGTGAGTTAGTACAGTTACTCGTAGCTTTCGAAAATTTATATTAAAAAAAATATTAGATTTATCTTCAAACCATTATTTATGAATAAATCATGTACATCTGAAAATATCCCAAAATATTTTTATAGTCGAAGAATTTAAAAAGAAAACCGGAAAATAAAACCTAAAAATAATCTTTTCCCATTTCAATAGAACAGGTGTGCTTTTATGTTTCGAATATAAAAATTAGGCATTACAAATTAAAAAAGAATTAGCGAAGCTATGAGTGACTTCTCACATTAATCTATCCATACGATTTTTTCCCCATAAAATGAGATTTCTCTATTTTAATAAACCGGAATTTGTGATAGCTGTCTATAAAAGTAACGGATCACAATCATGTAGTGCAAACATTTATAAATTATAAACAAGCTCACACTTGAAAGATGCTTTACATCAAAATAAAATTTAACTAATATCCAAGCTCGGAATAGACAGTAAAAAAGTAAGAGAGGAGTCAATCTTCCCTTCTTGACTGGGGCAAAAACCATGGAAAGAATCAACAGTAAAGAGAAATTTATGAAATGAAATGCTTACGTCGGCACTAAAGATGATACCGTTATTGTGTTTATTCGGCATCTATTCCCTTTTATTGTTTTCACTTGAAGCTCAGCAATTTCTAGCCAGCTGGTGAAATGATTTTTTATTATTATTGCTTTTTTTCTATTTACTTATTTTACGCTATTTTTACTCAAATCGGCTTCGCAACTTTGTGGTTTTTTACATCGTCATGGTGTCAGTAAGATGCAAACAATCACTTGAAGATAATCGAAAAATGTGCAATGCCCAAAACCAAAACAAACAAAGAAAAAAATGTTGACGAACAAAGGGACTTAGTTAAGTATAAAGAAATATAAATTGAGCAAAAAAATGCCAAATGTCTTGATAGTCAGCGTAATAAAGGTCAGCAATAGTGCCTGCTGAAAGAAGAAAATAATATTCAGGCAATTTTTAAGCCATCAGCAAAACAGTATATTGTACATTTAACCTTAAGCGTTTGGTCGCTCCCAGCAAAGTAACATGCTGCAAGAGCAATAGCTCGTTTATTTCTTACGACTGAAGAAATATCAACAAAGCAAAAATGTGTATTAAAACTAAAATGTTTGTCGCTTCTACTCCCGCATTAAGGAAATAATGAGTATTTGGCGATTTTTGTGCCCATGGGTACTATATTTTTGTGCATTTAACGGTTTAATGTAGCAGCATGAAGGCATTGGGATAGATACAGACATATAAGAAAGATACTACAATGCTTACAATGAAAAGCCATGTCTGCACGTTCCATCCATTCGTTCGTTCGTGATCGCGGGCAACAATTAATATATTGGGTATGGGAATAAGTTTCCGTCCTGTCTTAGCCAAAATTACGAATTATTTAAACAATTAAATAATACATAATATTATGTGAAGTATGGGCCATTGGAAGCTACGACCTTACTCTATTTTTCAGGCAGCATACGGATTCCTCTGGTGAAAAATTTGTTTACTTTTGCCTTGATCTATTCACAGAGCCAGTTCGCAATGCTCCCGTAAGAAGTGAACCGCGCTCCAATAAGGGCTGACTGTATTGATCGGAGCAGATGGTAGTCCGAACGTGCAATATCTGGAAAACATGGCGGATGGGACAAGATTTTCCAATTAAATCGTTTGGCTTGGCGTTGTCATGCAGCAAAATCAGTTTGTCAACTAACATAAACTTTGAAGCATAAATATTTTTTTCGCTGCCTATAGACCTGGTTCACCTGCCAGGCTCCAACATTTTCGACGCTTAGGGTTATCATAATATAACCATTTTTCATCGCCAGTGACGATTCGAAGCAGAAAACCTTTTCTTTTCTGTCGTTCAAGAAGCACCTCACGCGTCTCCAAAGGTCTCTCGATACCCCTCTCCTTCAATTGATGTGGCACCCAGTTGCCTGCTTTCTGAACCATTCTGATCTGATCTGTAAAAATTGGTATATAAATATATGTCAATATATGGTTCAAAGCCTGAGGTACACGTTTTCCCTTAAGTAAAAGCTCAGTTAGTTTTATTTTTATACTAGCTGTACCCGGCGCGCGTTGCTACGCCAACAACTAAAATAAATTTAAGAAATATAACTTTAAAGAAAAATCAGTACACAAATATTCGATTCATTCTAAACCATTTTATTGATTTTGTTTATTTCGAAAAAATTGTGACATTACAAAGTTTAGTTTCAATTCGATGTTTATTGAATCTTGAATATTTCTTGTTTTTCCATCTGGTGCGTAGACGAATATATCAAAAGGTTTTCCGACACGTAAGGAAGCCACATAGAGCTGTCCATGTTAGAAGTATGGATTCTCCAAATTTAATACAAATTAATAGTCATTGCGAAAGCGAGTCGCACCAGGAACTGTAAACGTTTGAAATCGAATGTCACATCTGTCGAGATCATTGGGATACGTGGCAAAGTTGATGGTATTGACATCGATGTTTTGCCTACTAATATCGGTTGAACGGGCAGAAGTTGCTACTCTGCAGCGCTATCTGGGGGCGAGTGGCATCAATGAGCATATTTTACAAACCTTCTCCGTGGGAAAATACAGATAAATATTACGCCAAACATTCAAATTAAGGTTGCCATTGGTAAAATAATGGCCGAAACTTGCACTATAGGAAAAAGGAAAGCCCTATTTAATATAATATAGTATTCTAAGCATACGTTTTATGTGACTACTACAATTTTAATTTACATATTATTCTTACTTATACTTTACTATGCATAAAATTGCATGGTATTTGCCTGGGCAACATGAGTGAGTGCTGAGATTTAACACTCCTAAAATGGGTTAATAGTGCAATTTTGTTCTACCTAGCAGTGTGCCATTAATGCGTCATGCTGAAGTGAACAGGAAAACGCACTGGACTTCAAGTTTATAAAATTATAATACTCGTAGTAGTGGTGCGGTTGACACATGGTAAATCGTGCATACATATGTGTAAGCAGTGACTAATTGGATAGAAGAACTAAAGGTAGTTTGCGTTGGCAAATAAAAACTGAGTTTTTTTTAAAGGCAACATAATTAAATTTTTTCTAAGAAAAAATATGAACACAAATTGCCACATTTATACAAAAAAATATTTTTCATTCATGAATGCGCGTATCTACATATTTTATTCCCTCTAAGCCATTATCTTTTCAGCTGTAATACAATTTCGTTAGCACTTTTTCCATTCCTCGGGAGATTACTGACTAGTGCTTTTCAATATCGCCTTAAGTTCCAACAGAAGGGCGCGCTTTATCCATTCAATTGTTGGAAATCTCCATAGTTTCATGAGTCTTACCAGTTTTGGAAACCACAGAGGTGCGATAGGAGCCAAGGCTGATGGGTACGGTGACTGGGATGTAATTTAAGGTGCCGCTTTTGTCAAAATATACAAATTATAGTAGCATTTTTTTCGATATAAGAAAATCATCTAGCACAGGAAAACATATCTAACCTTCAATTTCTCCAAAACAAACTATGGCTGAAAAATTTCTGATAATGTTAATGCGAACATATGTAAGTTAACACGAGAGACCAGCTAAGCAAAAGAAAGCAAGCCGATCATCCAGTGAGCGCATGATAAGATGCAAAACCAACAGTTCCCATAGAAATCGCGTAACGTCAGCAGAAACGTAAAATAACAGTTCCCACAGAAACCACATAGCGGCAGCGGAAACGTCGATGCGCAACAATATTGCGAGCTATGCTTCGCAACGAAATATGATTCCTTGCAGTGAAGTGCAAGACCAGCGTCTTTAGAGCTTAGGGCTAGCCTACGTACAAGAATTAATGTCATTTAGAAGTTAGTTGAATTTTGGAAATAAACGCCGACGGTCGTCACCTCGCGAATTACAAAGTCTTCTCATTATGCGCAACACCGCGTGTCCTAATACGAAAAACACAGTTTATCTAGGAACTCCTAATCCTGTGAAAAACACCTATAATTAATTTGTATGTTTGGGACATGTATCTCAACAAAAAAAAGTAAATTCTTTTGAAAACAAACGTAACCAGAACTTCAAACACTGCCTTGAAGATGTGTCCGGTGGAAGAATTAGGAATTAAAAGCTGAATTAAAAAAGAATTTCGAACAATTAAAATTGATTTGTATAAATACCACAAGGAAGTCGTGCCGGATGGGTTGGGGCGTGGCTACCATTCGGACGTGCGGAAATCCGAATCTCCGTGCATTGCACATCAAATGATAGAAACAGTTTTTTTTATTTACGCGGTCGCCCCTCGGCAGTCAATAGCAAACCTCCGAGTGTATTTCTGCCATGTAAAAGCTGATCATAAAAAATATCTGCCTTCCGGAGTTGGCTTAAAACTGTAGGTGGTCCCTCTATTTTTGGGCGCGCCACATATATGGGGGAGGAACTTGGCCAAACACCCAAAAAATGTACAAGCGCCAATTGTGTCATATATAATGTTTTCCAATAGCAGGTGATACAAGTGAATAGATTGCGCTATCGAGAGATGATTACCGATTTTTTTTTTCCTAAATTAGATGATATTGATCTGGAGAACGTTTATGTTCAACAAGATGGTGCTACGTGCCACACAAGCAACGAAACCATTGATCTTTTACGGGAAAAGTTTCCGGACCGTGTTATCTCTCGAAGAGATGATCACAATTGGCCATCGAAATCTTGCGATTTAACACCTTGTGATATTTTTCGTTGTGGCCACGTGAAAGAGAAGATCTACGCGAACAGCCCAGGGTCGATGCAATACCTCAAAGATGGAATTCGTGAGGCTATCGAGGACATGGGGCAGCCACTTTGCAATTCGGTTATGGAAAATTTCATGAAAGGGATATTGCCCTGTAAGCGTAGTGGTGGCGGTAATTTGACTGATGTTATTTTCTATTATTATCTTATAATGAATTAAACATACGATCATTTATATTAAAAAATAACATTTTTCTTTGAATATCAAAATAACACCTCTTATTAAAAAACCCTTTATATAACATAAATTACAAAGAAGACAAGTGCGGATTTAATTATTTTTGTTATTTCCTCTAAATGTTGATCGTTAAGTCGGTACATTCTTGGTTTCAAAAAAATGTTTGCAAACAAATTTGGACCAATTATTCCACTTCTTGGCAATGCACAATCCACTATCCATCAAACATCTACTTTTTTCATAGTGGGTTATATCCTTTAGATGACGAATAACGGTAATTTTGCTATTTATACTTCCATTTAAATAATGATTTCAATCGCTTCCAGATATTTTTCAGCAAATTTTATTCGTCAGGCTTAAGTGCTTGGACGATTTAAATTTTGAAGAGGTTAAGTCTAATATCCTTCCTCAATATTTCATGCGCAATAGTTTGCGGAAGTCTCATGGAAGCAGTTCTCTTGCGCATAGACTGACACGGAGTATCGTGCAAGCTTGTAGAGATAGGTTCAATATTATAATTCGTTTTCGATGTCCGGCCATGAACGAATCAAACCATCACTTGGGGCATCACGTAAACAACGAATAATGTAACGTGAACAAAATATTATATACGACAAGCAGTTGCACACGATCATTGGGCTTGAAATAAGCTTCGATTACGAACACATATTATCCACCTACAAATGACGAAATTCTAAATTTATAGCCCGATTCCGCCACCGGACACCCTGTATATATACTTTTATACATATATATATATATACCTTAATTTTATATGTGAATGTATTGCGATGGCACATGCACGCTCTTATACCAAGCCATGTGGCACATTCAGCTGGTCCACTTGTGTTGCAAAGCATGTGAATGCCATGGCGCACTTTTAGGCGTCGCTAGCAGGAATTTAAAGAATGAAAAGCTCTGCGTGTTTTTCACTCTCTGTGGTGTCGACATTCCTGTGGGCATTTCTTTGTGCGCGTGTGTGTGCGTTCGGGCATGTCAAGCCCCTTTAACGAAATATATCACATACCTGAGCTTAAATCACCGTTGCGCACAATGTACGCCTACTCCAATAGTGTTGCCAACAATCACTATAACAATAACAACACATACATATAAGCAAAAATAACAGCTATCATTACGTTTATGTGAGCGAAATGTAAACGAAAATGCAATAATGATGCAGGTAGCTGGTTTGTCGGCAATACAATTGCAGGTAGAAATTTCAAAAGCAAGCAAACAAAAAGTAGCATCAAACGGACCAAAGCCTAACGAATCTTGCGCTTGCTTTTCCATACTTCCCGTTAGCTTGCCCGGTCGGCCAATCGTTTGCGCCTTTGCTTGCCCGATTCGTTATGTGCTTGTTAAGTAAGCAAATTTGAATTCTGGAAAAGGCTTTCAAGCAGAAAATTGAAAAACTTTCGGTGTGAGTAAGCCGCGGTAGGGACGTAGAAGTGCGTTCAAGTGTGTATGTTGCGCATAATAAGCAGCCAACAAACCAACCTTGGCTGCTGGTGGCGATGCAGCTAGGCTAGCACTTGCTTTCTTCCTTCTAGGCCTTTGAAGCTCACCCATGTAGTGTCCGTTAGCTCGTTTATACAGCTGCTTACTCGCACAGCTACTCGACCACTTGCTTACTATGGCTGAGTTGACTGGTGTTACTTAAATTTACCTCTGACCTCAATGTTGGTACTTCTGTTGAAGGTTCGCAAATCGTTGCAGCATTTCGGCAGGTTAAGTTGCTTGTTATGTTGCTAAATGGCAGGCGGTGCCGGTGCCGCTGCCGGTGCCGCTGCCGGTGCCGTTGCTCGCCTCTTTTGTTTCTCTGTGCGCTATTATTTTTGCTTACAACTCAAACTCACTTGGCAATTTACAAGGTAATAAATTGCAAAATAAATTAGGATGAAGACAAATGTCGGACTTTAACCAAGAAATCGCGTTCGGATTCAATTGTCGGCGTGGCTGCAGTGTTTTTTTTTTTTTACTTAATTTATAAATTTTCGCACTTTTCAAAGCTCGAGCAAAGTGACCTTCTAAGTACAAATAAATAAGTAGGTAGTTTGCTGTAAAATTGCACTACTCGACACATGGCACATTTCGTATGCACAACATAGCATTGACTTTTCTTTGGCAATTTGTTATTTTAGTAAATTGTTCTTGTTTCTTCAACTTGGTCGCATTTTCATTTGCAACTTTTTGTACTTTTTTATTTTGCACAAAGTCAGCTCGTTTCCGAGTAAAATTTTCAGTTTCACGCTGACATAATTTTCTTAGCAGCAAGCTTGTTTCACCAACAAACTAAGAGCGATAACAGCTAACACTTAATGAAAACTGAAAAAGTCGCTAAAGAGCATTAATAATTAAAGGAAATTTATTAGCCTTGCGTAGGAAACTCATTAAGAGCTTAGCCTTATGACCTCTCTTACATTCGAAAAGATGAAAACTTTGCTTATCTAATGATTATGTGACTGTCCACGGTCGTTCTGCATGCGTCGCGTTCTTTCATCGCCTCGTGTATTTAAGTTTCAAGCAGATAATTGTATGTGTTTCCACTTCAATCTCCTCTTTACGTATTAAATTAAAAGTCAGTTATAAACTGGCTTAAAATTTCAGAATCTAAAGAGGCCAAGGCATGTTTATTGAGCGTTAATGATTTTCAATGCATTACAAAACTGATGACATTTGGACTGCTCAAACTTTATTTGAAAACAATTCGAAACAGTATTCTTGTGTATACATCCTGTAGGTACAAAATACAGCAGTTTTGATAAATAAAATTTTCCCAAAAGTATCATTGTCATTAGCTGCAGTTTGAAAGAACTAGCTAACCTTAGATTTTTAAGCAGACAATGATCGCAAGTATAGCAGCGGAAGGAGTATAGAGAGGAAACAGCAGAATGGGATTGATATGTGGGATTGACCTTCACAGTCGCCTGATATCAACCCTAGAGAAAATATATGAGCAAGAGTTAAGCAAAAACTCAAAGGAAAATAAAAATGGACGCTTGTTGATTTGGAGCTGACTCTTCGCGCAGGAATTAGCACAAAGTAAATACAACTCAAAGATATGCAGCCATTATAGCTGATGGTGGTGGCTATAAGTTATGGTATTATTAACATTATGAACCTATACAAAGTGAATCTAATTGGTCAAATAGTTCCAAGTTATGGCGGTCACGCTTTTGTTAGACAGACTATAAGCCCCTGAATTTTACCTTACCTTTCAACTTTAACTTCAATTCTCGATTAATTTGACTTCATTAATGACAGTGAATAAGGCACAAGGACAGACTTTGAGAAATGCAAGTAGGGGTCTGCATATTAACTCTTTCTCCCATACTTGATTATGCTCTGCTGCAAAAATTAAAAATAAAAAAATTCAACCAAAAATGGAAACTGTTTTCATTTCCTCTTATGTTGGTAAGTGTTTTCTTTAAATAATTTATTAAATTTTGTACGCAAGCAAAACAATGAACACCAGCTAGTGGTAATACAAATTTATAATTCAAGAAGCTTTAGAATTTTTTGTTTTGCAAGCTGGCAAAAATTTAAATGTACGTATGTATAAGTACATAACTATAGCGTTTTTCAATAGGTGCGCTTCAACTTTTTTCCGATAGGGAGGGCGAACGACGCAATATTTTTTATTTTTCGCTTGTCATTTGTAAACTTCATTAGTATACATTTCATCATGGAACGCTACACACTTGAGCAACGATTGCAAATCGTGCAATTTTTGTATGAAAATAATCGTTCTGTTGCTGCTACTTTAAATCCAAATAATTCCAAAAAATCATCTTCAGTGATCAAGCTCACTTTTGGCTCAATGGCTTTGTCAACAAGCAAAATATGCATTACTGGGCAGAAAGCAATCCACACGTGATTCATGAGGCACCGTTGCATCCCGAAAAAATCACTGTTTGGTGCGGTTTACATGCCGGCGGCGTAATTGGCCCATATTTTTTCGTTGACGAGAACGATCGCCACGTTACTGTGATTGGAAATCGATACCGCGACATGATAAACGATTATTTTTGGCCGCAATTGAATGGTATGGACTTAGACGACATGTGGTTTCAACAGGACGGGGCCACAAGCCACACAGCACACGCTACAATTGATTTGTTGAAGAGTAAGTTCGATGAGCGCATTATTTCCAGAAATGGACCGGTCGAATGGCCGCCGCGCTCGTGTGATGATTGTTTTTTTTTTCAAAACGTGATATCTCGGAAATATTGCTAATGGGTTTTAGTAAAAATTATAGTCAATTTAGTTTAACACACGCAGTTCAATATAATGATGTTATTATCAAACGAAAATTATACAATATTTTTCTAAACAACGTAACAAAAGTTATTCAATATTTTGTATATTTGGGGAGTTTTTATAGATTTTATTCATCAATTTAAATTTCACTACTAATTTAAGGAAAAAACGAAAGTTATGGGAAATTTAATAATGTTTACGAAATGGCGGTTGTAAAGGGTCCGCCATATAACTTTACGGAACTAAAAATGCTATAAAAAAGAAACTACTCAATATTTTTCCAAACTGTTTTTTTTTTATTTTGAAGTACAGTCCTTCCGGCTAATGATGGAACACAACTTCTTTCATATGGCTGCCTCGGCTAGCCACGCACCATCCCATACGATCGGTCCAATTTTTCAACACATTTTCGATTGTATGCGCCTGCATTTCAGCTGTGACATCGGGTATGTTGGTCTTCAGTGCATCAATTGTTGCTGGTTTGTTGGCATAACACTGGTCTTTGACGGCACCCCAAAGATAATAATCCAACGGCAGTTTCTCTTACTTTTTTCGCAAAGTAACGCACATACGCTTCATTCGGTGCTTTTCTTCTTCCCATTGCCATACGTAATTTTTGTACACATTCTGCAACATTACCATGATTTTCAAAGTAATGTCGCAATATTTCCCAGCGTTCTTTGAGGGTATACACAACCATTTTCGTTCAGCGGAAGAATAAAACTAATTTTCTGTCAAATCAGATGACAGCTAAGTGTTACCATTCTTCAAATAATACCTAGTTCAAATCCGTAACGATAGATGGCGGGCCCTGTAGTAGCCGGTGCTAAAATGCGTAGCGACTTAAGGTGTCCCGGTGATCTAGAGCTAGAAAATTTAAAACTAAAGTTTATTTTCTGGAATTTACAATAAAAAAATTTTTTTAATTTTAATAATTGAAAAAATGGCGCTGAAGTTGACCCTACCGAAAAATTTGACCTAGACGGTGCGGTCGATTTTGGCTCTTCAATTTATCTGAAGCAGAAAAATCAAAAAAAATATTCATCAGTATGACTGTAGTTATGTTCCGTGGGAAAAAAACATTGACAAAATGGCGCGGTTTTGAATTTGACACTCTAAAAATCTGTTTTTTTTCAGGTTTTTAATAAAAAATATATGATATAATTCAAATAATAATATGATACTAGTACGGATGATAGTCATTGATGTTGTGAACAACATATCGAAATTTCAGACGAATAGGTTGAATAGTTTTTTTTTTTTTTTTTTTGACACGTATTTTATTTTTATTTTTTTTTACGGGTATTTTAAGCTGAAACTGTGATTTGACAGATCGGAATGCAAACAGTGTTGGCATTTCTGTTCAGTTAAGTTTGGCACTCTATCATAAATCATTTAACGTCAGAACAGCACTTCCAAATTGCACAAATTTACTTTGAGAAAGAATAAATTTGTTCACGATGTCCATAAAGCACTGGCGGCATCATGGGCTCTTATTACTTTCCGAAATGATGCTACCATTACGGTTAATGGTGAGCGCAATCGAGCTGTGCTGACTGAATTTTTTGTTGCCAAAATTTAACCAGTTGAACACCGACGACATTCCCAACAAGACGAGGCAACTTGCATACAGCGCATTTGAAAAACGATTTATTGAACTGATCGAACAGGCTATTTAACTCGTACTCGCAGCGGATATATAACGCATATAATATTCAATAAGTAAATGCCATGAAATTATCTACCGAATTGTAATAACAAAAAACAAAAAAACAAAACAATTCAAAAATATTTCTGTCTTGCATTATGATCTCCCGTTCACAGGCTCTTAAAAAACACCCCACCACATACGTTAATTTTTTAAAATCTAAACCTTTGTAGGGTAAATTGATTGTAAAATCTAAAAAATTTAAATCCAGAATTTAAAATTGAAACCTCAAGAATTTGCTTTAGCTCTAAGCTAAAGTAAGATGTAAAGAATAATCCAATCCAAGTAGCGTTGAAACCTAAAACGAGACAATGGCTCATCCTATTTTCAAAATGAAATAGGGCATACAAATCTAGAAAATATACTTCTATGAAGTTATAAGGTGCGATATTTTTTTTTTCGCAGCAAAAATTTAAGTCCCACAAAAAAGTTTGACACTTGCACTGCTCTACATTTCAACTGCTTGCTGACGTACCAATGCAAGCACTCGAATATTTACTTTATATATTTAGAAGAGGCTGGTAGTGTGGGCAACTCCGTTAAACAAAAGTTTTTCTAGCACAAATGTAAATCTCGTTACGTGTCAACATTAGAATTTGAACAAAATAGGGATTTTCTACTTTCTTATTTAATGCCTTGAGTAAATTACTTTTTCTTCTTTGTTTCCTTCCTTCGCTGTTTATTTGTTTCGCACCTCACTGATCTACTACTGGTATGCGCAATTCACAGATGTAAGTAGGTATACTATATATAATATGTATGGTACGTATGTATGCACAATAGTTTGTTGCTGCTACGAGTTGTGTGCGCCAATATAAATGACCAACACAAAACATTTTCTTACACTCCAAGCCAGGTGAGACTCGCACACATGCATACATATATGAATAAATGGTGACTGCATAAATGCACATGTAAGCAAATCTGGGATGTGGGACAAACGGAAATAGCCACGCAGAGGTGGGATGAAATTAAATACCTTACACATTGTATGCGCACAGTGGCTTGTGAAAAATTACAAGAGATTTGGTAAAACTCAGAACCACTTTTTCTTTGATATACACGTACATAAGTACATATTAGTGATCCCAGTTTTTTCGATTTTTCCAATCCAGGAATTTTCGGGATGTCGCTACCATGATTGCACGGGATCCCGTAACTAGTTGGGGAATTTAGATATTCATTATTTTCAACAGGCAATTCGTAAAATGTCCTCCAAATTATTTCATTAGTGTTAAAATAGAAGACAATAATCAAATTCATACGCATTTAATAATACTAAAGAGTAGTGGTAGTATTTTATTTATTTTATAATATTTATCATACAGTGAACAATAATAATATTTCAGAAAAGGTAGAACAAAAATAAAAAATAAATAAAAACAATTATAGCAATAATTTCTAAGAGTGCGTGCCACATACATATATATAATTGGCGCGTACACCCTTTTTGGGTGTTTGGTCCTGCTCCTCCTCCTATTTGTGGTGTGCGTCTTGATGTTTTTCCACAAATGGAGGGACCTACACTTTCAAGCCGATTCCGAACGGCAGATATTTTTATGAGGAGCTTTTCCATGGCAGAAATACACTCGGAGGTTTTCCATTGCCTGCCGAGGGGCGACCGCTTTTTGAAAAATGTTTTTTCTAATTTTGGTATTTCACCGAGATTCGAACCGACGTTCTCTCTGTGAATTGCGAATGGTAGTCACGCACCAATCGATTCGGCTACGGCGGCCGCGAGTGCGTGCCATACAAATAGTACAAATATGGTAGCCAATTTAATAAAATTAATCAGCAATAAAGTCCCTGTACTTAATACCATCAGATGTATATTTGAATGTGTCATAACAGTTGTGTCCACCTAAGAAGCTTATCACTTTCTCTAAATTTAAAACTTTTTAACCAAAATAAAGTGCACGGATGTTTTCGTTAATCGAACAAGCGCCAATAAACTGTCATATGCTTTCGGCCTTGCCAAGGTTACAAACTGGGAAGGTCACGGAGGAAGTATTTTTGTGTTAAGATTGAGGAGGCGACCTATTGCTAGAAAAATTAGACTTACGGGCTAAGCAGTAAAGCCGTCATTAAAATAAGGCACACATTGCAGATGGAGTTCGTGTGATTTTGTAACAGAAGCTCTTTGAGTCAGCAAAATAAATAATTTTTCAATCAGTTTATTTAGTAATGTAGGCACGAACTCCATTATATATATTTTTTTTCTTTTTTCCAATTTATTGCATCTGTTAATCTTCGGCACTTAGTAATTTTATAATTATAACAATTAAGGAAATAAAGGGCGATTGTTTAAGAGCTATAGGAAAGTTTTTTAAAAAATCACACGTAAAAGTCAGAAAAATGCATGAAATTTTTATTTCAATCGATAGCACAGTCCATATAATTTAATGTTTGAAGATTATTTCATGCAAATGTTGACCGCGACTGCGCTTCAAATGGCCCATCCGCTTAGTCCAATTTTGGCATACTCTTTCCAATGTTTCGGCCGGTATCTCACATATAAATGCTTTAACATTCTCTTCCATAACGTAATTGAAGCAGGCTTGTCTGAATAGACATGAGCTTTAACATAGCCCCACAAAAAATAATCTGAAGGCGTTATATCGCACGATCTGGGTGGCCAATTGACAGGTCCCGAACGTGAAACAAAATGTTCACCGAGCTCGCCTCTCAACAAGTCCATTGTTACGCGTGCTGTGTGGCATGTGGCACCGTCTTGCTGAAACCACATATCATGCAAGTCAAGCTCTTGCATTTTGGGCAAAAAAAGTTGAATATCATTTCACGGTACCGCTCACCATTCACAGTTACGTTACGATTCACAGCATCTTTGAAGAAGTACGGTCCAATGATACCTCCAGCCCATAAACCGCACTAAGCTGTGACCTTTTCTGGGTACGTTGGCAGCTCCTACAATTCTTCTGGCTGAACTTCACTTCAAAATCGACAATTCTGCTTATTTACGTACCCATTGATCCAAAAAGAGCTTCGTGGCTGAACACAATTTTTCGACTTTAGACTTTCTTAACAGAACACGCATTTTTATAATAAAATTCAATGATTTGCAAGCGTTGTTCGTTTATAAGACGATTCATGGTTAAATTATAGACCAAACTGAAGATGTTTGACAATGAAACAAAACACGAAACGTGCGTCAGCTGTTTAAACCAACTGTTTAAAAAGATAATAGCTAAAACATCACTCGTTATCAGCGTAACATAAAATCATTATTTAAAGTACTTTTCTTTTTACAGTATAAGAGGGATAAAGCATATAAGAATTATATGATATAAAACGTAGAACAAGTTGATATTTATTTAACTGATGAAGTCTCTGCTAGGGCTGTCGGAGTTATTCGTTTTAGTCTTCGTTTTTACAGTTCTGAATGTGGAACTTTTAGCATATCTTTGTTTGTGTGCGTTAGTAGCCTGTGAATATGATTTCTGCTGCATTCTCGAATGACATCTTCCATAAATTTAATTTAGAGGTCCCTGTGTATATCGTGATTGGTTATGTACCAGCCTGCGTTCGTGATAGTCTTTAGGATTTTGAGTGTAGTCGTTGTATATTTTTAAGGTCTGATTTGCTTACTGTTCCCCATAGTTCGATGCCATATTTCTAGATCGGAGTTATAAGAGTTTTTTTATTATCAAGTGAAAGTCGCGAGTAGTTTCGTAGTAGCCAGTAGAGCTGTGTGAATCTGTTTTTAACTTCATTTCTCTTTTCAAGTATATGCTCCTTCCAGGTCAGTTTTGCATCAATTATTATGTCTAAATATTTGGCTTTTGTATCATATTTAATGACTTTTTTATTTGTAGTCAATATTTGTGGATCACACTTTCTGTTTGTGTATATTACTTGGATAGTTGTATCTATGTTAATTTCGATTCCACATGTATTGAACCAGGGCAGCGTTATGTTAAGTGGCTGTTGTAGTTTATTTATGGCAACGTTTATGTTTTTGTTAGAGGTCATTAAAACGGTGTCATCAGCAAAAGTTGCAATCATGCTATCGTCACTTGGGCAAGGTATATCATGTGTATTGATAATGCATAAGAGTGGCCCCAAAACGCTTCCTTGTGGAACACCTGCTTCCATACGTAGTACATCAGAGCATTGTATGAGCCGAAGAAAATTCTGATAAGGGCGACATGTCAACACTACTTTCTAGCTGCTTACATTATTTTACCCAGTAAGCACGTAATTCGATCTTTCCTTTAGCAAATATACAAGGAAGCATTGGTGTTAGTAAGCACCGCGCGATAAAATATCGCTTGATAAAACACATATGTTGGTGGAGGGTGTACAAGTGTAAAAATTGTTGCAATAATTCGGTTTCGAAGTATATCCTGTATCCTTTCTTAATAAAAAAGCGTAAAAGCTTCCCAACTTACGCAAAGCTTTCAACTCCCAAACTAGCGTTCCATAATACATGAACGACCTAGAGGCTGCCTAAAAGATTTACAGTTTCTTTAAGGTATTTATTCTTGAGATAATTATATTTTAACCATGCGTTTATGGCAGTTTTCACATCTGTTAGTTTCTTATATAGATGTTTGGAAAACGTAAAGTTAATTATAATTCCCACATTTCCAGTCACAGTTGCTTGAGTCTACCATCTAAACCTAAAAACGACTACTTTTGACTGGGCAAAATTAACTTTTAATGCCCATTGCGAGCAATAACTGTGCAGTGCATCTAACATTTGTTGGAGGTCAGAGAGTGTATCCGCCAACAAGACCAAATCGTCAGCATGCAGTGTTTCTCATTAGTGTCTGTATATACTTAAAAGTGTACATATCTGTTAAAGTAACTTAGTATGCCCAAAAATGGTCGATATAAAAAAAACTTAAAAAGGAAAAAATCTGTATGGTTTTAAATTAAAATGATATCAATAGTACTTTTTTTATTTAAATACAATCTTTTAATGTTATTTGATGCAACACGAATATTAATATTTCAGTCATTTAAAGTTAGTCATTGGACCCAGCTAAATTTCTACAACAAACAAGCTGTACAATCAAAGTGCTTTGCAATCTTTCTTTTTCATAAAATGAGATCTGTCTACATTTCATAGGCTAAGTAAGAAATTACAAACCCGGAAAATTTCCTATTTGTTGCAAAGTAGTCTTGAGTATTTTAGGACTTAAAAAATACAACAATTCCGAAGTTTCGGGACCCCGGGACTAACACAGGTTTTACATTTACACACACTTTTCCTCCTTTTCTTCATCGCCACAATTGCTGTCGCTTTTCCTGTTTTGCCCCGCATTTGCACAGCTTCAATGGGCGTACTGTCACATCAGCATTCATTGTAATAAATATGCAGTTATATGTACAATACGTGTGTTTGTGTTAGGATGTGCGTGTTTGTGTATAAGTAAGTAATGATGGCGGAGTGCATATCCAGTCATACCCTGCCGTCGCAGAAAGTGTCGCTGCGGATGTAGCCATTTTGTGGTAGCGAAATTCAAAATAAAAATAAAGACAAAAACCCTGTGACGGTTAACTGCGCTCTTTGGTTCGCATAAAACGAGAACAGCACCTGCCGTCCCGCCAGTGATATGTGGGACATGCTCCCACTAACACTATAACAATTCTCCTTCTTGGCTGATATGCATCCTGGAACCGCGTTTATGTGTATTGGAACAACATGTTTTTGCGTCCAGATTCCACTCCTCTGGGCGTGTGAAGACTTTACCTCATCAGTAGTATTCACTCCTCCTTCTGCTTCCATAAGCGGTTGTGGAGGAAATCAAACATCGGAAAATGTGCATTAGTTCGATACTTACAAATTATTATCTTGTCTGCTGTTTAACCTAACAATGCAGCCAGTGTTTGACCCCAGCGTCTCTAGCTGTCATCGGTTTGCCTTTCATCTCCACTGCTAAGCTGCCAGCAAAGGTGCTTAGAAATTTTTTTTTTAATATCGAATTATGACATAGCTGAATAGAGTAATAACATCCAAGCAAAATATATCCAGAAGAACTTCAATAAAAAATATATTTTGGCTGGAATTGCCGACTTGTTTTAATGGGAAAATAGAAATTAAATACAAAATTAAATTTATTATTAAGATAATGATGTCAAACGAAACGAGTTTAAGAAATACTTAACTCGAATATATTTTATGTTTGCTTCTACTCCTGCTATTATTGCTATTGAAGTGCCAACTGTTGCTGTCGTTTTTTGGCTTTCCTCTTCCTGTCACCACAACCGAACTTCACCACAACTGTAGCCTCGAACGTTTTTACGACGTCCCATTTCTGATAGCGTTGGTCAAGCACATATCTAGTACAAATCTTTTGTGAGACGGCTAATGTTCGAATGAATTCTCCAACACTTCTCGTTATTCACCGAGAAGTCTATAGTGAAAAGCCACGTATTCTGCACTCTTAACTGTAGTCAGGCAACTGGGACAAAAAGTGCAGTCATCCAGCTGGAAGCAGCCACGTCCGGTGAGAATCTGAGTAAGGTAGTAGTCGATATCGCCATGCTTCCTGCTCTTCAATGCTTCGAAATTTGGTATG
Organism: Anastrepha ludens; assembly: GCF_028408465.1. Taxonomy (NCBI): domain Eukaryota; kingdom Metazoa; phylum Arthropoda; class Insecta; order Diptera; family Tephritidae; genus Anastrepha; species Anastrepha ludens. The sequence continues at coordinate 42,684,205 of NC_071500.1, read as the reverse complement.
AATTTTTATGTCCACCGGCCTTTGGCTAACTCATATCAACTTCATTGCCACTCGGTTATCGAGCGCACTTTCTGCTTTCGTCGGTTTTACTCCATATAGGCGCAAACAGTGCAGTCTGTGGATAGGGACAACTTCATGCATGTGCCTATTCACGTCAAATCATCACTTGATACATCTATGCCTTCAAGTAAGCATAAAAATTATAGTTATAGAAATTACCAAGAGCAAAGAATTGGAATGTTTTGGAAGTAATTAGAAAATTATAGACTCGATAGAATTGGAAAATCATAGACTGTCTTAATTCTTTCATACTATTTAGTAAAGGAACATCCACTTAATGTTGGTGGTTGACTTTTTGAAACTTTTGCCGAAAAACTAAAAAGAAAACGCCATGATTTCTAAGATAAACAAGCAAAAAGTAGGCAACATTTTAATAAAACGGCGAAGAGGAAGTTATTTCTTTATAAATCAAAATTATTTTAGGAAATGTATTGTTATTGTAGAGAAATCATTTTGACACCTCGTTTTTCATCCATCGTCATATCAATTTTTTTATTGAAAAAGGAAAATTTTCAGGTAAGTAAACAACTTTGGTAAGTATGGCTGGTATTCATTCATGAATTAAAAAGATGTGTATTTGATTACTTTACTTTACTTCTTCTTCTTTTTAATTGGCTTACGCGATTTTGGCGAGTTTAACAAAGCGCGCCAGTCGTTTCTTTACTACTTTACTTAAATAAATTTGCAGAACTAAAAAGGACCTTAATTTTTCTATACAATAATTTTGTTCTAAAAAAAGTTTAAGAGCCACTTATCTGCAGCTATAGGGTTAAAATGAATATAAAGTGATTTTGACGCTAAGATTTTCTTGCCATTGCATTTAATTTTCCACAACTGGGGAGTTATGAGCTTAATTTTTCGCCTGTTTAAATACGGAATTCTATTTTCTTGATGAGCGTATAATATATTATATTAGTTCCAACACAAAAATGCTTTATTCCACAAATGAAGCTAAGTACCGCTAAGACTTTAATGAAATTCGAAAAAAATTGTACTGAACTAATTGAAATAGAGCTTTTACTTTGCAAAATATTCAGAAAATTTGATGGCAGTCAGTGCTATTTAAGAAGTAAATTAGATATAAAATAATAAGAAAAAAATATTATGTCTTAAGTCTTCAAAGTTTTGATTGAAAAGAAAGTAATGAACAAATTTGGTCTTTATTTTGACGAAATTAGCATAGCTGAGATTAATTAATTTTTGGTTAAATTTCAGTTTCCGGGAAACACAACAAATACACACGTAAATTTACGACTCGATGATTTTCATGATTTCATCATAGTTTCCAATGATTGCGTGCCTCTCCTGCCCTACCGTTTCGCTATCGCATTCAATGCTGTATTGAGTCCATAAGCAACACGTATTTTTTAGCCCTCTGTTCCGACTTCTCGACAAGATTTCAGTAGAAATTTTGCAATCGACTTTTAAGCAACTTACTAATTAACAAGAGAAATTAAATTTTGAGTTTCATGTACATATAGATGATTTCAGTTTCACTCTTATTAGAGTTATATTTAAATCAATTGATATGCAATGAAATTTGCATAGGTGTGAGGAAATAGGTTGGCATAAAATATTTTTTAAATCTTTTTGGTAATTTCAACGAGGCCAAATAGCCTGGCATAAGATACCATACTGCGCTGGAAAGCTCATGTCAAGAAAAGGCGAGAAGAGCATGACTAATAATTGAGTTGAGTTTTCACAATTGACTTATTTTGTTGAATGTAAATTCCAACAATTTGGGAGCGCTCGCGTGGCGTGTACTGTTCCATGGTAAAAATCTGCTTGGACTGATGCTTCTAACGCGGTATGTCTTTAAGGTATCTGACGTCTATGTCAAAAGATACAGGGTTGTCAGATAGGTCCGTCGAATATTGGCAACCCTGTAGACACTCAATCTTCTCAATCCCCAACAAATTATTTATTTACAAACAAATACTAAGACTGACCTGGACTTACGGTTTGAAATTCTGGGGATGCGCTAGCCAAAAGTACTTCACCTCAATCCAACGGCTTCAAAACGAACGTCATGCGGAACACAGTAAACGCGCCGTACTATAACATATAAGTCATTCATCTTGGTTTTGGCATATCTACTGCCATTTATATAACGAAGTAATTTACCATAATTCAGAAACAGCGACTAAAAAATCATGCCAACAATAACTTACTTTGGCGGAATTCCTCACGAAAATTATTAAAATGCACAACGGTAGCAGATGCTGCGCAGAGGAAAAGAGAATATATGGTAAAATGATTTATAAAATAAGTTAAATTATCAAATGGAAATTGCTCATTAATAGCCTTTGATATCAACAAAATGGTACGGAAGCGCTAGTAGGATTCTGGATGAATAACCACTTTAACCAACCCTTTTATATACATATAAAGGGCGATCAGATTGAAGGTACTGTCTCAAAGAAATAAAGATGTTTTTGCATATTTTTATTCTGCATTCATTATCATTTCATTATGAAAAGACTTACTCTCCAACAACGTTTACACATCGTTCAATTTTATTAGGAAAATCGAAGTTCTGTGAAATGTGTTCAGCGTGCACTTAGGCCAACTTAAGGGGTTCAGCGTTGAGACCCATTTTTGGCCGACTACGTCAAACCAGCCTCGATTCATTCATTGGAAGCCAACATTGCTAAAGTTTATCCCGAAATATTGACTGAAATCCTACAGCGAGTCATTCAAAATTACTGTTTACGGATAGCCGAATGGAGGATGGTTCCATGTGTAGAAGTCCACGCAAGTGGGGAAAGTTACTGATCGCCATTCACTTGGGAGTGGCCAGGACGATTCTTCTACATATGGTTCAAGCAGCTCACAACGTCCGGGATTAGTATCCTCTGGTTAGCTTCCGAACACCCGTTCGGGAGTGAGCTAACGTGAGAAGGCGAAGCATCCCAGCATAGCTGGTTGTGCGCTGGGTTTGGGACCCGCCACTTAAAAAGCCCCCCCAATGAAAAGAACTGCAAAGCCTCGGATGAGAACTGCCTTTACTGATGACGACCCCTGCAAACGAAATAAGGAATATGATTTGAGGGCATGCACCTGGAATGTCCGGTCCCTTAATGGGGAAGGTGCCTCTGCCCGGCTGGTTGATGTCCTCGTGAGAGTAAAGGCTGACATCACTGCCATCCAAGAGATGCGATGGACGGGGCAAGGTAAGAAAAACCTAGGACCTTGCGACGTCTACTACAGCTGCCATGTAAAGGAGCGCAAATTCGGTGTCGGATTTGTTGTGGGAGAGAGACTTCGTCGCCAAGTACTGTCGTTCACTCCGGTGGACGAGCGTCTCGCAATAATCCGCATCAAAGCGCGATTTTTTAACATCTCGCTAATTTGCGCCCACGCCCCGATGGAAGAGAAGGACGATGCGACCAAGGATTCTTTCTATGAGCGCTTGGAACGTTCCTATGAGCGCTGCCCCCGCCACGACATAAAAATCGTGCTTGGCGACTTCAACGCCAGGGTGGGCAAGGAGGGAATTTTTGGTCCCACAGTCGGAAAATTCAGCCTGCACAACGAAACATCCGGCAACGGACAGAGGCTGATCGACTTCGCCGGGGCCCGAAACATGGTAGTCTGCAGCACCAGATTCCAGCATAAAAAGATACACCAAGCTACCTGGCTGTCCCCTGATCGAAAAACGCGAAACCAGATCGATCATGTTGTGATAGATGGAAGACACGCTTCTAGTGTATTAGATGTACGTACGATCCGAGGAGCCAACATCGACTCGGATCATTACCTTGTTGCAGCCAAATTGCGCACACGCCTCTGTGCAGCAAAAAACGTACATCTACCTACGCAAAGAATGTTCGACATCGAAAAGCTGCAATCACAACAGACAGCCAGAAGATTCGCCACTCGACTCTCACTCCTGCTCTCGGAGAGCACTGCCCAACACACCGGCATGCGCGAGCAATGGAGCAACATTTCTCGTTCCCTACGTACCGCCGCCGAAGAAGAAATCGGATTCCGGCGAGCCCGAAAAAACAATTGGTACGACGAGGAATGTCATGCTGCCGCCGAAAGAAAAGATGCCGCCTATAGAGCCACGCTGCGATCGGGCGCAACGCGAGCCATGTGGGATCGCTACAGAGAGCTGAAAAAGGAAGAGAGACGTATTATCCGACAGAAGAAACGTGAGGCCGAAATACGTGAGTGCGAGGAGCTTGAGATGCTGGCCAACAGGAACAACGCCCGAAAATTCTACCAGAAAGTTCGGCGGCTTACAGAAGGTTTTAAGACCGGGGCGTTTTCCTGTAAGAACAAAGACGGTGATCTGGTGACTGACGTACAGAGCAATCTTAAATTATGGAGGGAACACTTCTCGAACCTGTTAAACAGTGACAGCTGCGCATGTCATAGAGAAAGTGAAGATCCCGATACCCCAATCGTTGACGACGGAATTATCGTTCCGTTACCCGACCATGACGAGGTGAGAATAGCAATATCACGGCTAAAGAACAACAAAGCCGCGGGCGCCGACGGACTGCCGGCTGAGCTATTCAAACATGGCGGCGAGGAGCTGGTAAGGTGCATGCATCAGCTCCTATGCAAAATATGGTCGGATGAAAGCATGCCTGCCGATTGGAATTTAAGTGTGATCTGCCCAATCCATAAGAAGGGCGATCCTGCAATTTGTGCCAATTACCGCGGGATTAGTCTTCTAAATATCGCCTATAAGGTTCTAGCGAGCGTATTGTGTGAAAGGCTGAAGCCCACCGTCAACCAACTGATTGGACCTTATCAGTGTGGCTTCAGACCTGGAAAGTCTACCATCGACCAAATATTCACAATACGCCAAATCTTGGAAAAGACTCATGAAAGGAGAATCGACACACACCATCTTTTCGTCGACTTCAAAGCTGCATTCGACAGTACGGAAAGGAGTTACCTGTATGCCGCTATGTCTGAATTTGGTATCCCCGCAAAACTAATACGGCTATGTAAGATGACGTTGCTCAACACCAGCAGCGCCGTCAGAATTGGGAAGGACCTCTCCGAGCCGTTTGATACCAAACGAGGTTTCAGACAGGGTGACTCGCTGTCGTGTGACTTCTTTAACCTGATGTTGGAGAGCATCGTACGAGCCGCAGAACTTAATCGCTCAGGCACAATATTTTATAAGAGCGTACAATTGTTGGCGTATGCCGATGATATTGATATCATCGGCCTTAACAACCGCGCTGTTAGTTCTGCCTTCTCCAAACTGGATAAAGAGGCAAAGCGAATGGGTTTGGTGGTGAACGAGGACAAAACGAAGTACCTCCTGTCTTCAAACAAGCAGTCGGCGCACTCGCGTATCGGCACTCACGTCACTGTAGACAGTTATAATTTCGAGGTTGTAAAAGACTTCGTTTATTTAGGAACCAGCATTAACACCGATAACAATGTCAGCCTTGAAATCCAACGTAGAATCTCTCTTGCCAACAAGTGCTACTTTGGACTAAGTAGGCAACTGAGCAGTAAAGTCCTCTTTCGACGAACAAAACTAACACTCTACAAGACTCTCATCATGCCCGTCCTAACGTATGGCGCAGAAGCGTGGACGATGACAACATCCGATGAAGCGACGCTTGGAGTGTTCGAGAGAAAGATTCTGCGTAAGATTTTTGGACCTTTGCACGTTGGCAACGGCGAATATCGCAGGCGATGGAACGATGAGCTGTATGAGCTTTACGGCGACATAGACATAGCGCAGCGAATAAAGATCCAGCGGCTTCGTTGGCTGGGTCATGTCGTCCGAATGGATACAAACGCTCCGGCTTTGAAAGTATTCGATGCGGTACCAGCTGGTGGTAGCAGAGGAAGAGGAAGGCCTCCTCTGCGCTGGAAAGATCAGGTGGAGAAGGACTTGGCTTCACTTGGTGTGTCCAACTGGCGCCGGTTAGCACGAGAAAGAAACGACTGGCGCGCTTTGTTAAGCTCGGCCAAAATCGCGTAAGCGGTTATCGCGCCAATTAAGAAGAAGAAGATAGCCGAATTACAGTACAGTTGCGGCCAACATTTAAAAAATAAATCTTAAAAAAAATAAATGTCTTGAATGGTTGTACAGAAAAAATAATGAATATTGTCCAATCTATTTGAATTGTCTTTGTTTTATTTCAGTATCTTCACATATCATCCAATGCCTCTTATAGTACGCATCGTTAATAAAAAAACATGTATAATTTTTTTGAAATGAGATTAATATGTAAATATTTGCAAATGTTTTTTTAGTACTAAAAAGTAGAAGCTGAAAATTAAATAAAAAAATATTTATTTAATATACCACATTTCAAATAGTAAATAGTTTTTCCTAGACTCATAGAATTAATTTTGATAAGTTAAGTTTTTCAAATTTTAGCAATAACAATTTCAAACAATTTTGGAAATTTACACTGAAAAACATAGTGCACGTGCACTATAATTGAGAAGAAGTGATTTGACAAACGTGTGAATACGAGTACATTTGAAAGAAGCGGAGAGAATTCTGCTGCCGAATCCCCGATGACGTAGCAGTCGAAGTTAATCTCACAATTTAGCTTCTAATGGTCAAACTTGATAATCAAACATTTCTGATGTAAAAAAACTTATGCATACATGCATACTTATATATAATATATATTTGCCTAATAATATGTTACCACGGCACGTAATTCGGTCTCTAAGTGATTCGCAAATTACCAGTTTCCACGGCGCATTCGCAATTCATTTTCGCAAATCTACTTATTGTTCTTTTTTTTTGCTTTTTATTACTATTATTTCTTGGAAATACCGATGATGGAGAAAAAAGCAAGTTAAAGCTAAAATTTTATTTTATTTTTTAGCGAATACTTTATTAATGTATTCCTTCTATTTTCCAGCAATAAGAAAAAGTGCCAGCAAATAGCAGCTCAGATGCCATTGTTTCAATAGCTGCAACTGCTCTTCATGGAGGTGGAACAGTGCCCCAGATCTTAATAAGTCTGTTTCACAATTCTTAAATTGTTCAGAAACTCCGTTAGCAGTAAATTTGGCAGATTTACTGTGTGTGTATGTGTGTGGTGTCAAGCTTCTGCAATTTATTCGTGTGCCGTTTGAGGGTTTTTTTTGTTCGCATTCGCATACTTCTCGAAACTGCGCCGGTGTGGCGTCACGCAGATATTACTCTCAGAAATCCTCTCTGATGAAAGCATTCTTTCGCTTATTGTATTTTTGTTGTATTGAGGTGGCCAAGGTGTTTCGCTCAAGAATGCTTTGAAATGAATGAAGAGAAATGAATATGAACATGTGCAGACCGGCGTAAATTGTTGATTATCTGCATATACATTGAAATAGGTGTGTATAGAATGACATACCCTCCATGGAAATTCTCCATCACTAAAGTAGTGTGCTTTTAGTGAGTTCATTGCATGTTTACATTTCACAAACACATATAAACAATTGGTAAACCTTACAATGCAACGTCCTTTGAAATACCATTTGTCCCCTGCCGCATTTCTATTTCGAAAGTTTAAAATAGCAGGCGCTAATTTATCTGATAAGGTGTAACACTTTGCCTGTCTTTTTCGAGACTTCCGATTAACAATAACAAAGATAGTAAAACAGCACATGTTTTGGCTAGTTGCGATGCAGAGAAATCTTCCTCCTAAGCGAGTTAAGTCCAGATCAGAAAAATGCGCCAGAAGACTTAATAAAAAAAATATTTTTTGTCGACAAAGTCTGAATTATTATTTTTAATAAAAAAATTCACTCGTTTCTAGCGCACCATCTAAATGCATTTTTTCTTGTATCCTATAATAAATCTATCGCAAAGGCGCAAATAACTATTATCTCATCGTGATACTCGTTGGTAGTCCATCTTCATAATGAGAGATCTTTCAGAATTGTACTTGGAGAGTTATTTTGATTTATTAAAGCGAAAAGTTTTGGTTTGATGAATCTCACGTACAACAAAAACTGCTTCCTAGAGTAGCTAATAGTATGTACTTAGAGGAGTAGGCTTCAGATCCTATTTGTGATGAACTGCATAGAGAATCTGAGAAGAAGGCTGATCTTCTAATCCAAAATATTGTACTTCTAAATGAGGTTAGGAAAACAGAACCACGACTGCTTAGTCGAGCAGAGTTAATAGTTTTACAGATACATACATTTCTTTTTTAAAGTTTTTCCGTTTTAAATCAACTATTTTATTTCTTGAAACTAACTGCAGTCGACCTTTAGGAGGTCCTCCATACAATTTTTTACGAAACGCCCGATTCCCTTGCAATAAGTTATTTAAAATAGAAAAATTAAAATATTGTGATTGTCTGCTAATACTTTAAAAAATGAAAAAGTACACTAAATATTCCCAATTCGCATAAAACGGATTATTCTCAAAGGAAAAAACACAAAAAAGTAGTTGTTTTTCAAATAATCCAATAAAATGCAGTTTGTTTAGAACAAAAACTCGGACAAGTTACTAAAATAATACCTAACTAATTGCGAAATTACAGCTCAGTGTATGTTTTGGTATGTGACTAATATTCGGACGTGCACTGGTTTGAAACCTCGGGCATCAAATACCAAATAGTAAACATAAGTTTTAAAGGTCCCGGCTGTCTAGAGCTCAAAATTCGGAGTATATTCAGGATTTTTTTTTTACAATAAAAAAACAAAATTAAAACTTTTTAAGCTTTTTATTTAACGTATTTACATATTGTATAAAAATGAAAAAAAAATTTTTTTTAACTTTAATAATTTTAAAAATGGCGCTGAAGTTGACCCTCCCGAAAATTTTAACCTGGTGTTGTCCATTTTAACTCTTACCTATATTTATCTGAAACACAAAAACCAAAAAACTTATTAATCAGTCAAAAAAAAGACAAATGGCGTGGTTTTGAATTGGACACTCTAGAAATCGTTTTTTTTTCGTTCTTTAATAAAAAAAATACGAAATAATTCAAGTAATAATATGATTTTAGTACGGGCAATACATATTGAAATTTCAAACGATTCGGTTAAATAGTTTTTTTTTTGTTTTTGACAACACCAGACCGAAAATACTAGTTTTCAGATAAGTGTTTAAAATTTTGAGACTGGAAATTTTCCATTGACGCCGCCGCCTGACGAATCTGACTCTACCTGCTAAAAAGCCTGTAGAATCGAATTTCCTTCCTTGAGAATATCCTTCCAAAAATTTGGCAGTATATTCTTAAAAGCCTATACTTTCGAAATATTAAAAAAAGGCGATTTTTTTAAATTCTATACCACCGGGACCGCTTGAGCTCTTAAGAAGATTTCCTACCTTTAAAGTGTATTTCTGCCACAAAAAATCTTCTCGTAAAAAAACCATCTCCCGTTTGGAGCCGGTTCAAAACTGTAGGTCCCTCCATTTTTGAAACAAAATCAAGACGCTTCTCACAAATTGAAGGTGGAGCTTATACAAACACCCGCAAATGGTGTATGCTCCAATTACATACCTACATTTATTATATTTATTTTATTACTAAGTAATGAAGAATATTTCAAAATTTAAAATTAACTAAATGGGGATCAATTTAGAGATATAGACTATTAAATTGAAATAAAATATTGTAAATTGTGCATTGCTTCACGGGCCAGTGACGCCATTTCGTTGTAATCAAATGTTGTTTGTTTTTGATTTGAAATTTGTTTTTGTTGATTTGATTTTTTTGTAACTGGAAATTACTTCCTTAATAGTTTGCTTATGTTCAAAGTATATTTTTAACCAAATGTTGTGAAGATCAAGAGCTTCAATTGCCGCCATCAAACAGTCGTTTATCATGGCGCGATAGCATTCGCCATTTACAGTTACATTGGCGCCAGCCTCGTCTTTGATGATTACTCCAGTCCATAGGTCGCACCAAACGTCATCGCCAGTTGTTTTCGATGAACGTAATGGCTCTTCGTGAATGGCTTCGGGTTGCACTTCAGCCCAAATACGGCAATTTTGCTTATTGATGTAGCCACTAAGCCAAAATTGGACCTAAACACCATAAATTAGCCTAATTCAATTTTGCGATTTGTAAACATTTTTGAAGCGTAATATTTTGTATGATAAAAAGTCAGTGAATACTGAAAAAAGTTATGTGTTTAATTTGGCAGTAGGCACGCGTGATCTATCAAAAAAAAAACCCTATTGTAAAAAGTATTGCCAATCTGACCACCCTTTCGTGGGTCTTTAACTTTCGTCGTCTTTTCATAATTTTTTAAAATATATAAAAAATTATATTATATAAAGCTCCCCCAGCTTTTCTGACCTGTAGTAAATCATTTGTGTTATTTTTGAATCATTATTCACTTTCGCGGTACCAGGCGCATCAGCGGAGGGACGTTCTGACGAGCAACGGATTCAAACTGGATTTTCTACATATATACTTAAAAATGATTGCATTATGAAAATTAAATTAAAAAAATCCGTTATTTGATAATCCGGCTCCCGTAAAGAAGAAGCAGATTTTTGGAAGAAAATAATAAGACTTACTTGTAGGCTGCGCAGTTTTATCACTTCTTTACCTTATTATCCTCTCCTTGCGTTAGAGTCGCTCCTTTTTTATGGCGTGGGAGCCTTAGTACTATGGAGTGTTAAAGTTTTAGTCAAATGTAAGTGTTTGTAAAAAACAAGACTAACTAGGAGCTATTTTCTAAGAAAAATCTTGAAAGGCGGGTTTATGGGTATCATTAATTTTAGTGAAGGTTATAAAGAAACACTAGGGGGAAAAAACAGAAGTCCTGCAATAAAATGATTGCAATCATATGACGTACTTGCTACTTATCACGTGAAATATATGAATATAAGTATGCATGTGTAAACTTTTCTATGGCATATGCCTGCATACATACATACATACATACGTGCATTCACTTGTCCTTGAGCGCACTGCTGACAACTGACAGTAAGGAGAAACTGCAAAACAAAAACTTAACTAAACTCAGCAACAACATCACTTCGCATGCTTTTGCGCGGTATTTGTTGTTGCCGCTTATTTATGTGCTTTGTTTCAATGTTGCTACTTTTTCGCATTACTTGCTTGCTAACGATTTGATTGTTAAAAGCAACTTGGTAATAGTATTGTTGTAGAAGGTAACACAGTAGCAAAAAGGAGAAGGAGACTGAGAAAGTGAGAGGCAGAGAGATGAGCCCAAGGACACCCAAACAGCTGTTTTCCAACAAAACCTTTTGTCTGCTGTTTGTATTGTATGTTATGTGCATATGAATGTGTGAGTTGCCAAGTGACTGTGAAAGTGGCAGCCGCTTAACGCTTCAGCACGTAAAGAAAATTAGCAGGAGTGCTGTTTTATTTTTTTTTTATTATTATTTTAGCAGTAAATCGAAGCGACATCCGTATCTGGCTGCCATTTAGCCGTCGCGTGAGCAATTGTGCAAAAGTCTTATTAAGCAAATTATTTTTGTGTTTCGTTCTTGCAACTGTTGTTGCTTTTGCTAAGTGAAGCTCTTTTGTTTTGTTTACGTTTTTTTGTGGTGGTTGATTTTGAAAATGGAAAAAAAGTTTGTCTCTTTAGGCCTTTTCATTAAGTTGCTTTACTTTTGCTTGCTTGATTTTAATTAGTTTTTTGTGCAGCCGCCCATTCGTGGGTGGCTAATTAAATTTCTTTATTAGACCGACTTTTCGCTTGACCAACCAAAGTTTATTTGTTTATTTGCTTATTTGCTTGCCTTCGCAGCCAAGTCGCCGTATCACTTTGGACACACCTTGTGGCATTAATCAGTTTAAATCAAATACCCCCCTTCAATTTGCATTATATTAGTGGTGGTTGGTCTAAGCTTCCAATTATACAATATAAACACAATTACGCGGCTTTCACACACATATATGCACGTTGAATTGATAAGTGAACCCAATAAACGTTTGGCTTGGTTGAAAATTCGAAAATGATGGGAAAACGAATCACCTTTTGAAGCCTCGCCTACGATAATGAACGTGGAAAACATTTAGCCTTCGATTGGAGAACTACGCCAACCTTAAGGGAACAGATTTCGATTTTTTTTTTTTTTTTTTTCATAAAATGTTAATATAATCCTTTAAGAAAGTGCCAAAAAAACTTTAGAACGTAAATGTAAGTATTTCGCATATTATTTATCGTCAACTGAGAAGAATTTTCCTACATTCAAACTTTAGACGCGATCTCCCTGAAATTGCACACAAATGCACACATCTTTTTTATGATATAACTTTCTATGTGAATTTACAGGTTTTCGAAAATTTTTCAAAAAAAAATAATTTTTTCGAAGCAAAAATAGTAGAAAAATTCGCCCCCAATTTTTGTTTTTTTTAAGCATTTTATTACGCGAATTTTTTATTTTTTCCATTTTTTTTTTTAATTCATACCGAAATTATGACATTAATAAAATTATGAAATTATGAAAAAAATAAAATATTTGTTTTTTGTATTCAGGTCACTGACACCGATATTACAATGCCCGCCGATTGAGAAGTCTCGCTGCGACTTTCCTGAAAGAATTGAGTGCACATCCGCCATTTTAAATGATTAAAATAAAAAAAAAAAAATTGTATTATTCTAATGTATAAGTAAACTGTATTCCAATTTTGAAAAAAATATATTGACTTCTTCATTTTAAATAATTTTAATGAAAATCAGGGAAATTATGGCCGTTTACAGGTATCTTTCCCCTTAAGGGAAATGGAGCTTTTGTTAACTAATATTATATGTTTTACCTTGCTTCTGAATACGAAGTCCAGCCCATTCTCGAAAAAAAAAATACTTAACAATCACACAGTTCACTAACTAGAATCTTGCTTTCAGAACGGACTAGATTTCGAGTTCACAACGAAGGTATGCACTTTGCTAGAAAATTACCTAGTTATCGAAGCGGAGAACTGTCTATTTCCACGATTATTATTGAAAATGAAGCCAATCACTTTCTAATTGTCCACTAAGCTTAATTTTCATTGCTTAACCATTTTTATTTTTGAAGAGTGAAGGCAGATATTTTTCAGTAATATTTTGCCGTTTTTATTAACGCTTTAGAAGAAACTGACATGTTGAATAGAACAGTAAAAAAGCCAACGTGTGACTCGCTTTAGCTTAAAAATAAAAACTTAATTAGAACCGCAAAATTCTCAAAACGCTAAAATGCATAGCATTCTTTCTTGTTACTATGGTCCGCAATTATTTTTCCCAACCCATTTCGAATGTACGTATTTACAATATACGATTAACCTTGAAAAATTAAGGTTAACTCTGAGTTTGCTCCCTGTACGGTAATCATAGTTGGTGTTGAATATCATATTCGAGCATTCACCACAAAGTTTATTGAGAACGTGTATGTATGTATGTATACAGTATACACATATACATATGTATAACATATACATAGTTGACATTAGTTTAGCCATTAAGCCAAAGGCTACATTAGTTCGTTTGTAGTAAACTTTACACACGTAACATACACAAATGGGCACGCAAACATGTCTTGAAACTCATGGGATATTCCATAAGTACATATTTTGCTTAAATTAATTGGACAAATAATAATGTTGTATTTTCAACTACATATAATTTTTTAAGTAAGATGTGATTTAGAACCGATGGGTGTTGCTAATACTAATAAATCCAATTTACCAATAAATTTTTGATGTGATGTTCCAATTTGTGAAAAAAAAACGTATTAAATACCGAACGAATCTCTAGCAGAAACAAGAAAACACGCAGTTTGATTAAATTTGAGCTCGGTTGTGGCCAAGTGATTTCATTAATTGTGGAAACACTACTTATCGAGGCTGTTGCAGTATGAAATATACGAGGATGGTTCCATAAGTATCACAGAGAGTGTTCCTGAGGGAACTTAGTGTTAGTATCGTGTGCTGCCATCTATCAAACGACGTCAAAACAAATTTCAGACTGATTGATAGGGTAGTTTGTCAGTATCGTTCGGTAATTAACTTTTTGTTTCTAGATGGGAAAAAATGCGACGAAATAAAAGCAAAGTTGCGTGCTTACTATGGGGATGCCACGCCATCTACGATAAGAGTTGGATATTGGTTCAACGAATTTAAGCGTGGGGGAACGTCCGTTTTTGTTGAGGAGCGACCAGGACGCCCGGCAGACGTAGTTACAGATAAAATCATTCGAAAAGTCCACGATATGATTCTTGCTGATCAACGAACGAAAGTGCGCGAAGTAAGAGATGCCATGGGTGTGTTGACCGGAACAGCAATTAATATTTTGCAGGATAAGTTGGCCTCATGGGTGCCACGATTGCGAGGTCCGCAGTAATTTTTGCATCGAGTTGTCACCGTTGATGAAACCTGGATTCGTCATTACACACCAGAAACTAAGCAACAATCAAAACAATGGATATCTCTCGGTGAATCTGCTCGAAAGAACGCGATATGGCTCCCTGTGTCTTTTCTAATTCCCTAACATGAAGAAATGCCTCGCGGGCAAAAAATGTAATTCAAACGAGGAAGTCATTTTCGAGGTAGTGGCGTATTTTAGAGAGTTTAACAAATTCTATTTTTTGTCGGGTATAAAAGCGTTGCGGGAAGTGCATTTTTCTAACAGGGGACTATGTTGCAAAAATTGTGTCTTCATTTTTAACACGGATACTTATTGGAAAAATATTTGCCATTCGGAGCTTGAAACTGTAGGTCCCTCCATTTGTGGAACAACATCAAGGCGCACGCCACAAATAAGAGGAGGAGCTCGGCCAAACACCCAAAATGGGCGTAAGCGCCAATTATATACATATAAGTTAACACGCTGCGGCACCCAACATATTGCATTCCCACACCCTACCGATCCACGTGCCGCTGCATCAGCATAATCGCTGTTATTCCATAGTACAACCCAACACCCTAAGTCAAGGCCAACTGCATATCAAGTACCACGTACTAATGCTTACGCAATAAGAACAGAGCCAGATAGCGTCAGCAAATTATGTTTCACACGATTGTGAAATACTTGCACATGCCACCAGTGCATGCCAACCGTGGGAAGCTAGGGGCGGAGCCAGCGTACCAAGACACGGCGCACCTGAAGACAGCAGAACGACCAACACCTATAAAGGCCCGCAGCGCACATCAAATGGCAGTTGCGTAGTGGGCACTAACTTTAGTTGTAACGTTTGATTATCTGTATAGTTAATAAACTGTGTAATTGTAACTGTAATCCTTCAGAGTTTGATTTGCAGGGCAAGTTGGCCCTTTAATTTTTTTAAGTGTATTGAACTGAAAATCCTTTTCCTATATATATACTTATTGAACCCTCCTCGTATATAATTTTCATGCAAATGCCCGAAAGTGGTTCAAGGAAGTTATTTTCAACATTTCAGCACAACCGTTGTACCAGCCAAACTTTGCTTTTTCTTCAAAGTGCAGTCAAAATATTCAAGTGTTGTTTATGATATTTTTGGTGAATTGATGGAGAATGTGTAAGTAAATAAAATTGCTGCAGGTGAATCTATTCGCTTCAGACTGCTTCGCTTTTCTTTTCAAATAATCGTTTGTAGAGATCTACACGAAAAGGGTTCTAGGATGTGATGATTGCGCGCCGCTTTACCCCTTTTTCAATAATTAGTTCAGAATTAGTGATCAGTTGTGCAGATGAGTCCTTTTTTGATGACTTTTGTTACAATAGCTGACGTGCTTAAGCACGAGTGTTATATGCAGGAGGTCTTATTTCATTATATTGCATGAGATCATTTTGTCACAGCAAACAACTGTCCTGCTTTAAGGAAACTGGCCTGTCTTAAAAAATATGTATATCTTTCTCGATAGAGTAAACTCAGTTGTACTGATAACTCTCTCTGACTTATTCGAACTATGTATAAGCAGGTATAAAAATTACTGATACTTCTCCGGTCTGATAATGGAAAAAATTACAATGAAACAAATAACAATAAAGAAATTATTAGAAATTATTGCTGCAATTTTGGAGTTTCCTTTCTTAACTAAGTGGAAGGTCGAGCCCGGTTCAACCTGCTTGTTAAACTAGTACCTCATCATTGATCTGAGGAGTGGTTATATAATAAGTCATGTTTGGTAGAGCTTGATAAAAAACGCCGATGTATATTCTTTGAATTCCCTTGCACACGCCTTCGCTGCCTAACGTAATATACAAAAATTAAAAAAGGTAATAATGCGAATACATACAGAAATTAAAAGCGTGAAATTCGATTTTCGGTGAAATTTAATTCTTCTAGCAAAAGCGCAGTATTTTTGTGGCAGTAAATTAAAATAGCACAAAACTATTCTACTCAGCCTCTAATGAATGAATATACATACCATACATACTCACACTATGACGTAGGTTTCCAATAACTTGGTGAGTATTCGTACTTACCACACATACCGCAATGCATGCAAAGGCGTATAAAGGCGGATCGCGAACATGCCAACAGCACATCGAGGCTGTTGTCACAGTTGAGTAAAAGCTGAAAATTCCCTCTTTGTGTTCGAGTATGTACGAGAATGTGAATGTGTGCTTATGTGATGGCAGTTGTAATCGCAATAAATGTTTTCACTTCGCAATTGTATTTCACTCGTAAAGGACTCACTCCTCAAACAGCTGGGAATCGTGTTGAACATTATGACAACACGTTTTGTCTGCACTTTACATCTCCAGCACCTCTAGGTTTATATATATACATATATATATTGGCATGTATATACACTTGTAGTTACATACTCGTATATACATACAAACATACAAATGTGTAACATATTTTCACATTTGTGGGTGCGTGTTATTTAAGTTACACACGCACGTGTATTTATAGTAAGGCCCAAATGAATTCAGTTGTAGCTTATTGCTGTTGTTGTACTTTGTTGTTTTCCATCTTGCGGTCATAGTGCCTTTTAAAATAATGTTAACCCATTTTGAATGCATAATTAAAAGTTAGTACTGCAGCTAATGGGCGTGCTGACGATGCGGCACACGCATACATAGGCATAAATACATGTCGGGTTTATATGTTCACGGCCCCAGTGTCAATGAAGGAAATACCAATTTACCCAAGGTGAATTTATTTCAGGTGATGGCATCCGATATGAGTAAAAATCTATGTACATGTCGAGTACTTTGATTTTGCTTTTGGAATTCCATCACGGGATAATCTGCTGTTTGTTTTCAAGGCGAATTACTTGTGCAAAGAAAATTGGAAATGCAAATAAAGTATTTCAAGCATCGCGTTTAAAATGTTTTAAGTAAATATTAGGAAAACTTTTCCCAGATTTTCTATTTGCTGACGATAAGCAAGCAACAACCGTAACTGCAATAGCAAAGATTCGTAATTGCAAATCGAGAACAGGCAAAATTAAATTTTCATGGTCATAGGTATAAAAGCACATTTTATGTTTTATTCTTATCCTGCAGATACAAATTACACATGCCAACCATCATCAGCAGCAATTTACGGGACTCCCAGCGTGGTCCAGTACTTTCAAATTGGTTTATTCATTTGTGGGCTTGATTTTTAACCAAGCAAATTGCTTTGAATTTCAAGAAGTCAGCTTTGATATCAAACTTCTCGGCTAGTGATGTACATTTCTCTGTGTTGTGGTGGTGTGTAAGTAAATGCAGGTAAGCAATGGAATACGCACCTCTACTTTCATTTATGGTAGATAACATTTCTTTTTATGTGCAGCGCCGGCTATGAAGATTTCATAAAAATACTTGAACCAAATGCTAACTCCAAATTGGAAAGCCAATTAAAACCAAATACTGCTTGTATAGTTCCCAAGAAGCTATTGGGCAAAGGGATGCTTTCAAAATTTTTGACTTTACCAAGCTTCAAACCAATTTTGGGGAAAAATATATTTGCATTTTCTTTCATTTTGTAGAGCCAAGTATACTCAACGCTCCAACTTGTATGCAATTAACTCATACGTAAGTATGTGTATATTATCCCCTGAAAGCAATCGCATTGATTGTGAAACGCTAGTCAAATTCACTTTTATTCTACTTGTGAACTTGTTTCGTTCAACATTTTCATCATGATCAGAAGCGTCAATTGGGTGGAGTAGGCGAATAGAATACAACCGCGGTAAGGCAGGCGTGTCGTAAACGGTGACTAAAATCCGGCAGGAGAGGAAGGGTATCGGCTGAAAAGGCCACTTATACTCTGAATACTTCCAGCGGCAGGGCTGAAAAACTCATCAGGATCGAGACCAACAAGATGCTGATTATGATGTAAAGGAAAAATTATTCGGATTAAGCAGTCTAAGGGCTGGTGGAAGTAGTATTCTATCACCTCTATACAGGAGGCTGACACCTCCCTGAAATAGCTGATAAGTTAATGTTACAGCGCCTCCTTCTCGTTAAAACTCTGGCAGGTCTTCAAATACGTTGCTACGTCACCATTGAGTTGGTTGTACAGGCTCAGTTGAGACCACTCTTGGCTCGTGTCCATAAGGACTCGTGTCAACCCTCGCATGGGCTCCCAGCACTTGTATAGATAATCACGGGAGTTACTTTGAAGACAACTGTGCATCGTGTAGAGATAGTGGCTTGAAGCGGAGATCCAAAGAAAACTAAACAACAATAACAACAGCAATAAAAAACAATTAAAGAAACCGTCGATGAGAGAAACGTGTTCAATAGGAGCAGCAGAGTACTACGATCTCCAGACCTGAGCGCGCCTCAATCTTCAAAAAGTGCAAAGAAGATTACAGTGGCTCTCGAAAGGAAGCCTAACAAAATAACAACGGTAGCTTTAATTGATACATCGAAACAGCCTACGTAATACGCCACTCCTATACAAACCGAACTACTATCGTACTACCACAATTCTCCAATACAGAAGTTCACACAAAAAATGAGAGCTGCCGAAGAAGAATCCCTTACGAAATGCAAAATGGCAATAAATAAAATGGATCTTGCGTTATTAAAGCAAAAGAACGTCGGCATAGGCATAAAAGACCGGCATACCAGTGTGCACGACTTGTAGCCTCACAGCAACGCACTATAGTCAACCACTCTCACTGTGGAACTGCAAAAAAGTATTACCACACGGAGCTGGGTCGGTCAAAGGCCCCTAATTATTGTTCACGGCTACGAAGCACTGCGCGTCTTAGATGATTATGAATTTGTGTTACATGCGCGCAGATACATTTCCAATTATCAGCTGACTTCAGCATAAAGTCTACAATATTTTCTCCGTTTATGATTTGAAAGGAATTGAGGTAGTAATTTGCTCTCCTATGGGTACTAACTCATGTGGCCGTCTACACTTAGGTGATCTGGTCGACCGGTCTTGCCGGTGAAAGACCGAATGACGCCTTTCTTCTGCTGCAATTTCTGTATGCCTTGCTTGGGGATACCTTTATATTATATATTATATAATGGCTCCACTTCTTTTGCCAAAACATCAATCAAGTTTAGTCTTGCAATGACGAAGAAAGCGTCATCAGAAATTGTGTTGAAGCCGGAGATAGTCTCTAAAGCGCTTAACCGATTAGTTTTAGTGAGTAACTATTTATGTTCAATGCATCAGCCGAGATGGGTTCTGCACACAAAAGGATTGAGCTTATAACCCTACTACACTATCTAGTTTGTTTGCTATGACTATGGTCACCGTTTGTTTGCATTATTCGCGGAAAAGGGGACTCCACACTCGATGCCTTCTTCATAGCGTGCATTGTAAGGTTTCAGCGACTATCAATCATTAGTCTTAGAACACAGTCGTACATTAGGTTCTTTAGTAGTGGGCCTATATCTAATCCTTGGGAACTCCTGCTGTTACATTGTACTCCTTAATATCTATGCGCCCCTACTTGCATATGCTGTGGTAAAAGCATTTTCAACATCCAGAGTTACCAAAGCGCAATATTTTCCCCCGGCACACTATGTCTTGCTTCTGTTGCTACTTTCACCACGCATTTGAGAGCATCCACTCTTTAATATAAAATCATTACTGTATTGCTGATATGGGGTGTGATCGTGTTAGTGAAAACATAGTTGCTGCATGAACGCCACAGTCTAAATTTACTATAAAAAATATTGGGCATATAACAAATATAATATTACACAGAAAGCTGTGTGCTAGCAATGGAACAAAAACACATGGGAATGCAACTTTCTCCCCTATATTTAGAGCACTTTCGAAGAGATAAAGTAAATTTTGTGCATCGATGCATCACTATGGATAAGACTTAAGCATATGACCATAATTCTGAATCAAAACTGAAGGCTTAAGAATAGTATCATCAGTTTTTTGGGATTTTGTCTGTCTGGTAAAACAATAAATCCCAAATATTATTGTAACCTTTTAGATCACCTGAAAGAAAAAAATCGTGAAAAACCCGCAGATTGCAAAAGAAAAAAATAAATATTTATCAATGCACCGATGATAAGTCACATTTTAGTCACCAGATTTGGCCACAAGCGCCTTCTATCTGTTTTCAGACGTAAAAAATGCATGCGTGGTAACCATTTTTCTTCAAATGATGAGTTCGTAATAGCTGTTAAAACCGTATTTGCAGCCCTTCCAGATTCTGACTTCACGGATGAAATTCATAAATTACAATCTCGTTGGAAGAAGTGTTTCGATGTTCAGGGAGACTATACTGAATAACAAAATGTATTTCAATACATAAAATTATATTTCTCTTATCGGACCGCAAAACTTATTGAACCACCTAGTGTTGTACGTGTCCATCGAGAAATCATTAGGTAAATATTAACTAAGTTTAATAGAATAAGAGTGTCAAACGTAAGGCATCGGTTGTTCTACTTTGATCTAAAAGTGGCTCGATTATAATTTAGAGGAAATAGATAAATTTCTGTAGTTAAAATTTATCATAATATAATATATACAGCACAAGCATCTATTGTGCAATTGCTACGTCAACAATGAAATGGAAAAACAGGCAAGCAATTTAATTCCAGCAACTCAGAGTAGCTAACCAGATTTTCAAGCTACTCTGACGTTGCAAGCCGTGTATGCAAATATACTTGTATTGTTGTTCAATGAGAACTTTTGGTGCAGCAGGCAATTTGACATTTTGCTTAGCATTTGGTGGCTGAAAAGTTTGTGCTCAGAGCTCTAGCTTTATCGATGATCTAAAATATAAATTTAAGCACATAAAACGAGCATATTGCATGCTCATAAAAACTTTTTAAAACTTCTTACGCATCAACATTGCTGATTTTGTTGAATATCATTTCTAACACGGGCAGTAATGTACCTTCGCACTGCTCATCAACTGGCTGATGAACCATTTTAAAAAGCAGCTGTTTTCTACTGGCCCAGCGTAGCAAAAACTTTATAAGTATGATGCAATCTGCTACGAGCAATGATACGCACTCTGCTCCATAGTTACCATTTCAAAATGTCCTTTAGCCCGCTTAATTTTTTTTAATTACAGCACAAACTTCTTCATGTGTTTTTTTTGTATTATATTTAGGTATTATATATACATAATTAGCGCGTAAGTTACACAACCAAATATACTTGTGCATGGGAATGCTGATAATGACGATATCAGCATAATCTTGCAGAAGTATTTAAAAAGGGATCAGGTTGCAAAAGCTTGAGCAACGTAAGCGTCGCCGTCACTGTTGAGTCGAAAACCAAAAGCTCTCAAGAATTTTTATTTTCGCCATAACATAATTCGCTCACTTACAGTTCTCTGTGGTTATTTGTCTCTCAAGAGATATAACCTTTTAATACATAATTGGCGCAGTCGGACTCGAACAAAAACGTTCCGAATTAACCGAAGTTAATTAACATAAAAACGTTAAAATATTACTTAGTGCGAGTAAACAAAAGACAAATACAAACAATTAAAAACACAAACAACAAATCAGTGCGTTACAATCTTATCTTATGTACCCAAGAAAAAACAGTGCTCACAAATTCGACGAAAACCGTAAAATCGAAGATACAACGATGGAAGAGGAGCTTCAAAACTTGAGGGAGGTCGTACTCCAACAGGAAGCAGCCCTAAACCTACTCAGGCAACAACAACAACAACAGCAACAATCAACCCAATGGATGTCCAACAAAGACGTAATTCAGCAGTTCCGTCAACTAAGACAGTTGGACGACCAACATGACGTGTTGGCTTTCATAAAATCTGTCGAATTTCTTATGGCGCTATGCCAGGGAAACGAGCTATTGATTCAATTCGGCAGAAACATTGTTGCCAATGAAAAAGTCTCAGGAGCAGCAGCGAACTTTGTCAGACAATTGGGGATGGAGCCGAGCTGGGAACAGATGAAAGCCAAGCTGATGCAACAAATGCGGCCCAAGACGACTTACGAAGATGTGTTCGACAGATGCAGATTCATTAAAGTAAGTAATTTAAGAGAGTTATTTAATGAATTTGAAAAGGCAAAATGTGAAATAAATAAAATATATATGTTTGATGAGCTTAAACCAGCAATATACGAGAACGACAAAGTAGATCGAGATTTATTAAATATGTTAATAAATAAAATAGACACTCCATTCAGAATTCATGTCGATCAGGGTATATCTATGCATACCTTAGAAACAAAGTATTCAAACATCAAAGCACTGGATGACCCCAGAGCTATATCACAAAGGTACAGGAAAATATCTAACAACACATTCAATAAACAAAATAACACTAACAATAACACTGTCACCACTAACAACAAGCCAAGCCAAAATAACCAGTCCCATAATAATAATAACAATAACAATGCCAGACAAAGTCTGAATGGACGGTCGAATCCCAATCATAACGCCGGCCCACCTCAGAGCGATCAGGCAATTCAACAATCGTATAACAGGCCACAACCCGGTCAAAATCAAAATTCTAAACCCAACCATAATAACAATTATAACAATAGGAACAACGGTTCAAGACAGACAAGAATGTCTCATATGAGCGTTGACACCCAAAGGAACGATTCCATGGCTATGGAGATCGGAACTTTGGAAGAAAATCGGGCAGAAGAAGAGGAAGAGATAAATTTTTTGATACCTTGCCTAGAGCAACCTTACCCATAATAATGTGGACAATAGGAAAAGAGAAAATTAAATGCTTAGTCGACACCGGTGCAACGACAAGCATCCTAAAATCAAGAATTGTCGAGCACCAGTATCCTAAAACTGAACTCACCAAACCATGCTCTTATAAAACCCTTAACGGTGTTAACATCGTAAAATACGCCATAACCACACCATTTCCAAAAGAGATACCTTACCTAGGAACACTACAGTGGAAACTCATGGATTTTCCAAACAAAAATTTCTCGGCAATAATAGGCCAAAATTTTTTAAAAGCTTTCAATGCTCAAGTCAATAGTACTGAGCGATACGTAAGGTTACTCGACAAGAAATTTTATTTTTTAGATTATGAATACCCAGAATCAATGCACAACGCTTGTGCTTTACAACCAGTAAATGAAGATCACATACGAGCTCGTTTCAACCTCGCACATCTGAACGACGAGGAATGTCGAGCCATCGAAACTCTACTTTCAGAGTCCGATGATTTATTTTTTCGAGAGGGAGATGTTTTGTCAACAACAAACCGGATTTCCCACGAAATCATTACTACAGTGGACAGGCCCTTATATTCTAAAATATATAGGTATCCCCAAATCCATGAAAAAGAAATAAATAGACAGATAAAAGAAATGCTTGAGCAGAATATAATAAAAGAAAGCAATTCACCCTATAACAGTCCCTTATGGATTGTCGAGAAAAAACTCGATAATTCAGGGTCAAAAAAGTTCAGAATAGTCATCGATTACCGTAAACTGAATGAATTCACGGTCGATGACAGATTCCCGATTCCCAATTTGAACTCTCTGCTAGATAAGTTAGGTAGATCCCAATATTTTACAACCCTCGATCTGGCGAAAGGCTTTCATCAAATTCTGGTTAGGGAAGAAGACAGACCAAAGACGGCATTTTCAACACCGTCAGGTCACTATGAGTTTGTCAGAATGCCGTTCGGACTCAAGAATGCCCCATCGACATTCCAGAGACTCATGAATGAAGTCTTGAAGGATTTTATCGGCAACAATTGTGTCGTCTACATGGACGACATACTAATTTTTAGCACATCCCTTCAGGAACATATGACGACTCTCAGAAAAATATTCAAAACGCTAAAGGAAGCGAATCTGAAAATTCAAGTAGACAAGTGCGACTTTCTTAAGAAAGAAACACAATTTCTAGGTCACATCTTGACCACTCACGGTATCAAACCAAACCCAGACAAAGTAAATATCATTCAAAACTTAAAACTACCCAGAACTACAAAGCAGATCAAATCATTTTTGGGAATGACAGGGTTTTACAGAAAATTCGTTAGGGATTATGCAAAAATAGCGTTCCCTATGTCAAGATATCTCAAGAAAAACGAGACGATCAACATCAATGACCCAAGTTACATAGCAGCATTCGAGAAGTTGAAAACACTAGTTACAAATAGTCCAGTCCTTAGATACCCAAATTTCTCCAAGAAATTCACTGTCACAACGGACGCCAGTAATTTCGCGATAGGGGCAGTGCTTTCTCAAGAAGGCCACCCAATCGCATATGCATCCCGAACGTTAAATCAGCACGAATGTAATAGAGAAGGAACTCCTAGCCATAGTTTGGGCTGTAAAGTACTTCCGACCATATGTTTATGGAAGAGAATTCGACCTCGAAAGCGATCACCAACCGTTAAAGTGGCTGATGGCTAAATATACGGGAAAAGACATAAGCCCAAGATTACAGAGATGGCTCATTAATCTGGGGGAGTACAACTTCCACATAGAATACATAAAAGGGAAAAATAACAATATCGCTGATTTCCTGAGTAGGATCAGAGAGGACGAGATAAACATAATGGAGGTCGAATCAACCGACGAGGAAGACAATAGGTCCTTAGCCGTTCAAACGGTTCACTCTAAAGAAGAAGATCAGGGTTTCGACATGCCTATCCTAGAAACAGCCGTTAACAGATTCAAAGTACAGCCAATTTTTGCGGAGAGAAAACCTGAGGCCATCGTACAGGTGTTCGGAAAAAAAAGAATTTACATTAGCAAAAAAGACTTGGAAGATAATCAAGCAGTAAACACCCTCCGACGAGAAATAACAACAGGAAAAATAGGAGTTTTCTCACACCTTAGCGACCATGAGTTTTACCAATTCCAGAAAATACTAGAAAAAGAATATACCTCCAACCCGAAGGTAAAGTTCGTAAAATGCACCAGGTTCGCTAGGGATATCGAATCCGAAGATGAATTACACACCCAAATAGCTTTATTTCATAAAAATGAAAGTGGCCATTGCGGGATAGATGCCACTTATCAGAGGCTTAAACTCGAAATTTACCACCCCAACCTTAAGACCCACATCCACAGAATAATAAATAATTGTGACATTTGCAGTGGTGGCAAATACGATAGAAAACCCATTAGGAACAATTTCCACATAACAGAAACACCAAAAACATGCAACGAGATAGTACATGTAGACACATACGTAAACTCGAAGCAATCTTTTATAATATTTATCGATAAATTTTCAAAACACGCCACTTGTTTGCCATTAACCGATAGGAACAGCACTACAATAGTAGAACATATCCAACAATTCCTATCAATAAAAGGGAAAATCCAAAAGTTTGTCTTCGACAACGAATTCAATAGTTTAAACGTCAAAGAATTTTTAGAAAAGGAAGGTATAGAATACCACTCAACCAAACCAAATAGTCACACCGGGAATAGTGACGTCGAAAGGCTTAACAATACATTGACGGAGAAAATCCGCACCCTAAACATAGAAGAGAAAAGACCCATAATTGAACAAATGACAAAAGCTGTATACTTCTACAATAACACTTACCACACCACCACAAAATCCACACCGTTTGAAATACAAAATCATAAAGTAGATCATCAGAAATTGTACGACAGAATGTCAGCACAAAAAACCGAGAAAATAAAGAAACTAAATGAAAATAGGGAAACTTACATAGAAAATAGAACAGAAGGATTTATAAAAAATTATAAAAACCTAAGACACAAAGAAGAACCGAAATTCAGGAAAGCAAATTTACAGAATATCCATACAACAAACATTAAAAGACCTACAAAATTTTCAGATAACAATTACAATTCTCATCATGTGCCTGTTGCCAACGCTGTCGACAGCAATGATCAATATAACACCAATCCGGGCTGAAGCCGGATTCATATCTTTGGGGGAGAGTACAGCGGAACTGGTGAGCGAGTCGAAAATGGTTTTGCACATTATCAACCCAATGGAAATATTAGAATTAACTAATATAATCCAAAACAACACGAAAATTCTTGTTAAACAAAATAGGCATAGGCTAGATATCGAAATAGAAACCATAAAAATTAAAATAAGATCAATAACCCCGAACCCATTAACAAGACAGAAACGCGGTCTAATTAACGCAATAGGAAAAGCTCAGAAATGGCTCACTGGTCTCATGGATGATGACGACAGGGAGACCATTATGAACCACCTTCTTAATAATCAAGAAAACGAACATAACATAATAAAAAACATTAACGAACAAGTAAAAATTAACAATGATTTACAAAAATCCATTAACACCTTAAAAGAAGCAATACTAGATGACAGGGAAAAAATAACCAATACCCTTAACAATATAGAAACATTCAATAACATGATCAAAGCAAACATAATGTACCACGATCAGTTATTGAAATTGAAATTTTTACATGATAAGGTAGACACCATTTTGGACACAATAGCGTCAGCCAAATATAACCTTTTTCATCCTTCAATACTAACAAAAGAAGAGTTTACACTCTATAACATAGATTTCTACAAAATTAAACTAATCCGCATGGGAGTCATGACTCACGAAAATAACATAATCATTGCAATCAAAATACCAACTAACATCATAACAACCACAATAACTATAATAACCCCAATAACAAACCGAAGATATAAAAGAATCGACATGAGTCCCGAAAGGATAGTAAAAATTGAGAACAAAACTTACACATATGAAGAAAATAAGACAATAAAAGAGCTGAAACTCAGTTCAAACTGTATTACTAAGAAAAATTGTAAAATGGTAGAAGACTTAGAGTTTAAGACAAAACTAATAAATGAAGGCACATTATTGATAAGTAATGCAGACAATAACATAATCCAATATAACTGTAACGAAACCACCAACAGCGAAATATTAAAAGGAAACTTCCTAATAGAATTTTCAAATTGTACAATTTTAATAGACCAAACCTATTATAAGAATAACTAAGAAATATATATACAATCATTCGCTGGTGAAGAAGAAGAAGAAAATTCATTTAATTCTACTGAAAAACAGACATTCAAAGAAATCATATTAGAAGAAATTAAAAACACTAAAGCTATAAAAGAAATCAGAACACAAACCGTAATCTCCAACAGCTTCGGTATAATGTCAATAGCTCTTGTACTCCTCTTCATAGGAATATATACCTATAAAAAATGTAAAAGAGGAATCCAGGAGAATCCCTCATCAAAAGGGGGAGGAGTTACACAACCAAATATACTTGTGCATGGGAATGCTGATAATGACGATATCAGCATAATCTTGCAGAAGTATTTAAAAAGGGATCAGGTTGCAAAAGCTTGAGCAACGTAAGCGTCGCCGTCGCTTCCGTTGCAAAATGCTTAGCTGGCAACATTAAGCGTAAACAAGAGGGCATTTGCATATGCCAAATAAAATTATACAGGTAGTCTTAAGACCGAATTCAAGCTATACTGAGTTAATAAACGTTTGAGTCGAAAACCAAAAGCTCTCAAGAATTTTTATTTTCGCCATAACATAATTCGCTCACTTACAGTTCTCTGTGGTTATTTGTCTCTCAAGAGATATAACCTTTTAATACATAATTCGTACACCCTCTTTGGGAGTTTGGCCGAGCTTTTTCTTCTATTGTGCGTCTTGACGTTGTTCTACAAATGGAGGGACCTACAGTTTCAAGCCGACTCCGAATGGCATATATTTTTTTATCACAGGCTTTTTCAATGCAAAAATACACTCGGAGGGTTGTCATTGCCTGCCGAGGGGAAACCGCGATTAGAAAAAACTTTTTCTTAATTTTCTGATCTTTCACCGAGATTCGAACCTACATTCTCTCTGAATTTCAAATGGTAGCCACGTACCAACCCATTCGGCTTCAGCGGTGCTGATACTTACATATGTATTAGTTAAGTAAATATTTCCAACACTCGAATGTCAAAGTAAACATACAAATGCGAACACAACAAATCATTTTGACATTACCCATATTTATGGCGAAATAATCAGCTGGGTGGATAGCATCACCTATAATAAATCCGCCTTGAATTTGCATTTATGAATATTGAGTTACTGCAGCTTGTTGAGTTTCTTAATTTTTTTGTTTTTGCCACATCTCCTTTTTGCTGCTAACATTTCGAAGTTTATTCTTCTAGGTTGGTAAAAACATGGCCTTTAGTCTTTTAGATTTTGAACACCGACTGCCTTTGTGCATCGACTGCCTTCGGTGTTGTGTAAAATTAAAGTTGTACGGCGCTGGCACTACGGAAGTATTAAAGTATTTTTTTATTGTTTCATTACTTTATTTACTAAGCAAACCCAGCACGTAGATAGTATTTTGTGTATATGAGTGTGTGCATCTGAAATTTTTTTTTTTTTGTGTGAGAGAGCTTCCGTGTGAGGCTTCAACAACTTGCGTAAGAGAACAAATTAAAAATAATAATGACTTCATATGTTTGTGCTCGCAATTTAATTTACTCTGCCCCGAAGCATATGGAGTGATGGGATTTTTTTTTTATTAGCAAACCAGAAGAATTTTCTTAGTAAAGGACAAAAGGCTATAGTAAAAAGTTTCTAAACGAGTATAAATAAATTAGGTCAATTAATAGGACTATGAATAAGTTCGTTTCGGTTTTACAACAGATGGCGTAACTTGATTATTATTCCATCGATCCACATTTCCAAACATTCATTGGAGAGCTACTGTCGTAAGGCACAAACGTCAGTATAAGTTTTTTATTTGAAGCGTAAACAACAATATTTTTACCACACTTGAAAATGTCGAATTTCGTGCCAAATAATGTGTTTTTGCGGGGAATTCTTCTTCATTATTTTAATATGAAGAAAAAAGCAGCCGAAAGTCATCGTATCTTGGTGGAAGTTTATGGTGAGCATGCTCTATCTGAGCGAACGTGCCAGAAGTGGTTTGCACGCTTTAAAAGTGGTGATTTTGGCTTGGAAGACGAAGAACGCGAGGGTGCGCCGCCAAAGTTCATGGATACCGAATTGGAGGAATTGCTCGATCAAGATCCGGCTCAAACGCAAGAAGAGGTTGCAAAAACTTTGGGAGTTGATCAATCAACCATTTCCAAACGTTTAAAAGCCATGGGAATGATCCGAAAGGTAGGCCATTGGGTGCCGTATGAATTGAAGCCAAGAGACGTTGAACGCCGTTTTATGGCATGCGAACAACTGCTTCAACGGCACAAAAGAAAGGGTTTTTTGCATCGAATTGTGACTGGCGATGAAAAGTGGGTCCATTACGACAATCCAAAACGTCGGGCAACGTATGGATACCCTGGCCATGCTTCAACATCGACGTCGGCGCAGAATATTCATGGCCTGAAGGTTATGCTGTGTATCTGGTGGGACCAGCTGGGTGTTGTGTATTATGAGCTACTGAAACCGAAAGAAACGATTACGGGGGATGTCTACCGACGACAATTGATGCGTTTGAGCCGAGCACTGCGAGAAAAACGGCCGCAATACGCCGATAGACACGACAAAGTTATTTTGCAACATGACAATGCTCGGCCACATGTTGCACAAGTGGTCAAAACATACTTAGAAACGCTCAAATGGGATGTCCTACCCCACCCGCCGTATAGTCCAGACCTTGCGCCATCCGATTACTATCTCTTCCGATCGATGCAACATGGCCTGGCTGACCAGCACTTCCGTAATTACGATGAAGTCAAAAAATGGATCGATTCGTGGATTGCGGCAAAACCGACCGAATTTTTCACAAAGGGAATCCGTGAATTGCCAGAAAGATGGGAAAAAGTAGTAGTAAGCGATGGACAATATTTTGAATATTAAATTTGTAACCATTTTACGTCAATAAAGTTTCAAATTTCGAAAAAAAAACCGCACGAACTTATTCATAGTCCATTAGAAAGCTCTTACTAAACTAAATGAACGCAACAGCCATTCCATTCGGCAGTTCTGGGTGCTTGTGTTTGATTATTTCCCTTCATCTAGTTAGTTGTTGTTCTTGAGTCCTGGAGGTTCGAATTGCGAATTTTCTCCAATGTTGCTGTGCCGAAGCGCATACATGAGTTGAGTACTGAAATGTTGAGCCTTAAAGAGACCTGTTGGAAATAATGTTGTTGTTGTTGTAGCAGCATAACATTCACCATGCAATTACGGGGAATGCTGACGGAGTGACAGGCCTTGGCCGGATATAAATACGGGCCGATCCGGTAACGTAAAACCGAATGCCGTGGGAAGGTTGACTAGAAGAGCTTGGAAGAAAAGTTGGGCACTTTGCGTTTACAGTAAATCTTTACTAACTACTAAAAAAGCAATTTGAATTAATTTTTATTTTTTGTAATATATTTTCAAAGTAAGCATTTTATATATCAAATATATATACTAAAGTAATATAAGTATAAATAACTTGTATGCTACTCGCTTTGCATGAGGCTCACAACTGTTATGTGCTTTAACCGTCTTTGTGTAGCATTCAGCTGAAGTAAGCTGAATACAGCCACCTTGACATGGTTTGTAGATGCTGGTTGCGAGCTGTGGGAAATTTGTTCGTCACAACCTGGCACAACAAACGGGTTTAGACGAGCTTTTGTGTATTTACTATGTTTCGTAGAACCTTGGAAATGGAAGTTATGTATTTTTTGCTTGCACATATCCAGAATTGGATGCGATAGATCGAAAGAGTCTTCAAAATTTGTTTGTAAATAAGTAATTTGTTGAAAGTTGATAATTTAGAGCGCCGTCCAATCAGGTAATCTAGGTTTTTGTGTTTTAAATCGAGGTCGTCAAGTTTCTTTTTTCAGTGCGCTTTCCAACACTGAAGGGATCCTCTGAAAGTTCAAGTCCGTACTGTTCACGCAATACTGTCAGATACTATAGTATCTTACTGATGGTTACTTTTGTGTCAAACTGGAAAGTGCATATTCGTCTCTAAAAAATATAAGCGCAGACGTTCCACAGGGAAGCAATTTGGGTCCTCTGCTATATCTGCTGTAGAACCACGACCTACCATGGGCAAATCAGCAAGTAACTGCAACATTTGCGGATGACACTGTTATGCTTGCAATCGATAACGCTATCGAAAACGCAACGAATAAGCTACATGAAGCTTTGCAAACAACTAAACCAAGTGCGATTTTATAGTCTCATCATTGCCGAAAGTTTTACCATTTAAGCAGTTCTGCAAAGACCGAAACAAATCGTAGTCAACGATGCAAAATCTGGGATATATGGTGGATGCATTAAAAGCTCCCAGCCAAGCTCTCTCAGCTTTTGGCGACTGACCAAAGATGTACGCGGTCTAGCGTTGTCCTGATGAAATATGCCACCTTTACATTTGATCAAATCTGGTTGATTCTCGTTGATGGCTGTACTAAATTTGTCCACTTGCTGGCAGTAGACATCCGAATTAATCGCTTGGTTCCTCTGAACGAGCTCAAAATATACCACACCCTTCCAGTCCCACCAAACTGACAGCATAATCTTCTTTTGGTGAATAGCAGCCTTTGAAGTGGCTTGTAGCGCTTTATCATGCTTGGATCATGATCGATTGCGATTGATGTTATTATAAAAAATCTTTTTTTTTCACCACCAGTGATAATCCGCTTCAAAAATGGATCGACTTCATTGCGTTTAAGATGCATATCACAAGCGTTAATTCAGTTTGTTAAATGAATTTCTTTCAATTCATGTGGTACCCAAATATCAAGCTTTTTTACCAGTTCAAGACTCTTTGTATCTCATGAAAGTTTGATTTTGGTATATTTAACTTCTCTCCAATCTCACGCAAAGTTACATAACAATCCAATTTGATTAAAGCCTTGATAACGACATCACTTGGCCGACCTGAACGTGGCTCATCTTTAAGTGAAACATCTCCAAAACGGAATTAGATAAATCAATTTCGACACTGTCTTTCTTTTAAGGCTTCATCACCATACAAATCACGCAACTTTTTAGCAACCTTCTCTGCGCTTCTTCCTTTATGGAAATAATTAAGTAAAATATGACGAAAATGCTCGTTTATGGGCTCCATATTAAAATTGACGCCAAACAAAAAAATATAAACAAAATTATGCGCAATACGTGACAGCTAACAACTGTCAAAAGAAAAAACTGAAATAAATAGTCACAAACCGTTCAAAACAATTATCAACGCCGTCTATATGTACAATCGGCAATTACATTTCGGACAACTCAATAGATATAAACATTATTCAGAATGTTTGGTCTTTTACAATGAACAACCAATGAGAATAGGAAAGGGCATGATATAATCGACATCATGGGCAGCTCCATAATTTATACAAATTTTCGCTTAGAACACTTCGGTCAAGTTAGATTTATCTAATATTATAAATATCTTAAATGGCTGTGATTAAAAAGCTTTGCATAAATATTTATCCTGCTGCCTCAACTATAAGAAAATGATTTTAAATGAATTACCATAACAACACTTTTGAATTTATATAATAACATTTTATGCGTACGGAATTTTAGTATTGTTACACTTGAAAAGAATCCTCAGAATTAAAAATGCAGAAAATGTGCGATCACATACTTATTTTAAATTATTTCTACTGATAGTCGTACGTTCTACTATTTATAATTACCCATTGTATATATATACATTTATCTTTTTCAAATAAAGACCTTAAGATCTCTACAATCGAAGAAACTACGAAAATTTGGGAGGAGCTGGCATTTAAATTTGTACACAAATTGATTGATTCCATTCCTTCCCAACTGCAAGCAGTAATCGATGCCAAAGTCAATTAAATGGAATAGCATTTAATATTCTTATAGCATTTTAATGAAAGATCTTAAAATAGCATTTAATTTCACAGGCAAATTGCTTTTTAATGCTGTGCAAATACTTTTGACGATAGGAGGCATAAATTCAGGCGCTTGCTTTAATGTGAAATATACCATTATTTTCATTGAATTTGCGCTTGTTAGTTTTGTATGCTCTACAGATTTCAACAACAACAACATTTTTAATAAACAAAAGCTCTCTAGTAAACATTGTGAGAAATTCAGCTTTTTGTAAGTACTTTTAACTATGGGTGTGCATTCCATCGTAAGGGACAATCATTTTGATCGCAAATTAAAGTTGCAACCATCCACTCAGTGCTTTAAAAGAATTTTGTTTCAAATTTGTAAGTGTTACTCTACATTGCACTTCACTCCGACTAAAATATAAGCCTGGAGCGATGCACTCATATCGTCAGATAATAAAATAATTAAAAACGTATTTGCATATAAATACAAAATCGAAAATACGTTAAAATCCCACATATCTCTTTATGCATAAAAAAAAAAAATCGTACAATTCTTGTGAGAAATTTGCATAATTTCAATCAATCAGCAAAAGATAAACTTCAAAGTCAAAACTTCAACCGAAAATTTTAAATGAATGCAACGCCTATACTGACAATCAAATTGATTGGGCTGATTTTGCAAACAATTGAGTAAAACTAAACTTTTGCCTCGCAACTAAAATAACCAAAGTAAAGTTAAATGAAGATTGACGGCACTAAGTTGCATAGGACTTCAATAAACGAAATCAACGAAAAATTTATATTTATTATATGTGAACTGTGCAAAGGAAGTTTTGGCAAACTTTGAGGGAATATATGCTAAATATACGATTTCTTATCTTTGTGTATATAAAGGCATTAGAAAATATGATGGGGGAGAGAACATGACAGGAATTGACAAGCCGGATATGTAAAGCACCAAAAAGTCGTAACCATATTGAACGAACTGCTGCCACAAAAAAGACAGGCATTTATTTATGGATGCAATAAAAAATAAAAAAAATGTTAAATAAAATTTAAAAGTTAAAATGAAATGATTTGGTTGGGGATTAGGCAAAAATATGTATTAGGAAGCCACAACAAAAAAGATACATAATTTTCAATAACTTTTTATTGAAATATTTAAAATGTTTGCTTTATAACTTTTTCAATTGCGAAACCATAAAATCTGAAGTCACGTAGAGCAGCAAATTTAACAACAACAAATATTAAATATATAAAAATATTATACAAATTTATACACTCACAAGCGTATGCATATAAATTCGAAGCGAACGCGTCAAATGCTTACATTCCCCAAAAGGAGTAAAGAAGAATTATTGTAAAACAAATACAACAAAAAGAAACACGTACAGTCGCAGCAGTGTCAAAACCGCAAGAACACTTTAAGCGCCAATATTTTCATTCCAGCGCATCTTATGGAATCCCAACGAGCCAACAACTGCGTGATCAACCACGTTTATGGATGTGAGGGTGGGAACGAATTTGTCGATTTGTAAGTAACTTGGAATGCGATGAACATAAAAAGGATTATGAATGTTTTTGCGCTTCGTTACCATCCCGCTGATTTATATCGCTATTTACTGCCGATAGCTGCTACTATTTGCGCTGTCATTTCATCCTGTTATTATTTGTGTTAAAATTATGTAAATTCAATGTGAAGGTTTAAGGTTAAATTTATGTAGGCACTCAATGGTGGACAGCATGAAACTCTTTTCCCAAGTGTTAAATTGTACTTGTAAGCTGAATTTTTTTGTATTAATTTTTTTTGTTTGCAATGGTAACAAAGATCGTAAAACTCCCATAAAATGATGAAGTTGACAATTTTCATTTCACGACACTTCTGGTTTCATACTTGTACTATGTTAGCCCGCGCTTTTGTGGCGCGCAGGGCGTATGAGTGACGGTTCCAGTAGGTAAGAAACATTAATGTATTGTACATGCATACGTATATATAATTTATGATACATTTGTGTATGGTACATTTATATAGTATTGACTTGGTGTATGATATTGCCATAAAAGTGGCACATCTACATAAAAATGTGTAAAATTTTGCAAATTATTGTGTGAAAGTGAAAAAAAGGTCTCGTGAGATTGGTTGTCCATATTTACAAAGCAAATGTGTGTATCGCATAATTTCGTATTTTAACTTTTGATTGTGGCTTTTGATAGCTTATTTTACGGCTTTTAATTATATAGCTAAAGCGTTTAATAACAAAAATAAAAGTAAAAGCTTATAACACGCAATTTCTGATGTCACTCATACGCCATGGTGCGTCCCTTTTATATTCTTGTACATTCAGAGGTAGCAGTGTATCATGGACATTTATTGATTAAAATAAAACTGCGAGCGGTTGCTTCTGTGTCAAAGCAATTTAATCAATTTATGTGGTGCTTTCGCTCTTTATAAAAAGCGTTTTCCAATCGGAAAGACACAAAAAAGTGTTTTTGATATGTATGAAATTGGCTTTATTTACGGATTTAATATCTAACTATGATTTCGTGCAAAGCGGAATTTGCAGATAAAATTTTCACACACTTTGCGTTCCATCGCTTTTGTCGATTACTAGTAAATAACATGTCCATAGAATCTAGGCATGTTCCGTTATCGATGTACTTTGTGTTTGATATATGTGCGCTCTCAATCCATATCTGCTCATGAAAATTCATTTTAATGATCCCTCCCGCATCACTCGTGTAATGGATTGTGTTTTTTTGAATATTGCTGTTGTCCCTGTCGGAACCCGCTAGCTCAATTTAATGCATATCCTTCTTCTATAGACTTTGGTTTTTCTTACTCAAAGGGTATAAAGAAGGTACTCACTCTTATCTTCGCCTGTATGTATCTATCATATAGTCTGTGAGTATCCTCTTTGCTCATTAATCTATAATTAAATAAATAAGGTCATCCTTTGTCAAGTGTTGTCTTCCTAGGACGCAGTTCCTTCTACTTAAAATGGCATAAGTTTGTGACTTTAACCATTGCTGGTAAAACAAATCTAAAGAAGTTAAGTCCCACGCATGTTCCGACCAGTGATGCAGAGGGCGACTTCTTCTAGTGTTTCAACCGTTTCTTATATTTTATCTTCCTGAGTTAAATAGTCTTTGCAAAAATAAATTTAAGTACTCGCAATTGTCGTTCCACTCCAAACTTACAACAAAAAACCTTTAATTGGTACATTTGCTGTCACAGAAAACATTGTTGCAAATTTTATGTTGTCCGCTTTCCAACAATCAAAAAACCCTCTATATAAAACTTCAGCCAGTTCATTTTTGGTGGTCGCAAAACTCGAAAAACTGGATAAGTACATTAGGGGGCGATTGTCCCAAAATTTTGCACTAATTAATTAATTCGAAAAACCAGTGAAATACCAGCTGACACTTTGTCACAAAAATTCGAAGCACAAACATGTATTAATGTAATTCCATGTCTTGACCAAGTTTTAATATTTTAGTATTTATTCAGCAGGGGTTTTTTCACGCTTTATAAGTGAATTGAACTGCACTACGGCCAAATTTAGATAAGTAATAGTAAAAGGTATAAGCTTTACCGAACGACATATTTATAGAAACAACACAGATTTCTTATTTCTATTTGCAAATGAAAAACAGTTTTTGTTACTTCAAGTAATCCATGGGAATTGCTAGTTTTGAATTGCTCCTGAGATATTATTCATTTCGTTTACCGTTTCAGATCCGGAAGCATTAGTTGAACTTATCGGTAGATAGAATTTTATTTACATTTATTAGGTTGTATTGCTCAATTGTGGGTTTTTTCTCTTTCCTTGCAATATATATTATCTCGATCGTTAAAGTACCCCTACCTCACAATTTCTTGTCATTCTAATAGTCAACCTGTTGTTTATGAAAACGAGACATGCAGTTGAGATATTTTTTGTAAATTTCCAGTTCACCTAAATAAGTGTTGCTGAAATATTGTAAAAATAATAATATAGTATGCTTTAATTTTACAGAGGAGTTTCCTTTTTTTGTTTTCATTGAAAAAGTGAATTTATAAAATGTGTAAATTTTGCTAGAACTCGAAAATTATGAAATAAAATATAAAAAATTAACAGTTTAACTAAGTTTAGACTTATAAAACAATGTTGATTTCAAATTTTCCCAGGTACTTTAATCATAGGTCTGAAGGATTAAAAATGCAGTTCTAATGGATTTTGGCCAAAATGTAGCTAACGACATCAATTCGCAACGAACGAGTGCGGACAACGACACCAAGAATGGAAGCGGAATATGTATAGAGTAGAAACAGCAAAATCCGATTGAAATGTTGGATTAGCCTTCACAGTCCAGTGATATCAAACTTATTGAAAATATTGCACAATAGTTAAGCAAAGCTATAGAGAAAAGAAATGTGGACTGTAAAACAGTTACCAAGAAAAAGTGGGGTGATTAGCTGTTTTTGACCCAATAACCCACACAACTCATCTAAAACTTAATACAAACTACTTCCGAATGTATTTCTGCCATGAAAGAGCTCTTCATAATACCCATTTGCCATTCAGAGGCGGCTTAAAACAGTAGGTTTCTCCATTTGTGAAAGAATATCACGCAACAGACGTACGCCACAAATAAGAGGAGAAACTCAGCCAATTGGGCCAATTATTTATTTGTTTAAGAAGCTAGATTTCTTGATATGTTATATTAAAATTATGTGAACTAAGTCTACTTCGAAGTTCGAATCAGCAAGCCACAGAACAGTTGATCAATATCCCTGCTAGTCAACGTTAGTATCTGAGAGCCCACTCAAAAAGCTTTTTTCTGATCTTTTTCTGAAAGCCCCGGCATATTTCGGACCATGCATACTTTTTAACCTGCTTTCAGAAGCTTTCTTCTTGCACTAACGGATTTTTCAATAATTTCTTCCTACAGGCAGCTTTAAGGGCGGAAGAGCATTTTCTATGATCCTTGAGAGACTGGCGTGTTCGGTCTTTTCGTACACTAGTAAAGCGTTTGCTTACACCTTTTGATTTATTATGGCGAGATTTTTTCTCTGTAATTCGTTTACGCACTGCGAACATCCTACTAAATTGCGAATCTCAGGCTGAGATTTTCCTTCCTCGCTTGAATTTTGGATTCTCTCAAATGTATATCTAAGATAATTTTTTACTAAAGAATATTCATACATTGACTACCTAATTTAGAATGCCACAATATTTTTAGTATAACTTTAAAAATGCATGGCTTTTCCTATAATACAATTTGTTGTTGTAATCTTTGCTTAAATAGTGACGCATTTGCAAAAAGCAGCGGTCACTTTGGTGGCTACATTTGAAATTTCTTGTAGAGCGTGTTTTTTTTAGAGGTTAGGTTTTCAAGTTGGCACTACTTTTTTCGTAGATGGTGTTTTTGACAGCTGTCACTTGATTTATGCTCAGTTTGGTTTGCCATTTCATAATGAATAGACTTACACCTGAACAACGTTTGCAAATCGTGCAAATTTATTACGAAAATAATGGTTCGGTTCGCGCGACGCATCGCGCGCTGCGTCCAATATTCGGTCGACATAATCGTCCATCAGAGTCACTAATTCGATTAACCATGGATCAGTTTCGCACCACGTTTGCTCTAGTGCGCACCGAAGACGCTATTGCTGCTGTGGAGCAGAGTATCGAAGAAGACCCGAATGAGTCCATCCGCCATCGCGCGCAGCAATTGGAGATGTGCCCATCCACTTTATGGAAGATTTTGCAGAAGGATCTTGGTTTGCAGGCTTACAAAATCCAACTCGTGCAAGAATTGAAGCCGAACGACCATCAAGCGCGTCGCGCGTTCGGTGAATGGGCCCAAAACGAGATGGCCACCGATCCCGATTTTCACAAGAAAGTTTTGTTCAGCGATGAAGCTCACTTTTGGTTGAATGGGTAAATCAATAAGCAAAATTGTCGCATTTGGAGTGAACATAATCCACAAGCCATTGCTGAGACGCCGTTACATCCTCAAAAAGTCACTGTTTGGTGTGCTCTATGGGCAGAGGGAATCATTGGTCCATATATCTTTAAAAATGAAGCCGGCCATAATGTTACAGTCAATGGAGAGCGCTATAGAGCCATGATTAATGACTTTTTCGTGCCTGAATTGGACGATGTTGATGTGGACGACCTTTGGTTCCAACAAGACGGCGCTACATGCCATACAGCCAACGCAACAATCGATTTATTGAAGGAAACTTTTGGTGAGCGCATTATCTCGCGCCGTGGACCTGTGGCGTGGCCTCCAAGATCGTGCGATATAACACCGCTGGACTATTTCTTGTGGGGCTATGTGAAGTCGCTTGTCTACGCAGATAAGCCCGAGACGATTGACGTCTTGGAAGATAATATTCGGCGGGTTATTGATGACATACGGCCCCAATTGCTGCAAAAAGTGGTCGAAAATTGGGCCTCTCGGCTGGAATTTATTCGAGTCAGCCGCGGCGGCCACTTGCCCGAAATCATTTTTAAAACATAATGGCAAACCCTTATCTTTATAATAAAGCTAAATTCTTGGCCATAACATTAAATTATATACGTTTTATTTCATCTTGAAAACCTAACCTCTAAAAAAAACACCCTTTATCATAGTGGGATGCCTAATACTTTTGGGCAAGGTTGCACACAATAGCTGTAACTCTGGTGGTTCGTCGCTTTTTAAAAATAAAATGTTACTTTTCCTATATATTGACCATCATTAAGTAAGTTTATTTATTATTATTGTCATCTGTCGCCTTCATTGAAAAGGGAACAGTGTGTAAAACTTCAATTGTAAAAAGCAAACACAGCGTCACTGAAAATAGGCCTCTTGAGCAATTACACCACAAACGGATCAACTGATGCCCATGTAATCCCTTAAACTGTCAACTGCAAAAGTGGAAAAATTTTGAAATTAATGTACATTCAGTATGGTCGGAAAGAGCGGAAACAGGGAAATCCCATCACGAAAGTTATCCTATGAATGGAAAAGCGGCTAACTCGATCAATTGAGATAAAATTAAATTTTACCCTTTTTATTGATAAAGAGCAAAAGTGGTCGTGGCAACATTGGCATGTTTGTATAAATAACACTTTCACCATATTTTTGTTTTTTTTGCAAAATGTTTGCTGTTTCTGCCACAACCATTTAAACGTTTTTGTGTGAGTGTGGGCTTTTCTTTTTTGCGGAAGGCTTAAATCATTTATGTGCTAGAATTGAATCATTTTTGAGGCGGCAAAACGTGGTGCACAAATTATATGAATGGGTATTGGAAAAGCACGCCTGTAAGCAAATGTATAAATGTACGAAAGTTTACATATAACCTTGTGCACAAGTGCGCGCGGGTACAAAAAAAAAAGTTCCAAAAGTAATTTATGCTACATAAATTTTGTGGTAATGGAAGGAATGCAAACCAGCTGCCAATAATTGCCATTTTATGTTTTATGAAAATTACTGTTAAACAAACACATACAGTTAAAAAAATGATTTTTACTTGACAATTATATAATATAATCTGGCCTGAATTACCCAAATACACAAAAACAAAATTACGCTGATGATAGCTTTATTTAAAATATTTTATATAATTGCGGCTATTGATGAAAAAGGCAGAATAAAACCATTGGAGGTGTTCATACATTCAGCTAGTAGCTGCGTATTTCATATATATTCTTATAGCCGCGCTTACATACATATGGACAAGCGTTTAAAATTTGTATTATGCAGTAAATGACTGACAATGATGGGAGGAGTCGACTTAGCTACCTGTCCTTTCGTCCATGTCCATGATAACTCGAACTAAAATTTATATGTTTCAAAGCTAGGCTGGCTGCTCTCTGCCACATTCATTTTAAGGTAAATGAGTGTATCTCAATAATAATAATAATAATACAAAATTAATCTCGCTAAACCATAGTTGATGCATTACTCCCCAGGTTATTAAGGTTATGCCACTACGTTAAAACTAAATTTCCCTCCGTCCGTCTGCCCAAATTACATTCAACTAAAACGTGCACAATGACGAAACTCCGAGTGTTGCACAACAAGCTTCTCGTAGAAAAAAACGAAAGCTGTAGGCGTTCACACCCTTTAGTGAGTATTTGGTCAAGCTGCACCTTCAGTGTGTGGTTTTAATGTTTGTCCACAAATGGAGGAGTTTTAAGCCGACTCTAAACAGTAGATGGTTTTTATGAAGAGCTTCCGAATGGTAGTCACGCACCAAGAAGTGAAGTTTTTCTACGACGGCCGCCAAAAATGAAAACACAAAACAGATGTATTATCGGAATACATTTTTCTATTATAATCTGTTAGATGATTTCACGGCATTTACCTTTTGAAAATGATATCCGGCTACGAGTTACATGGCCCATTCGATCAGAACAATTTTTGAACACTGCCAATAAAACTAGCCGTATGGCTTTAATGGTGGCTTGAATATTCCAACAGATCGATTGTTAAGCCCGCTGTTGCTGTTGGAACCAAACATCGTTAATGTTTAACCGATTAATTTTCGGAAAAAAAATTCTGTCAGCATAGCTCGAAAACGCTCACCATTCACCGCATCTGCAGTTTCCTATTAATTTCGAAAGAAACAAACACTACATTTTAATAGATGTTATTGTGACCTGCAAACGGCTTTGAGGATTGTCTTTGTCCCTTATAAAGCATTTAACCAGAAATGAACTACATCACTAACCACAACAGCTAACAAGACAATATCCTTACGGAAAATTTTCCACATAGTCGAACCACAAAGGCCAACTGTTTGGTAACGGCGACGAATCGGCATTTCGGCGTCTTCTTCAACAATTCGCGTACTCTACGGTACGCGCGTTTCTTTGTATTGTTGATGGTTGTTGAGTAAAATTAGTGCGAAAATGATCAATTACTGCACGAATTGCTTGCTCGTTACGCAGTTGATGTTGACCATAAAGTGGGCGAAGCCCTCTATAAACTTCGCAAACATTTTTTTTTAAGAAAATTTCCACATTCAGCGACTCTATCTAAATTATCATTTCTACCAAACTTGCATATCCATTGCTTAATAATTATTTGTAAAAGTCGCACCGTTTCCAGTGTTTTCGATTTTTTACGGTTTTAAAAACGCATTTAAATTTGTAACAACCTATTTGTATAACACCTTCCGCTGAAAATGGATTCAAT
Source organism: Anastrepha ludens (assembly GCF_028408465.1). Lineage (NCBI taxonomy): Eukaryota > Metazoa > Arthropoda > Insecta > Diptera > Tephritidae > Anastrepha > Anastrepha ludens. Next base: position 42,641,967 of record NC_071500.1, on the reverse strand, counting down.
GGTGGGACAACCTTAAAAATGTTGAGAAACTGCTTCGGTAATGATACCTAAAGAAAACAGCCATGCCCAAGTGGCATGGGCGCTTCAGAAAAGATCATGAGTCCACCTAGGATGACGGACGTAGCGGCAGGCCGCAGTCATCGAAAAATGATAAAAACATCAATAAAGTGAACCGCAAATTAACCATCAGAGAACTTAAGATAGAGGACTTTAATATTGCTTTTGAATCCGTTCAGGGCGTTGCTGCAAATTGATCTCAAAGTACACGAATTTCATGAGAAAAAAGCACCGCGTTGATATCGCCAAAGACCTGATTTCCAAGGCTGAAGCCGGCCCAACATTCACCAAACGCATCATTAATGGAGACGAAACGAGACGTGAATTCATGAGTTTAATCCTCAATCCAGGCAACAGGCGAGGGTGTAGAGAGCTGCGAATGAGCTAAAACAAAAAAAAAGCACGTCGTTTCAGTCCATAAAGAAAGCGATACTGCTGCCGAAGAAGGTAATGGAAAATCGAAGACTGCTCTAATGGCTATACCGAAAATAGGGTTTTCGAAGTTTTTTTTAGAGCTGGAACAAACACTGACATAAAATCGTTGCAGTTGATGGAAAATTCATACTTTGCGCATTTTTTGAATTTTCTGAATACTTTTTCAGCATCTTTTGAAGAAGATGATATGTTGGTTACGCTTTTTCTAGTTCTTTGACTGAGCTTCTTTTCCTCCCATTTGTGATGTGAGTCTTTATATTTTTCACAAAGAAGGTACCTTCAGGTTTTCTCCCTCACCTTACAGCAGATAGTTTTTATCAGAAGGTTTTCCCTGGCAGAGTACACTCGGAAATTTACCGTTGCTTGCAAGGAAGCAACCGCTATTAAAAAAATTCATTTTGTGTTTTGTGCGCGCCGTTTCTATTCGGGAACTATCGATTCGGCTAAATTATAACTTCATAATAATTTATTTCACGTCAATGGAGTATTACGTCTTTACGTACTAAGATTACAATTCGGATAGAATATAAAATTAGAAATGCAACAGTAAGTAATTTTAAATGGACTCTAAAAAACTCTCATTTGAGAAAAACTCTATGCAATGGATATCTAAAAAATTGTATGTGATTAATAGGTTATTGAATTTTTAAAGCGATCTAGGTTTAGGTTTATTTAAATCATTATTGATGAAATGTAAAATTATAAAACAAAAATTGTTCTGCCGCAAATAGATAAGCCCTAATAAACTAAATCAAATAATTCTGCCTTAATGTAATGCGCGATAAGAGTTAAAGAATTCTCCATTCCTCTACATTCAAGGGAATTGAATTGTAATTAACGAATAATGTGGACAATAGGAAGGCATCCAGAAGTAAAAATTGAAAGAATGCAAAGAGAAGTATACAAATTTCTTTTGGACTCGTTTCCAACGAGCTAACTTGGAAGTATAAAAAGAACTCAAAAGGATTTGAGTACATAACTGTGCATTTTTCTTTTTCTTTATTAGTTCAACCCTAACTTGATGCACACCCATACATACATACATGTTACAAAAATGCGGATATCGTTTTTTTGTAATTTGCGGATTTTATTATTAAATAGCAAAATCTATATTAATGACATACAATTAAAAATTGAAATTTGTCATATTATTTCACATCAGAAGTGAGTAATTAATTATATACTTAATTTTAATTGCATTGAGTTTTGTTTTGTTGTTTTTTTATGTCATAAGTACTTTTATTATTTGCAAATAATTGTAACAAATAATGCGCTTCACTAAATTTGTGTTCTGTTAAACCGTTCATTTATTTTAATGAGTTATAATTTTTAATAATTATAATAATGAATTTGCAAAATCGACCAATTTCCAGGAGTACTTCTGTTTTGAGATACTGGCAATTTTCATCGCCCTCAATAATAATTGGACGTTGTGGATAGCCGTTGTCATTACTATGAATTTCTTCATTGTGTTGGGTTTTATCTTGGCATTGGTATGTGGCTACTAGTCTTTATAATTGCTGTAAAATAAAATGGGTTGCTTTTTATGCACATACGACCCGCTGTTCTTCGATTGTGACTGCCGTTTGTCTCTGCGTGCACTCCACTACGTGCGCGCAATGTATCTGCATTTTGTCAAACAGCCAATTAGCCTTATTTGCAGTGCAGCGTCCCACTGTCTTCTATTCCCTAAAGGGGACGCCTTCATAGTGAACATTTAAATAGTGAAACCGGAAAGAATTTAAATGTTTACATGTTTTATTTTAAATTCATGTAGAAGCGTCTTTTGAAAGAGCCTTTATATACATTTGTTGTTCTACAAATCGAGGGACGTACAGTCTCAAGCCGACTCCGAACGGCAGATATTTTTTATGAGCAGCTTTTTCGTGACAGAAATACACTCGGAGGTTTGCCATTGCCTACTGAGGGGCGACCGGTATTGGAAAAAACTTTTTCTTTATTTTTATGTTTGACGGAGATTGAAATTCCGAATTCCGTATTTATGTTTTTCATTAAAGATATATCAGTTTAAAAAAAATCATAAAAAATTCAAGTCAAGTCCTGACAGTTAAAACTGGATTCTTGATAAAGTTTTCAATTTACCATTTTTTGCTAAGTTTTTTCTATTTTACATCGCTAAAAAAATAGTTTAACAGTCTCTAATTTGTGTTTTAAAAATCTGAAGCACAATTAATAAGTTTTTCGTTGTTCATTTAATTTTCAACGCATTTTAATTTTTCCCCCATAAATATATTGGGTTGGGGAATAAGTTCATAGCGTTTTTATATCTGCTTATATTTCACATCGATTTGTATGCTGTTTGGAAAAGGGTAAGTATTCATTCCATAGCACTTTCTGCACTACAAAACTATGTTAACCCTTTGCCTTAGGATTTAATTTCGAAGAAACATGCGGGCTCAGACTATTTCATTTTAATGCAACTCTGTGCGGGTGTTATCAGAAAATAAAACTAAAATATTATAACGGTTGTTTTTAAGTTTATTAAATTTACTACTACTGCTTTTGAAACATTTAAATATGTAGCGGGCATAGCCCGTCAATGTCGATTGGCACAGAAAATGTTTGCGGGCGACACTCGTCATTTCCACTTAAGGGGTTAATTGTATTTTTGAGTTACTTAATTTTTGATTAGTTTTGAAGCTTAGAAATGCAATGTTCAGGGGGCCTGCTCAAAATTGGTGACTTTGGAAGGCCTTCTGAATTCGAATTCTTCATCCAAAGAAAAATAATGAGCCTATTCAAAGACCTGATCGTCATGGTCAAACCATCCTTAACGGGAAGAAGTTGTAAACAGCAACGGCAAATATAAAATTGATTAGCTTATTGATATAATTATTTCTGTTTGTTTGAATAAAAATCTTCGGTAAACGCCCTACGAATTTATTCCTCAACCCAATAGATAGGTATTAGTTAAGCCTTCTGCAATATCCAGAACGTAATTGTTACAGTGTATTGAGGATCTCATGAATGAGTAGAAGTTCTTCGCCTGCAATAAGCGGTAAATAGTCTACAATAACGATATCCATCCGCAAACAATTTTGTAAAGGTTTGGTGATAGTCTCTAAGAAAAGAGAAATGGACGAGAGAACATATAGGCTGATGCTTCGAAAGCATCAGAAGATGATTTAAGTTCGATATTCTGACAGATATGTACGCAGCGTTCTACTAGTGACTGAGAACTGGATGGGTCGCTCCACAACTTCAACTGGTAAAGCGGAGTTATCCTAAACCTCGGTAGACGCACTGGGGTGTGAGCTACCCCACAAAATATTTGTTGGATTGTAGTTTGTGTCTGGAAATATACCGTTAGCTGTATCTTAGTAATGTCGATTTTGTCGAATTATCATACAGATCTAAAAATGCGATTGGGTAAAACTTACCCCATATACTGACAGGGCTAAAACACTATCATCGTCATCGAAATCAATTATTTCATCATTTAAATCAGATAAAAAATTTTCCCCCTCACTTTCACAGAAGCCGAATTCTAGACCACATTGCCCTTATTGTTCTAAAGGAAAATCTCTCCTTATAAAAATGGTATTAAAAGAGATAAAAATTCACATTTGACAAAACTAAACTAAATATGCGTTAAATGAAGGTATACACCACGTATTGATCAAGTTGGACTATTTATTTGCTTTTTAATTTAATTCATTTTATATAAATGTATAGTTTATACTACTACAGAAACTATGTAATGCAACTAGCTAACTAACTAATAATTCACTAATTTTTATTAATTTGCTGTTTTCTCGATTCCATACTACCTTATTTTTAATTTATGTATATAGTTTTCTGTAGCCTAAGATAAGTGTCCGACATTTTTTTTTTCATTTGGAACGGTAAGCGTATTTTTGATACAATTTTTTATGTGACTAAAATCCTAGCATGTTGTTATATTATCTGATATCTTTTAAACAGTTAAGTGAAGCCATTCATTTTAAATTTATTTTATCTAAATACTTACAAAAAAAGATGTAACTAACAACTTTAACTCTTTTTGTGGAAAAAAGTTTATGAATTGGGGTGAAACTTACTTCAGTGTGTCGCGTACGTCAAAAAAAAATAGGTGTGTCTGCCGAAGGTTAAGTGTTGCTAGCCTTAAATGTAGCCGCATCCGTTTGTTGCTCATCATAGGTAACGGCACTATCCATCAAGGTGGCATGTTTTGTACGCATATCCACGTAATTTCGCATTTCAAAAAGCTTTATCGTTCCATAAAACATGTCCATGGAGCCCGCTACATCGCACCCTTTAGATCCACGATTACTGAGAACTACGCTATAGTTTCCTACGGTCTGGTAAAAGCAAATTCAGTCATAGTGGAATATATGGAAATTGAGCAGCTAAAGAAACATTATTTTAAACAAATTGTCTACCTCATCTATTCTATTTAAATAATTGAAATAAATCTCCACTTGCTACTATTCTCACCGGCTATTTACAGGGCCCACATAACCAATCAATAGAAAATCAATTAACAACAGACAGGTGTTTATACTGTCATGTCAGTGTTTTTCTGATCAATAGCTTTTTAGTGTAATGAACACTTTCAGCTGCTTGTCGTGATTTGCCAGAGACTAATTAATTTTAGTAGCAGGAAAAAACGTTGAAACCAAGTGACACAAATTTTAGTACGAAATGCTAACGCTTTCAGTTTTTTACATTTGCAACCTCACATCTACAAATTTTTGCTACAAAAAGAGTACAAAAAGCCTAAAATCTCAGACTCATGCATACATATGTTGGCACATACATATATTACGGCTAGGCCTGCCCCATGTCCTCCATCACTCTTTGTGACAGCAGTAATAGCTCCATCAGCAAGAAATGTGTCATGTGTGGCTTGCACGCACGTGACTGACGCACGAATTGTCGAATAAATGGATCAATGGACGGAAGGCCGCAGTAAAGACAGGTGGACGAGCAGGTTGGTCGACTGATTGTGACTGGTTCGTAGAGCAAAGGCTGATGGTGGCGCATCAATTAGATTTTTTGGCTTATACATAGGTCATTTAGTTAGCCAAAGAGTGCTACGTACATGCGTGCACGAATGTGATGAAAGTTTGAATCGCCTAGTTGCTAGCTGTAGGGTAGATTTGAAAGCTTGTTTTTTTTTGCACGCAACTCTAAGCTTTTGGAAACTTATATTGTTCACTTAATGCTAAGGGTGTGAATTCGAAATGAATGCGAATGTGAATGTTTCGTGGAGAGGCTATCAAACTCTCGTTTGCTTTGTCAATTGACTTTATGCGAAAATTTCGAAGAAGTTACTTTTACGGCGGCAGCATGTTTTGATAGATAGCTAGAAGCAGATATTTATTTTTGCTAGAATTGCACTGTAGCTTGCACTATTTCCATGATTGTATGAAATCTTTCAACAGAAGAATGATTTTATTTCGGACCTTATTTCTTGATTCAGTCACTTACTTTTATGGATAAAAGCCTCGCGTATCCTTTATCCATTGGATTGCTTCTTGTAGTAATCCGTTTTCATTCCATGCAACCAGACTCAGGTCTACTGACGGACAGTTCTTCAAAATAACAAGTTATTTGTGCTGCAAGTAGTTTGCTATTAAGTTACATGTAATTCTAAGGTGTCCCTTTCCTAATTAACCAGCTTAGATACTACGTATTGTCTTACTGATCTATCTGCGCATAATAGTATATCAAAGGCACCAACGACCTTTTTCTAAACTCAGGCTTCCAGATGGAGATGACATATGAGGAGTGAGTAGAATAAGTTCTTATGTAATTTCGAAAGCTAACTGAACCACTCTAAAATGAAGCTTGCAAGTTTGCTATTTTTGTAGCAGCCGACGTAGTCCTATCTTAATTGGTTCGTTTATTATTTGTCATGGTTGTTGCCATCTAATGGCGCAGAAAGGCCTTTTTCCAGCAGAGGTGGACAAAACGAAAAGGAAAATGTTGGGCTTTAGGGGGTCAAATAAAAAGATGATTGGTGTAATGTGGTCGGGTAAATCCTCGATAATTGCGTCCGTTGATAGAGCCAGCTGATAAATGCAGGTGATAAATGATTTCTGATTGTGGCATTCAAGGGTACATGCAAAATTAAACGAACACTATAGAAACGTGCGTGTTATTAAATACAAGTTTAATAATATACCATTTTGGTAAATGCTTGAAGTCTTATAACATTTTTGTTTACGAATTTGTAGGCGACCTAGGTTAGGTTAGATAAGCTAGGTCGCTTGTGAAAGACGATACGTTCGGTGGCTCTAAGGCCCGTTATTATACCTGCATTTGATTTGAATCCCCCAACGTAGTTGCTTAAACCACTTTGCTTTCTCTAAGAAGGTAACTCGCCCCTCCAGTAAGACATTCTGCAGATTTCCCAGGTCTTCGAGGAAATAATCGCCAAGATATTTGGCACTGCTTCTCTGAAGAGCAGGACATTCACAAAGGAGGTTGTTACGCCAAATGGCTTAGAATTTTAATTATTAATTTAATTTTATATATTTAATTTAATTTTAATTATTATTATCATAATTTGTTAAAATCCATAATTTCTCGTAACGTTTCAATATTAAGCTTACTGTTTTCTAAAAATACTGTTCAATTTTCGTATATGAATTTAAAAATAGCACTATATATGTATAAACACCTATATTACATAAACGTAACAGAGCAATACATATTTACTCCAATTACATAATAGGACTATGAATAAGTTCGTGCGGTTTTACAACAGATGGCGTAACTTGATTATTATTCCATCGATCCACATTTCCAAACATTCATTGGAGAGCTACTGTCGTAAGGCACAAACGTCAGTATAAGTTTTTTATTTGAAGCGTAAACAACAATATTTTTACCACACTTGAAAATGTCGAATTTCGTGCCAAATAATGTGTTTTTGCGGGGAATTCTTCTTCATTATTTTAATATGAAGAAAAAAGCAGCCGAAAGTCATCGTATCTTGGTGGAAGTTTATGGTGAGCATGCTCTATCTGAGCGAACGTGCCAGAAGTGGTTTGCACGCTTTAAAAGTGGTGATTTTGGCTTGGAAGACGAAGAACGCGAGGGTGCGCCGCCAAAGTTCATGGATACCGAATTGGAGGAATTGCTCGATCAAGATCCGGCTCAAACGCAAGAAGAGGTTGCAAAAACTTTGGGAGTTGATCAATCAACCATTTCCAAACGTTTAAAAGCCATGGGAATGATCCGAAAGGTAGGCCATTGGGTGCCGTATGAATTGAAGCCAAGAGACGTTGAACGCCGTTTTATGGCATGCGAACAACTGCTTCAACGGCACAAAAGAAAGGGTTTTTTGCATCGAATTGTGACTGGCGATGAAAAGTGGGTCCATTACGACAATCCAAAACGTCGGGCAACGTATGGATACCCTGGCCATGCTTCAACATCGACGTCGGCGCAGAATATTCATGGCCTGAAGGTTATGCTGTGTATCTGGTGGGACCAGCTGGGTGTTGTGTATTATGAGCTACTGAAACCGAATGAAACGATTACGGGGGATGTCTACCGACGACAATTGATGCGTTTGAGCCGAGCACTGCGAGAAAAACGGCCGCAATACGCCGATAGACACGACAAAGTTATTTTGCAACATGACAATGCTCGGCCACATGTTGCACAAGTGGTCAAAACATACTTAGAAACGCTCAAATGGGATGTCCTACCCCACCCGCCGTATAGTCCAGACCTTGCGCCATCCGATTACTATCTCTTCCGATCGATGCAACATGGCCTGGCTGACCAGCACTTCCGTAATTACGATGAAGTCAAAAAATGGATCGATTCGTGGATTGCGGCAAAACCGACCGAATTTTTCACAAAGGGAATCCGTGAATTGCCAGAAAGATGGGAAAAAGTAGTAGTAAGCGATGGACAATATTTTGAATATTAAATTTGTAACCATTTTACGTCAATAAAGTTTCAAATTTCGAAAAAAATTTGAACTTAATCCGTTAGGCTAAGACACTATAAAAACTCGAATTCAGAAATAAATAAAGCACTTGTGAAGTTACCACCGAACGCGCTCGCATTTTATTTAACAGGCAATTCGCGCATTTCCCACGTTAATTAATTTCTCATCTCAAAAAAGCTTGAGATTTTTCATGGCGCCCGAGCAGGGACAGTAGTGCGAAAGTGGTAAAAAGTGATAGTGATAAAAGACCAAAAGTTGGCAATTTGTGCACGCAAATTTTTAATAACTAATATTTAAAATAACCAGCCGAATAAATAACTAAACGAATATTGCCTGCGCGGTCCGTTCACAAGCAAAACAAAAAGTCGTCTCGCAAACAAAAAATTAAAAAAAAAAAATAACAAAACAGACAGCAAAACTAATATATGTACATACATATGTATATGCATATACAAAAAAGTGCACAGTGACAGTGAGCCCCCAAAAACCAAAAAAAAAAAAAAGAAAAACTAATACATCTATCAAAAAAAACAAAAAAACGTTAAGATTATTTAAAAAAAAAAAAAAATTGTTTAACATATAAATAAAATAAAATATTTATAGCCAAAAAAGTTTAAAAAAAAAAATATAATAAATAAAAAAGAATAAACTACAATACCCAGTGCGGTACTTATATAAACGGTCACAGTGATATGTAAATGTTCTCGGCCAAAAATAAGGCAAATTTATAAAAAAAAAAAAAACAGTGCAATTCACCGCTGCTCATTTGCAGTTCGTCGCCCTCGTGTATATATCACTGTCCGCTGTCACAGTTCTCGCAGTTACTGCCAAACTCGCCGCTGCTCTCATCACTGTAACCGTCGCTGCTACTCTGGTCACTGCTGCTGCCGTCATCGCCCGCTGTCGCTGCAATCCCTACCGCTGGTTCTGTCGCCGCCAGGAATGACCTGCACCTGCATCCTTTGCAAAAGGAAAGTCAAGGCTTGCAATAAGCCTATACAGGTAACAAGTGCAATAAATTGAAAGTTGTGGTTGTTGTTGATAAACACTCTCAATTTTTTGCATCACCCTTTCACTTTCTTGCATATATATACATACATATATGTACACACTCCCATATGTGTACATGTACCATATATACAATTATCTATACAAATATACGTATATAAAACTCCGCGAAAGTGAAACAAGGGTACGTTGGGATTTGATAATAAAGGGTGTGACCTTAAATGCGAAATCGTCAATAAATTTAAAAAACAAAATTAAAGAAATTGAAGACCTTTTTTTTCGAACAATAAGTTCAATTAAATTAAAATTATTATAAAGTTAAATAAATTTTTCGTAAATACGGATTATTTACAAGGAAATAATTCAAACAAAAATCGATTTTTCGCAAATCTGTTGAACAATTTTCGTAGTGTTGTGCTACTGTGCTTGCTCATCCTTTCGTGGCCTGACCACAGCCTTGTCCAACAGCTATTTTTCGTTTTTCTGATTGAGATTTGTGCAGGCTATTCAGCCATCTTTTCGTTTTCGTTTTTTCAGCCACAAACTCTCACAGATATTTTTTCGTTTCTGTGGACATTGAGCAAATTTTTCGGGAGTTTAAATAATTTAACTCAAAATGAGCAAGCCAAAGACAGCAGTTCCAAGTCTCTCTCTAAGTAAGGAGATTATGGAATTGAAATCACTAAAGCGCCAGGGAACTGTTGCGAAAAATAGTATAGTGCGCATAAAAACGGGTCTCCTCGATAAAACAATGTCGTTAGATCCAATTGAATTGGAGTGTCGACTGGACATTTTGAACTCTCATAGCGATAAGCTTATGAAGTGTCAGTCGAAAATTGAAGAAATCGACGAGGAAGACATAGCCCGTGGGGAGTTAGAGGACCTAATAGTGGAAACTAAGTCCGTTATAAAATCTATTCTGGCGAGAAATAAATCGTCAATAGCCGAAACATCCTTTGTTGCACCTCACAGCTCGCGACTACCGAAAATGTCGCTACCGAAATTTAAAGGGGAATATTCAGAATTTAAAAATTTTATGAGTCTGTTCGAGAGTTTGGTGCACAACGATCCTACAATCCCAGACATTGAGAAATTTAATCACTTGGTTAACTGTCTGTCTGGTGAAGCTTTGGGAACGGTAAAGGCCTTCCAAATGTCGGACGAAAATTATTCGAAGGCGTTGGCTAGTCTCAAAAAAGTTTATGACAATAAATGCTTAATATTTTTCGACACAATTTCCAAACTTTTTGAACTGCCAACTATCCCAAAGCCATCTGCGCTTTCATTGCGCACAATGATTGATACAGTGTCGGCTGTTTACGACTCGTTGCTGTCGTTAGGTGACGAGAAAAACATCACAAACGCTATCATAATTCATCTGGTAATGTCAAAAGTTGACACCGTTACTCGGTCAAAGTGGGAGGAACAGTTGGACTACGATAAGCTGCCATTATGGCGTGAGTGTGAGGCAGCATTAAATAAACGCTACCAACATTTATCTGCCGATGAAGCCTCAACGTCGAGGCTCAAGCCGTCAAGCAGTCACAGCATTCAGAAGCCCCACCTTCATGCGGGAAGGACGAAAGCTGCCTTAGTGACTTCAAATATAAAACAGCCGGTGTGTCCGCACTGTAAATCAAATGATCATAGTATACCCGCGTGTCCTACTTTTAAAACTCTCTCTGCTCAGCAGCGATTTGAGTTTGCTAAATCAGTCCCCTTATGCATAAATTGTTTGCGAAAGGGGCACTCAGTTTCAAAGTGCAAAGCGGATCGGTGTCGTGTTTGCAACCGTTCGCATCACACGTTGCTGCACCAGTACCCTGTATCCTTTGCAACTGCACCACAACTTTCGACCTCGCATGCCATGCACACGACGAGTACACCAGATCGGGTTATGTTGGCTACAGCCGTAGTCAACGTAAAAGGTAGCTCCGGAGAGTACCTTCCTGCACGAACCTTGCTGGATTCTGGATCTCAGGTGAATTTCATGACGGAGGATTTGGCGCAGAAATTACGAATTCGTCGCGAAAGTACGACCTTAAATATTATCGGCATCGGAAATGCAACCAAAAAAGTAAGGACGAAATTAAATACGTTTGTAAAATCGCGGGTCAATAATTATGAGTTTTCGGCACAGTTTTGGATAATGCGATCCATTTCAGCCAGCCATCCAGATCGTAACGTAAATATTAACGGCTGGAAAATTCCTAAAAACATTAGCTTAGCGGACCCAGAATTTTATAAGGCTCAAAAGGTAGACCTTTTGTTAGGTGCTGAAACATTTTTCGAGCTTTTAGCTGTAGGCCAGATCAAGGCCAGCCCCAATCACCCAACATTGCAAAAGACACTTTTAGGCTGGGTTGTGTCTGGCAAATACGCCTCCAACCAACGTCCTCCTCCCACAGTCAGTAGCACATTATGCCATACTGAACAAGATCTAGCAAATATAGATTCCATTGTCCAAAGGTTCTGGGCGATGGAAGAAATACCTTCAGGAGCTAGTTCGACAAAATTCACAACTGAACAAATAGAGTGTGAAACATTTTTCGTAAAAACTACTAAAGTTGTGCCTTCAGGAAGGCTTCAAGTAAGACTGCCTTTCAAAGATGACCGTAAGTTACTCGGTAATTCCTATGAAACCGCGTCTCGGCGGTTTCAGGCCCTGGAGAGAAAGACCTTGAAAGATCCAGAACTTCGTCAAATGTATCTGGACTTCATGAATGAATACATCGAATTGGGTCACATGAGCCCAACAAATAATAAGATCCCGAGTGAGCCACACTACTTCATTCCGCATCAATGCGTTCTTCGGCCTGAAAGTACGACGACTAAATTACGTGTTGTTTTCGACGCATCAAGTCGTACCTCTTCTCAAATTGCGTTGAATGAAATCTTGATGGTTGGGCCGACCATTCAAGAAGAGCTGTATTCAACACTTCTTCGTTTTCGTTTGCATAAATATGCATTTACGGCGGACATTACTAAAATGTACCGCCAAATTCTCATGCACGAAGAAGACCAAAACTTTCAGCTTGTAGTGTGGAGACGGCATCCATCTGAGCCACTTCAAATCTTTCGACTTAACACCGTAACATACGGCACTGCGCATGCTCCATTTCTCGCTACACGGTGTTTACAAATGCTCAGCGATGCCAATACACATATGTATCCACTCGGCTCAAAGGCAATAAAAGGAGATTTTTATGTAGACGACCTGCTTACAGGATCCGATAATTTTGAATCTCTAGATCTTATTAGAAGTGAGGTAGTTAAAATATTAAACTCGGCAGGATTCAATTTATCTAAGTGGTTTTCAAATCACCCATCATTTTTCGATTGTGAGAGTTCTGAGAAGGCCTTAAACTTCAATCACACAGACTCCACAAAAACACTTGGAATCCATTGGTTGCCGAAGGAAGATTTGTTTCGGTTTGTCTTAAATGACAACTTTACCAGTTTACGAGCCACTAAGCGAAACATATTATCAGTTTCGGCTCGTCTTTTCGATCCTCTTGGTTTACTTGCCCCACTAGTTACCAAAGCAAAAATCTTATTGCAAGAGCTTTGGCTGCAAAAACTAGATTGGGATGAGTCGATTCCATTGCACCTCGACACCAGCTGGGAAAATTTCAAAGCCAATCTACTGCAGCTACCATCAATAAGCATTCCTCGGTTTGTACACACCGAGTCGAGTGCAAGCTGCCAAATTCATGGCTTTGCCGACGCCTCAATACGAGCGTATGGCTGCTGTATATACATACGTAGCCATTCGGCTGGTGGAACGAAATGTACGCTGCTTACTGCAAAGTCTAGAGTGGCTCCGCTGAAGACAAAATCTCTTCCGCGTCTAGAGCTCTCGGCAGCCCACTTGCTGGCCAAATTATGGTCACGAATAGCGCCAATGTTGAGTCGGCCAATTGAAAATATAAACTTCTGGACAGACTCCGAAATTGTTTTGCATTGGATCAAAACGCATCCATCTGTACTACAGACCTTTGTTGCAAACAGAGTGTCCGAAATCCAAGAGTTGACGGATAAAGCTACTTGGCGACATGTGCCAACTAAGCAAAATCCCGCGGATCAAGTGTCTCGGGGTTGTAACGTGGACGAATTGAATAATTCTATCTGGTTTAGCGGTCCACAGTTCCTCCTAGAAGACCCTGCGTTATGGCCAACAAACACCCACTTCCAGCTCTCTCCAGGAGACGAAGCATTAGAGAAGAAACGGAACGCAACAGTTTTAGTTGTTCAAGCAAATGAATCGCATCCAATTATGGAACTCACCAAAAGAGTATCTTCTCATCAAAAACTGCTTCGTATTGTCGCTTACATATTAAGATGGATAAAACGCATTAGAAACCCATCTGCGACATTCACACAAATGCTGACGGCTGAGGATATTAAATTAAGTTTCCTCAAAGTCATTCAAGTGGTTCAACATGTTGAATATGGTGAAGAAATTATGAAACTCACCAAAGGTACCACCCTACCCTCAAGTTTGCAAAAACTTAATCCATTTTTGCACAACTACTCGGAATTGTCGCTGTCGTTTAATTTACTCCGAGTAGGAGGCCGCCTATTAAATGCGCCTCTCCCATATGATGCCAAGTTCCCACTGCTCTTAAGCAAGAACTCGCACTTCGTTACCACATACTTACGGTACCTACATTTTCGAAATCACCATGCTGGAGCAAAGGCATTGGTAGCGCTTCTCCGAGACCGCATTTGGCTGGTCAATGCTCGAGAAGCTTGTAGTCGTACCGTTCGAAACTGCACACACTGCTTTCATTATAAGCCGAAGCTGCAAACCCAAATAATGGGAAATTTGCCTGCCGATAGGCTTCGTGCACTACGACCCTTTCTAATATGTGGATTAGATTTTTGTGGTCCCGTATATACTACATTGAAAATACGTGGTAGACCCCCAGTAAAAACATATATCGCAGTGTTCGTTTGTTTCACTTCAAAGGCAGTACATTTAGAACTAGTAACAGACTTGTCTTCTAATTGTTTTATTTTCGCCCTAAAAAGGTTCATTGGACGCCGAGGAATGCCGCGGAAAATATACAGCGACAACGCCACCAACTTCGTCGGCGCCGATCGCAAGCTTCGCGAGCTGAGGGATGCTTTCGAGGCCCAACAACCGGAAGTACAGAAATACGCAACGGACGACGGATTCACCTTCGCCTTTATACCACCCAGGGCACCGCACTTCGGCGGGTTATGGGAGGCGGCAGTGAAGTCCGCCAAACACCTTCTCGTGCGCGCAATCGGCAACGCGCTGCTCACCGCCGAAGAACTACAGACGCTGCTCGTCGAGGTCGAGGCCGTACTCAATTCGCGACCCCTGGTACCACTGAGTCAGGACCCGAACGATGGAGAGGCCCTAACACCAGCGCATCTACTAGTTGGGTGCCCCCTTCGAGCGCTGCCACCAGCCCAAGTATCGATGGACCCAATGCGTTGCTGCGACAGATGGCAACTTGTCTGTTGTCTCAAGCAACAGTTTTGGCGACTGTGGTCCAGGAACTACCTGTTGGGTCTTCAACAGAGGAACAAGTGGTTTCATCCGAAGCGCAACCTCGAGCTGAACGACCTCGTCCTGGTTCAGGAAGACAACACACCACCGCAGCAATGGGTGCTCGGCCGCGTCGCCGCAATCGTAACAGGGCAAGACGGCAAAGTCCGAGTAGCAGACGTGGCAACCAAAACGGGCGTAATTAAACGCCCCGTTCACAAGCTCGCCGTACTGCCATCAGACGTTGAAGGACCATGAGCCTTTCAAGGTGGCCGGTGTTACGCCAAATGGCTTAGAATTTTAATTATTAATTTAATTTTATATATTTAATTTAATTTTAATTATTATTATCATAATTTGTTAAAATCCATAATTTCTCGTAACGTTTCAATATTAAGCTTACTGTTTTCTAAAAATACTGTTCAATTTTCGTATATGAATTTAAAAATAGCACTATATATGTATAAACACCTATATTACATAAACGTAACAGAGCAATACATATTTACTCCAATTACATACATTTGAACTTAATCCGTTAGGCTAAGACACTATAAAAACTCGAATTCAGAAATAAATAAAGCACTTGTGAAGTTACCACCGAACGCGCTCGCATTTTATTTAACAGGCAATTCGCGCATTTCCCACGTTAATTAATTTCTCATCTCAAAAAAGCTTGAGATTTTTCAGAGGTATTGTGCGCACTCAATTTCTTCTTCATCTCCACAACTCCTGCAGAAGTCATTGTAAGATACACCCATTCTATTGACTACGGTGCCAATACAGAGTGCAGTGACCCCTTATAACACCGTAAGGACGCTGGTAGTTGATATGTTGAATCCAAGCAGACATTTTGTCCTCTTAAGATTCTGCTTTGTCCAGAGAGTTTTGGAGACACTACAGTTAGTAGTCAGGGAGCATCTTCTATTGATTTCCACGATTACGCTCAAGTCAATCGCAGTATACACTTCGATTATGAGAACGCTTATGTCCTTTACAACATGTTGAAGATCAAGCTTAGAGCCTTTCCTTGCATACTCATCCGTTCTTTCATTTCCCTCCATTCCAGAGTGGCCAGGTGTAATGTTGTTGGATAAACGAAAGGGACCTCCTACATTCCTTAACACATCTTGAGCTGATGCGCGTTGAGGTAAATCCATCAGTCTTATCGTTTTTGCTGTTTGGTCTCAGCTTGGAAGACGCTACACCAATCTGGGAGTCTAAAGGCGCAATTTAAATATAATTGTTCCGAGTATACTCCCGATCCATTGCCATTGGCCATCTTTGAGCCGTCAGAATAAATATGGTGACCACTATCACTTGATTTGAATTTGGTCTGCCAATCCTTTCTGTCTGAAGTTTGGGAACCAGGCCTGTTATATAAGCGACCTAACTATGTAAGGCCTACTTTGGAGATCAAACGGACATAAGAACGAAAACATAGAACTTTTTAAGTCCTGAACAATGACATACTATTTTTTAAAATCTGATCACAAATAACTAAGTTATAATAGAAAAAACCCTCTTGTGTGGTTTTTAAAGAGACCAAAAAAAAAATATTTTTATGTCGCCGAAATCCTCTAAACATTTCCTTCAAATACTGGGATAGACTGTTCCAACTATTTTGTTTCATATTCCGATCGACCCGGCCTAGTGCACGTATTGCTGACCACTGCATTTTAGGTGAATGTGTCTGTCTGTGTTGCACTTCAAGCTTTGCTACTTAATTCACAATAAGCGCTATAAATTACTTGACACTAACATTGCACGGTAGCTATCATCCAGATGGCACAATTAGCAATTTAGCTCACCAAATCCTGCCCCAGCCTAAATTGGAGCCTTGGATTGATGCTTAGTGTAACTATTAATTAGATAGCGAAGCCCAATACGTAGTTAAACATGCGTATCTCGCTTGATGAATAGGCTGACTCTGATCTTCTTCTTTAGAGGCTTACAAACTTGGAAACTCTAAATGCTACACAAAACATATTTGCAACGGGTGTTTTTTAGCTGCATAGGAACTATCGATATTGATAACAATGGTTCGACAGCTGAGAATGTCAAAATGTATTGATATTGGGTAAGGTTTGGCAACATGATTCAATTGTAAGAGGTTTCCTCTCTTGTGGGATTAGAATTCTGACACTCCCTTGTAAAAGGTCGCATTGAAGAAGAGCGAAGAAGGTGGAAAAAATACTTTTTCGGTAAAAATGGTAGCAAAAAGGTATTTCTTTTTACTTAAATTATAAATAAGTATATGGTACAAGCTGTTAATGTCAAGTATGATACTAAAAAAAATGGTTTAACTTTTTATTATTAGAATTATATTTTGTGAACTAATTTTTAAATTCAAAACTGATCGCGAATTTTATCCAATACTATATAACGCTATTATGTTACCTAACCATTATGACTCTAATGAATTCTTTCACAGAATATTATATATTATATTTATCTATAATTTAAGTGAAAACAAAAACACTTTTTTGCTATCATTTTTACCAAAAAGATATTTTATTTTTCCACTTTTTCCGCCCTTCTTAAATGCGATATTTTGCAAGGGAGTCTCTTTCACAGAAGAATTCATTGCATCATAAATTTAGCTGACGTTAACTGCAAACAACTGCTTGATAAACTCTCTGTACTTATTTAAGCGACCGCCTTAACCGAATAAGTTGGTGATAGAAAATATTGTTTGCAATAGCGGTCGTCATAAAAAACCATATACCATTCAGAGGCTGTGAGTTCTTTTTCATAAGTACACCCTTTTAAAAACGAAACGTTTTTCTAGAAATTTAACTTTTCCTCCACTTTTACTCAAAATTTCTAGAGTTAGCAACCCAGTGCCTTGCTAAGGGAGCCAATTTGTCAAGAGGGAACGCGAAAGCTGCTTACTGAGCAAACCTTTTCTTATTGAATCATGGCTTAGCACGTCATCGTGAATTGTTCTATGTCAAAACAACGTTTCTAAATTGTGGAAATTTACTTTAAAAAAATATTTATGTTCGCGAAATTCATTTAGCAGTGGCGGCATCATATTTCTGAATAAGAAAAGAGCTGCCGTTACGGTGAATGCGAGCGCGTTCAAGACATGCTGACTGAATTTTGGTCTCCAAAAATTAGTCAACTAAACATCGACGGCACTTGATTTCAACAAGACGGCGCAACTTTTTATACAGTGCGATTAACAATCGATTTATTGCAATATTCAAGCCACCATTTAAGATATGCGCACAGATTTATCGAAAAAAATAGTCAAAAATTAGACTAATCGAATGTAACTCGTATAGGCGGCGGACTTATGACGGTTATCATACTCAAAAAAGTAAATGCCATGGAATTATCTTACCAGATTGTTATAAAAAAAAATCATTCACAATATTAATATTTTGTATTATCAATTTAAGTTCTCAAGCTTTTAAAAGGCACCTGATATTTGCTTGCATATGAAATTGTTGGCAAGCACACAAATTTACACAACATCGCCCAAGGTAAAATTCGAAAGGAATTATACTCAATGTGCTTCATATATTCACTGTAAATGCATTGGAAGAATGAAACGTTCTTGATGTTATTGTTGTGCCCAAACACCACGAATTTCTATATTTTAGTAGATGCCTGTTATGTGTTTTATTGCAATGTTAAGCTATATTAATAAATTAATGAATGTTGCGTTGAAGCACTTCAAGATGATGAGCTATTTGAATCACTACGTCATATTTATATTTATTTTATTGTAGTTTATTATCACAGAAGTTCATAGATTTCAGAAAATTACATTTCTACCATATATTTCACACTCAAAGAATTATTATTATTCGGAAAATCGGGTCATGTCGCAACTGTGCCACAAGAGAAACTTAAAACAGTACACAACCATTTGTTTGCCGGATACTTTCGAAGAATTAAGGAAAACCAATCACCGAAGATGAATTATCTTTTGAGCAGAGAGACTTTTTGAGCACCCATAAGATTGAATTACATAGTGGAATATTCACTGGTCATATAGCCCTGATTTGGCACAAATGATTTCTTTTTGCTCCGAACAACAAAAATAAAATTCAATATCAATATTTGTCAAAGTCTCAAAAGCTATTCTGAGGGGCAAAAGTGCTTTGAAAATTGGTGCAAGCGAACGCCGAAGTGTTTTGATTTCCCACTAGAATATTTTGAAAAACAACATCCATTTTTCTTACTATTCTATTGTGTTTTTATTATTTGTAGCAAAATATACCTTACGTTAATTCTATAAAAAGGGTTTTTTGGTGTTGGTTATATTTAGTAAATTTATTTAGTAAATTAAAGTTAGGGCGTTTTTCTTTGGTTCTTCATGCTAAACGCGCATAGAAAAATATGAGTTGTGTGAGTTTATTTTCACTCGCTAGATGCCGATGGGGCCGAGATATTTGTGGAAAAGGTATTTATATTGAATTCGAAACATATTTTAACAACCTAAAATTAAATGTTTGTGAAAAATGTATTCGCTAGGTACCGATATGGTCGTTCTATTTCGATAAATCACATTAGCTGGAAAATGGTCAATAAAAATGCTGCTATTAGTCCTTTTGTGTAGAAAAATAGTGCCAGAAATTTTGACATTTGATGTTTAACCGTCTAATAGAAAAAAAGACAGCGCTTTCGGTTGTCCTTTGAGAAATAATGAAATACATATATATTCCTGTTTAAAGCCTGGATAGCCTTGTACTCTATTAGCAAAAAAAAAAAAGTTTTGAAAATATTTTAATATTTCTAACTATCCTTTTTTTCTCAAATCTTCTCAACTGTTACCGAGAGCTGCGCACTCTAATCTGGTCCGCGAATGCATGATTTTTAATCGCATCTGAATGCTTGGATATAAGGCACAACTGGGCGCCTATTCACAGTGACATTTCAGCAAACTCCGAGGCAGATAAGTTGACTAGACAGGGGACCTGTGAGTTAGTTTCTCCGCGAAATTAGAGAATTGGTATATCTTTGATTAGTTGTTGTCTGCTCTTGAAAAGGTAGGCATTGCGTTAACTCAGCGAGGGCTGGGCAAGTACACAAACTTGTAAGGTTTTACTCTATAACTTTTGTCGATTATAGAAGCAGTTTGATAATTTCACAATTGCAACTGTTTCCCTGTTTTGAAGTAAGTTTTGCGCTACCAGTTACCACGCGCTTCGAAAATAAGTCGACCTCATCAAGTTTCAGCAAAGCATCGAAGTTGTCCATTCGGTCCTGAATAACTGTATTTTCTGCAATGGCCACCACATTGCCGAATATACAATATAACGTAGTGGAACTCCAACTAATTTTTTTTTATTTTATTCCCATTCGAGCAAATTTAGTTCATGGTGAATTTCGCTGGCGAATTTTTTAGCAGAGCCCACAATTGCTAGCGTACGCCAACGATACTGATATTATCGGCCTTACGGCCAACGCCACGGTTAGTTTTACCTTTTCCAAACTGGATAAAGAAGCAAAGCGATTGGGTTTGGTGGTGAACGAGGACAAAATGAAGCACCTTCTGTTATGAAGTAAACAGTCGACGTATTCGCGCATCGACATCCATGTCGCCATTGTCAGTTGTGATTTCGAGGCAGTAAGAGACTTCGTTAATAGGCACCAGCATGAACACCGATAATAATATCACCGATAATCAAATCCAACGTAGAATCTCTCTTGCCAACAAGTTCTACTTTGGACCAAGTAGGCAACTAAGTAGTAAATGCCACTCTCGATGAACAAAACTAACACTCTACAAGGCTCTCATGATGCCCGTCCTAACGTATGGCGCAGAAGCGTGGACGATGACAACATCCGAAAAAGGGACGCTTGGAGTGTTTGAGAGAAAGATTCTGCGCAAAATTTTTGGACTTCTGCACGCTGGCAGCGGCGAATATCGCAGACGATAGAACGATGAGTTGTGTGAGCCTTACGACGACATAGACATAGCGCAACGAATAAAGATCTAACGACTACGTTGGCTCGGTCATGTGATACAAACGCTCCGGCTCTGAAAGTATTCGATGCGGTCCCAGCTGGTTGTAGCAGAGGAAGAGGAAGATCTCATCTACGTTGGTAAAATCAGGTGGAAAAGTACTTGGTTTGACTTTGCGTGTTCCACTGGCGCCGGTTAGCACGAGAAGGAAACGACTTTGCCCGCCGGCTTTGTTAAATTCGGCCGAAATGGCGTAAGCAGTTATCGCGCCAATCAAGAAGAAGAGGAAAAATTGTAATAGTAGAAGAGGGATGTAGCTGCTCTATCTTGAATATTATCTGACCCGTTCTATGATCTGCTTATTTGCCTTACAAATAAAAATACCTACATATTCATATCTACCAAGACGACCGCTATTAGAAAACCGTTTTTTATTGTTTTATTTTTCATATCCACACTGAATATCGAACACGAGGCTAAGCTTACTTGACTGTGGGATTCGCTGCTCTTTTTCACTTGATTTCAGTGAAATCATTATTCTTCAGAAGCAATATACTTGTAAATAAATTTTTTTACATTTTTTATATTTAAAGCTGGCAGTTCTATTGGCCACCCCATATATGTTAAGTTCCATTTACATATACTAAATTCCATTTGTACTTGATCGAGCGCCAAAATCGCATTATTAGCCATTCAATGTAATTTAAATTCTCGGACATACACGAGCGATCCATTTAAGCATGTTAAACAATTAAAATCTTGTCACCCAACCTAACATAATTCATATCCTTTCCGCAAATATTCATGATTGCAACCTGATTTGATTGATTTGATTTTAACCTGTGAAACGGCGCAAGTGTCGCAGTAGCGCACGCATACTCCCGTAGATAGTTGTACGCATATGAGCAAACTTACACACACACATGCACGCAACATTTGCGTATTTGTTTCATAATTTCCGCATGCGGTATGTAGATGCAAAAACATGCATGCAAACGCATGCATACCTACATACATAAATTCGTGCTGGCAAATTGTGTATTTCCTGCTTTCAAGTTGGCAGAACGTTTACAAATGCACCCGCATGCCTGTCCAAACCACATTGATAAGTGCCTTAATGTCATCAAATGACAACAACAGCAATTAAACATGTTGTAAAGCAACAATAGGGCCGTCCAAGCATATTGGGTGATGCATGCACAAGCAGTCGAATCCCCCTTCCTCATAAACATTCCTCGCATTGCTGCTGTAAACGTCACCTAAGCGCACAATAGTCCGGATCTCATAATTCATTCGTTGCTAATATGAATTTGTCCGAATGGTCAACGCCACAAAGTATTTCACAACCACTACCTCCACCGCCTGCCACAATCGCACTACACCACTCCGGGCAAAGTTTTGTGGTGCCTACGTGCACATTTAGTACGGCCTTGCTTTTGCAACGGATGCCATAGATTTCATGCACATTGTACGATTTTCAAACTAGTACCTTCCTGGCTTGTGCTATCCGAGATATCGAATTGTCACCCTTTGTTAGTTAGCCGTAGGCTAAGGCAGACAATTTTCCTTATTGGCAAAATGCGTATGTATCGATCCGAATGTGTACCATTGAGTATACTCGTATATATGTATGTATTTCTTGTGTAAGCACGTACATACACACACAGCATACGCACATACTCGTACGTATTGTCTCAAACAATTTGCATACATCTGTCTTGCTTCTTTCATTCGGACACTCGTGTCAACGGCTTTCGCATATTTTATGCAATGACATCCATATTTGATTTCGGATTTCAGAAATTGTTTGAAAGCTAATATAGATATGCATATAGGCATGTACATTAACTATATGTAAAAGCTTTAAATATTTTCAGTTATAGACGACAATTTATTTATGCAGTTATTCAAATGAATTGATGTGTTTGAACATTGAACGAAAGTGGCACTCTTAGGTACGAGTATTTTAGTGTGAATTATTTTTATTCATTCTCTATTGGCTACTCAGCCTATGCAGCAATTTATGATGAAACTGATAATTTGTAAGATTTCAAGTCTGACTGAAATTGTGAAGATGAAGATATAGGCTTTCACCGTTATTTAATAAGAGAGCGTATAACCAACGAAGTGGATTTTGGAATCGACCATATCCTCCGAATACTCTAGGAACTATACTCTCGTACTATATGGCGCATGTTTGATAAAATTTGCAGGTGTTTGCAGGTGTCCTGCAGCCTTAGACCCAATATTTTTGACTGATCCCATCAAGGACACTTTTCTTTCAGCTCATCTCTAAGGCTGTTTTTGGAATTGGTAGGTTATATCGATAAAATTTCGATTACCAGATTATGCAAACACGAATATAAAAGTATAAACTAAGTTCTTGCACACTTTTTTGTAAACTGAGACAAGTTTGTTGACAAAGATTCGAAAACTAAAAATCGCTCAGTAGGCCATATAGCAGCACTTTCAATACATTTAAAACATACTTATGTACTTAGTCTTGCCACGAGTTCTGTGTCAAATTTTACACTGCATAAGGCGAGAACAAATTCCCAAATTGTCTACTACTAAATTATACTCAGTTTTTTGTCCACCAGCAGTAGCTAAAAACAATATTCCTGGCTTCATAGCAGATCTGAATCCATTGGACTACATTTTGTGGTCAAAATTGAAGAACAAGGCCTATCGAAGACCTTACAGAAATTTGGAGAGTCTAAAATAGTATTTGGTTCGAGCTTCTACGTCAATATCCATGGAAACCGTGCAAGCTGCAACAGCTGGATGGCCTAATCATTTCAAAGCGTGTGAAAAAGCAAATCACGATCATTTCGAAAAAAATTAATTATTTTTTTCAATTACATGCATACTTTATCCAGAAAAAAGGTGCAGCCCGTAAAACTACTAATACAGTATTGAAATTTTGACAAAATTTTATTTCAGTAAATTCCAAGCATACAGCGGACGAACGGATATTGTGAGAAAGGCAGACCATTGTTAATCAAAAACCAGTAGAGACATTCAATGGAGCCTTCAGAAATATTCTGAAAAATTATTCCACCGCAGAAGGATGTTCGGTACTGTTTTGCAGAAGTTTCAAGCAAAAACAATAATGAGTGAGATGAGAGAAGGATTTGAGAGCTTTGAGAGTTGAAGGATGACTACGCTGATGGACTTTCCAGCAAAATTCGAGCTTGAATTGGAGACAATAAAAAATACTTTTCCGATTTCTTATTAAAAAATTTGTGGGGGTACTTAGGCAGAAGATGATTGTCAAATCGTTTTGCTTGGTAATTTGTGGAGATTCGGGCACTTGGAAAATGAAGCTGCTAAAATTAATTCAGATAAAGTAGCTCAAAGCGTTTGAAAGACATATTCTCCGGAAGATTTTTCACATCTGCACGTTGGTAACCGCGAGTATCATAGGCGATGTAATAAGGAGCTGTATGAGATTTACGGTGATAGAAACATAGGGCAGCGAATAAAGATGAAGCGGCGTTGGACGGATCGTGTCGTGCGAATGAATACAAGCGCTCTGGCTCTGAAAGTATTCGATGCAGTACCAGTTGGTGGTAGAAGAGGAAGAAGAAGATATCCGCTACGTTAGAAAGATCAGGTGAAGAAGAACTTGATTTCATTTGGTGTTTCCAACTGGCGCCGGTTAGCACGAGTAAGAAACGACTGGCGGTTATCGCGGCAATCACGAACAAGAAGATACTAACTCACATCAAGGGAGAAAAAATGGAGTATCTCCTTGTAAAAGAGTTATGTTAGAAGATGACTCCTCCGATTATCCAGTTGGGTTGTTAAGCACTATCGGTGCATCTGAACTTCAATCAGGAAATCGTATTTTGTGAAACAGCGTCACAATTATTGTATTTTGTTATAAATTTTAAGTCCCCCGACATTGTATAATGTCAATATGCCTAAAATTATTTCTCGGTATCGTTATTTTACATAATCGGAAATTTCTCAAGTTTCAAATAATAAAAAAAGCAGTTTTACCTAAGGAAGTACATCAGACGCCAAACGAAATGTCACAAGCTTTAACTGAAGTTAAAATCCTAGAGCTTGAAAAAGAAAAACCGACTTGATACTTTTTATGGAAATATTTGAATTGAAGCCCAATTTTATGAATCAATAACACCTAGGTGCAGTTACATACCTTTTGTCAAAACACTTCCATCAATGACTATATGTTTGAGCTGGATCGGCCACAGTGAGTGAGTAAAACAAGACAATGGTGACAGCCAAATCGAAAATTTGGGAAAACAATTTGTGTTTGCTTTCTGTGTATTTCCTATGATGAGAGTACGTAGGTAACTTGCACTCAAAACGGTACGACTAAAGCATATAACGATAAATAATTTCGAAAACTGAAACGCCGCATGACCCCACTAAGAATTATAAATTTTCAATAAACAGTCAGAATTTTGGCTTTGAGATATCGTGGAAAATATTTGGATCTGCATTTAGCTGGTAAACTGACGACCTCCTGTGAGAACTTCGATTTCAAGTTTTGCCTATTGAGTCGTTTCTCGATGTATCCTTAATGGTGCTCAATTCAAAGTAAGTTCTAGTAAAGTTCAGTCTAATTGAGTAAAATAAAAAGAAACTTAATATAAAATTACTGCTGCGACTTGCGAATTCAGTGAACACAAAATCGAATGGAAGGTGGGGCCTAGTGTCGTTTTGTCCATATATACTCTTTAATTTAGGGAAATAAAAGATCAATTTACATGGCTGTGACGGCGGGTTCTAAATCATTTTCGAAAAATAAGGTCTCCTTATACCGTCCAACCCAACCCACCTAAAAATATATGCTTCTTCAAGATTGCGTTCAAATCAAACACCAAATGCGACAATTCTGCTTGATTAAAAAGCCACCAAGGTGTAACTGATTTTCATCTGAAGAGATAATTTTTCTCTATAAATATTAAAATACTATTATCTTTAATCAAACATTTTGAGTCCATTTTCTAAGTTGATTCCTTCAAAAAGTGACCGAAGATACTTAACTTGCTTTCAGCGTAAAAAAATTGATATTTCGAATTCTAAGCGTGAGATGAACCACCCTGTACCTAAATACTATATTATTCATGCTACATGGGCTTATAACCCGCTGAATTTTGGTGGCATAGCCATCACCGCTACACACCAACTCAATTTAGTGTAAATTTATTACACATTTGGGAAAGGCAAATTACAAGCGCAAATTGCAAAGCCACATGTCAGTGTATTTTGTACACATACACATACATAAATTTGCACACGCCTACGAACAAACACCCCAAAAGCAAGTTTAAAAATTTAAATGTAAATTGCTGCGTATTTCCGCTACTTTTTCCCCCAACATTTTACGTTTTATTGTTTTCACTTTTTATAGTGAATTTCGTATGGCCGACGAGCTGTTGAAAGAAGAGGTTAATAAGTTAATGAGAATGGTAATTAATTTTACGCAAGGGGCTTGCGGTCAATTCGAAATTTTGCGTATGTATACAGCACAAATATGTACAAGCAAAACAGCGAAATTGGTTGAAGCTGTGCATGAATCATAATTGATATGCACGCAATTTATTTTGAATGCATAATACATGGCGTATGAGTAATGTGAAATGCCGCAGCCGTGGCAGCGTAGCGCTCATTAGCCTTGGGAACTTCTCGTGCCGTTAACACCACCACACTACTGCCATAAGAACGCCTTGCAAGCGATAATATGTTAATATTTTCATCTCTTGGCGTTGGTCGGCGCGATATTTCAGCTGTTAAAATTTTTACGGAAGCTTTTAAAATCCGTAAAGTTACTTAAATGAAATTTACGATTGTTAAGTGGATTTCGTAATGGGAACTTAATACATGCAGTTGTGCATTGTCTCACTCAAGCAAAACTTTCTGCATGCCCCTTTTATAAGACTTAACCCTTTGAAAATCATCAAAAGACTTCAGAAACATAGAATTGATTCAAACATAAAAATTACAGCCAAGTGTTTATATTAGCTCAGCAGAATAGGTGGGAACTGAAAAAGCACATGTGCGGGGGTTGGAAATAATTAGTTGCTCTACTTCACCAGTGAGGGTTGGACTGTATGTTTCTGATGGTAGGGTGTTTGTTATATGGATAAAATGCACAAGACCTCCCGTTAAAAAACAATGCAAATATCAATTCGATTTTTAACTACTTGAAACTTGCATTTAATGATGATGAATATATCAAAATGTAATGGGCTATAAAACTGCATACTACACAATTTTCTAAAAATTCCTATTAAAATGTGTGTATTTTTGACGAATTTAAAACACTGCTTAAAACATTGATTAATACAGTTTTCATGGGATAATGTATCATATATTATATTTATAAGAATATTATTAAAAGTATAATAAGAATACAATTAAAATTACACACGAAAAAAATAATTTGTCAAACCTTGTCAATAATTCCCTGTGCTACAGTATGATATAACTAATGATTCCCACCTTAATTCATGGGAGGAGTCAATTTAGCCATGAAAGTTTGTCCGTTTGCAAAAATTAATATATTTATTTCAATAAACTTGGCCAATAACACCGCCCGGGAAAAAACTTGGCAGCTCTGCTATATATAAATCAAGCAAAACTGCATTCATTTGGTAGAAACTAGAAAACTAGAAATATAAGTACGATGACACATCCATATTTGTGGTGAATGCGGGTATCTGGGTAGCGATTAAATAAAACTCAGCCAAACTAGGCCCACGCACTGTTCCCCTTCTCATCTGACATGAATATTATTGAGAACAGATAGAAACCGCGCCCAATTTTTGATGGTACGATTAAAACGCTCATTGCCCATGATATTGTTTAATTTCAATAATTAACAACCAGCCCATAGAAAGATCCGCATACATACAACCAACACTAGGAATTTCATTGACTTTAACAAGAGTTAGATTTGACACATAATAAGTTGACACATAACAAGTTGATTTACTAATATTGAGACATAGTTTGTTTATCAAGTCCAGTCATTACTGCGAAAAAGTTTCAAATCGCCTGCATAGAGTAAGCATTTCGAACACTTCAAACAACGACCAACGTCATTAATGAAAAGTGTAAACAAGTATGGGTTTTACTTTTACAAATTTCAACAAATGGCAGGTATAACTTCAGCCTTAAAAGGAAAGCCGAGTGGAAGCCTAGCTTTTCAAGTTTACAGGGGAGGATTTTGTGCGCTATCATGTCGAATGCTTTCGAAAAATCGGTGGGTATGTGGCAACTAGAGACTCACTCTTAAACTCAGAGACAGAGAAATGAGAAAAGACAGCTAAATTTGTAATAATGGATCATCCTCCGACAAACCCAAGCTGACAAGGATCAATTAACCCTTTGATAGCAAAAGCTGCTTGCTTGTCCTTGACAACTTGCTCAAAAAGTTTGGTATAAGTTAATAAATTACATATAGACCTATGATTTGGAGTAATGGACAGATGATAAATGGGTGGTGGATATGGAGTGGTGGACGCTAACTGCCAATTGTCAATGAAAACACCAGTAAATGGTGAGATATTTAAGGTTTAGTTTATTATTATTACTAGCAACCCGCCCAGCTTCGCACGGGTGTAAAATATATACCCTATGCCACTCACTGAAAAAATGATTAAAATCGATCCAGTAGTTTTGGCTTATTCATTATTGCCCGTGGCCCGCACGCGTTAAATTTGGAGTAAAACAATTCTCCTTTCTTTATAGCATGAAGATTTCCTGCTATCTTTGGGATATCTAAATTCATACCCTACATTTTTGCATATTAACTTTTTTCATTTTTACATATGTATATTATTTATTTTATTTTTACAACAATTACTATATTACAGAATGTCTTTATATACAACGCTCATAGCCTTCTTGTCATTAGACAATACAAACATGTTTTCTCTAGAGGTTACTCTTGAAAGAGCGACATACAGTTGGCCATGTGAAAAACAGTCAACACTCAAATCTAAGCCTGCAACGTTGAAGGTTTGACCCTGAGATTTATTAATGGTCATTGCAAAAGATGTCTTTACCGGAAATTGTAAGCGTTTAAATTGGAATGGTAGATCCGATGGTATCAGAGGGATTCGGGGAATCAATACATCTTCTCCGGTACCACATCCTGTGAGTATTGTGCACTCTATTATGAAAGTTTTCAGTGATTTTACCATCAAACGCGTGCCATTGCAAAGTTTAGGTGGACTTAGGTTTCTTAATAAAATAACAGGGCAACCTATTTTCAGCTCCATTTTGTGAGGAGGGAGTCCAGACGGTTTAGAAATTTAGAAATTCTGTAGGATATTGAACAGCTTCTTCCAAATCGAGAACAGTATCGACCGAGTAGTATATTTTCGTCGGCGCATCAATCTTTGAAATAATCAAGTTATTTACTATCTACTTGTTCGTTAGTTGGTGACAGAATAGCTCTTTCTTTAAACCAAGATATTGTCTTATAACTTATGTTATCAATGTTTGGATAGACATTGTTGACTAACTCTTGGATGTTGTCTATCAAACCACAAAGGTTTTCTAGGTTAATCCTTCCCTCACTTTGTGTTAATTCTCCATTGCCAACTTTTAGCAGCATCTCTGGAAATAGCCTGTTCTCACGTGAAGATGACGAAATCCTCATATTAGTTTTAAGCTCTAATTTATTGACATACGACTAAAGGTGGGATCTTTTTAGCGAAGCATTTATTTCGTCAGCACGGGTTCCTCGAGTCACAACTGGTAGGATTTGACGGAAATCTCCTGAGAACAGAATTGTACATCCACCCATAGGTGCATTTTTGTTGCGCAAATCGCGCATTGTCCTATCCAGTGCTTCCACAGACGTCTTGTTTGACATGGTAGCTTCGTCCCAGACTATTAATGAGCAGTCACGCATCAATTTTCCTGTATTGCTCTGTCTAGAAACACTACAGACGCTGTTATCATCATCGGTGGCGATTTTCAGCGGGTGCTTCATTGTAGAGTGTGTGGTTCGGCCTCTTTCCAAAAGAGTAGCGGTAACGCCGGATGACGCAACAGCTAACGCAATTTTTCCGGTAGATCTCAATTACTAATTACTGATGTAATATCTTGAAAAATATTGTTTTTAATTATATGCTGTAAAGAGCCATATACATAGATCTATATGAAAACAACAATGTATTTAAGGTATTTAATTGGATAAGGATTAATGTTGTACCCATTTGTTGAAATCGCTTCGAAAATAAGCTATTAGTTGTCGTAAAAAGTAAATGACAAAAAATGTTATTGTATGGAATTGATAGCAAACTAAACGCGCTCCGAATCAATAAAAACTATTCAAAAACTGTATTTTAATTATGTGCGATTTACTAATATAGAACCTGAAAATAGCGTTTTATTTCGCTGTAAAATTGTATGTACATATAATTACATGGAATTCAGTACATACATAGATACATATGTACATATGTCCGAAATGAAATAATGCGAGCGATTCGTAAATACATACATACATACGTCACCATACGATGTAATTCAACATTAATGAGGTGTGGTGAGATTATCGCTTAACGCCTGTTGCTTCATTCAGTTGACAGCGAACACACACACAAACAGCTTTTTTTGGAAAAAGAGCTGCTTTTGTTTAAACAATTTTGGTTAAATAACAAATAAATCAATTATTTTTTTTTATGCAGAACGAAAGTAAATATTTCAAAGTTAAACTTTAAGAAAGTTTCATTTTAATTGGTTGATTCGTTTATGATTTATGGCCGTGAAAACAAAAAAATTATGTGTTTTTGCCACATTTTGACCGATTGCCACGCCCCCTTTATATATTTCTTCACATTATATAGATATAAACCTTCCTCTTCAATCAATCTATCTTTAAAAAAAAACCGCATCAAAATCCGTTGGGTAGTTTTAAAGATTTAAGCGTATAAGGGGACATAGGGACAGAAAAAGCGACTTTGTTTTATAATATGTAGTGATTAGGCTATTGCACTCTGTGACCAAAAGAGATCTATTGCGGAGGTACCTTATTTTTGAGGTTTTTAAAAAGGGGTTTCTGGGGCTTATTGTTTCATTGTTTACATGGAGGCACGGCAGTATCCGTTTTTTACATATTTCAGGATATTAAGGAAGGATCTCTTCTGAATTTTCAATGTCTATTGCACAGTATCGACAAGTGATGGTCTCAGGCTACAGTGGTAAAGTAACCCGTTAGAAGTCTTAAGTCTTCTCTGCTGAATCAAAGTAACTTCTCAGAAATTCTTCTGTCTGGCGTAAGGAACTCTTTTGCTTAACGATGACCGATAGAATTTCCCCAGTGTTGAACACTTCGACGGCGCACGAACTTTTTCTTCTCCCACCTCTTGAGAAGTGGTCCTTTGGCCCTGTGGCCCTTTGTAAGTCTTCAGAAAGTTCAAGATCAATTAGAAGGCATAGCTTAAAGAAGAATAAAATGAATAACTGCAGTTTTTAAGTAAAAAAGAAGATATTCCATTAATAATATCTTATTCACATAACGACAACGATCATAAGTCCAAGATATTGGGAGCATCAACTCAAAAACCCTTGGTTGTATTTTCTGAGGAACAATAATTGGAAATAATTGGATTTGAAAAAGTCAGCAGAAAGGTTCACAGAGTTAGCCAAACTTTCTAAACAAAAAGCTACTAAATTCCACTCTGATTGGAATATTAGAATATCCCTTTTGCGAATTGATGTATTTCCAGAAATTTTTGGGTTTTCTTTAGCTCTATTTCATACCGAGAAATTACATTTATGATCAAATTAATTGTCCAGGAAATTGAACCTCATATTTATCTTTAAAGGCAAACATTTTACTTTCCTTATGTAACCTAAAATATTCGTCTTTTATATTTTTCAACTTTTTAACTATTCAGCTCACAGATGAGCTTCGTCTCGAAGATATGCTCACGATTTAGTTTAGTTTGTTTGTGAAAGGCATAAATATTTAGTATAAAAATGTACTTTGCATGTTCGGCGATTTTCTGCTATCGTAAAATATTGATCAAAGAAGCTGCATTACATTGTATGCAAAAAAAAAGAATAAAGTACTCAAAAACATTTAAAATGTTGACAGTGATAGTCCAAAGTTTTAGTCCAAAAAAATGCTTGCAAGTGGTATACGATTTTCACAGAAGGTCGAGAAGATGTGAATGACGACGCTCGCTCTGGACGCCCCAGCATATCAACAACCAAGGAAATTGTTGAGAAAGTGAAAAAAATTGTGTTGGAGAATCGTCGAATCACAATTAAAGAAATTGCGGAGGATGTCGGCATATCGGCATATCGGTTGGTTCATCCCATGCAAACTTTTCGGAAATTTCGGCCATGAAGCGTGTGGCAGCGAAGTTCCTTTCTAAATTATTAAATTTTGATGAATTTTCGAATGACGTCAACGACGATCCAGATTTGCGTAAAAGAGCCATAACTGGTGACAAATTATAGATATATGGTTATGACATCGAAACCAAAGCCCAATCGTCCCAATGGAAGAGTCCAGCAGAGTCAAGACCAAAACAAGCACGCCAAGTTTGATCTGGAGTTCCTACCCCATGATCGTACGGTAAATAGGAAGTATTACTTTGAAGTTATGCGCCATTTGCGTGATGCACTACAAAAAGAAGGCTCGGAATTGTGGAAATGAATTCATGGCTTTTGCATCACGATAATCCACCTGCTCACTCATCCTTCCGTGTG
Organism: Anastrepha ludens; assembly: GCF_028408465.1. Classification (NCBI taxonomy): domain Eukaryota; kingdom Metazoa; phylum Arthropoda; class Insecta; order Diptera; family Tephritidae; genus Anastrepha; species Anastrepha ludens. The sequence goes on along the minus strand of NC_071500.1, from coordinate 42,609,378 downwards.
AGAAATTCTTGTTCTTTTCCTTCTTAATTGGCGCGATAACCGCTTACGCGATTTGGGCCGAGTTTGACAAAGCGTCCCAGTCGTTTCTTTCTCGTGCTAACCGGCGCTTATTGGACACACCCAGTAAGCCAAGTCCTTCTCCACCTGATGTTTCCAACGCCAAGGAAGCATTCCTCTTCCTCTACTACCACCAGCTGGTACCGCACCGAATACTTTCAGAGCCGAAGCGTTTTGTATCCATTCGGACGACATGACCCAGCCAACGTAGCCGCTGGATCTTTATTCGCTGCGCTATGTCTATGTCGCCGTAAAGCTCATACAGCTCATCGTTACATCGCCTGCGATATTTATTCGCCATTGCCAATGTGCAAAGGACAAAAAATCCTACACAGAATCTTTCTCTGAAACATTCCAAGTGTCGCTTCATCGGTGTGAAAAATTATTTGGCCAAAAACAACACCGTCATCATGCCTCAACCACCGTATTCACCAGATTCATATTCCCAAGATTAACGTAGCCCATGAAAGGACAGTGCTTTGCGACGACTTAGGAGATAAAAGCCGAATCGCTGAGAGAGCTCAAGGACATATCAAAATGTACATATCAGAACAGCTTCGAGGATTGGAAAAAACGCTAGCACAAGTGTATTATATCTGAGAGGGACTACTTAGAAGGAAATAAAATAGAAATTGATGAATAAGTAAATATTTTTTGAGAAGAGTTTAAATTCACCTTATTTTTTGAACACACCTTGTATACTGACGTAACTATACGTACAGTAGTTAACTAAAACTTTACAATCGGTTGAATAAAAACAAACGTATTGAATATATAAATGTAATTCAAGTATGTAAATTTCCTTTCATTATTTGCTCATATTTCAAAAGATAATTGAAACATTTACAACTGACACATGTTAATATTCCTATTTAAATGCAAAGCTTCTCCATTGTTTTTAGAGCTTTAATGAGTTTCCCATCAATAGAGATATATGCAATAAATTATATGAATTTAATATAAAAACACAAATAATTACGCCTTCGCAGTAATCTGCATTGCAATTATTGTACAAAACTAATTAGTATTCATAGGTATGCACGTATGCATTGGTGAGATGCCTTTGTATGCTAAACATACATTTCCTTATTTTCCGAATTATCGAAATGATTTCCAATAAATGCCATTTCAACATATTCGTAAATTCGGCATAGCACTTGACAATACACATATCTGGTGTTTCCTCAGCATATAAATATTCCAAACGATTTTAAATAATTATCAGTGATAAAGGGTGTAACATTTCGTTACATCTAACTCAAATGTAGGCGGCCGTTTCGAGTTTAAAATATTTACTCAAATGTGCTAAAATGCAAATGTATTTGAAATATAATCCTCAGTGGAAAATGGAGTCCCTTTAATATGATAGCACAAGAACGTGGAAAATATTTTTTTAATCCATAAAACTCACAGATAATGTGAAAGTTGTAACCTTTTATTTGATCTCAGAAAAACCGATGTCGGCTCTAAATGAGATGGGGAGCATTAAGCGAACCAAGTAGGGGGACTCTTATTCAGTCGTCTACGAGTTACACGCATTTACTCAAAAATAGGTTATTTCATTTACGGCAAATTTTTTTGTTGTTTATTTTATTAACAAATTTGAGAAATTCTATTCTATTTATAGAAGTACGCTTAAGTATTTGCCGATTTCACCCATTTTCAAGCTAATAAAGGAGTGCTAGGTACTACTAGCTACTCCCATTAAAATATAGGGTTTTCCAATCAGAGGTGTTATTTTGATATTAAAAAAAAAATGCTATTTTTTAATATAAATGATCGTATATTTATTTCATTATAAAGACGAAGGTATGCCGTTAATAGTGGAAAATAACATCCGGCAAATGAGCACCACGCCCACGCTTACAGGATAATATCCTTTCATGAAATTTTTCATAACCGAATTGCGAAGTGGCTGCCCTATGTCCTCGATAGCCTCACGAATGTAATCTTCGAGGTTTTGAATCGACCCTGGGCTGTTGACGTAGACTTTCTCTTTCACGTGGCCTCAAAGAAAAAACAAGTCACAAGGTGTTAAATCACAAGATCTCGGTGGCCAATTGTGATCACCTCTTCGAGAAATAACACAGTCCGGAAACCTCTCTCGATAGCCTTTTATATATTTAAATAACACCTATTATTGGAAAACCTTTTATATTTTGTCTGCTCGAGTTATTGTGCGCATGGACGGACGGGTGGACGATCATGGCTAAATTACTACCTTCATCATTCTAAGCATTTTAGTAGATATATGTCGATATCTATCTCGATTCCTTAATGCTGTAATATGTCTAATAAAGGGTGGCTAAATTTCAAGGGCCGATATTGAATGTAAACCACACCTAAACGTCAAGTCTTTTTCTGCATTTCATTTAAAATTTTTCAGTTTCAGACTAACTCAATTTGAACCGTGGAAAGATACACAATCGCGCAAGGCGTTAAAGTTATTCAGGCTTATTATGAAAACGGGCGTTCAAATTAAAATGCATATCGCGCACTTCGTAAACAAAATCATCTTAAGTGATGAGGAACATTTTCACCTCAGTGGATTCGTCAATAAGCAGAATTGCCGCATTTGGGCGAATGATAATCCAAGAGTGATTGCCGAAAAACCAATGCACCCACAAAGAGTGACCGTTTGGTGCGGTTAATAGGCCGGCGGCATCATTGGGCCGTATTTTTTCCAAAATGAGGCCGGTCAGGCAGTTACTGTGAATAGTGTTCGCTATCGTAAGATGGTAACGAACTTTTTATGACCAGAATTGGAAGATATGGATGTGGACGGTATGTGGTTTCAACAGGACGGTGCCACTTGTCACACAGCTAACTAAACAATGGCTCTTTTGCGCGAAAACTTTGATGGCCGAATAATCTCACGTCGCGGCGAAGTCAATTGGCCGCCAAGATCATTTGATTTGACACCGTTGGACTTCTTTCTTTGAAGTTATTTGAAAAAAAAAGGTGTACGTCAATAAGCCAGCAGCAATTCAAGAGCTAAAGGATGAGATAATTCGGCACATTAACGGCATAGAACCTCAATTACGACTCAGCGTTATCGAATACTTGGACCATCGGATGGAGGTATGCCGCCCAGGCCGCGGGGGCTATTTGGCCAATATTTTGTCTTATACGTAATTGAGCCATACCAATATTATCAAAATAAAGAGAAATGCCAATAATTTCTTAAAAAAATTGTATTTTATTCAAAATCAACATCGGCCCTTAAAACTTAACCAGCCTTTATATCACTGTTATGTGGACAAAAATTATAACACGCGGAAGTGCGCGAGGGTCATAAATTTCCGGTTGTATTCGCTCGTCATACAAAAAAAAACATTAATTTATTATTCTTTTAGCCAAAATTCGATATATTGAAACCAAATGTATGCTTTGCTAAATTTTAATAAAAAAAAGTTTATTCATATAATTGGTTCATTTATAATACAGGCACTGGGGTGTGTGCTTAGGTATAATTTTTCCTTTTATTGCATGATCATTGCATTTATTGTATTTGCATAAAATATATTTCTGTTTTCGAATAGTAGATAAAAAAAAAACATTTTTTATTTCAAATTTATTATTCAGAACTAAAATCATTATTTCACTGTGTTATTGAAAAGTCGATGAAAAGAATCTATTTGAAATATTCCAATTGTGGTAAGCCCATCCAGTTGAAACTCCTATTATCGTATTTGAAATATAAGTACTCATTAAGCTATTTTATTTTAAGTCTGCTTTACATTTTAATCATAAAATTAATATTGACAAATATAAAGAAATTTAAATAATATATATAAAATATCATACTTAAAAAAATATAAGCATAAAATTATTTCAACTGAAATGAGTACTTTTGCTTGTTATATGAATGTGAAACCTCTTTTTGGTTTTGTGCACCTCGAGCCAGCAATTTTCTTCGGTTTTATGAAAAGCTGTCCGATATATATTGAATGGCTATTGAAAACCAAATTTTCTATCATTTGATGTTACATTCTCACAGGTGGCATTGCACCACGAAGCAATTGACTGAAATTCACGTACAAATCCATCATTCTGTGGTAATCGACACCAAAAGTTCGATGCTTCTAACAAAAAAAACTTTTTATTTATTTTATGTTTAACCAGCGCATTTTAAATTCGAGTCTGCTTCAAGTTAAAATTAACCCAAAGTCTGTGGGGGAATCATGATTATACGTGAAAACAAATCGTCCATGCCGAATTGCCGCTATTTCCATTTTTTAAACATTTCTAAAAAAATTTAAAATATATGAGAAGTAAAGTTCCAGGTTATATTGGGTTGGCAACTTAGTAATTGCGGATTTTTTTTAGAAAATCATAGACAATTTTTTCATGGAACTAAATACCTTTATTTTGTAATGTATTGGGAGGCAGCATTATAATCAGCAAAAAGCTTAATCAGGTACGATTTGACATCATCATCATTACTCACATTCAAGGAGTTTTGTAAAGATCGAAACAGAAAGTAATCAGATGGTGTAAGGTCAGGACTACATGGTGGGTGTTGCAAAAATATCCCAACAAAGCTTCAATAATTTTTGCCGAGTGGCCAAAGATGTGCGTGGCCTTGCATTGTCATGATAGAATACAATACTTTTTCGATTTGTCAATTGGCGCCGCTTTTCTTCAACTGCATTGTTTAATTTCGTTAGTTATTCAATGTAGACATCAGAATTGATCGTTCGCTTGGATGGTAAGAGTTCAAAGTAGACAATTCTTTTGTAATCACACCAAACAGATAACAAAACCTTCTTTTGATGAATATCACCTTTTGATGCTGTTTGAATTGGTTCACCTGGCCTGCTCCACGATCTTTACCGCTTGATATTGTTGACGCCAGTTATCAGTCATTTTAAAAATTCATAAGTTTCATTACGTTTCTTTAGCAAATCGCAGCTGTTAATGCGTTGCGTTAAATGCGTTTTCAGTTCGTGAGGAACCCATATACCGAATTTTTGAACATAGCCAAGTTGTTTTAAGTAATATTCAATGCATATGTGATGGATAAAGCTTCTCTTCAATCTCACGTATTGTACTGTGACAATCGGAATCGATTATTGCTTTGATTAGGGCGTCATCAGCTTCAACTGGACGACCAGAACGTGAGTGAATAATCACCAGAACGAAATCTGACAAACCTATTTTGACACTGCCGTTCTTTTAAGGTTTCGTCACCATAAACAGCACATAACTTTTTATGAGCTTGCGACGCGGTTTTCTCTTGGCGGAAATAAAAAAGCAAAATATGACGAAAATGTTCCTTGTGATTTTCCATTTTTCAACGAACGCCAGACGAAAACTACGCAACCGATAAAAAAACTTTTCTTACTGATTGACAGCTGAATTGCCAACTATAAAATAACAAAATGTGTTTTACAATTGTACTATGCCTGCAAACCTAAAAATTCAACTGCAGCCATCGATGAGTGAAATTCGCAATTACTTAGTTGCCAACCCAATAGAACGGTACATTATGCCTTATCCCCTTTACTATAAGCCGTTGCCGTCCACTGCCTTCGATCAAAGACTCAGATACTCCCTTATATTACTATTTATATTAATTATAAACATTTTTTTTTTTTTTGATTAAGTACTTTCATTTTGACTCATTTCTCATTTCATCATAATTTATTTTCAGGTCTGTCAATGTGTTACCAAAGATTATCTGTGAACAACAACAATCACAATAATTTGGATGCGAAACCAACACATATGCCATTGCTACACTATCCGCATGGCCACAGATGGAATGAACCATATTTTGACTTAACAATGCCAAAGAATATTACATCGCTCGTGGGTAAATCTGCATATTTGGGATGCCGTGTCAAACATTTGGGAAACAAAACGGTAAGTGCAAATGTATTTTTGCAAGTACGTGGCTATATAGTGAAAATATGTATGCCTTTATACGCATACAACTAAAGACCGTAACTTTCCATTGCACCATTAATATTCATTATAACCGCATGTAGTTGGAGCATTCTTATCTCATTCATTTCCTTAAGTAAAACCTATTAAATGTATTTTTTCCTTGCCGCGTTTGACTAGGAAATGACATTTCGTAGTAATTAAATGTGGCTCTGGTTAACTGGTGGGTTGGTGTGTACCTAATATTTTGTTGGTTGACTGTTGAAAAGGAATTATAAAATGAAAAATATATATATTATTTTAGTGATAGTAGTCAGTCATTTACCATATTGAGATTGGATAAGTTTTCGCTACCCAAAAAACGTTTATATTATCTCCGTTTCATTTGTGAGTAAATATTAAATGGAATGAATACAACTTAGAATATATACTAATATAATAAAGTGTAAAATTTAAAATAGTGACTGATGGGGTAGCCAGGAAATAACACAATCTGGCTTTTCAACGGGTTAGCACTCTATTTTCTGAAAGTACAGGGTGGCTGATGAATTTTGCTACATTAAGAAACTCAAATAGCTTTTTTTTAGTGTATGGAATTCATTTATTTATTTTTTTTCAAGTTGAAGGTCATTAAATTTTATTAAATGTATTGTAGCTTAACTAGTTTTAAAAATAATTGAATATAAATGCCCCCCATGCTCGTTGACACAAGTGCGGCATCTTAGTAAAAAGTTGTTCATTGCTGCTTTGAGAGTTGCGACAGGAATAGCCGCAATTGTTGCCCGAATGGATTGTTTTAGTTCATCCAAATTTGTTGGCTTTGTTTTATAAACTTCTTGTTTACATAAACCCCACAAGAAAAAGTCTGGTGCAGTAAGGTCAGGCGACCTGGGGGGCCAACGAAATTCGGAGTTTCTTGAAATCAGTTTATTGGGAAATTTTCGTCGCAACTCTGTCATAACAGTCTGGGCTATGTGAGACGTTGCCCCATCTTGTTGAAACCACACAGAGTTGAAAGGAATTCTCTTTCGGCGTAGTTCTGGATAGAAAAATTCTTTCAGCATTTTCAAATAACGGTCTCCAGTAACCGTAACGGTGTGACCATTTTCTTCAAAAAAATAAGGCCCGACAATACAGCGTGAAGAAACCGCACACCACACTGTCACGCGAAGAGGATGCAATTCCGTCTCGTGGAGTATCTGTGGGTTAGAAGTACTCCATATTCGACAATTTTGTTTGTTCACATTGCCGTTTAAATCGAAATGGGCCTCATCAGACATGAAAAGGCAGTTTAACATATTTTGGTCTTCTTCCACCATTTGAATTTTGTAGGGAAATAAGTCTAAATCTTTGTGCATTATTGTTTGCAAAGACTGTCGGCTGACACCAAGTTGAGCAGATAAGCTTCTTGTTGAAACCCTTGGATTGCTTTGTATAGCTGCAGCTACAGCAGCGATCGTTTCCTCCGTCCGAACTGGTGGGTTTCGATGATAAGGCCTTCTTGCGACTGTTCCTTGCTCAGCAAAATTATTCACCGGTCTCATTATGGTCCATCTGCTCGGGGGATCGCCGCCAAACATCCGCCTGTACTCTCTCTGTACCAAAACTACGGACTCCAGTGCGTGATAGCGGCGGGCTATCCAAATTCTTGTTTGCGTGTCCCAGTTATCCATTTTAATAAATTTTAAAGATCAATCTGCAAATTAAAACAAAAATGGAACAGACAACTTAAAAAGAAAACAAGTTATTCAAATTTTTTTTGGTAGCGGCTTTCATCAGCCACCCTGTATTATGTTTTTATCATTTCGTTGAATGCGCTTGGTTTATTTTATTTTATTTTTTTTTTCATTTCTAAAATATAAAGTTGGTCTCCTATAATGTAAAGGCATTCTGGTATAAATATAAAGCATATAGCATATCTTTTTGGTGAATATCAAATAAATTAAAATTGAACACAATTTTAACATTGGAATTGAAATATTGATTGCATTGATATGGAATTGCAGTTGTTAACTTCGCTTTGTGCTTCTCATTTCATTGGCCTAACTATTGATTACACCTCGCAACTGGTAACTGGTCTATGAGGTTGTGATTTGTGAGCGTTCACTGCAACTGTGCTTTGCACCAACCGCTGGCAATATTGTTTGAGTGGCTGTGCTTCCCGCACAGGAAGGCACATAATTAGCCTTCATGTCATTTTAAAACCACAAACTTCTGCAGGTTTGGCGATGGAGTTTTCAAGAATGGACTTCCTGGTACCACTTTGTTGTGTTTAGAAAGAAAAGAAGAGAGCTCAACTTTAATTCTGAAATTTCTCCAATGTGGTTGAGGAAAGATTCGCCACTCCTTACGCTTAACAACCCCGGGCAATTGCATGATAGTAATCTAAGAATTGATACGATAGTAATATGTTTTTGTGTTGCATGTTCAACCTTACCCTGAAACAACCCTGCCTTTTAGTGTTTTGTGAGGACCACAGATAGTCTTGAAATGCCGGGTTGGCCATACCCAAATAGTTACTTGATTTTTGCTGTCTTCCCGAACATTACATAAGTTGGTAAGCCTTGCTATTGTCTAATTGCATTACTGTAATAGTCAGACTCTAGTTCCACTTTAATCCAGCTGTGCTTCGGTCGAGCTTAATGTAATTTCTAGCCTAGGAAACTTATCCGCCGTCTCATTACCCTCGATGTTGCTATGACTAGAGTGATATGGAGCCTGAATATCTGTGAAAATAGCAAATCTTGGGTCAAGCTTTTGGAATATCACAGTTGGGCTTGCAGGTTTCTCTGATTACCTGCGTTGTCTGAAAAGTGCATTGAGTTAGACAGTTTTGCGGATTCAGAGTAGAATCCTGATTGTCGCAGTCTATCTTCGACCAGTCGGTAGAGATTTCTGCATCAAATACTCTAAAGATTTGCCTCGCTCTTCAATCTACTATAAATGTAAATACCGCGGGATTCCCTAAGAGTCAGACTCGATGAGAAAGCCCTTGAGCAACAATGTTAAACAAATTTGAGAAGAAGTAGTTAGCCGCACCAATGACACAAAGACAATACCTATTAATCATAAAGTGTAAATAAATACAATTTTCGACGATAAATATTGTTTAATTACTTTCCCAGTAATCTGCGTATTTGAAAATTGCTTTAAATTGCTTTCAGTGAAACTTTAGCCATATCGCTTCATTTTGATAGCATAGTTACCTAGAAAAAGTAATATTATTCGCAAAATCCAACTCATCGTAATTTTACATAAAGTCTAAAGGCCCAAAATTTAGGAACTTTCTGTAAGATGGAGATAAAGTTTTTATAATGTGAGATTAGAGATTCTTTTTAAATTAATAAATAATAAAGTGTGAAGCCAATAATAGTCATACACTTATGGCTCCTATTCAGAATAATCCGGTCTTTTACAAATTCGTAATGAGAAAGAATGGTCTGAGCTTGAAATATTTATAACTCTAGTCATTATTTATAACTCTAAATGCAAGAAATAAAAATCCATACATAAGCCTATATTTACAATTAGTTTCGTATATATAAATTACCGTCTCACAAAAATTGTATAATATTTTCTAAAAATTACTTAGGTTATACTAGATTTGATTAGAGATTTACACTTCGACCTCATGGTCTTTTATGCCCTCTACACTCCACAGAGCGTCATCCAACCCCAGTTCCCTTATTAAATTCAAGATAGAGCTGGATTAGATTAAACGTATGTGCCTTTCTTCTGGATGCGATTGGCGGAGATGTCTCAACCTTCTCCGCGCTATAGCGCTACACTCAAGGAAAAGGTCCATTGGAGTCTCCAGTGATCCAGTGAGTCGAAGAAATTACATGAGACAGTGGGCCATATCCCATACCTGTGCAGATAGCTGGGCAGTCCGCAATGTCCTATGAGAATGCCCATGAGCATTTCCAGTTTATCGTATGGGAGAATTATGAGTTCTATAAACCTTTTTCGGTTGTATCTCCCCAGTAAGGACTTCGACTGACGTAACCATATATTTTGGTGGCACTCTTTCCATAGCCTTAGTTCTCTACTCCTAAGCTTCTTCTGGATGGTGTGTTTCCCGTAGCAAGGAAGGGCTCGGGTACTATTATTATCGAGGCCGCAGCCTCTCTTGCCAATGCCTGCGCTACTTCGTTCCCAGTTATGCGCCTGTGTGCTAGGACCCAAATCAGCCGGAGGCAATTGTGCGTTCCAAACAAAATCAATTTATCGATGCACTCAAGAATCAGTGAGGACTTCACCTCACAGGATAGCTGACAGCGATGCCTGACTACTTCAAACAAGAATACAAAAAGAAAGCAAACAAAAAAAACTATAATCTACAGTCTGTTACATAAGAGCGTGGTCACTGTTAAATAATAACAACAATTGATTTTTCGAAAATTCGCAAATTTATGCAAATACCTCAGTAGCAAGTCCAATCTCCTGCACTGTCAATTATGGCCTGGCACCGTCGGAGCATACTTTCCACTAGTTTTTCTGCATATTCTACTGGAAAAGACCTCCAAATTTTCCGAATTTGTCGAGAAAGTTGATCTAAATTACCTGGCTTGCGTCTGCGAAGCTTCATTTTCATCAGAGCCCACTCATTTTCTGTGCGATTTGCATCTGGTGATTGAGATGGTCAATCTAAAGTGACAACTCCGTCTTGCGCTAAACTCGTTTTGAACATGTTTTGCACTCAACATTGGATTTTCTAAAGTACTGAGATATTTCAGCTCATTGGCAAGCAAGTGCCTGCGAATCGTTCCGTACCTTTTGCTTTCAATTTCACAGCAGCTCCACGTAAAGTCAAAGTCAAAGTGGATCTTTCGAGAACAATGCGAGAATCTTTTTTCGTATTTTTTTGAGACTTTGCTTGCACTTCCGCTATCAGGAAAATCATCAACCTTACTGACCTTTTTATAGCGATTTATCCACTTGCTAACGAACTGCTTCGACTTTCCTATATATTTCGCAGCAGCAGTTTGCGTTAATTTGGGTCCTTTTTCATGCAAAAATAGGAAAATTGCCTCAAAGTGAGAGGCGGAAACAGCACTAATTTGAAAAACCACTCAACTGAAGACTGAATTTGACAGACACCTGATTTTTTACAAAAAGTATGAAGGACTGAGGTGTCCTCAATGTCATAGAAAAAGAAACAGGACGCCCTGCTTTTTTATCTATGTGTAACGCTCTTATGTAACAGACTACTAAGACTCTTATGTAACAGCGTACTAAGAAAAATCCTTATAATCTAAGAGTTTATATACTTAAAATATTATAAAAAGCTATTTATGGAGACTTTGAAGGAGTTTTCACAACTCTACCATCCTTATTTGTGAAAAACTCAATCAGCTCTCTGCAGTAGATAAATAGATTGCTAGATATAAACTTTAAAGTATTGGAACGAAGATACACTGCATCCTAAAAGGTTCTTTGTATCGCAGTTATACTTTCCTTACCATTGTTGTCTAGTACAGCCACCACCAATACTGAATTCTCACCGAATTAACAAGACATTTTTAAAGGGTAGTAGACGCAACTCTTCTCTGGGCGAACTTTTTCTATCAATGATACTCTGCTCTCTCTATTTTCAAGTATGTATGCTGGCTATAAAAATTTTAACAATAAATGGATGATTCATATCTCAACCAGATACCCACCCGTTTTTCTAAGCCTTTTTGCATAAATGACAACAAGCACTTAGACGTTCTTTCTTGTTAATAAATAAACCTATAAAAAGGCTATATTGCCTCTTCACCACTTACAAATCCCTTTCACCTGTCAGACTCAGCTCTATTCTGGTATTCGAGCCCTACCGCCCATGCCAGTATTCAGAGAGATCTCGAGAGTCTTCTGAGTTTGCTGCGCGAATAAATAAGGTTGCCCACAATTTTATGCCGACTCCAAACAGAAGCTGGTCTTTATATAAGATTTTCATGTACTGCAGCCAGTGCCAGCCGAGGTTGATTTCCATCAGGAAAAAAATGATTTCATATTCACAGTGGGCTTCGAAGATAGACCCACCGAAAGGTATTTACGCACAAGCCCACTCGGCCAGCAAGGCACCCCAGATCGAGACGAAGCTTAAGTTCAAGCTACGTAATCTTCTTACTCTATTCACCAAATTTTATATGCAATCAGTTAACTATTCTTTCCGCGCTCACATAAAACCTTATGGCAAACGATAACAGTGCAATAAATCAGTTCTGCTACATAAAAAATGCATAAATATTATAGCAACTTTAAGGTTTGGCAATGTTGGTAAAAATATGTTCACTTGTGTGCACTTGCAGACAGTAGAAGAAAATTTCTTTGCTTTGGGTTGAAGCTGCCAAATCACGCGTCGCATTTGCCATTTGTTGCAAGTGTTAAATTGTTCTTACCTCTTCTTGACTACGAATGAGCGTTTTATAACATGGCATTGCATCGCACTGCATGGATATACATACACACATAACTACATTTACATCCACAAGATGACGTCGTTGTCAGCCAACGTGCTGCATACCATAGTATCACACACTTGCCAGTAATACGAATCCATGAAAATATCTCAAGCATCGACAGCCTAAAAACAAACTGCTATACAATAGAAAGGTAAAGTAAACAACCATGGCGCCTGAATGCCAACTAAGTGCACCAAAAAAATACAACAACGGGGGCGTCTATTAGAAACACCAAGTGAACCCAGTTCCTTCTGCAGCAGTTAGGCTTGCATGCAACGCAGAGATGGCCTTCCTTCGCCCTCTACTGCTTGCATCAGGGGACATCAATATTGATATCTTCATAGTTATCGAAATGCGGGCGCGGTCTGGTTAGTAGGAGCTCTTATATTTAGTTTGTTTTAAAATATATAGTACAACAATGAAAAGTATTGATTTTCTTATAAAAGAATGTTAACAAAAACATACCATTTTGGCTTATGTTAGAACGCTATTAGCGACACCAACAACGAAAAATTGTAACACAAAACACAACCAGCCTGAGTACAACTTAGTATTAGAGAAACCACGCAGAAGTCCTAAAAACAAACCGAGGAATTTGCGACTCTTAGACTCCACTACCCATCTATTCTATTAAAAAAAAAAAAAAACGTTAGAGACCGAGAAATGATAATTAGTAAGTCCGGAACCTGAGGGTCCATGATTATTTTTACAGTCGACTCTGGTCGAAAATATGGGGTTGATAGGCAGATTTACTTCAGTTATTTCTGAGCAATTAAGTCTTTGTTTGGCCGACCACTTCAAAGTATTTCTGAGTGCTGAACTGACAGCAGTAAAAGAAGCCGGTCTTAGAATTATTCGACATAGCCCTGTAGGACGTATTGAATCTATAAGAGCCATGTGTTAGTTGGCTATAATGCGCTTAACTTTATAAAATTATTCTATGTAAAATCCACCTAAATGTCAGTCACTATCTTTTTGAAAATTTGGGCTTCAGTTATATTTTCCTCGTAAAGACAAAAATCAGTTGCACTACGGCATCTGTCAGTCAGATAAAAAGCCCAATTTTCCATAAATTAGATGAAATATCCAATTCAACGAGTAGGAATTTTTAACATCTCTGCCACCGTCCCGCTCTGACTAAGACGCCACGTTATTGTTATGAATGGGATTCCTCACATGGAGACTTGAATAGAAATATTTCGGCCTTCACGCGACATAGATAATTCCTTAAGTACTTTCGTAAATACTAAGATGACCTTTTTTCAGAACTTTGAATGCTTTGCTGTTGTATTAAATACAGTATTGGGTCCATAAGGAGACCCCTACTCCGATTTTTTACCTTGGCTGTAGTCTTATTGAATAATATATCAAAAGTTCTCTTTTATAATCTTTATTGAGATACACTTTAACACACAGTTGGCTTCAACAAGTACAAAACTCTAAAAATCTAAAAAAACATATCGAGCGCAAAATATTAAGGAGTTTTTTTAGGAATTTATGTAGAATTTTTAAACAAAATTTTGCTGTAGGATACACAATTTTCACTGGCCAGTGACAATTTGTTTCAAAGTTGCATCACCTGTGCAAATAATAGTAACTGTGACACCATCAAGCCCCCCATTCAGCCAGAACCGTCACTGAGCATGTCGCTACTCTGAACAGTTGACGAGATTTTGCTGCAATTTTTCCTTCATTTCCTGCTTTCGCATTACTTACATCTTCGCTTGCACACCCGCGAGCATTTCGGGATTGTTTTGTTTTTTTTTTTTCACGTGGCAACTGCTAACGTGCAAGTAATGCACACTTAGCCACTCGCCCGTAGGCATTACCTACGTTGCACCGGCAAAGGTCTACTGGTGGCGCCAGTAGTGGGCCACTATCAGCCAGCACTTAAGTACGCACGAATGCTGCATAAGATTTATGATGTGTCATTTACGTAGTGTAGCACTTGTGTTTAAAGCCTTTTGGCAAGTAGCTCAGGCCGCGTAGGGGCGAACGATGTCTATGCCGCTGGCATGGCAACAGCTGTAATGCTCATTTTCACCATCAGTCTTCGTCGTCTGCGCGTGATGCTTGGAGATGCACAAACTCTATGCATTTCGCAAGTAGTGCCAAGTGAGTTTGTATGTGTGCGTATTAAATGCATAAAAGTACACAATCATTCTTTAAAGTTGATATTTACAATCGTATGTAAGAAGGAGTTTTTGTTTTGTTTGTTTAAAAGTTCACATAGGTATATATTAGCAAGTTAATTTTGCAGGCAATTCATAGAAAAGCGAAGAAGGATTGAACAAACATATTTGGTAAACATAAATTTTTGCATGTATACATACGAGGTGTGTTCAAAAAACAAGGTGAATTTTAATTTTTCTCAAAAAATATTTATTTATTCATCAATTTCTGTTTTATCTCCTTCTAAGTAGACCCCGTCAGGTATAATACACTTGTCCAAGCGTTTCTTCCAATCCTCGAACCAGTTCTGATACACACTTTTTGATATGCCTTTGAGCTCTATCAACTATTCAATTTTTATCTGCTCAATCGCCGCAAAACGCCATCCTTTCATGGGTCTCATCAATCTTGGGAACAGGAAAAAGTCGCAGACGGCCAAATGTAGTGAATACAAGGACTAAGGTATGATGACGGTGTTGTTTTTGTCCAAATAATTTCTCACATGCAAAGATGAGTGAGCAGGTGCATTCTCATGATGCCAACGCCATTCATTTTTTTTTCCACAATTCCGGGAGTTCTTTTCATATTTCCGCATGCAAATGGCGCATAACTTCAAGGTAATACTCCTTATTTATCGTACGGCCTTTCGGTAAGAATTCCTGATGCTCTACGCCATGACAATCGAAGAAAACAGTGAGCAAAGTCTTGACATTTGATCGAACTTGGCGTGATTTTTTTTGGTGTTGGCTCTTCTGAACTCCTCCATTGGGACGATTGGGCTTTAGTTTCGATGTCTATAACCATATACCCATGATTCGATTCGTCCCCTGTTATTACCTTTTTAAGCAAATCTGGATTATCGCTGATGTCATTCAAAAATTCCTGCGCGCTGCTCATGCGACTTTGTTTTTGGTCAAAACTCAGCAATTTCGGAACGAACTTCGCTGCCACACGCTTCATGGCCGAAATTTCCGAAAAGTTTGCATGGGATGAACCAACCGATATGCCGATATGCCGACATCCTCCGCAATTTCTTTAATTGTGATTCGACGATTCTCCAACACAATTTTTTTCACTTTCTCAACAATTTCCTTGGTTGTTGATTTGCTGAGGCGTCCAGTGCGAACGTCGTCATTTACATCTTCTCGACCTTCTGTGAAAATCTTGTACCACTTGCAAACATTTTTTTTAATTCAGGGTACTCTCACTTTATGCCGTCAACATTTTAAGTGTGTTTGTCCACTTTATTCCTTTTTTACCCAAAATTTGATGCAATTTCTTTGATCCATTTTTTTTTTTCGATAGCAGAAAATCGCCAAAAGCCGAATGTGCATAGCCCGTGAAATTTGAAAATGCACCTTTTCTTTGTACAGACCTCGTATATGTAAAGGGTTTTTCAATAAGGGCGGGTAGATGTTGAAATGGAATAAAATGGCGTTTGCTGTGTGGCACGTAGCGCCGTCCTGCTGGAACCACGTGTCGTCTAGGTCCATATGGTTCAATATGGGCCATAAGAAATTGGAAGGGTCACCACGTCTACCGAAAAATGGGCGCAATGCGCGCAACGTTTGCGTTAATGAACACTAATTTTGATAGTAAAGTTGTATCATTTGAACGTGCTGTTCAATCGTGTAACTTGCCATGATGATTTGGCATAAACAACTGAATAATAAACAAAAGATTTGACAGATGTCACCAAAACAAAATGGCTGCCACAGGACGCGAAAATCGACCCACGCCAATTGAAAAGCCGTGTATTATAATTTTGCTTGCGTGTAACAGCATAAGCTGATCGGGATGGCTATAGTCATAAGTATGTATATCAAAATGCTCAGAATGAATCTCCGTTCGATAGCTCGAGCAAAAATTAATGTTATGTATTCGAGTAAAATTTGTTGCACTTATTGCTCTTAATCCAAGGTAGTTTAGTACTGAATCCGTAGCTAAATCCGTATTTGACTGTGATTACCTCCCTCATAACTCTAATTTTCGAAAAGTAAAAATACGTGATATCTCTGTCATAAATCAAGCAAATTTACTCAAATTTTGCACAAATGATGAAGCAAAGGAAAAAAACACGATGAAAAGTAACCACCATTTTGTGTTGGTTTATTTTCGCCGTACAATAATTTTCCAACTGTTTCTTCTTCTAAACTTTGAATGCATTTTGCGTACATACTCGCGCGTTCATAAGGTGTGTATGTGTAAAGATAAGAACAAAAATCCTTTCTAACTGCTTGACTACAAATGTATGTGGCATAGGTATGTACCGACAAAGACGAGTACTCCGGGCCATACCAAAGTTTTTTACGTGCTCCGAATTCTTGCGATAACAGGGCATGTAACACTGTTTTTGAAATAAACTTTCAAGCAAGAAAGTTTCACAAAGTTTGTGTAAGCAACAGGAATAACAACGGAAAAAATATCAGATATGATATTCGTGTACCGAAAAACACAGGAAAATAACGATTTTTAAAGACCACATTATTTAGGCAGCAATACCTTAGGACACTCTTTCTAGGTCAGATTACAACAAGGATGTGTTGACGTGTGTGTGGACTGCTGCATTAAGAAATACATGCTTGCACTTTCGTACATATGTAGTAGTATACACTTGTGCTCACACGAAGCTAAGTACAAATCCTTAAACATGCACGCTTAGTTAGAGAGTTACGATATGCAAAAATCAGATAAGAAAAAAATGTACAAAAATTACAAAACCAAAATCTAAGTTGCAATCGCAATAAATTTCCGTTATGGGTAGTATTTTGCTCCGGTCTTCTCGAAGTCTAGTGTACCACTGAGATATTTTATTATAACGATTACATGTCTATGAATTTAAGAGTAATTCGGTTTACTTCATTTTGTGACTAGAATTATATTTAGGCTTTACATATTTTAAAGGATAAAGCCAACCGTAAATGAAATGATTAGATCTTAACAATCTGATTTAAATTCTTCTGCATCTAACACCGGCTAGCTTATCTTTTTCAGACCCTTACACAGCCAACCTGGTACGCATTAGCGCATATACGTATGGCTTCCATTTGAAACCCATTGTAAAGCACCGAACGATAAATAAGCTTTTATCTAAGAGCAGGCGCGCCTCAGCAGGCAATGCCAAACTTCCAAGTATATTTTTGCCATGCAAAAGCTCTACATAAAAAACCATTTGCTATTCGAAAGCGGCAATAATATTATATCAAATGTATATGTACGTATTTATAATGCTTGATAAATTTTTTTTTCACAAAAAGTTCCTACAGGTTCGGTTCTTGTTACTGACCAAAAAAAGTACAGATTCTTGATATATTTTTTTCCTTCGAAAGGAGCTTTTCATCTTTCTATTTGTCAAATCCAAAAAAGGAATTGCTGGAAAAATAATATAGCTGAAACGAGTAATGTTGGAACATATACATATGCCACATGTGACAAAATTGAAAAGAGTTCAAAATATTAAAAAATACATATCACGCAAAATTTCAAATGGCTCGTTTTTCAGCGAACATCGTACTCACAATATTTTCATTTGATTTATTTTACCTCTGGCAATTGTTCTTTTAAAATGTCTAAATATCACATATTTTTTCACATGTCGCATAAATTTTTTTTCTGGATTGTTGACACAATTGTTCTCTATAGTGTCGCAGAGTTTGAGCGCGATCTGTCAATTAGCAAGTTTTTGGAATTTAATTATATCAGTCAACCGCAGGTGTGCTCTGCGATTTTCACTATGGATAAAATTTTCAAAAAAGAATTTGACTTAAATTTTCTATTCTGAACAAGATTTCGTGTGCCGAATCGTTGAAAATCTTGCAGAAAGTCTATGGCGAGTGCGCTTTTTGTAGAGGGCCGAGAAGTCGTGGAAGATTTTCACCGATATGGTTGCCCATCAACGTCTACAACGGATGAAAACGTCGACAAAGTCAAGGAAAGGATGCTGGAAAACCATCAAATCATCATTTAAGTTTGAAGGAAGTAGCTCGTAACTTTAGCGTGTCTCACGAATCAATTCGCAACATTTTACACCATCGATTGGGCATGAGACGCGTGGCTGCTCGACTCGTTCCAAGAGAGTTGAATTTCTTTCAAAAAATTCATCGGAAGAAGGTAGTTAAAGACATGCTTGGACAAGTGAATTCAGACGCAACCTTTGTCAAGCGCATCATAACAGGTGATGAGATGTGAGTATATGAGTTTGACAATCAAACCAGGGAACAAGCGGCTGATGGACGCTATCTACATGAGCCGAAACCCCACCCCTTCAAAGTCGGTCAAAAGTGAAAGTCATGCTACTACTCGTTTTCTTTGATTATCATGATATTGTGCACTCGAAATTCATTCCAAATATTTCTACGGTTAAAAAATAATATTGTATTATTTGAAAGTTATGCGACGTTTGAGAGGAAATGGAGTGAATATGCGTAGGAAACGGCCCAATTTGCGGAAGAAAACTCATGGCTCTTGCACCACTTAACCCTTTTTTGACCAAAAACTCGCAAATGTCATCAAACAACCACCGTACTCACCGGATTTAGTCGCCCGTTTTCCCAAAACTTAAATTGCCACTCCGTGAAAGCCGCTTTGAGGCGATAGAAATTATTAAGGAGAATTCGCTGAAGGAGCTGAAGAAGATCTCTTCAAATACTTTTAAAAGGTGCTCTGATGACTGGACTAATCGTTGGCATATGTGTATTGCTTCGAACGGAGCCTATTTTGACTGCCAAAAAATAAACTTTGATGATTAATTATATATTTTGTGTTTTATTGAACAATTCGCGCTACTTTTTTGACAGAATGTATAAAAGTTTACATAAATAAAGCTCATGAGCGCAGTGCCATCACAAAATAACCCCGCGTTTCTTGAAAAGGTGCCAAACCTTCGCGTTCTTCCCACACGGATAAGGAGTAATCTGCGACGCTTTATTAGACCAATTATGAGGCACAATCCATGAAAGCGGCATATGGTCACCATGAACAACATCGACAATCCACTGAATACATCTCGTTTGATTGTCAAGGATAATATAGAGCATTTCCACACCCACTTTCCAACTTTACAAACTCCGATGGTAAGCTTATTGGTATTGAGAAGAGGCGGTATTAGCAAACTGCTAATATCCTTAAAACAATCTGGGATGTTTATGAAGCAATAAATTCACATCCTACCAGTGTGCCCTTATCTTTCAAATCTTAAAGGTATTAAGATGCAAGGTGACGCCAAATTAGTCCCATTCTTTTTTTAATAAATTTTTAACTAAGTAAAATAAAAACTAGTTTTGAGTAATGGAAATATTTACTTTAAACGTTATGCGCTCCATTACTGTCTGTTTGTATACTGCAGTTGTCTAGGTCGCAAAAATCAAATCCAATTGATGACACCATTTGAAAGAATTGATAATTTTTCGATAGGGTGATTAATTTTTCGATGATCCGCAATTATATTCCATTCCGAACTACGACTTGCTATTTTTATTTGCGAAAAGGGCTATTTGCGACAACGAACGATTAATGAGCAGACGAACCAATGAAAATTACAATTCCAATGGATACCACGCAATCAAAGACGATCTTTATAATAAGGAAAATAAAAGAAAAAACCTTTTAGTGTAGCGTGGTACATGGATGGATTAGCATTTAAAGAGGTGTGTTTGGAGTAAAATATGACACTTTGAAGCCAGACAACCATTTTTCAGGCAGCAATACGAGGTGTGTTCAAAAAGTATCGCGAATTTTGTGTTTTTTTTTCAAAAATTATTCATTTATTCATTAATTTCTATGTTGTCCCTTTCAAAGTAATCCCCATGAGATATTATGCACTTGTGCCAACGTTTTTTCCAGTCTTCGAAGCACTTCAAAAAATCATTTTTTTATCTTGTTCAGCTCCTCCTTCGGTGCCGTCTTTATCTCGTCAATCGTAGCGTAGCGTCGTCCGTTCATTGGCCTCTTCAGTTTCGGGAACAAGAAAAAGTCACAGGAGGCCAGATCTAGGGAAACGGTGGCTGTGGCATCATTAGTGTATTGTTTTTGGCCAAAAAGTCGTGCACAAACGATGTGTGAGCAGGGGTGTTATCGTGATGCAAGAGCCAATTTTTGTTCTTCCTCAAATCCGGGCGTTCCTTGCAGGTAATATTCCTTATTGACCGTTTTACCCTGTGGCAAGAACTCATTTTTCGGTCTTGGTTCGTGCGGCAGCTTCCATTGAGATGATTGAACTTTGGTTTTTACGTCATAACCATAAACCCAAGATTCGTCACCAGTTATGACCCTCTGGAGCAAATTTGGGTCATTGCGGACAGCGTCCAACATCTCATTAGCAATGTTAATGCGATGTTGCTTTTGCTCGAACTTGGGCAGTTTTGGTACGAATTTTGCGACGACCCGTCTCATGCCCAAATCATTGAAAAAAAAATCAAATGGCACGTGCCAATCGATATGCCTAGGTCTTCAACAACTTCTTTAACGGTGATTCTACGATTGACCAATACCATTTTCTTCACTTCATTAATTTTTTCGCCCGTTGTTGAAGTGCTTGGGCGTCCGGCACGCTTTTCGTCGTTCACATCTTCTCGGCCTTCTGAGAACGGTGGTACTGATAAACATTGCTTTGGTCCAAAGTAGCTTGCCCGTATGACACAGTCAACATTCAGAATGCATCCACGCACTTAATTTCGTTTTTCACACAAAATTTGATACAGGTTCTTTGATCCATCTTTTTGAATAGGTAAAAATCGAAGACGAGCCGAAACACGTGCAAGCAAAGCAGTTGTCAACAATTAACTGAACATTCGAAATGGCCGAACTCGTCGGCATGTGTGAGAGACATATCGCCACAAAAAAATCGAAATTCGAATATACGTAACCTGCGAAAATTCAAAATTCGCGATACTTTTTGAACACACCTCGTATATGCAATAGCGGAATGCGTAGAGCTCTATTTCAGATAACAAAAAACAGAAAACAGGAAACTCAAGCGACTTTTAAAGGTATTAGATTAAACCAGTTATCTTTTAAACGTGTACGACTGCACCTTAGTAAGCTGAACCCTTCTGTAACAATCACACCTATGGTTAGCAAACAGTTTACTTCAACCCACAAGCTATCTTGACAGGCTGAGAGAGGCTGGATATGGACAAAACTGATGTTACCTGACATGTCCGACCGATTGTCGCAGATCCTTTTGTTATTAAGCAGAAGAGACTGTATGCAGCTGGTTGGACCACTTTCTATGGGCGAAGCACATGTAAAAAGTAAGCCTCTCAGTCAGTGCCCAGCATATGGAGTGGGAGGATGAGACGGCGGATCACTTTCTATGCATCTGCCCGGCCTTCGCCTAATTCCGGCTTGAAGTCCTTGGCACTGATGATGGACTTAATGTTGTCTGCGGGATGTACTTGCTAGTGTCTCGACAAAAAAAAACACAATGCAAAGTTGAACACGCTTGACATGACGAACCAAATTCACATTGAAGGAGCTCATAGGGGCAATAAACTCTTTTTAATTTCCTGAGCTCGGGTATCATTTGTCAACTTGACAAAGTAAGAGGAAGGCACTCCAAAAATTTAGTATAAATTAGAATATAGCGTATTTTGGGCCTTTTCAGCCAAGGAAGGATTGCATGAGCTTATCTAAGAACCAGCTAATAATTATCAATTTTAATAAAACATTACAGCGGAACTTTGTGCAATCTTCACATTCTATGATTTATAGTTCTCTAGATAATAGTCAAACATTTTTTTGGGGTTTTGTAGCATATATGAGTATGGTATTCTCCGTTTTAAAATAAATATAGGAAAATACCTAACTCTCAGCTTTCCAACGAAAAGTCATCCAATTACATTAACAGCCAATAAAAAAGTTTTACCGGATTGCACCACCTTGCATGTACAGGTATGTTTTATATGTTATGTGTGTCTATATTGCATTAGACTGCTACAAGAAACCGTTATGTAAAACATCTACAATGTTTTAGTGACCCAATTGCATATAAAAACTGCAATGAAATTCATATCAGCTAAGATAGTTTCCCTGTTTTGCAGTCCACCTTCTGCTCGCTTGATAGAGATTTACAAAAATTCAATCAATTAATGTGCAATGTAACTCACTACATTATAATTACACACACATACATATACGTCAATGAGATGTAGTTTCGCATAACATGAACATGAACAAGAATATTTAGTGCGAGCACATATAGGACGAGCTCTTAGTGCATGAGTATACAAGTTAACGCTACTTATATTTAAAGTTCATTCACTATACGCGTTTCCGCTGAAAGTTGATCCACCTCAGTTGCTCGATCTTTTCGCTGACGCTATGTCTGTAATAAACCGTGTGAACGGCAACAAGTGAAATTCCGCGAATATGGTCACGCGGCATAACAGGTGATTGAGGGAATGCATAGGTTAAATTAGCTTTAAGAAATTTTGTAAAGTTCAGTTGATAATTTACAGTGTTGAAATAAAGGCGGAGTTGCTCCGGAAAAAAATTATTTTTTTAAAGTTATCAATGTAGTGATAATTAATTGGCGCCCAACGTGGTAGGAGGAATTCGGCGCGAGTATTTGTAAAAAGGACAAGCAAGTCAAAATTTTTGCGTGCCTAAGACGACCTCAAGTAGCTCGCCGCGCCTCAAATAATTACAAGGACTTTGATTTTTGCGTGCCTAAGACGACCTTAAGCAGCTCGCCGCACCTCAAATAGCTTCAATTTTTAAGTGCCAAGACGACCTCAAGCAGCTCGCCGCGCACCACAAATGTGCCGAAAACTCCAATAAACCACAACAACTCCTGTAAAGGACAAGGTACAACCACGTCTGTAGACCAGTTCGCAGACAACCTCGCGAGAAGGAGTACTGGTAGACCCCCAGTAGCCGAAATAGGCAAAAAGGACCCCCTACAGACTCTGTGTAGGCAACGGCGGTAACTATTTAAAATTAATTTAGAAATAAGAAAACCAGAAATTGTGGAAATTGTGTGAAAATAATTGGAAAAAAGTAGAGTTAAATTTTAAAAGCCCGATTGTTAAATTTAGTTACGAAGTGGAAAATAGTTTTATTATCCAAGGAAAATCCATGAGAGAATAATTATTATTATTATTATTATTATTATTATTTATTGTTCGGCTTTTACATTTCATTACATTTCATTTTTAATCATTAACATTAGAACGTACGACAGTGACACTAGGTCGTTTGTCGGAAGAAAAAAGAAAAAAACAAAATCTTACATTTTACATATGTTACTATGGTACTATGTATTGAATTCGCTTAAAATTAATTTTCTATATTCTATAGCACCAGTGATGAACTTAAATAAGTTATTATATCCAGAAGGGCCAACACCATTTAAAATGTCTATGATTTCATCTCGGTTTAAACTAAATTTTCCAAAAAATCTTTGACGAATTCTTTTAAGTATCGGGCATTTTCCTAAAAAATGTGTGATGTCTTCTAATTCATTTAAGTTACATAAAGTGCAGTTTAAATCCCTTTGGCTTCCCAAGTATATTAAATCACATCTGGCTTTCATAATCCACATAATTTTATAGATTCCAGTATTATCGTTTAAATAGCTTCTGGCGTTGTTATGGTCTAATTCCTTATATAATCGGGTGCTTTGGTGTGCCCTTTCCCATAAAGTTCGAATATTCGAATCATGAAGAAGAATGGAGAGAATAATTAAATTGAAGAAATTAATAGTGAATTAATAAATTAAGAAATTAAATATAAAAAATAATAGTGAATAAGAGCTAAATATTTTGTAAAGTATTTTTATGAGCCAATTAAAGAGTTAAATATTTTGTAAAGTGCAAATTTGAAACAAGGGACTTTAGCTAAATTAAATTTTATGAAACTAATAAATTTGAACCAAATTTAAATTATCTCTTGACATTCAAAATGAGTAACCCAAATAATTTAATTAGACCTCCTATCCTTAATGCACCAATCCCTCCTAATCCTAACAATGCTATCAACATACCAGGACTGAGTGAACTAATTACGAACATTGTGAATAACGCGATAAGGAATACGAACAGTGGCTTAGTAGGAACAGATCAAATAATAAATCCGGAACACCGTAACAATTTAGGCGAACTCGATAAAATACCGGATATAGTAAGATCAATTAGAGAATTCTCAGGAAAACAAGAAGAATTTAACTCGTGGAGGAAATCAGTAGAGCGTATACTTAAAATTTACGAACAGTCAATAGGTACACCAAAATATTATGGGATCCTCAGTGTTATCAGAAATAAAATTATCGGCGAAGCTGACGCCGTACTGGAGTCCTATAACACTCCACTAAATTGGAAATCTATCTCGAAGTGTCTCACACTTCATTACGCGGACAAACGCGATATTCCTACTCTAGAGTACCAAATGACGACTCTTGTGCAAGGACACCACACTGTACAGGATTATTATCAGATGGTATATACAAATTTGTCCCTCATCCTAAACAAAATAGGGTGTATGGAACTATCTAATGACGCAACAAATCTTTTAACTCAAACCTACAGGCCCTGGATACATTTGTACGTGGTCTCAGAGGAGATCTACCACGCTTACTAGCTATGAGAGAACCAGTGGACCTGCCACAAGCGCTCCACTTATGTCTCAAGCTGGAGAACCAAAGTTTTCGCACCAATCATGCGTGCAACAATCAAAATTTTACAAAAAGATTCCAAAATCAACCACCACCGGTACCACAACGCAAGTTTACTCCTCAGCCATTTCAGAAACCTACCGTATTCTACCCTCAATTGGCCCACATGCCACAGCCTATAACAAATGCTTTCAGAAATTATAGCTTTCAAAAGCCACCCTATTTTAATCAAACCGATAACAATAATTACAATCCGCAATTTGCACCACCGCGACCTTTCGGACCGAAACCACAGCAAAAACATACACCAATGGACATCGACCAGACCATGCAGACAAAGAGAGTCAACTACATGAATCGGCCACCACCAAACCAGGCATTTCAAGGAAAAAGACCACCAACAACACAACCACAAACGCAGGAAAAACGTCAACGCAACTTCAACATAGAAACGGAACAGTATGAGGACTTTAGTCCTGAATCCGAACCAACATTACCTGAATACCTTGACTCGATTAGAAACTATAACATAACAGAAGACGACTTTCCTTCAGATTTCAACAACCAATTTAAAAATATGGACCTAACAGATATTCATTTTTTAGAATGAATGCCTCTTCATTGCCCTACATAGAGAGCAAGACAGGCGATGGTGAGGTCATAAAAATTCTGATAGACACAGGTTCTAATAAGAACTATGTGCAACCCCGACTAGCAAAAAAACCAATTAAAAACGAAACTCCCTTTAAAGCTAATTCCGTAGGAGGACATATTGATGTCACACACTATACTTTTGCAAACATCTTCGGATTAAAGGAATCCAATATAAAATTCTTCATTCTACCAACGTTAAAATCATTCCACGCTATAATAGGGGACGACTCATTAAAGGAACTAGACGCAGTAATACACACCAAAGACAATTATATGACTATTAAAAACTGTTTAAGAATAAAACTAAAGCAACAGATTTCACAAGATGTGAATTCAATCAATATACGGTCAGAGCATTTGACCCCAATCCAAAACTCAATGTTGAGAAAATTAACAGAAAACTACAAATCTTTATTTAGCGATCCAGACGAAAAACTGACGTTTACAACCAATGTAAAAGGTGAAATCAAAACAACATCAGGAACCCCAGTATATACAAAAAACTATCCCTATCCGATGTGTCTCAAAGACCATGTCGAAAAACAAATTGAGGAATATCTCCGCGACGGTATTATTCGACCATCTAGGTCTCCATATAACTCGCCTGTATGGGTAGTACCAAAAAAATTAGATGCGTCAGGAGAGAAAAAATACCGAATGGTGATAGACTATAGGAAACTAAACTCAGTAACAATAGCAGATAAATATCCAATACCCGAAATAAATGGAGTACTTTCAGAACTTGGAAAGAATGAATTCTTTTCAGTACTCGATCTAAAGAGCGGCTTCCATCAGATTCCTTTAAAAGAATCAGATATAGAGAAGGCAGTTTTTTCGGTGAATAATGGGAAATATGAATTCACCCGATTACCTTTCGGTCTCAAGAATGCTCCTTCTATTTTCCAAAGAGCTCTTGACGACATTTTAAGGGATCACATAGGGAAACGATGTTATGTTTACATCGATGACGTTGTGATATTCAGTAAAGACCAAGAAACCCATTTTAATGATATTAAAACAATTTTTGATACCTTGAAACAAGCAAATTTAAAAATTCAGCTTGACAAATGTGAATTCTTAAAGACAGAAGTAGAATTTTTAGGTTTTATTATTTCGGAAAACGGTCTCAAAACAAACCCCAAAAAAGTAGAGTCAATAATAAATTTTCCAGCCCCCAAAACCCTGAAAGACTTAAGATCATTTTTAGGTCTGTCTGGTTTTTATCGCCGCTTCATCAAGGACTATGCGAAGCTTGCGAAACCCCTGACAGCCCTTTTAAGAGGGGAGGATGGACGTGTGTCCAAAAATCGATCCAAAAATATTCAAATCACATTAAATGAAGAAGCCTTAATTGCATTCGACAAAATCAAACTTTCTTTGACTACAGAAGATATAATACTAAACTATCCCGATTTTACAAAACCCTTCCAACTAACCACAGATGCAGCTAACTATGCAATAGGAGCAGTCCTATCTCAAAATGACAGGCCCGTCGTTTTCATATCTCGTACATTAAGCGAAACAGAAGAGCACTACGCTACCAACGAGAAAGAGATGTTAGTCATCATCTGGTCACTAAACAATTTACGTAATTATCTCTACGGGTCACGAAAAGTGCAAATCTTTACGGACCATCAGCCTTTAACTTACGCCCTCAGCAATAAGAATAATAACAATAAAATGAAGCGATGGAAGACCATCCTTGAAGAGTATAATTATGAATTATACTACAAACCAGGAAAGGCAAACGTCGTAGCAGATGCCCTATCCAGACTACCCCAAATCAACCATCTAACAAATTCTGAAAATGACAATAATTCACTAAGCGAAACTATCCACAGCGACATTAGTTCTTCGCATCATTTGATACCAATAGCCCAAGAACCAATAAATGTGTTCAAGAATCAAATTTTTCTTAAAATAGAAGAAACGTCATCTTATCAATTTCAAATTATATTTCCAACTTATCATAGGCATATCATTACTGAAACCGAATTCAACCAACAAAACTTAATAAATCTTCTGAAAAGATATCTAAACCCATCAGTTATTAATGGCCTTCATACTGACGAGAACACCTTAGGAAAAATCCAAGAAATTTACCCAATTTATTTTAGCAACTGCAGAGTAAGATTCGCAAGAAACATAGTGAAAGACTTACCTAACGAAACAGAACAGAATAATGAAATAATTAAAGAACACAAACGCGCTCACAGAAATGGTCGCGAAAATAAAGCACAAATTTTAAGAAACTTTTACTTCCCACAAATGCAAGCAAAAATTGATAGAATCGTTAAACAGTGTAAAATATGCAAGGAACAGAAATACGAACGACATCCTACAAAACCACTATTACAATCAACTCCTATTCCTCAATATCCAGGACAAATAGTTCACCTCGACATTTATCATACTCACAAAAAAGTAATAGATAAATTCTCGAAGTATGCCCAAGCAAAAATAGTTAATTCCAGAGCAACCCAAGATATAATACAACCCTTGAGAGAAATCCTTTTAAACTACGGAATCCCCGAAAAAATAGTCATTGATAACGAAAAATCTTTGGGATCACACCCAATAACTCATTTGATAGAAGATCAATTTAATATAGCAGTTTTCAGAGCACCCCCTTATACCAATACTGTCAATGGACAAATAGAAAGATTCCATTCAACTATAGAAGAAATCATGAGATGCATAAAAGCCGAGAAAATCCATACCTCATTTCAAGACTTATTAGAAAAATCCATGTACAAATACAACTACACAATTCATTCCACTACCAACCAAAAACCAATCGAGTTATTCTTCGGAAGAAGAGTATCAACAAATCCTTTGGAATTACAAAAAGATAGAAATGAAAATATTAATAGATTGAAAGCAAAACAAGTAAAGGATCTTAACTATCACAATAAAAATAGACAAGTTTTTAAAGACTATAACCCAGGAGATATTATATTTGTAAAAACCAACAAAAGAATAGGAAACAAACTTTCATGTAGATACAAAGAAGAAACGGTAAAAGAAAACAAAAATAGTACAGTTATCACTCAATCAGGCAGAACAATTCATAAAGGATTAATTAGGCAATAATAAAAATTTACATAAAACAAAATAGTTATAATTATAATCCTTATAACAAAAACTAACAATTTTCTGATTTCTATAGAAACAATATGACAGACAACAAGGACATCCTACTAATACTAACCATACTAATCATGACGACCACTAGCTTAACAGAAATGGAAATACTAGACTACTCTAAAAATCATTTAATAACGATCAATGACGGACAAGCTAAAATACAAGAAGGGACATTCAAGATAGTACACCATATTGACCTGTACCAATACGACAATTTTTTAAAAGACGTACTAACCTACCTTAACAAGAATATTCCCGCTAACAACCTTTTCTACCCCATCCTTAAGTCTCAGATAGACATATCCTTAGTAATACTTTCGAACATAAAGCCAAAAATGGAATTTAGAAATAAGAGAGCTATTAATGCATTAGGTACGGCATGGAAGTACATTGCTGGTACTCCTGACCGCGAAGATTTTGATATTTTGAATAATGATCTAAACAAACTAAAGGAAAATAATAATGATCAAGTAATAATTAATGAAGTTTTCAATGAGAGAATTAACAACTTAACAACATTAGGAAATCAACTACTAAATTCGATAAGAAAAGACAATTATGTAATAAGTGAAATAACTCTGAATCTGGAAAGTAAAATAAGAATTATTAAAGAAGAATTAGTAAACATTAAGTACGCCATTCAATGGGCTAAAATTGGAATTATGAATACAATATTGTTGAATAAAAAAGAAATTGAGATAGCAATCATGAAATTAAAAGAAGAAAGAATGCCATTCGCATCAGTTGAAGAAGCATTAGAATATGCAAAAGTTAACGTAATAACTAAGGAGTCAAGAATTTTATATTTGGTAAAAATACCACTAACAAACAATATTACTTATAAGAATATTATAATAAGACCAGTTAAGAGAAATAAAGAAATTACTAAACTTGATTTCGAAGAAATACTAAAGAACAAAAATGAAATATATGGAATTAAGAATAAATGTATGAAATACAATGAAATAAAAATTTGTGAGAGAAATAACATAATTAATATTAGTAACAGCCCTGCATCCCTCAAATACTAAATAGTAGAAAATCATTTTGCACAATAAGTAATAATCAACACGTACCAACAATCGAGGAAATACAGCCTGGGATAATCTTACTAAACGACTTCAATGGAACACTAAAAACGGAAAAAGAGCAGCGAACTATTTCTGGTACTTATCTAATCAAGTTTCACAACACATCATTGAGCATCAATAACGAAACTTTCACCAATATCGAAATGTCTACGTTGGCAGCAGAACCAGCGATCATACAGCCAACACCGCTAGAAAGGGAACGCATCAACATTTTATCATTAGAAGCCCTCAACGAACTACATATTAACAACACGAAAAAGATAAATCTGTTAAGAACAGATTCGACAATAAATAAGAGCGCAATGCTAGGACTAGCAATAATCTTCACAGCAATAATAATAACCTTCAAATTTTGGATAAAACCCACATCAAAAATAATCATCCAAGAAGTACCAACGGAACCATTCAAATTAGTCGACCTAAGGACCAGCACCTTACCGAATCTCCCAGATGCATCAATTAACACAAATAATAACCAACTAGGAAACGTCGTTAGTTATTCAAATCTTCGACTACATGACCTACCCTATTTCTAATAAGACGATCGAGGACAATCGTTTTTAAGAAGGGAGGAGTTAACGCTACTTATATTTAAAGTTCATTCACTACACGCGTTTCCGCTGAAAGTTGACCCACCTCAGTTGCTCGATCTTTTCGCTGACGCTATGTCTGTAATAAACCGTGTGAACGGCAACAAGTGAAATTCCGCGAATATGGTCACGCGGCATAACAGGTGATTGAGGGAATGCATAGGTTAAATTAGCTTTAAGAAATTTTGTAAAGTTCAGTTGATAATTTACAGTGTTGAAATAAAGGCGGAGTTGCTCCGGAAAAAAATTATTTTTTTAAAGTTATCAATGTAGTGATAATTAATTTACATAAGTAAATGTAAATACCACAAGAAAGATATGTATTTGTTGTACCTGCTTGCTTTTATCCATAATATTCAATACATCTGTGCATGTAAAAGGTACTCGTGCAATGGAAACATTTCGGACTGTAAATAATACCAGAATATTGCTAGAACACTCCATTCCTCTTGGAGATTTATCTGCAAAATTTAAACGTCATGCATTAGTTAAGGGAGCAAAATTAATTTTTTATAATACTTTTTTTAATGAAGTTAATTTTATTTAATCATGCAAATATTAATTTCCATGTGAGATGGTCACAATTTGCTTTTACGCAAGCCGTCAAACGATAAGACCAGTCAGTCTTGCAGCTCACACGGTTTCCATGGATATTGACGTCGCTGCTTGAACCAAAGACTTGGAAACTCTCCAAATTTCTGTAAGGTCTTCGACAGGCCTTGTTCTTCAGTTCTGACTACAAACTGCAGTCCAATGGATTCAGATCTGCACTTCCAGAGGGCTAATCTTCTGCACTTATAAACACGGTAATATTGTTTTTTAGCCACTGCTGGAAGGATTTCGCCTTATGGGATGGAGCGGAATCTTAGTGGAAGGCTCAACGCTCTCCATTAACGAAAGTGCTGGTAAACTGCTTTACCACGCTTTCTAAGACATCCTTCTGGTACACTTTTGACCCAGCATTAAGCCATTTTTCGCAGAAAATTAGAGATGTAGTGCCTTTACAAGACACTCCCCAGAAAACCCTTACGGAGGTGGGATGATGGCCACGCTGAACCCTTGGAACACAATTTTTTGCGTGTTTAGAAGTTTTAGCATAGTTTGTCGTTTGCTTATTAAAAACTTCTTCAACAGTGAAAACTTTCTCATCTTTGAAAATAATATTTTCATGGCCGTTGACTGCATGCCACCGACGAAGCTGCTTGCATCTGTCGAGTCTAATTTTTTTCAAGCCCGTTGTCAAAAGATGAGCTGTTGAGCGACGGAAGCCTTTCATATGAAGATCATCGCTGATTAGTCTTGACATGAATCTGATCGATACATTTATTTCCCAGGACATCATTTTCTGCTTTCTAAGGGGATATTTCGAACAGCTTTTATGGCTGCACTGGATGGAACCAAGCGAGGACGACCACTTCTTTTTCTGTGTGTCACTTCAGAGGTTTTCGAAAAACGTTTGATCGTGCGGTAAACAAAGATTCTCGAAATACGAGGTGTGTTCAAAATATATGCTGAAGTTTTCAAATTTCGCAGGCTACGTACATTCGACTTGCGATTGTTATTTTTTTTGTTTATGTTGGTACTCTCGTCTCGAATATATGTTCACGGACGACTAGATGTTAATGCTTTCATAATTTATAAGGTTAGGGAAGTTTCAAAATTTTCAAGTTACGAAATTGCAAAGTTTTTAGAGAGTCACTAAATTGTTTCTTGCAACAATAAATTGTACTCGCATAAACAAAGTTTTTCGATAAAAAAAATACTAATTTATTTATTCATAAATAAGTAGATACTATATTATATGTATGGAATTTTTCGATAATTACTTATTATTTAAGTAAAAATTTAACAAAATTAAACATTTACTTACGACACTAACTTTTGCTTCAATAACAAATAATTGAGCAAGCAAATTTAATGTTAGCGATGGCTTTAGAAAGTTTTGATAAATTTTACTCCTAATTTGTTGTGTTAAGATTCACTCTAAATTTTTATTAAGGAGTTGGCCTCTTACTTTCAATTATATTCATGCAAGAAGACGTTTGCTCGCACGAATTGGTCGAACCGAAGGCAGTAAGAACTCCAAATGCCACTGTAGCAATCTGGAAGCGTTGAATATAAGAGCCTCAAGGCTCGGAATTTTGTTTTTTTGAAGGTGTTTCTTTTTGTTGTGTTACGTGTACACATTTCTGGATCTCGAATTCTTCGTACTTGGTTTTCAACCCTCTAAATTTTCCATTCCACAAAGCTTTACTTTTTTCTGCGTTTCTTGAGATGCAGTATCAGTTCCAAACGGCTCAATGTGGATTTAATGACTATTTATGTTGAGAGGATTTACTATGATAGCTAGAGTGGTTTGGTAGGTTTTGAAGTGCTCAATTGTGTCAGCAAATTTGTCTTTAACTTTTTTTTAGAACTGTGCTGGAGTAATTCGTGTCAACAGTTGTACTGGTTTTATCGCAATATTGTCACCATTAACAATTACGGTACGTCCTGCGTTATCCTTGAAAAAAAAAAATGATGCAGAAAAGTGCTTCCACCGGCCCGCATCGTTCACAACATTTCCTTTCAATGAGATTGCATTGCATCTGAATTAGGGAATATTTTAAAGCATTCAAAAAAACACTAAAAGTTCTAATTTCGAAACTAGCATTTGATTGACACCTCAATTAAAACTACACACGGTGAAACTGCTCAAAAAGATTTAAGTTCTGCCAATAACACCCCTGCTCCAACTACATAAATGGGCGAGAGTATCTGTATCTATATAATAGTTTGTCTATTTCAAATATGCCAGCAGTAAATACATTCGCATGCCAAGTGAATGCACACGAATACTCGCAGCAGCTTCGATCAATTGACTCATTTTTATCTCATGTTATAGGTGTATTTATGAGTATGCGCCTTTTTTGCTTTTGCTCGTTCTAGTTTTTTGCCTTACTCTACTTTTCAGGTTGCTTGGATACGCCATAGAGACCTGCACATCCTCACAGTGGGCACATATACATACACTACAGATCAGCGGTTTCAAACATCCTACCATCGTGATATTGATGAATGGACTCTGCAAATAAAATGGGCACAACAACGTGATGCCGGCGTTTACGAGTGCCAAATATCGACCCAACCAGTGCGAAGTTTTTCGGTTAACCTAAACATTGTGGGTAAGTGGCAATAAACTGACGTTGGTATGGAACTACTTAAATATATATGTATATACTATACTTTTGTATGTATTTTTAAGTGTATATTTTCATAGTTTCTAGAATGTATGTAATAGTAAATATAGTACAATAAGCACACCATTGTGGAGTAACGAATTTTAAAAGAAAGTGGAAAATATCAAGCAATGTAAAGCATCACTGCGATTAAAGGTATCAAATGCTTTGGGACTTTAAATTCACATATACTTTCAAATATCATTAAAAGAAAATCAGTAGCTTAAAATCTATTTATCCATATGGGAAGAAATATGTCTGCAAAAAATTTGTCCACTAGGGCACTACTGAAGCGGGTAGCGTTTGATATAGAAAATCATCGCATCGGTATTTTCTTTTTTTGTTAGAGATGTACTTCATTTAACCTCTTCAGGGACATCGGCACATATGTGTACGTTTAGGTTTTTTGAAATCTTTCCATTCATAGATAAACTCTACGCTAAATGGCCACATATGTGGACATTATTTTTTTTGTTTTTGTAAAAATTACTATTTCTATATTTTACTTATCTTACTCAATTGTTATAAATGTAAGCTGAATCACTAGTAATAAAATGAAAAATAAAATTAACGTTTTTCCACTTTAAACAATTTGTCCTTGAAAAGGTTAAACAAAAAGAAAAATCAGTCATCCGACAAAACATTCCCCACTTTTCTTGCTAAAAATCAACACTGGGCTTAAATGTATTGGCCTCCTCGGAAAGTGTTAGGAAAACATGAATTGGACGCACTTTTAGTATCTAGAGATCATACAATTTGGTTTCGTTGCATATAAAATTATGGCTTATAAAATAATTTGTTACAGGTCTGGACAAAAATGGAAATTTGTTCCTGTTTCGGTCAAAAAAGTTCCTAAAACTAAGCGCAAAAAAGGTAAACGCGAGTAATTTTTATAGGACACTGAAGAGACTATCATAGAAATAATCAAAGAGATTGTTTGGCTTATTCAAATTGTTTTGGGTAATAAGGAGAATTCTGACTATTCTCAACACGTTGAACAACTAATGAGCCACTTTCAAATGCTTCGAATTAAAACGAGCATCAAAATACGCTTTCTTCACAATAACCTGAACTACTTTCCAGTTTATCATGAGGAGCTTAGCGGCTGATTTTTGCTCGGTCATTTAGAAAAGCTCTTTAAAAGCACTCTGACTTCAACTTGTGTTTTTTCAGAGTCAATTTCAAGTTTTATTAAAGAAAGTTTTTTTTGAACTTCAGAACTTAATAAAATAGGATTAGCTTTACAAATGTTGAGCTTTATTATAAAACCATCCATGTTTTATATTTTCTAAACAAAAATTTCTATCACAGATTTGAACTAAATATACCAATTAAATTCGAACTAACTACTATACAAGTAGTAATCCTGCTGCATGATGTAATCCGGTTGTTATGTTACATTTCTGTTGTACGTGAAACAATTTTCCTCAAGCAGTTCTCCTTAAAAGTCTTAAAAGTGACCTCATTCACCTTAAAAGTGACCTTCCCCTTTTAATAAAGTTCACCGGATGAAAATACTACTGTAGGCAAAAAGTAAGGGGAATTTGGTTGTAAAATGAAACGTCTTTATTTATTCTTGTAAATCAATTTCATCCCCTTCAAAATAATCCCCTCTCGACGAAATACACTTATGCCAACGATTTTTCCAATCCCCGAAATATGTCAAATAGTCCATTTCTGGTATAGCCATCAGCACCTTCTTCGATTCAGCTTTTATCTCCTCAATCGACTCGAAACGCGTTCCCCGGAGTGGCCTCTTGAGTTTTGGGAATAGCCAAAAGTCACACGGAGCCAAATCAGGCGAAAACCCAGAGTTGTTGGTCCATAATTCTGGTCTTTTTAGACGAATTGCTTCACATAAACGACGCATAATGCTCAAATAATATTTCTTATTAACAGTTTGGCCAGGTGGAAGGAATTCATAGTGCACCACACCACGAAAATCAGAAAAACTGTCATCATGACCTTTATTTTTGAACGACTCTGGCGTGCTCTTTTCGGTCTGCCCTCGCCTTTAGCACGATATTCGCTTGATTGGTCGGTTGTTTCAGGGTCGTAAGCATAAATCCAAGTCTCATCTCCCGTAATGATGCATTTGAGCTTGTCCTGATAGTCTGAAAGCATTGTTTCACACACATCAACGCGACGACTTTTTCCCAAGAAATTGGAGTCCTTCACTTTATTGACGTGTTGGTCATCTGTTGACGTCGATGGTCGTCCGGAGCCCTCCAAGTCATCAACACGTTCTCGACCCTCTTTGAAGTCTTTGTACCACTTATAAACATTTTTCTGCGACATGGTCGAATCACCAAATGCCTTCTGCAACATGCTAAACGTTTCCGCAGCCGAAATTTCATTCCGCAAACAAAATTTATATTACTGATAATGACATTCACATGAAAGTTGGCCCAGATGTTATTAACAGTGCTGCCAACTCATGGAAAAAATAACTAGAGCAAAATTTTAATCCCAACTTACTTTTTGCCCACAGTAGGATATGTATAGATAGGTTGGGTAATTCCTTCTTAGGTGCTAGATGCTAATACACCTAGAATTCCAATCTTATTGTAAAAATGAATTTTGCTGTTGCTTTTTTCCTGACTCATGTCAACTTTTATATAAGTTGAAAATATTATATGTATTGTTCTATCAACGATACAACTTCTGTAATTAAAATATGGAGCAAAATTAATCAACCAATCGCAAGATTTATAATTTTTGTAAATGGTGCCGTACGGACAGGCAGCTGCAGAACGCAAACAGATAAGCACATAACGATCATTTGGTTTTTATTTAGTAAAACACTTATTCAAAAACAAAATTGGATGCTTAATTTTGCGCCATCCCTTATAGGTACATAGTACAGATAGCGTATTGCCAATGTGGAAGTACTTTCTTTGGCACTTTTGTTGGTATCCTTTTGCAAATAATCGCAGTACTGCACATAGCTTAAGAAGTACGGCAGGACGTACAGTAGTTGACCGCTAGTTGGTTTTAAAAAGCCGGAATAGTTTTCCAAACACATTTGGAAACGCTTCTTTATTTGAGCGGAATTTGCTTAGGAACCTGTGATTTTTGTGGCGGTGAGATAAATTTAAAATGCATTGCAATTACAGCAACTGAGTGGTGTGCCACTAAGATAATCTCTCCCCTTCCTCTCCTGGCTGTTTCCTCTACCCCATTTCATCGAAAACAAAGAAGATCCAAGTATGCGTTCTGATAAAGACTGCCTCTTCTACTCTCCCTGCGGGCCGCCAGTTTTGGAGCCAGCATCATGCTACCGGCTCATCTTCAAATTAGATAGGTAGGTTAAAGGTAGCATGTCGGTTAAGCATATCTGTCCCTGTCAAGTTTTTTGGCGCGCAAGTCTCGCTCTATTTACATTTCAATAAATAGCCAATTTTTCACGCCTTCTGCGATTATTTCGATGATATTATCTACTCTTAAGGGACCTAACGTGCCTTCGGCAGCTTTCGGATCTAATTTCTATCTCCCGCCTTTGAAAAATGTGTATTCTGCATCTTCAATAGGTGCATCCGTGGTTTCCGTTTTCCCTATTTTGTTTAGATATTTGCGAAAATGCCCGTGGCCAGATAGCATCTGAGTTATACCTGATACATATTAGACCGCTATTCACTTTTGCAGTGGTTGGTCGATCAGGGTGAGGTTTGTCTTTAAAATCGAAATATTCAGAACTAAAAGAACCAAAATTTTCACTCGTTGTTCTTCTAAATACCCTTTGTAAGCATGAGATAGGATTTTCTTAGCACCCTGTGTCGCATTCCTTCCCCTTTGCGTTTCAGGTTAGGTGAGGTTAGCCAGGTAGGCATTAAGCCGCGGTCTCTAGCAATACCAGATGGAAACCTACCTCTATGAGTACTGAAAGTAGACATCATGTAGGATGTCAACGCTTTTAGCGAATCTAAGCAGAGCTGGGAGATCCGCTTTTGACGCGTCCTCCAGACCCTCAAACAATGGGGTTCCCAGGCATTTTAAACGTGTTTTTTATAATGCCGGACAAATGCACAGAAGATATTCTAAAGTTTCCTCAACATCCTCTCTGCATTTCCTGCATTTGTCCATGTTAGCAATACCTATCTTGTACGCATGTGCAGCCGCTAGGTTATGAACTGTTAGCATACCTAAGATATTTCTGCAGTCCTTTCGTGAGAGCGTAAGTACGAATTGAGTCAGTTTTTTGACTTTTTCTGTTTTGCATGTGGTCAGATTAGTCTACCTAGCTTCTACTCGCCTTTTCATGTGGTAGTCCATTTCATTGTATATTGTATTTAGCGGTTTTAGTATGTCGTTCTTTTGTCAAAATTGTAGTCTAACAGCACTTTTTGCTATCTCGTCTACTATTTCGTTTCCCATAATGCCTTTGTGACCAGGTACCCAATAGATATGCAGCCTACTGTTTGCGGCTAGCCTTTCTATGGCCTCCCTGCTCCGTCGAACATTTTTGGACTTAATACAATGAGCTTATTGATTTTATTGCTGCTTGACTGTCCACGTATATGGTATATTGATTATTGAGTTCTTTCTTGTTCTTGTGTAGGCTAACTCCGCGGCTTTCCCCACAGCAAAAACTTCCGCTTGGAAAATACTGCTGTTGTCTGGCAGCTTGATAGGCTGCCTTATCCCTAGTTTTGAGCAGTAAATGCCCGCTCCCACTCCATTTAAAGTTTTAGAGCCGTCTGTATAGAAGTGAAAAGTCCTATGGCCAGGCTGCATGTCTTTGTGCCATCCCTCCTCTTCGATTGTAGTACAAAACCTTTTCTCCCAATTAAAGTACGGAGCCATGTAGCCTGCGTTTTAAGTTACACCAAAAAAAGCGACAATAGATTTTCGGCTTTAGGAAATTTTAAGTCAGTGCCGGTAAAGTTTGGAATGTTCACTTTTTTTCTTTCTTTTTTAAAAATCATATGAAAGTATTATGCACATCACACAACAATAAAAACTTTTAACGACGTCGCTCTTACACACCAGAGCACCGCGTCGTATGACCAACATTTATTTTCAGGTTAATGTGGCGACAATAATAAAAGAGCTGTACGAATGCATACCGACAAACTCTACACGCCCCTGCAATTGTAAATAAAATTCCATTTCCTGAATAGTAACAATGAAAATTTCTCACTAGAGTGGCAAGAGTAAATAAATTAAAACAAAATTATGTAAAAATACGAGTAGAAGTGCAAAAATAAAACAGCAAAAGGGTATTTTTTTAACAAAAGCTAAATAACAAAAAGGCACACATAAAAAATAATAATTATATCAAAATACAAGCTACAGTTCAGAATAGTGAAACATTTTGCTGCTAACCCATTCATTATGACAAGAAACTTGTGTGTGCGGACCACTTGTGAGCGCGCACATGTTGTTTGCCATTTTAGTAATGAGTGCCATAATATTTTGCATAAAGTTACAAGTGAAAAGCACTTAAAGCATAAATGTTGAATTCGAAACACAGTTGCAAGTATGCGTTTAACGGTGCATGAACGCGTGTATGTATGTGAAATATTTATAGGGTGATCAAATTACAGGTACATTTTTGAATTGTGCATTATTTGGATGTTAGCGTCTGTGATGGTGAAGGCACAGCGCAGTCAATACCATTACTCCGTGAACCGAAATGCCTTGCTTGACATTTCAACAAGCTTTAGAAAATATTTCCACTTTATTTCTATAGGTATTCAATTATGTACTTTTCAGAACTATTTGACTCGGCAATTGAAGGCCAATTGCCACATCTTTGATTTAACTTTTAATTTATTTGAATAGTTTAGCAGCTCGAGCTGCAGTTTAAATAAAATTAAAATGTTGGAATCCGGATTATCGAGAGTGTCACTTTGAAGTCGATATTTGACGCAAGTATCACTCACGCATTTTCGCAAATGTTTTTAGCATAATTCCTTGGATTACAGGTTCATCATGAATGAAAAAATATTATAATTAATATTTATATTATTATATTTATAATTATTATAATTGACCTTTCATCAAAAAATCGATATCTTAAATTAGAAATGGATTCTAAGG
Source organism: Anastrepha ludens (assembly GCF_028408465.1). Taxonomy (NCBI): domain Eukaryota; kingdom Metazoa; phylum Arthropoda; class Insecta; order Diptera; family Tephritidae; genus Anastrepha; species Anastrepha ludens. Next base: position 42,569,460 of record NC_071500.1, on the reverse strand, counting down.
AAACGAGCCAAACACCTAAATTGAATGCCATTTATGATATTCGTGACTAAAAAAAGCGCTACTGGAACGCCAGATGATGCAATCTCCTATTTTTCTGAAAGGATACCTGTATTTTATCTAACCAAAACATACAAAATTTCATGAATGTTTGATGTCTTAGACTGCAATCAAAAATCTGTGCTATAAAACAATGACTTTATATCAGTTACTACCCTAGACGCATACGAAGAGAAATATTTTGTGGAATAATTTTGAGTAAATGTAAAGCTCTTACCTTTATTTGAGCATTTGTTGAGCATAAAGTGCATGCAGGCTTCTCATTGGCAGGTGCACTCGGACTGTAGGTCGCGTTTACGAGTTCTCACATTCACGTTTTACGGCTTTTCTGCTCACTGCATTTTATAACAACTACAAAAAAAGTTCAACTTCAAGCCAACTTTACAAAGTAGATATAAAAATGTGAGCAATTTAAAGTTGGTCAGCCATAAAACCCAACATGGAGACGTTGTAATGTGTAATGGAATGAGCGGTTCTAAATTCTGCTTTACAATATATTTTTGGGGCAAAATTCTGGAGGAAGAGGTGCTTACATCAGCTAATATGCAAAATATGGTCGAATGAAAGCATGCTTTGGAATTCAAGTGTGCTGTGCCGAGTCCCTAAGAAGGGTAATCCTACAATCTGTGTCGATTGCCGCGGAATTAATCTTCAAAAAATTATGGCCAAGGTTCTAATTATATAGAGCGTATTACGCGAAGGACTGAAATCAATCACCAACCTGATGCTGGAAAAGATCTTGCAATCCACTGAACTTAATCGCACCGGAACAATTTTCCATAAGAGCGTTCAATTGCTGGCGTATGGCGATGATACGAGGGGTGCCTTTTATATGTCGGGATTAGAGAACAAAAACAAATTTTAATCATCGAAAACCACTTTATTGTTTTTCAAAATATTCTCCATGAAGATCTATACACTTTTGCATGCGTTTGAACCAATTGTCGAAGCACTTTTGCCACTCTGAATGAGGTACCTCCAAAACATGCATTCTGAATGCCGCAACCGCTTCTTCAGGTGTCGAAAAACGTTGACCTCTCAGTTTGTTTTTTACGTACGGGAATAAAAAGAAGTCATTCGGTGCCAAGTCAGGACTATACAAATAGTTGTGTACCACTCAGCATTTATTGTTCTGCGTTGCTCTAGTGGTACGGTTGCGACATGTCCAGTTTTTCCGAAAAAACAGGCGGCCACTTGCTTGGAAGTGCTTTGTGCGCGAACAAATTTTGTTGGATTTGGCTCATCTTGAAACACCCATACAGTCGACTGCTGTTTACTTTCGGGCTCATACGCGTAAATCCATGATTCATCACCTGTCACGATGTCATAGACGTGTTTCGAAACCCCGCGATCGTATGTTTTGAGCATTTCCTTCGACCAATCGACACAAGCCTTTTTTTGAGCGATTGACAAATTGTGTGGGATCCAGCGCGAACAAATGTTTTTGACAGTCAAATGTTTATGCAATATTGATTGTATGCTGGTCCCACTAATGCCTGGGATTGTCTCAATCTCACGATAGGTCACATGACGACCTTGCAATTTCAGTTCGCGCACAGCATCAATGGTTTTCGGAACAACAACTGATTTTAGACGACCTTCACGAAATTCGTCTAGAAGTGAACTACGACCACGATTGAATTCACCATACCATCGATAAACACTGGTCCTTGATGGAGCTTCATCGCCAAAAAATGAATTAAGTTCATCCATGCAATGTTGCTGAGTTAATCCACGCCGAAAGTTGTAAAAAATAATCGCACGAAAATGTTCACGATTTAGTTCCATTTTTGGACCGAGATGAATCTTTTAAGTTACTGTAAACAACACAAATAGCGCTGGTATTTCAAAACTTTCTGAGTACGTAAAAGCCAAAAAATGTCAAACTTTGCGATACAGCTGTCAGTTGCCAGATTGCAACACCAGGGCTGCCAAATCCCGTCATATAAAAGGCACCCCCCTATAACAGTTCTGCCGAGCGAGCCTGGCGGTTAACGAGGACAAGGTCAAGTAGCTCCTGTCACCAAAAAATAGTTGTTATTGTTGTTGTTGTAGCATAATAAACATTTCACATGCATGTACGGGGAATGCTGTTGGAGCGACAATCCTTGGCTGCATATAAGGTCGGGTCGGTAACGTAGAACCGACTACCAACCGGTAACGCAAATACACTTCGAACATAAGGAAATTATTTCCAAAACAAACAAACAGTCGGATCACTCGCTTGTCGGCACCTACGTCCCTGTTGACAGCATTGATTTTGAAGTTGTTACTTGTTTAATTTGTTCAGGAACCAGCACTAATACCGATGTCAGCCAGCACATCCAACGGAGAATCTCTCTGCTAAGAGAATCTCCCTGCTACTTTGAAATAAGTGGGCAATTGCATAGTTGGGCTCTATCTGAATAAACTATCATCTTGACCGTCGTATTGAGTGGCGAAGAAACTTCGAAATTGACAACACTCGATCAAGCGTCGCATGAAGTGTTTGGGACAAACAGGTTCTGCGGACCTTTACACATAGGCGACGGGAAGTATCGTATTAGTTGGAATAATGAGACCTATGAGATTTACGGTGATAGAGACATCGGGCAGCGAATAAAGACCCAGCGGCTACGTTGGCTTGTTCATGTCGCCTGAATGGATACAAACGCTCCAGCTCTGAAAGTATTCGATGAGGTACCACCTGGTGGTAGCAGGGGAAGAGGAATGCCTCCTCTGCGTTGGAATAATCAGGTGGAGAAAGTTTTAGCATCACTTGGTGTGTCCAACTGGCGCCGGTTAACAGTTAGTTAGTTTTTTAGTTAGTTTTTTTCGTCGCGATAAGACTTTACTACTCAATTCCTTACCTAGTCCAAAGTAGCACTTGTTGGCAAAAGACATTCTATGTTGGATATCAAGGCCGTGTACCGTTCACACTGCGAATATAAATAAATCGGATCGGCACTGAAGCAAAGACATAGTTGGCAATTTTCGTCTGGGAGGCAAAATTGAACCATACATATTGGGATATCGATCTTTCATCGATGAAGTTCTTAGATGTCTTTATGCGATTTGTCAGCAGACGTTGTCCTTGGCCCGCACTGGTAAATAATTACATAAAATTATCCACATAAAATCGGCCAAGCATCATTTGGTATGGCACACTGGCCAAATCGTATTCCCAGCTGCAAGCATTTGTACCCACAATGAAGCGTGCTTTAATTCGAGTGTGCTTATTCTCGTGATTCTGAATACAAATATGATTTCGTACCAGGGGCTTTCTCATCGGCGCTCTACTTCGCGAATTACCAGAACAAGAAGTACCAGATATTCCGTCTAGTCTCTTTAAGCATTATCAGTAAGCTAATCTCTTGAGACATAAGTAGTGATTGCGAAAAATCCATCAACAGTTCTGGCACACAAGGAAATGGCAGCGGCAAACGTAAAATGTTCTGATTAGCGACATGTATTAGTAGTTGACCACTTACTTAGTGGAGACTTGGTCGAATAATAGAAATTCATTTAGGTGCTGATGATGTGACGCAACGCAATAAGTGGTGTCGTAGTTGTAACCTTAAACAACTGATATTAAAGTATAATTAATGACAACATTTGCATTTTGTCATAAAATCAAGGATAACTTTCCATGCAGTCCATTAATTTTTCGTCGTTCATTTCTAATACCTAAATTTGTATCGCATATATCAAAACAAATGTCAAGTATTGCACAGCTGCTTACGATTATGGGGAAAAGCAAAATTTATAGGTACATACGGCTACGGTTATGGCTATGGCGTCGTTGTGCGGAACCTACATTCGTTTACAGTCATGTCCGTATGTTTGATCAGAACAGCTGATTGCAGTGGTTACGGTTAGAGCTGAGGTATGGCACCACTAATTGCAGCTTAAACCCTGTGACGCCTGAACTTAAGAGCTTCGCATCATTATTATAATCATATATTTCCCTTTCTCTTTATATTTTCTACTGAGCTGCTAGATTTGCTCTCATTAAGAACTTATTTTAACAATCAACAATTCACTTTACGATGTGGTCACAATTATTTATTATTATTCCATACTTCTTTGGGAGCTTAAGGATTCAACAAAAGTATTCCAAACATTTGAATTTCTAGACATAAATCTCAGTTCATTAAACGATTTCCCAGTTTCATTGCGGATAGTCCTTTGCCAAGTCATCACTGGTCTGCCTCTTCTTCTCGTTCCTTGCAGGTACCAGCTACCTTAGTGACAGAATGCAGAAGGTCAAGACCAGTAAATTAACATCTCAGTCTAGATACGTACAAACTGGTGTTCCGCAAGGGCCTATTCTTGGTCCACTTTTATTCAGTATTTTTGTCAATGATGTTTTTACCGTTTGTCAGTACGTGAATGTCCATGCGTATGCTGATGATATACAATTGTACTTGTCCAGTCGTATTGGTCTCGTTGAAGATTTATGTTTCAAAATAAACAGTGATTTGTCTGCTATTTCTGTATGGGCTAATGATAACTCTTTATGTCTGAACGCATCAAAGTCATATGTCTTACCTATATGTAATAGTGATGTGCATGTTGACAATATCCCTAAATTGTGGATAGGTACAAGTTCCCTTACCTTTATGGATAAGGTAAAAAATTTGGGGTTTATTCTTAACACAAAACTTACCTGTGCTGACCATATACAACATTCACGCCAGAGAAAACGAGGCGCAAATTAGTTCTCCAGCTAATTATGCCTCCCATCACCTACTCTGAGGTGGTATACAGCAAACTCGACTCCACATCTTGCCATATTAATGTGGCATTTAATAACGCCACGCGGTATGTATATGGGATTGGCAGATATGACCATATCTCAGCCCTCAGATCAAGGCTACTAGGCTGTTGCCTTAATAGTTATTTATCTGCTAGGTATTGCATATTTTTGTGCAAACTTATATTATTCAGGTCTCCTCCCTATCTGGCAGAGAAGTTGATACCAGTAAAGTCTCGCAGACACAACAAATTCATCGTTCCAAAATTTAATTACCTACCATCATCTAGATTATTTTTCATTAACGCTGTTAAAGTGTGGAACTCATTACCCGACACTGTGAAGGCTGGACTTAACAGATCTAACTTCAGGGCACAAGTCTATAATTATTTTAAAAGTGTTTGATTGCATTAAAGTAGCGCATTACATTTCTCTTTACATTCTCTAATTACTCGTACTACTTTTGTTTTTTCTTTTTGTTTTCTAAATCCTTCTTTTCTTTTCCTACTGCTTTTTTTTTTTTTCTTATTATTATAGTTAAGTTAAATATATTGGATTGATTTGTAAATGAACTGGTGTAAAATTTAGATTAAGAAACTGGTGTGTTAAAAACATTCCAGTTTTTTTATAATATAATATTGTTGAAGTACTATTAAAAGACCTTAGTCTTACTGTGTACTATTTGTATAAATAAATAAATAAATAAAATACCAAGTCCTTTCGCAGAGTATGTCCTATCCATCCATATTTACTTTTCTTTATTTCACTGTTGATGCTATTTTGGTGCGTACTTCTCCAGAACTCCTCGTTTGTTATAACTCTTGGCCACCATATCTTAAGTATATTACGCAGACACCTGTTTATAAACGCTTGCAGCTTTGCGTTCGTTGCCGATGTCACAAGCCAAGTTTCCGATCTGTACAACAGCACAGATTTAACGCACGCGTTACAAATTTTAACCTTTTTGCAAGTTTTGATGTTGTTGGAGCGCCATATATTTCGAAGCTTAGCGAATTCGTTACGTGCCTTATTTATTCGGTTGTAAATGTCACTTTTCGCACCACCGTCTATGGAGATCATAGTTCCCAAGTAACAAAAACTGTCAACGTCTGCAATGGTGTCATCACCAATTGTAAACAGCGCAGCATTGTTAGCTTTGATACGCATAGATTCCGTCTTTTTAATATTATCTTTGAGTCCTGCTTTCGCGGACTTCTGCTGAAGCACATTTAATTTCATCTGCATGTGTTGATGCGAATGCGAGAGTAAAACAGCGTCATCTGCATATTCCAGATCTTCGAGACTGGTGTTCATTCTCCAGGTAATTCCACGCTTTACAGAGTCAAATATTTGGTCACAATATATTTATGTTAAGATATATTTTTTGGTTTTATTTTAAATATTATTTTAAATTATCATTACGTTAATTTGAGTTAAATTTAATTTGCTTTAAATTGAATTCAAGATATATTTTTTACTATTTATTAAATTTAAACATCAAATTTTGTATTCAGATTGGAATTAGAATCACATCATAAAAGCTCCAAACATCCACTAATACAGATCTACCCACATCTCAATTTCCCACATCACCATTACCATCACCATCACACGAGCCATTATCATAATCATTAATGCGCACTCACTTTATGCCCATCATACTTTTTTGTAGACACCATCGACGATGAGACGAGCAGTTTACTGCAGCAGTACTACAGTGACGATGCATTTTATATAAGTTCAGATCGTATTTACCAGTCTAGCGATGATGAGTTTGCGGGCATGTTTGGACACATACAAACGGTTGCGGGTTCGTACAAATACTCGTACAAATGTACACTACACTTATATGTATTCGTATATCTGCTTACATGCAGAGATAGTTTGAAAGTTAACAGCTGCTCTACTGCAGAGCTAGAGCTCACTAACACTCGTAAAAATATTAGCAATTCAACGTCAAAAGCGCGAAACTAACTGCTCGTGAGACGCGAAACAATTTCGTTTAACTGCCTGCTTTTGAAATTTATACACCAAAAATATGGCTTGCTTTGACGACTAGGCAATAGGTACGAACAACTGTGATGCAAGCATACATACATATGTATGTGTGTACTCATTATATGTATGCCTATAGTACAACATATCCTCAAGTGCGAATATGCATTATATCTAGTATACATACTAAGTTGCACGCTGCACAACTACCATTGGCGCACAGCTGCTGCCACAACTAATATACAAATTACGCTAATATTACTAACACATCCTCATATTCGCCCTAAAAAAGAGGAAGCGAAGAAGCTGCGGCAGATGCAACCAAACCAAAGGATGCAAGAAGTTTGTTGTATATTTGCTTTGACTTGGCTACGCTTGCTTGAAGTTTCGAATGCGAGAACACACACATAACTACTCATATGCAAGTACCCATTTCCTGAAGCGTATGTTTATATATAATATAAGTAAAGTGCTTTGATATATGGTACTGGATGTATACATCTGATATTTATGTTTGGGACTTGCCATTAGCATTAGCGAAATAATATTTGTCGGCTACGCTACGCCATCTATGTAGATATATATGTATGTAAACAGCAGTGTGGGAGTTTGTTTGTATAGCTCTGGGAGCAACTGTTGACTTATCTTCAATTTGAGTGGAACTTCCTATGCAATTCAGTTGTATGGTTACACCAACGTCAATAGGTTAGGAGTGTTTGAAGTTGCGCTCCTTTAAATACACTTCATTTATGTACACGGGCAGTGGTGGGTCTAAAAACTTCACTAAAGGATGCATTTTTTAAATATTTAAATTAATTTATTCCAGCAACTCTCATTAAGAGAGGCTTACAAATTTCTTAACAACTGCAGTGCCGACATTTATGCAACTGACATGGCGGTGAAGCTGGTAAGTATGATCGAGTTCGCTTCTTCCAAATTCTTTAGAGACAGAGGGAAAGACCTTTAGATAACTACTGATTAACTTGAAACGTAATGAAGACTCACACAATCCCCTTCAAAGCAGTGCGTCATTCTTTACTGGATCCCAAGAAATATTGGTGCTCGCAACTAAGACATCTGAGGCCAGACTTAAGGAAACAAATCTAAGCATAGAAGCCCCTATTTTCACAAGCAGATTGGAAGGGTAAAACAGCGACTAATAAAACGTTCACATGTAGGTAGATGATCTACTTTTTCGTGCTTAACTCCCAATCCGTAATGAAAAAGCGAGATTTCCCATACAGAATTTTTTTCCCCCACAATCTGAGGCTAGAAAATCATACTAGATAATAGTCATACTTTTTGACATACAACCCTGTGTTCTCTGTGTAAAAGATCATTATTTTTTCGCGTGTAAAGAAAAACGTAAAAAAACTAAATAAAATGGATGCCGGCAAAGAAAACAGGTTTTTAGACATAATTTTAAAAGTTAGGTTTGTTTTAGGTATTTTTAACTATGCATTCATATAACAGAATAAAGCATGTATCCATAAACGCTTTGCCCTCTTATTATAAAATATAATATCGAATGCGTATTGCTGCCATACTTTTCTGAAACCTCAGAAAACGTCGTTTGCGGATTTCCTGGAACTGTTTGTTATTAGCAGCGAATTGTGCAATTAAATTAGTTATTCCTTGTCTTTTCTTCATATCGTTAATGATAGTTAAACAAACCAAAAACTCCAAAATATTCAAAGCAATTACTTTGCAGAAAAGCTTTCAAAACAGTCTTGAGAGCTGATTGTCAATTTTGCAGTTAATCTGCCATATGTGAACGGGTAGATTAATTTTGTGGATTTATTGGTAATTAATGCTTAAGTAAACGTACTTTAACAGCAGGTCTACTAATCTAGCCCGCACTCGTTAAATGAAAAACACAGAACTTACTGAATCCCTCAGAAACAAATATAAAATCTCCTCATTTTTTAATGGGAAAAAACTTCTGCGCAAAGCTTTATAGAAAATAAAAAGTTTACTTATAACTCATTCACAATACTCTGAGTGCAAAGGACTTAAACCTAACAGTATTAGCCCATTTCATTCTTTTCTCATTTACTTTAACGATTTTATTCATTCTACGAATGTCACTGCAATTTTGTTTAAGTTTTTGTTTAGTAGTGGCAAAATTCAAATAAAGAAAATGGATTCATTGTTTTTCAAAATATTGTCCATGGAAGTAAAGATACTTTCACATTCCCTGGACCCAATTTTCAAAGCACTTTTGTTACTCAGAAGTGGATACCTCCAAAACGAGTTATTTATCATTTTATTTTTAGTATTCGGGAACAAAAAGAAATCACAAGCCATAAGTTGCCAAATCAGAGCTATAAATCAGATAACTCACTAATTCGATCTTTTGTGTGCTCAAAAACAAAAACTCTCTTGTGTCTCAGAATAGACTGTTTGTAGTTTCTCTGGTAGTGTAGTTGCGACATGACCAGATTTTCCGAAAAAACAGGCGGAACGATATCATACACGTAGTTTGTGCCTCCACGGCCGAGTTTAACAAAGCGCCAGTAGTTTTTTCTCATGTTAACCGGCGCCAGTTAGACACACCAAGTGAAGCCAAGTTCTTTTACACCTGATTTTTCCAACCTAGAGGAGGCCTTCCTCTTCCTCTGCTACCACCAGCTGGTACGACATGACCCAGCCAACGGAACCGAGCCAAGCGTTTAACTGTAAATGTAAAAAGACTTTCTTGGCAGCTGTGTTTGCAACGTATATTGTTTTTGTTTCTTATTTTTGTTCCTGAATTAGTTATATTAATTAAATAAAACCAAAGATTGAAAGAAAACCATAAAAAATGCATATTTTCTTACGCAATTTGACTGAATGTCACCGGATTAGTAGATGTCAAAACACTTCATTCACAAACTGTGTATCTTATATAGCCTACATTTGTTGAAATTAATTATCCTGTCGGTCTTGTGCATCAGTTTTACGCAATCCTGTTTATGGCTGTAAACGGTTTTAAGCCCCAAGATAACCCACCGTGCACCACCCAGTAAAGTTTGATGTGTATGGGTGGGTGCATTTATGTCATTACTTCCAACTGCAGTGAAACTTAAAGTTATCCATATAGAAGACTACACCTATGGAAGTTTCTGTATATATAGACAAGCTCATATATGATTTCAATGATTACATAAATACAAATAAATGCACATACGGGTACGTACGTATGTATAAAAACGATTGCCATCACATATTATATTTTTAGCGTAGTTAAAAGCCGAAACTGTGCACGCACCATATGGGAGTGTACTTTTTATTAATATTGAATACAATCACTTATGCACATATACATGCGCATAAGCACACCGCCGCTTTTTTACAAGTATTTGTACATGAATGCATATATATTTGCATTTAATTATATGCAGTGCATAACTACAACATGCACAAGGCAAACTACAAATACCTTAATTCACATTTGTAAGTGAGCTCAGTGCTTCCCTTGCAAATGTCGCCAAGTGGAATGTGCAATTTTGCCATTTCATATTTATGCGATATACATATTTGTATGGACAATGGAAATGCCATTTTCGCATGTGACAACTAATAATTATAAAATTTACAATTCGAGTTGAAGGAAGAAATTCCTTTCGCATTTATAATGAATCATTCAACAATGGGCATTGTTGTCAAGGAGCCCTGTAATCATTTACTATAAGTTTGCCAATTTTGACAATCAGTTTTGAATTGCTAAGCTCTTTAATGAGTTGTCATCAGACACATTTATGCACTGTATGCCTTGCAAATTTTAGATAGCAAATTTGACTTCAATGCTTAGCACAGATTTGCTTTTAACTTCTACATGCAAGACAAGTACATGTTTGCATATGTGTTAGTAGGTAGCTTAGAAGCTTAACATTTCCTTCATAATTATAACAAGTTTGGGCAAACAATCAGCAAAATTGGGTTCAGTACTTTGATTAGTTGTCTAGTGACAATTATGGCAATCAACAGCTTTTAATCAAATCTTCAATTTAAAATTCAAATAAAGAAATTTGAAACCTTTCTCTCGCAGAAATGGTTTTGAAATTATAAAATCATAAAAGGATTATCAGTAGAGGCATAGAAACTTTATACGTAATAACATACGAGCTTAAAAGCCACAAACCTAACAAAGAAAATACGTTTCTTTTTGTTCAAATTAGCTTTATTGCTCAACGTAATTTCCATGAAGAACAACGCAATTATTCCAGCGCCACTCTAAGATTGCAATATCGCTTTTGTATAACGATGTATCTTTTCCGACAAAATTGGCCTTAGTTTCAGCGATAACCTCTTCATTCGAGCGAAATTTCTTACCGGCGAGCATTTTTTTTTAAGTCTGCGCATACCGAACGTTGGATGTGGAAGTAGCGACACTCTTAGCTCAATAAGCATGACCTCTCGTAAAAGCTGTTCTTCCAAGACGAACGTAGACATTTTTGACGATAACCCCACAAAAAGAAGTCCATGGGGGTTAAGTCAGGTGATCTGGGGAGCCAGTTGATGCCGTCTCTTTTTGACACAAGACATCCCGGGAATTTTCGTTGCAGAAATTCAATTGTTGCATTCGCAATGTGGCATGGCGCACCGTCTTGCTGAAACCAGTAACCGTCTAAACCTTTCTCACGCATTTGCGGGCAGACATTATGAGCCAATATCCATCGATATCGGTTTTCATCGACCGTTTCGTTTTCTCGGTAAAAATATGATGCAAATGCCGGCCCAAACAGTTACTTTTCGATTATGGAAAGGCGTTTCATGGATCTCGTGTGGATTCTCAGTTCCCCAAATGCCGCAATTTTGTTGCTTCCAAAAATGCCGTATTTTTTTTTTTTTGCCGTATTCCAAGCGACGTGAATGGTCTGTCGGCAATATTCTTTATGCCAATTGCCCTTTATACGGAAATAAATTTAAATCATCCTTTAAAATGCGCCGAATTGTGGTTTCACTGACGCCAAAATGCTGACCGCGACGACGATACGACACAGTTGGCTCCTGGACAACGCACTCCCTCACTGCTTCAACAAGTTCATTGGAACGTCTTGGTCGTTGATGAACGGCATATTGACGATCTCCTACTGTCCCGTGCTCAAAAAAATTCGACACCAAACGGCGAATAGTATTGCCAGACGGTGCCTGTTTGCCGCAATACTTTTTTGCGATATGCGCGTTGAAGGACTATTTTCAATGTATAGCGTCACTATTTCAGCGCATTGTTTCGGTGTAAAGCGATCCATGGTTGAAATTGTACTGAATTGGCGTATCGAAAACATGTATGTTGAAGTCGATGGGTTAGTAAATGACAAAGTTATTGAGCGTTTACATACCGACATACGGAATTGTTTTCACAAACGTCAACATAACTCAGGCTCAATGCGCAAGTGCATAGGATCTATGCAGGAGAAATTATTGGAAATTTTACTTCTCAGATCCGCATCACCGTGCAAAATGGCGGCCCACATTTGAAAAATGTCATATTCTGTATAAAATGGAATGTATAGGGCTTCGTAATGACATCAGACTTTCGTTCATATCTCACACACAGTGTGCCTTATTTCATGCCAACAACGAAATGAAAATAATTTATTTATAGTAAGACTTTACTATTTATTCGCATCCCGTAAACATGCTTTTGAACCTGCAACCCTCTGGAGAGAGAGCATAGCCCGACATACATACTTGCATAATTTTTAGTTCTCAGTTAAAAGTTGGTTATAAGTTCTTAGCAATAAAATATTATCTCTTGCAACTCAACAACGAGAGTTACAACACTCTTCAAAACTGATTTTACAAATCAATAAAAACCAACTAATAACTATTTTTATTAAATTTTAATTACCATTATAGCACCCAAACCAACATTCCAATTATAAAAATAATTGTAATTTCTTTTGTATTATATTTTCCACTCAAACAAGCAAGTAGTCGAAACTAAATTAAAACTTTTTTACACTTGTAATCAACTTAAATAATTTGTAGAAAAACTAATAGAAGCACAAAAATACTACTTATTTGCGTGCTATTCACATAGATGTAGTAATAAATGCAGTCATTTGCAGGACAAAGTTTTAAATTGATATGCTGAGCGCAGCTCTTGACTCTTCCCCGATTAAGAGGGATATTTCTAAAGCAAAAGTTAATTATGAAGACGAACATATGCTGCACAGTAACTTCTGGATATGTTGTTATTATTCGCGCTGTTCATTGCGCTGCAAATGATAGTCACGACAGCTGACGTCGAATGGGGCGCGCGAATATATACCTACATACAGTGGCTCACAGCTTATTTCGGCCAGTGCCAATGAAAAATTTTAACCACCAATAAAAATTAAGTTATGAAAGATATCAAAATTATTTCAAGGCAGTTTATTAGTATAGTGTTAGAATTATCGTCTACCTAACTAATTTTTTAATACCTTTTCAAAAATAATTCCACAGCTTATTTCAAGCAAACTCTTTGAAGCGATTCAATGATTATTTCTGTTTTTGTGCTTTAACCATGATAGTCGTAGCAAAAATAGAACTCATAATGGAAATAGAACTCACGAATTATTGAGAGAAATGACCCCAACAAAATTTTGTATTCAACGGAAAAGCGCTATATTCTTCCGAAAACCCTGGTCAACTATCAGCTACAAAAATTGGCAGTGAAGTGTGAGCAGAGCTAAGCGAATCACGGCAGTCAAAAATTACCCAGCGCAGAATAGCGCGCAATGGCGCTTTATCCGCTAGAAATGAGGAGTGGTGCTTAATGTTAGTCAAAGAGCACTTGGATAAGGACTCTGCACTTTGTAATGCAGTCATATGCTCCGATTAGTCTAAATTTAATATTTTTCACCCAGATGAAGCCTCATGTGGCAACTAATATAAAAAACATTATGACAAACATTTTGAGGCCAAATCCAAACACGAAGGTTAAGGTATTAAGGGGTCCCGGTGGTCTAGAGCTCGATAATTTAAGGTATTTTCAAGAATTTTTTTACCATAAAAAAACTGAAAAACGATATTTAAATTCTTTTTACATAACTTCTTTTACATACAAAAATGAAAAAAAAATATATATATATTTTTTTTAATTTTAATAATGTAAAAAATCGCGCTGAAGTTGACCCTCCCAAAAATTTGATCCTGGGCGGTGTTGTCCATTTTGGTTCTTCTATTTATCTGAAACACAAATAAAATACTATTATAGTATATTAAATATTAAACAGTATGACTTTAGCTATGTCCCTTACTAGAAAAATGAAGGAAAAAATTTACAAAATGGCGCGGTTTTGAATTTTACACTCTAAAATTCGGGTTCTTTTTCAGTTTTTTAATAAATTTATATAAAATAAATAAATATTTTTTTTTCTTTTACCACACCAGGCTGAAAAAAGTCGTTTCCAGATAAATGAGTTTAAAGTTTGAGGGACAGGAGCACGCGGACCGCTCTCTACCTAGTTAATGGGATGTAGAAGTTATAATATTGGGAATTTCCGCATGAAAATTTCACAGTATATTCTTAAGACACTATACTTTCGAAATATCGCAAAAAATAGGTTGTCTGTAAAGTCGGTTTACTGACGATAGTTTAACGTGACAACGTCATAAGAAAATACTGAGGTAACGGTTGCATTTTTCAAAAGAAAATTTTAATTTTATTTGTTTGATAGATATTTTGTATGGATATAGAGAAGGAGGTAAACGGAATCGCAATGGAATTGATCAAGTTACAATTACACAAACGAGAAAAATGACGAAACATTTATCAAATTCAAGAAAGATATCTTCAATTTCGATTGTGCATCAGACGTTAATAAGCCAACAACACTAAGAGGCAACATCATCAATTTGACTTTTTCAAGACACTTTACACTCGAAACACTCCCTTTCATTTCCTACTTTTTCTATCATCGTCCTATTCTCAACAGAGAAATGGTTCATTACCATGCACACAGAAAGAAGGCATATGCAAATACAAGTATGTGAATTTATATACATATGCGCATATACATACATATATATGCTCACTCAAGTAGGAGAGAGCCAGATGACGAACGTTGCTGAACACGGGGGCCGATTTGTCTCTTTGTCGTTCGTTCCGCGCTCTCGCTTACAGTTCAAGCAAGGTAACGATCCATGACCAAGAAAACGACGCATTCGTGCGTGCAGCCGGCTAAATCGAATTATAAGACGTTATCATGTCAAAAACATGTTTTTTTGAAATTTCTAGTCCCCTTAAGGTATTAACATAAATTTAAATTTTTTAAAATTCTGAAGTTCAATTAGTTTGAAATTACGGAGATTCGGGGCGTTAGGTATTGTGCATACAAGATCTAATTTAGAACTATACACATTTTATGCAACCACTATCGCAGTTTCCCGATTTGAGTGTGATCGGAAATTGGTCCATTCTAAATAAAAAAATCCGAAAGCAGAAAATATCCAACAAAATCGAACTTAAAGGAATCTGGTTGGGGAATTGGCCAAAATTACTGCGCAAGTGACACAAAAGTTGATCGAATCAATGCCGGGAAGAGTAAAAATGGTCGTGGATTATAAAAGCGGTCACATTAAATATTTACCTTCTTGTTTGTGTCTTTACACTTAGTATAAAAATTGAAGCCTACAGCCTGGTTAAAATATATTAAGTTGCGCATTTATTTCTGGTTACTTTTTATTTTACTATTTTAATTGTTGAAAATTATTGAGACAGTTTAAAAAAAGAAATGCGTAAATGTTTATTGTAAGCAATATGCTAATACACTGCGCTTAAATAATTTTAATATCTTTCACACTTTAATTTTTATTGATGATTCAAATTTTTAATAGGTGCTGGTCGAAATATCCTGTGAGCCACTGTATGTATGCCTAAGTAGGTTACTGTGTGTGGACCAGCCATGCCAACGGCTGGTTCGGCGGCAACAAATTAACATCTAATTACGCTCATCCGCCCAAAGGAAGCAGAAATGAAATATGAAGTGATGAGTGCGGAGCGGAGTGTATACTGTCAAAGAAGCTGTTTGCCATGTCGGGGTCTACGTGTGGTATGAGCGCACTGAGGCAAACAATTGTAATCAAAAACGAATTTCATTTATGTTTCTGGGCAGATTCTTAAAAAAGGATTGTTTACGAAGTTTTCTACCCCATTAATGAACTGCAAATGTTGGCAGCAACGGTGAAAAACAGTTAATGCACAAAATGAACGGGCGATTGGTGCGCAATTGCACATACATACCTACAGAGAAATTTTTAACAACATATGAATGTCATATTCAGCATGTGAAAGGCATTCTCTTTGCTAGCAAAAATTTAAAAGTTAGAAGTTTTATTGCGCAACTTTTAGCGGATCATTTTATTTCTTCTACCCATTTCGTATACAAAATAAATAAAATAAAGAACTAATTTCGTGTGCCCTTTTTCATTTGCATCCTTGCTTGCAGTCATACAAATATTTTTATATAGTATGTCTATTAGCCTATTTTTTTCTGTTCAAAGCACGAGACACATACACATGTGAGCGTTTTAAAATTTAGCAGGAAAAAAAGCAGTTAATGAGTTTTTAATGGCCAAAATCTGTCATCGCTTAAATTGAAAAATGTATTCTGCTCACTTTCAGCTAATTTAGTGAGTATTTCGACAAAAAATAACAAGTTCAGTTGTGTGTGAGGGCGATTCCGCGTGCTAGCAGTGGCATATGCTAAGCAAACACACCTTCATATGCATACTAGGTTGTTCAATAAGTTTTCCGTTTGGATAAAAAGGACACAATTTTACGGTTTGAAATACACTTTAATATGCAGTACAGTCTCGCTGTGCATCAACACACTTGTTGCAACGAGATTCCAATTTATGAATTCCGTCCATGAAGTGAGAATCTAGAAGGGCTACAAACGCATGAGTTTTTTAGGATGGAAGTCGCTGGGGGCCAAATACGGTAAATGCTCCGAATGCGAATATTAGCCATTGCCAGAATGCTCTTGTGACACGGTAAATTGTCCTAAAGAAAACTAATTTTTTCCTTTTACAAACTGGGTCTTTTTCACGAATTTTTTTTTCACTTTTCTGAAAGGTTACAATAATGTTCAGAATTTATTGTTTTACCAGTTTGCAAGTAATCCATAAATAAAATCCATTAGGCATCCCAAAAAATTGATGCTTTCACCTTCTTGGCCGATTTCCGGACACAAACTCGTTTCGGAGCCGAAGAACCAGGTTCACACCACTCCTTAGCTTCTTGTTTGGATTTATGATCATAGTGATAGGCGCAAGTCTCATCCATAATGATGAATCGACGCACAAAATTTACTTTATCCTTTCAAAAACTCTCGAAATGTTGCCGGGAAAAAGTCACACTCGATTGTGTTTTTGTTCCATTGTTAGCAAATGTGGCACCCATTGCGCACACAGCATTCTAAAACCAAATACTTCAGTCCAAATATTGCTTACACTGCCTCGCCAGATGCCTAGTGCTTTTACTACATCTCTTTCAGTCACTCGACGATATCCTTCATTCTTCGTACGAGCTCTGGTGTTGTAGCTATTTTTGGACGTACTTGACATGGATTTTCTCGAAGGCTTATTCGAACACTAAATTAAGCCACCCATCTTTCTACTGTAGTAATTGATGGCAAAAATCCATATATACTTTCAACGTTCGTTCATAAGCTTCCTTTGCTTTTAGACCTTCCAAAAATAAAAATTCAATCACTGCACGATACTTGATTTTTTCCCGTGTAGAAAATACTGTGACACGTCGATCTAAAGAGCTTGTAAATGAAAAATGAATTGACAGATTGAAATCAAACTTCACCTGTGTTCATATAAAGAGTGTACCAACATAACAAAAAAAGTTTACCTAGTAGCAACACCTTCTCTTATCGAACCGCAAGACTCTTTAGCCACCTAGTACACATAACATTTCCATTCTTTAAGCCTGCACGTGCTTAATATATGCACGTTTGTATGTAGCTTACCGGCGGAATTTTAAATACCTCCATTCCATTAACGCTAATAGGATTTTTTCTGCTACAAAGAGGGGCAACAACCCGAACAACTAAATTTCTAGGCTTACAAGCAAACGCCCCCACCTTGTTTTGCCAATTAAATAGGACTTAGTAAAAGCTTCAACAAATGTTGTAACAAATAATTAATTATGCACAAGCTTTATCTGCAATCATTGTAAGAGAGAGACATGTAGCAAAGTTTATTTATAAATGGCATAATTATATCAGCTTTGGTTTGCCTAGAAAACAGGTGAAGAAATAGAGCTGATGCACAGGTGAATGGACTCGAAGGTAACAAAGTTTGTTAAAGCTTATTGAATGCAAGAGAATAAGCTCGAAGACAGATTAATCACAGTTGAGTAAAGCTAATATCCAGCGGATAATCATTAAAAGAACATTATGAGATGGTAAGCATCGGACTAGTAAAATTTAAAGAAAAACCAAAAGATTTGTTACAACTTGTGAAGTATAAAGTGTATACATAAGAGCCTCCCAACTAAACTGTTGAAGCTTCTGGCGAGTCATCCATTTATGTGTGTGGCCTAGCGTTATATTGGTGAAACAGAATTTCTCTCAAATTAGCCAAAGCTAGCAACTTTTGAGCAATTTATTTCTTCAGACGGCCTAATTATTGTCAGTAACAGATGGAGTTAGACATTTGTCCATAGTGAAGCAGCATATAGCGGATAGTTCCCCGCCATTGCACCACGCATACCGGCTCATCATGATTCGGTCACGACCATTGTCTCCACTGACCTACATTTCTTCACGAAGTCCACACCAGAAGAGAGTTTGTTTTTTAAGCTAACTCGTGGGGTACCTAAAAATTGTATTTGTTTTATTTACCGCTTTACTCAACTGATTTCAACTAACTTTTTGTGCAATGCTTAGCTCCTAGCGAATAGAAAAAGTGCTTATATCCTCGATGGACTCCACACTTTCTGTTATTTTAATGACCTATAGTATAGTACAGAGTTAGTCTTGCATTGCATGGGGCGTCTTTGGGAGCGAAATTACTCAAATGAAGTCGGTGAGACTAAAATTGTCTTTGTACTCTATTAATGCCAACATTTGTGCCAACAAAGCGAAAAACGTTGAAGGAACTACAACTAAAAATCGATTGTTATGTGAAGTAAACTCCATCAACAAAAACATGTGAGCACTCATTCCAGCAATTTAAAACTAAAGATTTTGGCACCAGCTCTAGAGAACGCAAAAGCAGACCAGTACAGTTCGAAAATACTGAATTGGATACTGAGCTACTTCAGCTAAGGAAATATTATCGGCAAATGACTTTATAATGGCAAATATCAGGACAAAGTGATATTTCTGGCAATCCTCGGCCATATATTTTATAAGTCATAAAGGAATCTTTCAGAGCTGCTTCAATAGGATAGCCTACTTCACCCATTATATCTTTCAGGCATTTCCCTTTCAACTGTCAATTGCTCCAGACATTGAAGCAGGGACATTGAGGTAACCAAATAGCGGGTCGACTCTTTGATGGCCTCTAAAGGTGAAGATAGATGGAGCAAAGTTGCAGCTAGCGGTAAGTGGTGATTTGATTTCAATACATTGCAACCAACTGTTTAGTAAAAAGTTGATAAAAATCTCAAACCTAATGTTCATACGCGGGCTTCGCAGGGCAAATACCTAAAGAAAGAAGTCATACTAGGTCGATAATAGATCTTGCAAAGAATTTTTCTCATGATGAGGGATCGCCTTGTCTGAAACTCCACTTTATTTCTGGCTCTGAAAGATATTTGCCAATTCTCATTGCGCTGGTGATGTTTTTTATAGTCATGCTGCAAAGCCGGATGAGCTTTGCGGGAATGCCGAATTCAGCCATGGTGACCTGCAGGTGATCTCTTATCGTACTGTCGAATGCAACTTTGTAATCGACGAAAAGGTGGTGGGTGTCGATCTGTATCTCTTGGGTCTTCTCCAGGATTTGGCGTAATGTGAACATCCGGTCGATGGTAGATTTACCAGGCTTGAAACCACACTGATAAGGCCCAATCAGTTTCAGCCTTTCTCAAAAAACGCTTGATAGGACCAACAATTAACAGACAGCCAAAATTAAGTTTTACTAAAACGGGCGCGAATGCAAAAAATTTGGTCTAGACCGAATTTAGCACTCCCTTACTTTGCTTAAACCGATCAAGTGCACCCCAAAATTTTGTATTGTTTACAGTAGTAATAACAATAACAGTTTGCTGTTCATTTAGTTGAGTATGGGTATGTGCCTACTATTCATTGGTATGTATACATAAACAATAAAAAATGTTTGCAAAAGTTAAGTGTTGCCGCGAGCAAATGCTTTTTCACAAACATTTATGCGAGTACATTGTGATAACAGCCATGTTCTGCTCCTTTCTGACAGCCAAATTGTAGGTAGTGTTTATTGTTGTAGAAAATTACAAAACTCACATATATTCATTCACGTAGAAACACGTAGTGCAACTCACAAATACACTCGTAAACAAAATCACTTTTGCCACTCGCAATTATCATAAAAGTTAGCTGCGAACCTGAGGCGTGTTTGCCTGTTTTGGTAGAAATGGTACTTTCGCCCGGCAGCAGACAGTTGGCAAAAAGTTACTACGCTTTTACAAGTTTTTACGTTCCACTGTGGACGAGCAGTCACCAGCAACGAAGACAACGTCAGCTGCGTGTTATCGCAGTTAATGTTTAAATTTTTGTTCTGTTGGCAACATTGTAAATTTTAGGAATACTATGAATAACTTTTATACCTGCTCGCATTTGTGCGTGGTACTATAATTTTGCTCACATAGCGGTTTTATGGTACAGCATGAGGAATCGAGATAGTTATGGGCATATACATATATAAGTATATCAAAAAGCACAGAACAATAGGATAGGTCAATTACACTATGTCTGTACATTTGTCCGGCCGTCTAACCTTCTACTATATTTCAGTGAAAATTTAGTACACATATTAACCTTATTCTTGGTGTTAAAAATTGGCGTTATCGAAAAATAATTCCCTTATAGCGGAAATTTTCAAAAAAGTGTAAAGCGTGATGTCCCTGTCATATATATACTATATACACAATATATATTTAATTGGCGCGTACACCCTTTTTGGGTATTTGCCCGAGCTCCTCCTCTTATTTGTGGTGTGCGTCTTGATGTTGTTCCACAAATGGAGGGACCTACAGTTTCAAGCCGATTCCCAACGGCAGATATTTTTTATGAGAAGCTTTTTTATGACAGAAATACACTCGGAGGGTTGCCATTGCCTACTGAGGGGTGACCGCTATTAGAAAAAACTTTTCCTTTATTTTGATCTTTCGCCGAGATTCGAACCTACGTTCTCTCTGAATTCCGAATGATAGTCACGCACCAATCCATTTGGGTACGGCGGCCGCCTTAGGATTATCCTTAAAAAAAATATCATGAATGATTCTACTCGAAAATAATACAAATAACCCAATATATTTGATTATACGTTGTTTTATTTCAATCTAAAGTCCGATGCCTCCAAATTGATCACCCTATTCGTAATTGGGCTTAAAGCCGAACCAGTATATCGAATACTAACCCGAATATTCACTAAATTGGACACCGAAGCCAACACAATTAATTTGGACGCGCTATCAAAAGAATCTAAACGAATAATGAACTTAAAATTGAACACAGCTTTGATAGAGAAGAAAAGGTAAACAAATTACTTGCAAATGAGCAGAAATTAAAGAAGCCGAAAGCGTATTATTGGTTTTGTGGAGTCATGCACCACGTACGTGATTGCACTTACAAAAATGGTAGCTACGAAAAATATCATAAAATGGAACACAAAGAAGGATGCTGCAAAACAAAATCAAAATCGACAGCAAAACAAAGCAACTAACTTAACTAGGTGAAGATTGACAACGTGGAAGTTAAGCTCCAGTTCGATACAAAGACTCTGCAGACAATAATTTTGAAGACCAATTTTAGAAAATTAGGTTTGGCAAACGCCGATTTCCCTCCTGACGTCGTTTGCCACTACAATCAATCTTGATGTGCTCGGTATGGATTGGATATCTGCATTTCAACTGGAGGATAGTTCTGTAAGTGCTATTTATAATCAAAAAAACAAAAAAGACTGGTTTTTTTTCAAAAATTAATCAACTAAATATCGACTACATTTAGAAAAAGTAGTAAAATACTGCACTGATCGAATGTGCCATGTAACTACTAGCCGCCGTGGACATAAGCCGGATAGCATTTTCAAAAAGTGAATACAATGAATATCTTCTTTTTGATTGGCGCGATAATCGCTACGTGATTTGGGCGCGATAAAATTATCTGCAATACCATGAAATTATTCACCATGAATTATTCTCAAGCTCTTAGAAAACAACCGATACTCCAACACAGAAGTTAACAGAATATTTGTATCTACTAAAGCATAAAGCACTTCGGCACTAACAACTGTAATGCATACATAGCCTTTATGTCGATGGAGCAAGCATAAAAATTATAGCAACATACATATAAGGTGAAGTCCAACATATACAAGACTGTCATCATAAAAATGTTTTTGATGGCGCCAACTCTTTAAGGAGTTAGTGCGTTGGAAGTTACATCCCTAGCTGAAAGCCTGTGAAAGCTAAAAGCTTGGAGACATTCGGTTCCGTGGAAGTGAAGTTATTGCATCTAAGGTGTCACTATGTTTGTGCCATCGGTACAAAAATGAGTTTCGAACAAAGAACTTATATCAAATTTTGTTTTAAATCGGTAAAATGTTTACCGAAATATTCGAATTGATGAAAAGAGTTTATAGAGATGATTGTCTATCTCCTGCCAGAGTTCATGAGTGGTTTACACGCTTCAGAGATGGTTGTGAAGACATAAATGGCAATGAAAATCAATGTAGTCACAGAAAACTCCATAGAAATTGTTCGTAAATGTACAAAAATTAACCGAATTCATAGTTGAAATTCATGGAATCGGGGTTGGATATCTCCAAAACATCGATTTATCGCATTTTAACTGGTCATTTGGGCCTAGAACTGTGCACATTTCATTCCCCACAAGTTAACTGAGGACCAAAAATTGCTCAGAGATAAACATTCGAAATACCTCATTAAGGGGACGTGAAAAGACAAGAACTTCCTTTACAACATTGTAACTGGTGATGAAACTTGGTGTTTTCAACATGAACCTGAAACTAAGCGTCAAAGTGCCGAACCGAAGGCCCAGACGAACCACCATCCAAAAAAACGCGTTTGGAGAAGTCAAAAATCAAGTCGATGCTCTTTTGTTTTTACGATTCCAAGGGAAATGTCCACAAAGGGTTCGCGCCAACAGGCCAAACCGTCAATGCAATTTTCTATCTTGGCGTTTTGAAGCGTTTGTTGCCTCGCATTCGTCGAGCTCGTCGAATTCGGTCTGAATACCGCGAAGGAGGAAGCTGATACTTATTGCATGGTAGTGCACCAACTCATCGAATCACGCTTGCGACTGAGTTTTTTACTAGAAATCGCATTTTAACCACCATTCACTCACCGTATTCGCCTGATATGGCTCTCGGTGAATTCTACCTACTCGAAAAATTGCATTTGGTCATGAAAGAAAAATGCCTAAAAGTCATCCAAAAGAATTGTACCGACATCCTGAAGGGCATTCCGATCAACGACCTGAAACACTCTTTCGGAAAGCTTTTAGATAGCGCAAAACAGTGTATCAAGAGGGACCTATTTTGAATTATTAAACCCGAAATTATCAGAACAAAGCTTCTATCGTTTCTATTTCAGCTCAGTTTTGTTTATTTTGGACTTCACTTTGCATATAAAAATGTCTAAACATACAAATATCTGCAAACGTAAATACACCTAAGTGCTTAAATTATCGGCTACGCATCTATCTCGCAATTGATTTGCCGCGAAACGAGTTCACATCCGTTTCCTACCACGAGCTATCATTAACTTGCTTCGCCAAGTATCAATTGAATAGTTACCAGCGTACGGTAATAAATTACTACACATAATGTTTCTTAGTATTCACCCACATATGCTTATAGCATCGGTAAACATTTAGCAACAAATATATGAACTTGTAGTCGAATTCAGCTAGAACAGATGTGAAGCAGTGCCGACACATAAATTAATCATAGGGAGAACTTAGTATACTTTGATGGTAATTTTTCTGTAGTAAATCGTTGTTGATACATCAACAATGATACATTTTCAGGCGTAGGTACAGAGTGGTCCATTTAGTGTTTGGAATATAATTTGGCTATAAACAAAAAAGACGCATAAATATTTTTTAAACAATTCAGAAAAGGTCAACTTTGCCTTTAAAAATTGCACACAAATTCATTCAAATGACCTCCATGGGTCACTTTGAGATATTCTATTTTATTAAACAAATTTTCATTAAATGTTTGCGTAATTTAGGCACTTTAATCACCAATGGTTGCTCTCCTTTGATGTCACAACTTGTGAATCGTCTCTGAGTGGTTGGTGTAACATTTATTCTTATCAGCACCCCACAAAAAATGCTCTAACGACGTCCAACTTCAATTTTTGAGCATCCAATTGAACGTTCTATAATTCGAAAACAGTGCGCAAAATATCAAAGGTAATGCCTGAGTTGCGATGATGTGCACATATCGCAGTCCTGTTAATGTCGTCTATGCCATCCTCCTCGGTTTGCGCGGAATTTATAATGGCAGTCCAATCAAACTCACCAAACAGTCACTCCTGTGTATGCATAGGCTTCTTTAAAACAACGTGCGGATTGTGCGATCACTATATGGAATAATTCTATTTGTTATAAGATAACCGCCGATAGAAAAAAGAGCTTCATCTGAAAATATGATTCTTCAATGAACTCTATTCAAGCGAAAAAGAAATATTTAGTAAATGTCTGACTATAAACTCAATTTCAGACACATTTTTGATGGTCGGTTGTTCAAATTCGACTCGCTAAATGAGTCTCCCTAAAGAATGAGGGTTTGGCCCAATTTGCACTTTATGCCGCTAAGTTTTTCAATTCATAAGTTGTCTAGCACACGACCGTACAGTCGGACAGAGATGGCAAATCGACCGTTCTCATCATTCTGAGCATTTTGGTATATACAGAAATGATAATATACTTATATATCAATTATTTATATTATTACATAAAACCGTTATGTGAACAAAATTACAATCCCCATAGGCACAAGTGCGCGTGCATAAAAACCTATACTCGCTTATCTCCTGTAATCAAAGTAGTTAACGGTTGGCAGTAAATTATGCCTTTGCTAAGCTTCTGTAATAATGTGCGACAGACTGGCCTGATTTAAGTGGTAAATAATCATAGTTACATGCTCGCATATACACACATACTTGCATTAAAAATATTTATATGCCTATGTTTTTATTAAGAGGTCATACATCTTTCATGCTGGAATAAATAATTGAGAAAGTTTAATGAGTAAATTTGTTTTATGTAATTTATTTACTTACTTATTATGGATTTATTATTAGTTTTTATTGATTTCGAAGACAAAATTGTTCAAAAATGATTACAATTTTAACATGTATTCACTTTAGCTTGCTATGACCACCTTTTGCCTTGACTATAGCCTTCAAACGGTCAAAAAATGAGTTGCATGCTGCACGAATGTGATTTTGAGGTATTTTGGCCCATTCTCGTATAATCGCGTTTTTCAGCGCATCCATACTGGCATATTTTTTAGTCCTCTCCTTGCTCTCCAAAATGGATCAGATGGAATAGTCCATCGGTTTTGCGTCTGGCGAATTCGAAAGCCATTATGTGGACGAAATGAAGTGTGGAACATGATTTTTTAAACATTCTTGGTTCACACGAGCTTTATGAGACGGTGCCGAGTAATGTTGGAACGTCCATGGTCTACGACCGAAATGTTTGCGTGTCCACGGCTCTAAAGCAGCTTGGCACCAGGCTCGGTAAAAACTATTGGAGAGCGTCCATCGGAGGTCACTGCGGCCCAAACCATTACTTGCCAAGGGGAATTGCTTCGAGTGGCCATACGTAGGCTGAAATTCACACGATCGTTTTGAGTGTTTATGAACTGCTCAATTGTGACATTTTTTTCATCAGAAAATGGAATGTTAAGAAATTCGCCACATTCGTGCAAGCGCAACAACGTCTTTGCTCTTTCGCACCGAACTTTTTTTTGCTGGGGTGAAAGATCGTGTGCTTGTTGGAACTTGTAAGCCTTGACCTTGAGCTCATTTTTCAATATGCGTCGAATGCAGTCTTGCGTTATATTCAGTTCTTTGGCCATTTTTCTTCCACTTCGACGTGGATTTCGTTCAAGCCGAGACCTCACTTTCCGAACCATTTCTGGCGTTGTTGCAGTTTTTTTTTGGTCCATCTCCATAGCGTTTTGCAATGCTACCAGTATCATTGTAACGTTTTATAGTGCGATACACAAACATTTTATTCACTTTGAGGTGACTGAGCTCACGAACAATGGCTGGTTGTGATTTTCCAGCCAAATATAACGCAATCACGCTATTACGCAAAACTGAGACGCAAATGCTTTTGATGGCTTATAAACAATATAATGAACTGTCATTAGAACAATTTTGACGTTGATGTCATGAGCTGTTTTACAGATACAAGCTGTGTGAAGTTGGTAACACTTCATACCGTTCACCCGTAGTTTGAGATGACTCGAAGATCTCATTGATTTTTAATAATTTTTTCCACTGACGCTCTTGTTCATTTCCTCCGTCATGTATCTATCGGATGTTATAAAGGGTCAAAAGTCAGTCTTAGCATTTTTTGAGATATATGGTTTTCAACTTTTCACAGATCTAACCATAGGTACCTTATGGCCCCTGTAATATACCATATACCGGCAAAACTCAACTTCCATTAATGTCCATGGTTTTTCGATGACTATCATACTAGACGCCTGTTTCATAGAAGTGACAAGTGTGACAAATGTTGTGTTTTCCGAAAAATCACACAGGCAGCAACTATCAGGTTAGATTAGGTTTTTTGTAACAGTCGGTTTAGAGTAGCCAACTCACTTAGGCCAGGTAGGCCCTTTGTGGTACCACTGGTAGGTAGGTTTTAGCCGTAAAAGAGTCAAAATTGTATTTTCCTACCAACCTTGCTCTGCTCTTGGCTATTACAGAGGAAATATTCTACTTTTTCTTCCTCGTTACTGCAACTTCTACAGTATTCATGAGAAAATATACCTAGCCTAGAAGAGTGCTCACCTAACAGCCAAGACGTTCGAGATGTTCTCTCTTAAGAGGTTAAGCAATTCTCCTGACCTTATCTCAGCTATTTGCGGCCAAATTAGTCTAAGTGTCTTGGAAAATATTATTTTTTACCCTTCAATACCACTATGTCCCGGACTGACCTTGAAGACAGTGAGAGTTCCATTTAGAGCTGCCAGGCATTCCTGAGCAAACTTTGATCTTAATATAACTACCTCCATTGATTTGATGGCCGCCTGGCTATCCAAGAAGATATTTATCGTCGTGTTCGTACCGTCGTGTGTTTTAAGGTACACTGTTACCTCCTTTACGGCTAACAGGACAACAACAGGCAACAACTGTTGGCGACATTTTTTCTATTTTAACTGAAGGGTGATTTTTTTAAGAGCTATAGGAAAGTTTTTCAAACAAACACACGTAAAGTTCAGAAAAATGCATGAAATTTTTATTTCAATCGATAGTACAGTCCACATAATTTAATGTTTGAAGATTATTTCATGCAAATGTTGACCGCGACTGCGCTTCAAATGATCTATCCGCTTAGTTCAATTTTGGCATACTCTTTCCAATGTTTCGGCCGATATCTCACATATAATATAAATACTTTAATGTTGTCTTCCAATGCGTTAATTGAAGCAGGCTTGTCTTTAGCAGGCTGGGCTTTAACATAGCCCCACAAAAAATAATCTAAAGGCGTTATATCGCACGATCTGGGTGGCCAATTGACAGGTCCCGAACGTGAAATAAAATGTTCACCGAACTCGCCTCTCAACAAGTCCATTGTTACGCGTGCTGTGTGGCATGTGTGGCACCGTCTTGCTGAAACCACATGCCATGCAAGTCAAGCCCTTGCATTTTGGGCAAAAAAAAGTTGGATATCATTTCACGGTAGCGCTCACCATTCACAGTTACGTTACGATTCGCAGCATCTTTGAAGAAGTACGGTCCAATGATACCTCCAGCCCATAAACCGCACCAAACTGTGACATTTTCTGGATACATTAGTAGCTCTTGCAATTCTTCTCGCTGATCTTCACTCCAAAATCGACAACTCTGTTTATTTACGTAGGTACCCATTGATCCAAAAATGAGCTTCGTCGCTGAACACATTTTTTCGATAAAAAAGTGGATCTTAAACTTTCTTAACAGAACACGCATTTTTATAATAAAATTCAATGATTTGCAAGCGTTGTTCGTTTGCAAGACGATTCATGGTTAAATTATAGACCAAACTGAAGATGTTTGACAGTGAAACAAAACACGAAACGTGCGTTAGCTGTTTAAACCAACTGTTTAAAATGATAATAGCTAAAAAATCACCCTTTATATTAATGGTTGGAATGTGACAGTGGCAATGTTGGAAAATTGTCTACAGTTGTCTGACAATGGTGGCGACAATTCTCACTCTGACTAAGATTTCGTAATAATAGCGGCAAAACTAAATAGCTCCGTCGGTAAGATTTAACAGGAGAGTTTTGTAAATTCATTTATATAGTATTTTCACTCATTCCATTACTTTTAAAATTTCTAAAAACTATAATATATCTCTCACAATTATCATTGTTACTTCAATGAACTAGGACCCAAAACATTGCGCAACTTTGATATCCATATTACCAGAATGAAACCGTGAGAATTACCGGTTTGCTGTTGCATCATGTATTGAATCCATAAACAGCACAATTTTGTTTTGACCGTCTTTCCTCCTTGCACATAGTGGTCTCAACAATGTAGCGAGTTTACTCTTTCTCACCTCTACCTAGCAACATTTTGTCATACTAGTGGCATGAAGCGTAAAATCGCCATATGTATGACTCAATTCGAGGTATACATCATGATTTATGGCTTTCTAAAAACATTTAGTACGAAATAGTCAGCACTTTTTAATACACCTAATATTTTTAGACGACTACATCGAAGCATTAATAATTCATTAACCATAGGAGTCGTTTTGTTTTACTAGCTTATTATTTAGATGATGATATTAATCATCAAATTATACCATATTTGGTCTAGATGCACATTTTGCTTTGTCACAACCAAACTACTAAACGAATGGCCTTCATAGCTCTCACACGGATATATGACTTAACAAAGAGAGGAGTCATTTATGCCTCAACTTTTGTAACTTCTGCTCCTTACCTTATACCTGCGCATACATGTATACAAAGGGTATTGCAAAAGTGACGCTTAGAAACAATAGTGAATAGTTACTGCCTTTTTTATGTCATCTTTGACAGTTCTCAAGTAAACAGATGTACAGTTTTATACCATAGAATAACGCGTTAAAATTATTAAAACTCATTATGTAAATGGTTGACCTTTAAAAACAACGTATCGTTAAAGTCGTGACTCTTTTGGTGGAAATAATCAGGTTGAAGTTTGATGAAAAGATTTCAAGGAACTGGTTCTTCCGAGGATAGGAAAAGGTCTGGCAGACCAAGAACTGGACTTTTTGTTGAGCATAACCCTTGCTGAATAACCCTCAACGTCGATTCTTGACGTTCTCAACAATTAGGCATTCATGACTTCACTGTTTGGCAAATTTGACTAGTAGACGTGCTCACACTGGACATTTAAGGGATGTCATGTTTCACATGTAATTACTAAGAGCCGTATTTCGAATAAAAATAATGAAACTTGAAGGAATCCACATTTTGGTATGCTTTATTTTAAAACAATATCTAGGCGCGCCTTTTGAAATACCCTTTATGCGTACATATGATGTCGCAGATGTCGCATGTAGAAGCATAAACGGTTCGCAAGACATAACAAATATGCTCATACTCGCAAAATGGCAGTAAATTTTGTGTTACTATATGTGGTTATATTAAACTATAATCTAAATGCGTTGGCATTTCTTGTTATTGACTGTAAACGAAGTCTGCAGATAATCCACCACTCGCTCATAAAGGCGAACAACTGTCCGTGCTGTTATAGTTGTTAATGTAGTTACATCCAAGTGTGCTGTAATAAAATAATAAACAAATAATTTGTGGTTGTACCTGGTTACAGTTTATTTGCCACAGCCAAGGCGCCTGCGGATGTGTGGTTTCACAGCTGCTTGTTCCAAATTGCCAGCAATTTTTGATGAGAAAAAGCTAGCTCCACAAGTATACAAGAACGTTCATGTATACTTATATACGAGGGGAAGTCCAATATAAACAAGACTGAGCTAAAATAGAAACCGCAGGAGCTTTGTTCTGTTAACTTCGAGTTTATTTATTCAAAATAGGTCCCTCTGGCCTCGATACACTGTTTTGCGCTACTCAAAAGCTTTTCGTGCATTCCAGGACCGGAATGTCCTTCAGGATCTCGGTATAAGCTTTTTGGATGGGCTCTGCGGACGCAAAACGTTGCAATTTTCCGAGTAGGTAGAACTCACAGAGAGCCATGCAAAATGCGATTTCTTGACAAAAAATCAGTCACAAGGGTGGACCGATGAAATGGTGCATTATCATGCAATAAGCGCCAGCTTCCTCCTTCGGGGTATTTATGGCGTATTCGACGAATGCGAGGCCACAAACGCTTCAAAACGCCAAGATAGAAAATTGCATTGACGGTTTGGCCCGTTGGCACGAAATCCTTGGAGATAATTTCCTTGGACTCGTAAAAAGAATGAATATCGACTTGACTTCTCCAAACGCGATTTTTTGGGTGGTGGCTCGTCTGGGGCCTTCCATTCGGCACGTTGGGGCTCAGTATCAGGCTCGTCTTAGAGACATCACCTTTTGTCACCAGTTACAATGTTGTAAAGGAAGTTATTGTCTTTTCTCGCCTCTTTAATGAGGTCTTTGGAATGATGAATTCTGAGCAATTTTTGGTCCTCAGTTAACTTGTGCGGAATGAAATGTGCACAGTTCTAGGCCCAAATGACCAGTTAAAATGCGATAAATCGATGTTTTGGAAATATTCAACTCCGATTCCATGAATTTCAAGTATGAATTCGGTTAATTTTTGTATATTTAGGAACAATATCTATGGAGTTTTCGGTGATTACATTGATTTTCATTGCCATTTATGCCCTCACAACCATCTCTGAAGCGTGTAAACCACTCATGAACTCTGGCAGGAGATAGACAATCATCTCTATAAACTCTTTTCATCAATTCAAAAATTTCGGTAAACGTTTTGCCGATTTTAAAACAAAATTTAATGTTAGCTCTTTGTTCGAAACTCATTTTTGTACCGATGACACAAACACACTAACACTTTAGATGCAATAACTTCGCTTCCACGGAACCGAATGTCACCAAGCTTTCAGTTTTCACAGGCTTTCAGCTAGGGATGTAACTTCCAACGGACTACTTAAAAAGATGGCGCCATCAAAAATTCCTCATTTGTACTGGTAGCATTTCATCCATTAAAGTCATACAAAACATTTATAGGAATAGGCAATTGGAAAAAATAAGAGACCTTTGTATATAGTAGAAAAATGCGCCCCAAAATAAATTTTTTTTTGAAGCATTTTACTCCGCGATTTTTTTTCATTTGTTTTTAATTCATATAGAAATTATGACATTGATAAACAAACAAATTTTTGGATTTTTTTATATTCAGGTCACTGACGCCGATGCTACAATGCCCGGCGATTGAGAAGCCCCGCTGCGACCTTCCTGGAAGAATTGAGTGTACCTACATCCGCCATTTTAAATGATTAAAATAAAAATCAAATTTTTATATTATTTTAATGTATAAATAAACTGTATGCCAATTTTGAAAAAAATATATTGACTTCTTCATTTTAAATAATTTTAATGAAAATCATGGAAAATATGACCCCTTAAAGGTAATTAACTATAATAAAAAAATGGTTATTTTCAATATTATTAAGAGTGATTTTCCATATTTAATGCTTTTTTCAATATAACAGCCTAAGCTGAAAATTATGTTTTCGAACGAAAGCTGTTTACAAATCTCAAAATAACACAGATAAATGTAGTTTTATCAATAACTTTTTAGAAAGCAGTGTTCACGTAAGTATGTATGCACCTTATTTTGAGAATATGCTTTCCAAAATCTCGATTCCTTTGTACTGTTACACACAAACGTAAAACGAACAAAATTAAAATACCCCAGCGCACACAAGTATACAAATTTATCTAGGACTTCTTCTAATGAATGTTCTTTTTACAGGAAAAATGTAGCAATAAAAGATTAATCAGAACAATACGATTATTAACTATCAGTATTTTATCAGTACAAATTGTTTATGCTTTTTCTACATATTTTCTAATATTCTAACAATCGATAAGGTAATGTGTGCATACCACGATGCAGAAATTACTACAGTAAGGGGAATAACTGCTAGCAAACTTCTGCAAATTGCCAATATAGTACATACATATATACATATGTGTATATTCGACTTTAAGGCAAGCAATAACTTCACCAGACTAATACGCATATTTTTTTTAAAAAAGAAATTTTGTGCAATTGTATGAACCTGTAATAAAAGTAGACACATGTCTTCATAAAATGCTAAGAGCTCATGGTATACTTGACTTCATAACTGATAGACGAGTATGTATGTGCGCTAAGGTATAGTGTTATTGTTTATCCGATGCTTCTAACATTGCTTGCTGTTACTGCTGTACTAAATTCGCTCTGTGCACTACTAATAGGCTATGCTGCGTTCAGTTTATGCAGCTATACACACATCAATAAATAATTACTTACTACCATACATGCATTGTACATTAGACCGGAGTGAAATTCGTAAAGTTTTTCAAATCATATCGTAATAGCAGGGAAAAGTTGCTACATATCAATACAAATTCAGGAAAAAAAAAGAAATTTCAAATCGGTTAATATCTTCCGTTCGCGCATTGCATTTAAAAATTACAAATTTTATCCCAAATCCAGCTGATTTACGAAAACTTGTAGAATTTGTAAATGATTAAAGATCGAGCTCACTTTTTATACATAGCACTTTCAGCATTCTAATTTACTAATCTATCCATTTCTGTGGTTCTGAGCGATCAACTTTCACCAATTTTATAACACATCTACTAAGGAAGGCTATGCCAAATGAGGCTTGCGTGAAAGCGGCTTACGGCTACTATAACACGTCTGTGCTTTAGATCGTCTTCCACTTGATTACTTGTATTTCATCGTCATCGTCTTTCTTTTCATTTTGCTTTTGATTCTGGCATACCGATAAACGAAGTGCACAGAAGAGCTAGTACTCTCTGGTCATTACCAATTCTGCTTTCACTCTTGTCGAACAGCGCTGTTTGGTAAAAAAAAATTCTATTCGATGTTCTTTTGAATTACATAGTTTACACAATTACTTAACATTAAATCGCTTCAAAGATTTTAATCATGTCTCTTACTCGTAAGGACATACACTGCCCATTTTTTGGTACACCTAAACCACTGCTGTCATCGGTCCTTCCCACTAATACCGACATTATACAATGTTGGCAAGAAGTGAGGTACAAAATAACAGTAGAATCTTCTGCTGCCAGTTCCGGTCAGAAGTTAAGCTTCACAGTCGCAGCAGATACTGTAGCTAACCAGACTGAGTCCCTTTATTCCAAGGCTTCGATTCCAATAGTTTCCCACACAAGAGTTGTACAAAAGATCAAACATCTACATGATCGATACTACACTCCTCGTAAATCTTATTCAAGGGACAAAGACACACCTGAGAAACAAAAGAAGTACAATGATTTTATTGAACAATCTTCAAGTACATTATTTGACATTTCGTCCTGCAAGTGCGAGATGACACCCAATTGCTTTTGTCAAAAAAGCTTTGACAAGTGTATTTGTCCCAGGCCGATAACTATCAACTGCACATGCCCTAAAGATAGAAAGATACCGCCATTAGAAATCAAATTTCTATATGCTCAAAGATATCTCGGACAAGGTAAGATTGGGACAGTAGATACCAAAGAAACTCAAAAGCTTACATTAAAGTTGCAGAGAAAAGCTAGTCACTTAAGTCAGACCAACTTACCTGGACCTTCTTGTAGTAGCATTGATTCTGAAACAGAGATAACTCCTGAAATTGACAATGATAAGAATGATCCCGATTTTCAGACCCCACGCTCTATTTCCTCTCAGTCAGCAAGTTCAAAAATGCACAGGTGCGCTTATCACTTCCAGCAACGGTTTTAACAAGTGATCGTTTTGGAGTATCTGATAGAGCAGCAGCATTTGTGCATTTAAAGACGTTGGTCTTATAACGGACAAAGATACTTCTTTTGTTGTTGATCGAAGCAAAATTAGAAGAGAAAAAGAAAAATGTAGACTAAAACTTATCGAGTCGGGGAATGCAATAGAGCAATTAAACGACCCGATGTGTGTGTATTTTGATGGCAGGATGGATGACACTTAAGTTTTAGTTGAAAAAGGAAACAAACGTTATCAATCTATAAAAAATGAAGAGCACAAACATTCTTCTCTCGATGGTGATAGATGACAGAGAGCATGTCCGCGATCTTGGATTGAGGCGAGTTCTGAAAATAAAGGAAATCCCTTCAAAAGACAAAAATATTAGAAACTTTTTGGTTCCTAAACTAAACTTTGAAGCAAATAAATATTTTGAATTAATTAATTGGTCTGAAATGATACTTACCTGCCCACCAATTTTAGATAGCCTTTCTTCTGAAGATATCTTGCAATTAATTTCTGATAAAGAAAAACCAAAATTAACCATAGATTTAACAAATATTCCATGCCATACGCAAGTTGTGGAGCGTTGCGTAAAACTAGTAACTCAAGCGTCCTCAAAAGTGTATGGGAACGAGAGACGTGATGGGTTTATAAGAGCAACACTCACTTCTCGTACAGTTATACCTCAATTGGACACTAAAGCAGACTTTGCCACTCCCGAATAAATAATTTTTCATTTTTGGTTGCTTGGTTGGGAAGGGAGTGGATGGAACTCGTAGTACAGTCACCTTCACGCGGTGAGTTCTGAGTCGTCCAAAAAGGGCGGGCCAAGAGCTGTACAACACTTATTTAAGACAGTGTGGTTAGTGGGCGCGCTAAGAGGGGAATAATTTATTCTACTTATATACTCAAGAACACTTATACAAAAATTAAAATAGAGAAACTAACCACCCGCAATTACGTAAATTTATACAAAAAATGACATTTTCCAGTTCTTTTCAGGGGCTGTAGGGGCTTTGATAGAGCGGTAGACGTTTTTCTTTTCAAACTATGCCTGATGTTGTAATAGTCTACAAAAATGAACTTTATCTAACATCATTTCCACCTCTTACAATTTTTCGAATATTTGTTCAATTTATTATAAAATTTGTAAATTTGAAATGCAATGCGCGAACGGAAAATATTAACCGATTTGAAATTTTTTTTTTTCCTGAATTTGTATTGATATGTAGCAACTTTTCCCTGCTATTACGATATGTTTTGAAAAAATTTACGTGTTTCACTCCGGTCTATTGTACATATATATATACATATACACTAGGGATGTAATTTTTTTTTCGATTTTACCGATTTTTCCCTCTGCCGCACAGTGCGGCCGATTCCCAAAAAGTTGGCCAAAAGTCGAAAAAAAAAGTTTCTAGATAGAGTTTTTTTGTCTTTGGGTTGGCTACAGTAATGCCTTGAGTAGTGAAAACCGTTCATAGCAACGTCCTGTACCCTAAGTATCCTCTGTATTTTCAGTCGCAACGTGGCCTTCGTTTGAGCATCGTATTACTGTCAATGAATAGTGAAAGTTGTACACATTTGAAAGATTTTGTAATGGAGTAAATTGAACAAAACCAAATGGAATCATCTTCGGAAGGTTAGTAAAATACGAGAAATCTTTAGTACATATCAATACCTCGACACAAAATTTTTAGCTGCAGCAATACGTAGATACATTTTTTGCAATTTTTTTATAAAATTTGAGTTTTCAAACTGTATAGTAATACAACGCCGTCATATACTGCTTTGAAACCTATTAAAGGTTACTCAAAAAAGTAATGGTTACTGAATAAAATAAGATTCAGCTGCTACCACTTGCTACCTTGCGACCCCAAAAACATATAAATTTACATGCATCTTGATTATGTTCTTGAATATACGCTATTTCACGTGAGGGGGTGGTCAATAGGGGTGGAAGGGGGTGGATTTTCAAAATTTTAAGATCAAATTCGTAATCAGCGACCCCGACAACCCCCGAGTAAGAAATTCTGAATCAATTACTTCACTTTTTGAGTTTTGGCCAGCTTTTCGGGAATCGGCCGCACTGTGTGCCGGGATGCTCGAGATCTCGTTATTGCAATCGTATATTTTATATTTTATATTATATATATAACTAAAACGTGCATCAATATCATTTAAGAAGTTTTCTTTCAATATAATTATTAAATAAATGAGTTTTAAATATACTTTTTTGTTATTGTAAAAATTATTTCATTAAAAACAAAAAAGAAAATATAATTGAATTTATATGCATTTAATACAATATTATTATAACATTTAATGAAATACTTTAACGTGTACATATCTGATAAAGCACCTTGACCCTGGAACCATAACGGCCCTTCATACTAACTTAAGACCAACAATTTTACTTAGTGATTAGAATCTGCCTGTTACAATTTGAATTTTTTTCCATTTCTCAGCCTAAATAGATAATTTTTATCAAACTATTTATACTTAAAATAAAGAACAAAATTGTAAAAGAAAATGCAATTCAGATTTAAAGGGTGGTTAAATTTTAAAGGCCGATGTTGAATGTGAACCACACCTAAACGTAAAATTTTTTCTGCATTTCATTTAAAATTTTTCAATTCCAGACTAACTCAATTGGAATCGTGGAAAGATACACAATTAAGCCACGCGTTAAAGTTATTTAGGCTTATTACGAAAACGGGCGTTCAAATCAAAATGCATATCGCGCACTTTGTGATTTTTTCGGTCAACTTAATCGTCCAAATGTTCGTACAATCGAAAAAATTGTGCAAAAGTTTGAGCTAATCGGGTCTGTAGGAGATGTAAAAACACCAGTGCATGCTCGTACAGCTCGTACTGCAGAAAATATTGCTGCTTTTCGCGATAGTGTGGTTGAAGAGCCGTCCACCTTGACTCGTCGTCGTGCCCAACAATTGCACCTACACCTCTCACGCTCGTCGTTGATGAACATTATGCATAAAGACTTGCATCTACACGCTCACAAGGTGCAATTGACTCAATAACTAAAGCCTCTTCACCATTACAAGCGTCGTCAATGGTCAGAATGGTGGCAGGAAGTGGCAACAGTGAATGACCAATTTTCGAAGAAAATCATCTTCAGTGATGAGGCACATTTTCACCTCAGTGGATTCGTCAATAAGCAGAATTGACGCATTTGGGCGAATGATAATCCAAGAGTGATTGCCGAAAAACCAATGCACCCACAAAAAGTGACTGTTTGGTGCGGTTTATGGCCCGGCGGCATTATTGGACCGTATTTTTTCCAAAATGAGGCCGGTCAGGCAGTAACTGTGAATAGTGTTCTCTATCGTGAGATGGTAACGAACTTTTTATGGCCCGAATTGAAAGATATGGATGTGGACGATATGTGGTTTCAACAGGACGGTGCCACTTGTCATACAGCTAACGAAACAATGGCTCTTTTGCGCGAAAAATTTGATGGCCGAATAATCTCACGTCGCGGCGATGTCAATTGGCCGCCAAGATCATGTGATTTGTCAAATCCGTTGGACTTCTTTCTTTGGGGTTATTTGAAAGAAAAGGTATGCGTCGATAAGCCAGCAACAATTCAAGAGCTAAAGGATGAGATAATTCGGCACATTGACGGCATAGAACCTGAATAATGCCTCAGCGTCATCGAAAATTTGAACCTTCGTGAAGGTATGCCGCCGAGGCCGCGGCGGCCATTTGGCCGATACTTAGTTCCATACGTAATTGAAACATACCAGTATTATAATAATAAAGAGAAATGATAATAA
This sequence comes from Anastrepha ludens, assembly GCF_028408465.1. NCBI lineage: Eukaryota > Metazoa > Arthropoda > Insecta > Diptera > Tephritidae > Anastrepha > Anastrepha ludens. Next base: position 42,531,557 of record NC_071500.1, on the reverse strand, counting down.
TTTCCTAAAAAATTGTATTTTATTCAAAATCAACACCGGCCTTTGAAAATTAACCACGCTTTATATTGCTACATTCTTTATACATTTTGCTGTATAAGTGGAATTTTCTGTCTCCATTGCAAGTGAGTCGGAAAAAATTACATATCCCATTAGTAATTCCGGGGTTCTTGGTACTCAACAAATACTGGCATCCCTAGTGTGTAAATACTTATGTACATGAAATTTATCTGATGTGCTAGTGAGGCATGCAGCCGGAAATAATGTTCACTGTCTATAAATGCTTTCATACTAACACATGCCCACATGCACATATGAGCATTAATGTACTATATGAATTTTTTCTTTTCTAATATTTTTCTCCGTTACTTTAAATGGACAAACTCACGAATATCTTCTGCATCTACTACAACAGTACCAACAGCAAGCATATTGGGTGGACCCGACTTATATGTGGATAAAGGCAGTACAATTAATCTGACCTGTGTAATCAAGTTCAGCCCCGAGCCTCCGACACACATTTTTTGGTATCATCAAGATAAGGTAAGTAGGCTATGCTATTATATGCATCCACTTACTGTAAGGTAAGTTGTAGGCTACACTTTTTATATAGAATTTATGTACCATATGCTATCATACATAGTGCATGTGTAGTTATACGTAAATATGATAGCTTCAGCAATGGTTCGTACCCAAGTGTTGATTTTAAAAGAAAATTTATTTCCAACGTACGCAGGTGCTTTAGGGTGGAGTGCTAAACACTTTGGTAGTTTCAACAACGAGCAGCAGGAAAAATCATTTTTCATATTGGTGTCTCGATCAGGTGTGCGCAGAGCGCTATGCACGACATTTTGTGAATGAGAGGAGTGGAAAAGCGGCAAGTTTCTAAAGTGCTTAAGAAACAGTCCGTCGACTTATTGTGGTGAATGGAAGCCGAAGAACACTGAAATATGTCAATTCGGCTGCCGTTCGAAAATCATGTAATGGAAAGTTTTTCTGGCTACAAGCGGTGCCTTTTAAATCTTCTTCTTCTTTTTGACTTGCGCGATAACCTTTTTGCGAGAGTTTTTTTGCCGAGAGTTTCGAGCTTTCCGAAATTCGATTTCTTCTCCGGCGGTGGTATGTAAAGAATAATGTTGCTTTACTGCTCATGCATGCCGGATCATGATGGAAAGAAAAATGAGATGGCGCCTATCGTGGTACCGTGTCTTTGAGTTCAGCGAATTTGACAACAAATTACGTCGTTTAGCACCAGTATGGCCATTCGGCCGCCGTAGCCGAATGGGTTGGTGCGAGACCACCATTCGGAATTGACGGAGAAAACGTCAGTTCGAATCTCGGTGAAACACCAAAATTAAGAAAAAGATTCTTCTAATAGCAGTCGCCCCTTGGCAGGCAAAGGCAAACCTCCGAGTGTATTTCTGCCATGAAAAAGCTCCTCCTAAAAGATATCTGCCGTTCGGAGTCAGCTTGAAACTGTAGGCCCCTCCATTTGTAGAACAACATCAAGACGCACACCACAAATAGGAGGAGGAGCTCGGCCAAATACCCAAAAAGGGTGTACGCGCCAATTATATATATATATATATATGGCCAGAATACCATTTTCTTAACCTGATTTAGGATTTTTTTTGTTATTTAGCCTCGGAGTCTTAGTTCTTTCTTCATGACATTTTTTAGCCTGTGCTAATTGAAAGTATTGTTTATAATTTTGTGAAATATACATTCTTTAAAAATGAGTTCAATAATTCACTTAGTTTTAATTAGCTTTACTTTTTTAACATCTGGTAGCATTACCCGCGATTGCAGTTCTTGTTGGTGTTCTTCTGCTTTTAGCAGTCAAATCTCTCTCTCGCTACTGCAGTGTTGCCTAGCTTTGGGTATAAAAACGTACTAAAATGCCCATTTCAAGACAATAAAATATAAAATTTTCATTGAATTACTTAAAGAACTTCGTATACGTGACAAATTTGTTTTTAAAATGTGTGCTTTTTTAAATAAATGTGTTATGGTTATGTAGAATTTAATTTATGACATTCTTTTTGTTAAGCCAAACTCTTTTGTTAAGGGAGCGACTTTTTTTGCTATATTTGAGGTTATGTAACTAGATAAGGTACTCTTTTTTTGAAAATGTCACATTGGTTTCTTTAGTATTTTGTTGGTATTTTTTGCTTATTTTTACTATGAATACACCTCTTAAATCCCTATGTCCCACTAAGGATTGATGACCGGAAGAAACGATTACACCTCTATGGTTTTAATTCGCGTTCATTAAGTTTAAAATGTGTAAAAAGGTGTTCAATCTTAAGAAGAGTTGAGAGAGGTATATTTAATATTCTTGCATAAACTTAAAAGGAACAAAAAATTAAATTTGCACTTTCAAAATACTAAATTTTATAAGAATCAAGAAATTTTCATTAGCACTAAAATCTTCTCAGAGTGGTCTTTTTTAAACTTCTTTTGTTTAATAATACAGTTTTTTTTAACTTACAGTTTCGATAGCTTTGAATAAAAAAAAAAGAAGCAAACACGAAACTGAAAAATTTTCGCATTTTGAGTATAAAAAAGCACTAAATGTATTGCAAAGAGCAAATGGTTGGCAACACTGCACACCTCGGCAAACGTGACGTCACGCACTCTCTAATGGGCGCAATCTTGTTTCTATCATTCTTGATGCCGGATTGTATCTCAGAATTCTCTGAGAGCAGGGGTGAGAGTACAGTGGCAAATCTTCTGGATGTCTTTTGTGATTGCAGCTTTCCGATAACGAATATTATTTGCGTAGTTAGATGTACGTTTTTTTGTTGCATACAAAGCAATGATCCGTGTCGATGTTGAGTTCTCGGATCGTACATAAATCTAAACCTTAATTATAGTGAAAAGGCTCCCCATAAAGAACACCTGCCGGAGGTGTCATAAAACTCTAATGCCAACCAATCGGTTTGAGTAATTCAGGGCAATCTACAAATCCACAAATCAGATCGAAGAGAAACACACAATTAAATGGTGCTTCATCTTTCTAATAGGTTTATTATTTAAAAGAAAGGAGCTTAAGTTGGAAGCGGGTCGGAAATATAAGAGGCTGGAAAACAAAAATAAGGAAATTTTCTTTGAACCCCTTTGATTGTCGAAGTACTAGTATGACTGTTATAAATTGGGCCCGAAATTATAAACTCACAGTCTAATTTTGAATCTACTTGTGATTAATTGGAGTTTTCACTTAATCAATCAGGTTGCACTGAAGACCCTGGAGAACGCGAAGCAAACCTCAAAGATTGTTCAAGAATGTAAGAAGAACCTTAATTCTGTCGCAAGACAGAACAGGCTTGTACTTATATGGGTTCCAGGACACTCCGGTGTTCAAGGAAACGAAATTGCCAATGAATTGGCCAACCGTGGATCAGCGGCTGCCCCACAAGGGCCAGAGCCAATAATCGGAATCAGTTCCGCAGAAATAATGAGTTGGATCAGCGATTATGTACGCTGCAGAACTGAAAAGTGTTTTGTGACAAGTCCGAACAGAAAACTGTCAAACTTTCTACTAAAACTTGGAAGGAAAGACGTTCGGTTGATGGGGTCAACCACCACCATTGGAATCATTGAGAACCCAATGTGCTTGTCTTGCTTCGAGGAGGCGGATAGCACTGAGCACTTTCTCTGTGAGTGTCCTGCCTTTGCTAGAGCAAGCCGACGAGTTTTGGGTTCCGATGACGAGAGAATGAGTAAAATTCGTTCTCTAAAACTGGAGGATATTTACAGATTTGTCAAAGAATCTGGAAAATTCTCTCAGGACTAACTACCCTTGTCTCTGTCTAAATTTTTTCCTATCTCTTTCTCTGATACTTTTCTCCTTTCCTCCTTGACTACTTACCCCCTTTCCAGAGCTCTAAATACAGGGTGGGCCAAATAAAACCTACTAATGTTAAGCACAAATAACTTTTTTATTTTTTGACATATTTATTTTTCTCTTTTTGTAAGTTATAATTGAATTGTTGGAAATTTATTTTGGAACCCTACCGCAACACCACCAACAACGACTATAATACGCTATTCGTTTTACATAATTAGCCACACAAATTGATTTTTTAAATAATATTTTGATGTCGGATGAAGCGCCTTTCCATTTAAATGGTTAAGTCAACAAACAAAACTGTAGATTGTGTTGCTCTGAAAATCCAAGGGCAACACACCAACATCACCTGCACCCATCTAAATGTACTATTTGGTGTGGTGTTATGGCCACTAGAGTTATCGGCCCATATTTCTTCGAAAATGAGGATGAAACGCCGAAATCGATTTCAGGAGCTTCTTACAGAACATTGATTGAAAACTTTTTGCGGCCAATGGCGGAGCAGTATTCTAATTTGTGGTTTCAACAAGATTAAGTAACAGCTCGTGGTGCTCCTTGGTCCGACCTTTTTAAATTTCAAATCTACTTGTGAGCTAAAGAGATTTCCCATGGTTTTACCAAACTCATATGCCCGATTCATTGTATATGTCACATAAATTGGCTCACGACAGGCAGCTAGCGGAAATTGGTCAGAACTTTTTACTTCACCCAATATTTACTTAGCACTCTTTATTTGAAGGAGTTTTATGTTCGACAGCAAATATTTGCCAAAAATTTGCGCCTACTCTCACACGCAAAAACAAAGTTTTCATGTTGGCACGCCACCAAACAAATTTTATCAATAAATTATAGAGTTCAAGTACCGCAATGCCATCAACCGCCAACTTCACACACACATACAAGCATACATACGAAAGTAGATATAACTCCACTAAGGCGGAGACGCTAGCGCACTTGCGTGGGAACAAACAAGTAGCCAGTTTTAAAAACTTTTATCGTAGCCATTTTTTCCTCGCACATCACACGCACACACATACCTACCCAGTTCATTTATTTTCAAAGAACACAAGAACATGCGATATACATAGGTACAAATACACAGAAGTGCTCGAGTTGTGTTCATGTCGGTGGCAAATGATGTGCACATACATACGCGTATGTATGTAGATAAACGAGTTCAAACGTACTTATTTATGCCTCGTTGAAATAACGCCCGCTTTAAGAAAAATCGTCGCCGAAGAGCTGGCGGTGATTTTCGTTTAAAATTGTATTAGTAGCAACGTGGCAATTGATACATGGCAACGCCTTCATGCTCAGTGCCTGAATGTTGAACGCCTGCAGTGTGCCTCAGATTTAACGAGCATGCCACTTGCAACTGCCACATGCAACGCAAAGAGGTCAAAGGCAGCCATGCAAGCGAAGTAGGCTAGAAGAAAGCAAGGGGTTCAATGAAATCTGCTTTACAAGCTGGTCATATCGCGTTTGTTCTGCGCCGTGAACGAACGATGGGAATTGAAAAATATTAAAGACTATGAAAAATAAATAAGAAAGCTATACTTACATAGGTATATGATAAAATAAAATAAGGAGCACCTAGGCATCGTTCCTTTGTGGAAGCACACAAATGCACAGTTTCGCTGTGAAAGTGAATTAGCAGCTTGAGGATAGAAGGAAATGCAAATTGCAGTGGAAAAGAAATGATGGGGTTGGTGATGTGAGTGCGGCCAAAAGTCTTTGATTATTTTTCTAGGGTGGTGAAAAATATTAATAGTTCTACGTAAGAAAAACGAGTTACGCATATTCTTGTAATTGATCATGCCATAACCATAGTTAGCTGATATTGAAGTAGAAATAATGACAACATTTGCATTTTGTCATAAAAACAAGGATAACTCTCCATGCAGTCCATTAATTTTTCGTCGTTCAATTATAATATTCAAATTTGTATCGCAAATACTAAAATAAATGTAGAATATTTCACAACTGGGGAATTACCAAAATTCAAAATTCAGCTACGGTTATAGCTATGACATCGTCAAGCGGCACCTATAACACCGCGTTACACACATTCTGTCCTATGAACCAAATATACTTTTTCGGAAAGGGGATAAAAAATAAAAATACACGTGTATCGGCGATTTTCATGTACACGTCACAATTTTTTTTTTTTGTATTTTATAACTTTAAACGAGCAATTCTTGTATGAATATCTGCATAGCCACACGATCTCAGGATTAGCTTAAGGGATTTGAATGAAATTGGGCACACAGATAGTGTATCACATTTCTAGACTTTTCACTTAGGTGTTGCCACTGACAATGTTTCACAGGGTTGCCATCTGTTCGAAATTTAAAAAAAAATTGCATGAGATATGCAGATGTGGGTATCAAAAGAAAGGTATTTCACTCCGCATTACAATAGAGATATAAAACCCCGAATTTTTTTATTAATTTTATTATATTGTATTAAAATTAAAAAGTGTTACATTAAAAATTTTAATACTTTTAAAGAAACTTAGGTCTTTTGTTTTTGCGTTTGTAAGCATTTGTGTCAGTATCGCGACAAATAGACCAACAGTATTCGCCAAGCATATGCGTAATGTCTTGTCCTTTAAAGCGCTTTTCAATAGCCGCAATGTCCTGATGGAACCTTTCGCCATGTTCATCGCTACAAGTTCCTAAATCCCCAAGGAAACAATCTAAATGATTGTGAAGGAAACGGATCTTTAGCGACATTAATATGCCCATTTCGCCATATGCCGAAATAATTTCTGCAACAATATTTTTATAATTGTCAGCTCGTTTGTTGCCAAGAAACTGCTCAATAACGGCAACTGTGCCTTTCCATGCACGTTGTTCGATAGCATTCAATTTTGATGAAAATTCATAGCTTGCAACTATTTTTTTTATCTGCGGACCACTGCAAACAACTGTCAGATGATCGGAACTTCCGGAACTGTAACAAACATACAAACGGCACAGAGTCTGTTGTATGAAACAATAAATTAAAGGTTAATAAATTGTTTAGAAATTTGGAGTCCCTTCAAGTTATGCCGAAAATTTAGATCAAATTTTTCCAGAAAATCTGAGAATTGATAATTTTTTTTTTTCTAATTTTACATATTAAAACATTTCCACGAGTCTGCCTGCAGAAATTCAGCGCGATTGGATCACGGAAAAAGGGTTAAAAATTGATCCAAAGTTTTTCACACAGGCGGACTACGTATACATAAAAAAAAAAATTCTGACGTATACATGAAAATCGCCGATACACGTGTACTTTTATTTTTTCCCCCTTTCCGAAAAAGTATATTTGGTTCATAGGACAGAAAAAACTTCGTTTTTGTAACGCAGTGTAATCGTTTACAGTGATGCGTTATGTTGGATCAGAACAGCTATGGCTATGATTACGATTATAGATAATTGCAGCCTTTATGCCGTTGGACTTCTTTCTTGGGTGTTATTTGAAAGAAAAGATGTACGTGGATTAGCCAGCAACAATTCAAGAGCTAAAGGATGAGAAAATTCGGGACATTGACGGCATAGAACCTGAATAATGCCTCAGCGTCATCGAAAATTTCAAACATCGTGAAGGTGTACCGCAGAGGCCGCGGGGGCTATTTGGCCGTTATTTTGTTCCATACGTAATTGAGCCATACCAGTATTATCATAATAAAGAGAAATGATAACAATTTCCTAAAAAAATTGTATTTTATTGAAAATCAATACCGGCCCTTGAAACTTAACCACCCTTTATTAGGCTCCTGCGGTTCGCCACTTCCCTACTCGTTGTGTTTGGGCTCGCTTAATGAAGAAATTGCACGGGAAAGCAATAAAAAAGCTATCGAGCAAGATTCTCCACTGGTAAGATTTTACCTCAAGAATGTTAGTGAAGAAGATTGTGCCTTCCAAATTCGCTGTGTCGTAAACGCCCATAACTAAACAAACAAAAGGAAGGGGAATTATTTGGTTTTGAAGAGGAAGAGTAGGCGAAAGCAATATAACTATCCAAATACAAAACATTGTTCGCACACCCACATACTTTTTTGCCACGAAGTTTTCCGCATACAAACACAAATAAACTGCATTTGGAGGCTTTATATTAATTTGCTATTTCACATTAGTTTGACTAGTTTAAATCTCATAAATGACAATACCACCAATCCGTACACTTAATTTTCACAAGCATGTAATTTCTACTACTTTTCTTTGTTTTGTATCGGAATGGGAGCTGACGTCAGACTTTTCAATATCACGAAAAATAAAGTAACTGTTTTGCCCAGGCGCCACCTAAGGTACTCAGTTCCCCATGGTTTTACCTCATAAAAGTGGCATAACTCACTATTTTCAATGCTGCCAAATCTCTCTTGTGATGTTAGGCAAGTTTCATTAGACCGCGTTCAAACAGAGCAACTTTTGTTGATTAAAAAGTTTAGTTGTTTTTAGCTCCAACTTCCGTCAGAAGTATGAGATAATAATGCCATCGGCAAGCAAATCACAGGAAGCATTATTCTTTTGGCACATATTCCTTCTTAAAGAGCTCGTAAATGATTCTGGAAGTGATTGTCTAGGAAGGACAAATGAATAACGAATTCGGACTCAGCAAGCCCGAAAAACGTAAATCTAATTTCTTTTAATTTTCCGGTGAATATTCTAGGTTTGTCCTTGAATCAAATTAGTTTTTAGCCAGTTAGGGGTATGATTCCACCCCATAGGAAGGTTTGGACACATGCCTACCTGCCGGCATATGTTACCGTTGATTAGAACTACAATAAAAAATGCCAAATCGAATATGAATACACACAATTTTTTGAAGTGAAACTTATTAGGCGTCGATTGACAAGCGAGAAGGCAGAGTAAAATTGCAAGGTCATGCATCGTTTCAAGCATTTTCGTTCCGCAAGAGAGAAAAAAGGTATAACATAGAGGAAAAGGACAGAGAGAGCTATACCTCATAGGTATATATCTTAGATACACTTTAAGCTATTTTTCCTAATTTCTAGTGAGAAATAACACTGCCTACTTTTTGGCGCTTGTTTGTTGGTGTAAACTTGTAGGAAATATATTTTTGGTGCCTACCCTTTAGCGCTTATTTCCGTTTCCTAGCTATTATAAAGTGCGCCATCGGGTTTATTGGTATTGCTTTGCGGTAATTTGTGACGTTGCTGCGGTCCTGGAATCGCTACGTTTGTGCGGGTGATATACGCTCAGAGTAGTGCGCGTTGTTGCCACGGTTTGTGTCCAGCGTTTACCTACACCGGTCGACCCTTCTCAGTTTTTTGTAAATTTTGTCTATTTGTATTCTCTGCAAATGTTCTGAATTTTTTTAGATATATATTCTCTCTCTCTCTCTCTCTCATTTACTCTCGGGTCTCTCCCTCACACTTTGTCTGCCTTGAAAGTTTCACTTCTGTTATGTGTACTACGCTACACGCACTTTTTTTTATTTTTTAAAGTTTTCTGAATTTTTTTATAAAAATTCCCGTATTCAAGGAATAAATAAAACAAAAATTTTAATTCGGACCTAGATAAAATCTCTTCCAAATCTTTTACGAGTATTAAAAATATTATAAAAATTTATCCGAAATTGAATCCTTTAAAGTTCTGTAAGAACAAGATGTGACAAAAAATCCCGTCTAGCTAGTCAATTGCTTTATTTTACAAAAATAAAAAACATAACATTAATACATCAGACCACAGCAGTATTTTCCAAGCGGAAGTTTTTGCTGTGGGGAAGACCGCGGAGCTAGCCTACACTAGAACAAGAAAGAACTCAAAAATTAATATATACGTGGATAGTCAAGCAGCAATAAGAGCAATAAGCTCATATTGTATTAAGTCCAAAAATGTTCGACGGAGCAGGGAGGCCATAGAAAGGCTAGCCGGAAACAGTAGGCTGCATATCTACTGGGTACCTGGACACAAAGGCATTATAGGGAACGAAATAGTAGATGAGATAGCAAAAAGTGCTGTGAGACTACCATTTGAACAAGAGAACGACATACCGAGACCGCTAAACACAATATACAATGAAATGGACGACCACACGAAAAGGCAAGTTAAAGCTAGGTGGACTAACCTGACCACATGCAAAACAGCAAAACTCATGTGTAGAACTAACGACAAAAAACTTACTCAATTCGTACTTACGCTCTCGCGAAAGGAATGCAGAACTATCATAGGTATGCTAACAGGTCACAATCTATTGGCTGCACATGCGTACAAGATAGGGATTGCTAACACGGACAAATGCAGAAAATGCAGAGAGGATGTTGAGGAGACTTTAGAACACCTTCTGTGCGTTTGTCCGGCATTATCAAAAACACGACTAAGATGCCTGGGAGCCCCACTGTTTGAGGGTCTGGAAGACGTCTCAAAAGCGGAGCTCCCAGCCCTACTTAGATTCGCCAAAAGCGCTGACATCCTACATGATGTCTACTTTAGGTATTCATAGAGGTCGGTCTCCATCTGGTATCGCTAGGGACCAAAAGGTCTATGCGTGGCTTACTGCCAACCAGGCTAACCTAGCCTAACCTACATTATTTTTCGACTTGACTTCAGCAAAATTTAAAAAAAAAATTAATAATTGTAAAAGTTATCGCTGTTTGTGTGGAGCACGTTTCTCCTGAAGTTCCTTGTGGTGATCATCACAAGTCCTTGGAGATTCATCTAAAATCGATCGGTCAAGAGAAATTAGTTTTATTAATAGATAATCTTGTGTTTGAAGTTTTTCAAAATTAACAATATATCGGATTCAGGAAATATTTTTCAGATTTTCGAAAAGAAAAACCGGCAATTAATTGTTAAAAAAATAGAAATTTTTGAAAAGCCAGAATCCTTCGATCACGATCGAATTTTTTACGTTTTTCAAAAGCAGTATAAATTTTATTGAAATCTAACAAGCGGTGTTTAAGTCACAGTGATTTAAAAAACATAGTTTTGAGAAAAACGCATTTAAAGTTTTGCTTTCGATATCCGGAGCGCCCGAGAGCCCTTTGTTAATCATTGAATAACTCAAAAAGTATTTGTCGGATTCACTTCAAATTTTCACATAATATTTTTAGGATATCATAGTTTAATAAAATGCAAAAAAAATCCATTTTTTTTTTAATTATGACTACCCGTAACCCTTTAAAAAATCTTCTGACATTCGGAGGAGACATAAATTTGTTGGTCCTTTCAATTGTAGGACAAAGTCAGAGTTCATCCCACAAATCAAAGAAGAAGTTTGGCCTAATACCTAACAAAAAATGTACTTTTATGTGCCAATTATCTACACATATAGACAATGGAGGTATATATTTTATTCTCATATGACAACTCTTTATTTATACATCCACACCCAGCCAGATTGCTTTGTCTCATATTCAAAGAAGATATCACGGTAAATAATCGCCTGGGTATCAAATGGGTTCACTGTGGTATGGGCCTAAGATCTTTCCTCCCAACTTTTCATTTAAGGGGGGAAACCGGTTTAGATCAATCAAAAAATCGATTTTTTTATTGCATAAGTCGTTAGTATAACTACTGAAGAATTTGTGGTAAAAATTTTAAAGCGAAATTCGCATTATTCCCGATTTTATGACCACCTAAGTGACTGCCCGACGGTTCCGCACCGTAGCGCGCGTTAGTTAGAACGACGATTTTCTCGAAACTATTTTTTTTCAACTGGTGGGTATTCTAGCTTAAAAATTTATCGACCAATCGTTCTAAATTTTTTCGGGATTTTTTCTTATTTCAATTCTAATCTATATGAACCTAATTCTGGGATTATACAATATTATTATTTAAAATATGGTTTTTTAAGCAAAATAGATGAAAAATATATGGTATAAAAAAACTACTTTGTGTTCAAGCGCCTCAAAAACATGCAATTTTCAATATTTTTTTACCACAATTAGGTTCATATTCTTAGGAAAAATGTTGTTAATAAAAAACATTGCTGTTGATTTCAGAGAAAAATTGCAACTTCAGGAGTTCCCACCAGCAAGACACTCTGATGGCGATCGCCCATGGACAGCACGCTCTAACGCCACTATCTCCCGCGGAAATAGCTTCAAACAAATGTAAAAGTGTACCTAAAAATATAAAAAAAATATCCTCTAAACTTAAACAATTTCTGATTATTCCTACTTTGTTAAAAAAATTCTCGAAAAACACCAAAATTTTGGCCTCCTAACCCGGTTTCCCCCCTTAATTGACAAGCAGAGACTGAGTTATTGAGAACTGCTTCGAACCGACAAATTCCATGTTGTGTTGTCGAAGATGGAGCTTGGAACTTAAGTTGCTTAGATAAACGAATGTGAGCGGCTAGAGTAGACAAATTTCTTCGCAAGTTTGAAACACAGGATGGTTATTTTTGGCACCAAGTTTTGTATGGTCTAAGTCTTTCTCATCCTTTTTTCACTTTGATAGATTTTCTTCAATGGATTGACATACAACTTAGTTAAAAATTAAACCTGACTAAAAAACACCTTTTTTTACTACTGATTTATTTTTAAATACTTTAATTAACTTTTCTTTCTTAATTTTTCTACAGGTACTGTCAGAAGAGACATCAGGAGGTCGGCTCAAATTCAAAACCATTAAATCCGAAGAAACTAAATCGATACTACTCATCAGCGCTGCTGATCTACAAGATTCTGGCAAATATTCCTGTTACCCATCAAATACGGAGATAGCAAGCATACGCGTCCATGTACTACAAGGTAGGTACACCTACTTCCAGAATATTTAAGTAACATTACAAAATGTTGTTTTTATATACCGATTAGTGGCGCAAAATAGATTATAAAAGGCATCTAGAACCCCAACTTTTAAAAACGGCTATAAAAATAAAATGAGTAATTATAGATCAATTTCGAAATTATCCCCTGTATCTAAAATTTTCGAAAGCGTTGTTACAATAAAAAACATTAATTCTCAATTAGTGGTATTATTGGCTCAAAAAAAAACAAGGTAAAAGAGAAATTACAAATTTTGTGTTTTTGCTTTTCACGACACTGATCAAGTCGATTGTGTTTACATAGATTTTTCGGCATCCAGTTTTTCAGCTTAAGGATTCTAATGCGGCGATCTTAAGTATTATTTGGGTGATAGGCACTGTGTGGTTACCATCGACAATGCCTTTTCGAAATCTTCTATGTTATCTTCAGGCTTACCTAGTGGTAATATCGTAGGATCCCTGTTAATTAAAAGAGTAGACTCTGGCAAAACGACATTGGTCTATGTTTCGCAGCCTCAACGTTTCTGCCATATGCAGATACTCCTTAAACATACTCGAGTTTCAAAATTTCGAAAGATTCTTCTTCAATAGAAATTCGATAAACCAGTAACATGATGCGCTCGAAACTATCTAAAGTTAAATGTTAATAAATATTCTTGCCCCTATTTTACTAGAAAGCAAACTCTAATTCCGATATTCATAGCAGTAAAGTCCTCACTCGACGAACAAAACTAGCACTCTATAAAGCTCTCATCATGCCCGCTCTATAGTATAGTGGAGAAGCTTGGCCGATGACAGCATTCGATGAGGTGTCCCTTGGAGTGTTTGAGAGGATGATTTATGAACCTTTGCACATTAGTGACGGCAAGTATAGTAGGGGATAGAACAATGATCTGTATAAGCTTTACGATGGCATCGACTTAATGCTACGAATAAGGATCCAGCAGCTCCATTGGCTAGGTCATGTCGTCGGAATGGATACAAATGCGCCGGGTCTGAAAGAATTCAATGCGGTACCAGGTGGTGGTAGCAGAGGAAGAGGAAGGCCTTTTCTGCGTTGGAAATATCAGGTGGAGAATGACTTGGCTTCACTTCGTGTTTCCAACTGGCGCCGGTTAGCATAAGAAAGAAACGACTCACGCACTTTTCTAAACTCGCCTAAAATCGCTTCGGCGGTTATTGTGCCAATCAAGAATAAGAAGAAACTACAATTCCAACATGCGATAAGTTAAAGAGTTTAGAACTTGGGCATATACATACTTTGACATGAAACTCAGCTCCTCCACCCAGAAAAGTTTTATTTTTCTGAAATCATAGGCATTATTGGCCGACCCATGTCCACTGTTTCTCCGATGTATCAACTTGGGGTTTTCAGACTCGTATACTCGGAAGTTGTTGTGCAATTCTAAGACCTAGACTTGAGTACGCATGTAAACCGTACAGAACGAATCCATAAATATATATATAGAACACCTTCTGTGCGTTTGTCCGGCATTTTCAAAAACACGACTAAGATGCCTGTGAGCCCCACTGTTTGAGGGTCTGGAAGACGTCTCAAAAGCGAAGCTCCCAGCCCTACTTAGATTCGCCAAAAGCGCTGACATCCTACATGATGTCTACTTTAGGTATTCATAGAGGTCGGTCTCCATCTGGTATCGCTAGGGACCAAAAGGTCTATGCGTGGCTTACTGCCAACCAAGCTAACCTAACCTAACCTACATCATTTTTTGACTTGACTTCAGCAAAATTTAAAAAAAAAATTAATAATTGTAAAAGTTATCACTGTTTGTGTGGAGCACGTTTCTCCTGAAGTTCCTTGTGGTGATCATCACAAGTCCTTGGAGATTCATCTAAAATCGATCGGTCAAGAGAAATTAGTTTTATTAATAGATAATCTTGTGTTTGAAGTTTTTCAAAATTAACAATATGGCGGATTCAGGAAATATTTTTCAGATTTTCGAAAAGAAAAACCGAATATAATTGGCGCGTACACCCTTTTTGGGTGTTTGGCCGAGCTCCTCCTCCTATTTGTGGTGTGTGTCTTGATGTTGTTCCACAAATAGAGAGACCTACAGTTTCAAGCCGATTCCGACGGCAGATATTTTTTTATGAGGAGCTTTTTCATGGCAGAAATACACTCGGAGGTTTGCCATTACCTGCCGAGAGGCGGTCATTTTGATATTTTACCGAGACTTGAACCTACGTTCTCTCTCTCTGAATTCCGAATGGTAGTCACGTACCAACCCATTCGGCCACGGCGGCCACCAACGAATGCAGAAAGCTTTTATTAAATTTGCTCTTCGCTCACTGAACTTTAGTGAGCCTATACCATCTTACGAGTCTCGTTGTCAGCTTTTAGCTTTAAAGTCCGTATATCACAGGTTTGCGTTACTTTTTTGGCTCTATTGTTGGTAATCTTATAAGTAGCTCCTGCAATAGATAACAACGGCAAATAATTTCCTCAATTAGTTCACCCTGTACTTGCTGTTGATTTCATATTCGATTTAACAGCATCAGACTAACTGTTGATGTCCTCTCTTTCTCTTTTCACAGGTGAGCGACCGGAAGCGATGCAAACGAATTCTGCACCCACAGCGGGACACAGCGCTGCCGCCCAGCCAACCAAACTAATCAGCGCTTTAATCGGTGCTTTCGTTTCATTGAAAATACTAACATTTCTCTGTAATAGTGCAGGCAACATAAGTGAAAATAAAAACAATGAGCCAAGCACAAGCAGTCAGCGTACAATTGCAGATTTCAACACCCAGTGCAATAGCAGTAGTTCGCATACTAATACGCAGCCACAGTCGCAGCTACAGCGACAACCACAACTTCAGCAACAGCACCTAGCAGTTGGAAATAGCATTGCCACATTGCTGGCCACCGCATTACTGCACAGCATCAATCTAATAGCAGTTGACAGCATACTGTCGCGTTCAACCGAACAACTGTCACATGGTGACATAGTCGATGTTAGTCAACAACAATGCCACCCCATCCAACAGTTGCGCCAGCCCCAGCAGCATTTGCTGCTTGAATGTAAGGTCCCACAAACTCTCATAGCACCGTCGTATGCGCGGTGATAAAGGAACCAGCATTAACGCAAATCCACAGAGCAGGCGGGATGAACGTAGTTTGGTGAAGGCCAATAGACCAATAGACTAGAGAGATGGCGTCACTATGTACATAGCTTATTTACTAACTGCGCAAGAGACTCACTACTCTGGCTGGCCGGCCAAAGTAGGTACGACCCCAAGTAACACTGCACAGTTCAAGTGGTGAAATTCATAAAACTTTGGGCGGCTAATTACAGAGTGTGTGCTTACATTTTTACGTAATTGAGTTAGTTATACTACTTATGGTGCATAGGCAAAGTAATGGGAAACCACATATAATATAAACTTACGTACACACATTTGTATGTATAAACGAATAAGTACACGAGGTTGGGTAGTAGGAGTAAGCATGAAATGGCTGTACTTGAGTAGTAAAATTTAAAATAAGGCATAGAAATTAGTAATGTTTAAAATAGGTATGAAATACCTTTAAATATGGAATATATATGTCTGTATATATATAAAACTTGTATGATAGGTTGTAAGTATTGAGTTATGAAAATGTAAATATACTTAGTATAATGTGTTGACTAATTTTTTATGAAATTGAATTTCTTCTATTATATTGCATACTTATTCCTTTATTATTTATAGATACACACACGGGCGAAATTATTCGCACAAAGCCTAATCGATAAGCTGTATCTTAAGAAAAAATTAAAAATGTTATTCTAAGAAAAATATACGATTTTATTGTTTATTTAATTCTAACATCAACTAAACAAAACTTTACTCCATAAATGAAAAATTAGCAAAAAATTCTTCATTTTTTCTTCATATTTTTAAGGAACGAAATTATTCACACAATTCAATTTCACAAATAATATATTAAGTTCAATAAATTTTAATATTTAGTAGGCATTCCTTTTTACCTGATGACTTCCTTAAGTTTATTGGGCATGAGTTAACTAATTTTTTAGTCACTTTTGGACACAAATTTCGCCATTCCTGTTCGAGTACCTCTTTCGGTTGGGTTTTGCTAGATAAGTTAATTTTAGCGACACACCTACCGAGTTCAAACAAAGGTTCGATGGTATTCAAGTCTAGAGACTGTGGTGGTGTTGGAAGAATGTGAGGCACACGATAGTTCATCCACATACGCACATAGTGGGCAATATGCTTGAGATCATTATCTTGTTGAAAATAAAAGTGATTTCCAACATACAGTTTTTGCGCGCATTCATGCAAGTTTTCCTTTAAAATATTAAGGTAAAGTGATTTATCCATAATATCATCAATAAATACAAGATTGCCTACGCCTGACGTTGATATGCATCCCCACACCATTACACCCCACCACCATGTTTCACTGTATTTACTGTATTGCTTTTGTAGAATTCGGTATTGGGTTTTCTTCAGACTCGAATCCTTCCATCCGTTTGAAAATGTTGAACTCATTCTCGTCGCTAAAAATGTCGTTGCTCCAGAAATAAAGTGGCTTATTTTTATATTTCTTTACGACCTCTTTCCTTTTATTTTTATTGACTTAACTGATGAGTGGTTTAGAGCCATTTCCGAGCTATACCCGTAACGATTCAAAGCTCTAAAAACTGTTTTCGAATGGACGTCTCTACTAATCTCTTCACTCTTTTGCACTCCTGCGTTGATGCAATTTTTGTATTCCTTTTAATATTTCTTGTTATATGGCGCTCATCACTGAAGGTCAATTTGCGAGGTCTTCCAGTATGGAATTGGCTCTTAAGATTTGTTTCCCCTTTAAAATGTTTTATTATAAAGGGTTTTCCAATAAGAGGTGTTATGCCTGTAAATGATCAATGGCTTCGTTGCTTGTGTGGCACGTAGCTCCGTCTTGTGAAAAATAAACGTTGTCCAGATCAATCCCATCCATTTCCGGCCATAAAAAATTGTTACTCATCTCTCGATAGCGTAATCCATTCACCGTAACTGTTGTTTCAGCTTCATTTTCCAAAAAGTAAGGTCCAATGACTCCGTCGGACCATAAACCGCACCAAACAGTCACGCGTTGAGAATAGAGAGGCTTTTCAACAATAACTCCACCGAGGTGGAAATGGGCCTCATCGCTCAAGATGATTTTTCGATGGAATTCCGGATCATTTCAATAAATTTCAACGATCCAATCACCAAAGACACGGCGTTGTTGATGGTCGGCCGGCTTGAGTTCTTGTGTTAACTGGACTTTATAAGCCTTAAGACCCAAATCTTTATGCAAAATACGGAATGGCTAATTCCAAAGAACGACAAACCTGGGTTTTCTTCAACACTTTCGGCTACAACAACAATATTTTCCGCTGCTCTTGAGCCACGTACACGGTTTTATTCTTCACATCACTAACTTGTTCCAACAGTTCGAATTTTTTCACCAATTTCTGTATTGAGGTCCGACAAGGTGCTCCGCGAAGATCCAAAAATGTTCGAGTTTTACGAACCATCTCTGCCAAATTTTCACCATTTTTATAGTGAATTTTAATAATTTTAATGAGCTGTTTAAGCGTGTATCGTTCCATTTTTATTAATGATGTATTTTCTACTTGTCAAATATCACAAAATGACAGCTTCAAAAGTGACATCGACCGAAATAGCGGACTATTCAAAATAACACCTGTTATTGGAAAACCCTTTACTACAAATAGTAAAACGACTACGATTCACAGTTTGACCGATTTCTGCACGCGGTTTGCCCTCATTATGCATAAGCAAAATTATTTTTCTTTTAGCTCAGTTGTGTCTGCTTGTTTCCGACCCATGATGTATTAATAACGCGAAAGCAAGACTTGAAATTACCACATAAGTTGAGTTTCGGATGATCATATTCATAACGGGACTTATTCGAAAGCACAGGTTGCTTGTAAGAAAAATGAAATCAGTTCAAATTTAAAATTCATACTTTGTCTGAATAATTTTGTCCCATAAAAATATGAGAAAACGTATGATTTTCCTTAATATTTTATTTGTTAAATGTATGTTAGTTTTAAATAAATAATAAATTTGTTTATTTTTAAACATTAAGAAAAACATTTTTCTAATAGCGGTCGCCCCTCGGCAGGCAATGGCAAACCTGCGAGTATATTTCTGCCATGAAAAAGCTCTTCATAAAAATATCTGCCATTCGGAATCGGCTTGAAACTGTAGGTCGCTCCATTTGTGAAACAAGATCAAGGCGCACACCACAAATAGGAGGAGGAGCTCGGCCAAACACCCAAAAAGGGTGTACGCGCCAATTATATATATATGTATATAATTTTTTCTCAAGAAACAGTTTATCGAATGAAAAATTTGTAGTTTTGTGAATAATTTTGTCCGTGTGTGTACATGTACGGCAAGCGAAAAATGTTCATTGAAGTAGCAGATTGTGTGCAACTGCCATTCGGTTGATCACGATTCAAAATCCACTGAGATCACTAAATTTGATTTAAGAATTATAGATTAAAAAAGTGGCAATCCGAAGCACAATTGTGAGAGTCAGCTGCTAAGCCATAGGTGACTTAACAGCTCAGTTGTGCTCGCTCAATTCACATGTATTCTTACGCTCTTCAATCAGTCGTTATTCAGCCAGAAACGAGTAGCATGGTAGTGGATGCATTGATATTTTCGACTACCGACTAACACAATCTGTGTTTTTGTCAACATCTATTGTAAACAAGCCACTAACATATCCCTTGTCGCGTCAGCGAATCAGCTGATTTCTTCAAATTCTCTGAGAGCCGATTAACCGTTTGGTGTTGGTCACATTTTTGTATTCTGTACATGGTGCCCATATATCATATTATTTGGAGTACTTTGAAGGCACCTATGCCACTTTCTTCCTAGAATGTCACAGTTCTTTATCTGAAAATATTTTCTGAAATTCAACGAAAACAGGATGTGATCTGTTGTAGAAAACTTGTTGCTAATTTGCTTCGATTTCCAATAGACAGGGAGTCTGATTGCAAATTTCACTATATTTATTCGTGCGGAGAATTCTAATAGCAGTTTATTTAGTATTGTAATTTGGTGTTGCTTGTCATAAAAGTAAATAAAGTATGCTACTGTAAAGTAATTAAGGGCAGATGTCTTTGAGAATCAAATAAAGAAATAACTGTAAGTGAGGTTTTAAATATTTAACATAAGATTGGGCAAATAATGATAAATGAAGTACTTTTAGATATAAACATAAATATACCAGGAGTACGAAAAAGTGTCCGCCATTATTCAGCTAAACAAAAATTTATTATCGAAGAATCGTCTTTGACTTTTATTTAAATTTTTGCCCATAATCAGCCACTACTATTTCCCAACTTTCTGTTAATATTTGGATACCACGTGGGAAGAACTCTTAATTTTTCGCAGCTATCCGCAAATCGTTCGAAAACTATCCCCATTATGTTGTTATGAGTATCTCTCAAAGTATTATGTAGAATTATATTTAACCGTATCAACGAAAAAATCAACCATACATTACGCAGACAGCAGCTGATTTTAGGTCACGCAAAGCATGCGCAGATCACGTAGCAACTCTTAGATTCAGTGCAGAACTAGTAAACGAAATGCATGAAGCTCTTCACCTTGTCTTCATCGTCTTTGAGAAGCGTTGAGCGTTCGGCAGACAGCGCCAACAAAGCATATGGGATAAGCTCCAGCGTGAAAGAGTTTCGGATAAGATAATTCACATGCTGTAAGCTCAGTATTCCAAATTCCGATGTAGGGTTCTAGTAGCAGGAGTTAGGTAAGGCTGCATATTATAATTATTCGCCACGGTTAATTTTAATGGTACTTGATGATGTGCTAAATAACGCCCTTGATGCCAGCCTTGGAAGAGGAATTCTCTAGAAACCTACTAGTATGGAATACCTGGAAGACCTCGACTACGTTGATGATATTATCCTCCTCTCACAGCATTGCGGACACAGACAGAAGAAACTTGATGCCCTTATTTTCCAGGCAGAGCACGTCGATCTATATATAAATCCATGCAAATCAACACCTCGCAGACAAACAATTTTACAGCAAACGCTTAACAAATCGAAAGTGTGGACACATTTACCCACCCAGAAAGCTAGGTTACAACAGATGGCGGAAGATGACTGATACAAGTGCATGAATTAATATAAAAAAGCTAAAGCGGCATTTCCCTGCCTAAAAAAATATGATGCTCAAAGCAACTGAGAAAACGCACAAAACTACGGATTTTTAATTCGAATATGAAATCAGTTCTTCCCTACGGTTGGGAAACTTGACATGTCAAAGGCAGACAAAGCGTATAATCATTTGTTAACCATTGTCTCAGAACAATCCTGCGCGTATAGTGGTCAGACAACTGGATTCCGAACGAACAGCTTCTCGCAAGAAGTGGGCAAAACCTCATTACTATTGAAATGCGGGAACGTAAATGGAGATGGATTGGGCCCACCATCCGCAAACTAGCGAACAGATAAGCAGAACGGCGTCAAAGACATCACCGCAGAGGACGTCCCAAAGCATCATAGCGACGTAGTCTTTTTGACGGGTTTTTAGGAGTCAACGGAAACCTAACGTAGCCCGAGATCAAGGCAAAAGTAATTGACAACATTAACAATCTTTTGTTTCAGCACTATACGTCTCTAATCGGCGCGACAGCAACAAATAATAATAATAATAATTCGTCCCAATTTTTGATATCTTCATGCGATGTAAAGTACAGCTCTGACCGGTTATGTGCCCTCGAGGGGAACAGCTGATAATCGGAACTGGCAATGTCTGGTGTATCCGGCGCGTCAGATAGGGCTTTCCGATTCGGTATTTCCAATTAGACTTTGACCGACGACGCAACACGTGAACGAGTATTGGCATGTAAAATAATAATTTTGTCATGTGATGAGCGCTTTTTTCTTGCAGTACTCCATTTAATCCTTAGATACACGTTGTGGTTCGTATTCAACGAACTGAGAACTCGCTCTTACATTTAGTTTAGTTTTCTCCTATTTAGTCTGAAAATATTATAAGTAAATTTAACCATTCCTGTTGGGTTCGCTGAGAGCGATTTCTTATGTTTAACGGAGAACGGTAAGCCATATTTTTTCTCTTTATTTACTGAGCTCCATTAAACCAGCGATAGTTTCAAAAATAAATCAAACTTTTAAATTAAATCAAGAGCTTGCGCAAATGATATTTATTTGGCACAAATTTTGATATTCTGTCACAAAAAAAGAGATGCTGATGCAGAATCTCTAATATTTCATGGTTGTGTTGTTCGAAGTATGATAACTATCGATATTAATAAGTAAGCTTTGACAGCTGAGAACACCAAACTGTGTCGACGTTTCTCTTCAGCATGTTTGGAAAAATCATCATGAATCGTTTAACGCCAAACCAAGACTACCAAATTGTTGAAATTTAGAAACAAAAAAAAAAATCTGTTCGTTAAGTTCATAGAGCAAAGTGTTGAAGAGAGTTACGATTCGCCGTCATTCTCAATTTGTTAGCCTTTGTCCTTCGACTACGTGGAAACTTTTACGTAAGAATCTTGGCTTTTGATCGTCCTTGTTCACTCCACTCGGGAGCATAAGGCCTCGACAAGACTCAGTCTTGCGTTGGTTCCGTTAATCTACATATTTTGCTTTCTGGCAGCGGTCTGCCGCTACCAGTCTACCAAATAGTGGGAAAGCCCACCTGTCGTTGCTTAGGAGCAACGCCTTCTAACTGTTTAGAGCGCCGTCTGTCTTTCACATTTTTCTGCCAGAAGGATCATACAGATGGTTGTGCACTTCGCAAAATTTTGGTGTGTCTGTGCTATTTCCCGCGATTGCCCTTTTCCTCTTGCTGGTGCCACTGATGCAATGTGTAACTGTGTGTTTTTTTTTTTATTTTTGCTTGCTTTAGCGGACACAATGCAAATAATGTGCTGACTTTTGTACGGGAATAAGGATTGGAAGGATAAGGTTTTTGCGATTGAGGAATGATTTTTTTTTTCTATGAACTATGAAAGTAGATAAGTTTGGAAAAGTGCCTGGACCGTGCTTTACGTGGGATTCGAACCGACAAGCTCTGGGATGCCAGGCTAATGCACTTACACTAGACTACCGAGGCTGCGACATCTTGACTTACGTACCAATAAAATACAGCTCGTGCAAGAATTGAAGTCAAACAACCATCGTTTGCGTCGCATTTTTGCTGATTGGGCTCATTTAGCTGCAGTATTCAGATTTATTGGAAAAAGTAGTAGAAAATTGGACTGATCGAATGGACCATCTAATTCGTAGCCGCGACGTACATTTGCCAGATATTTTATTGAAAAAATAAACGTGACCGACAAAAGCCTACATACACCCCCCATTTCCACTGGATTGAAAGTTCAAAAGCTTAACTGAAAAATGTGTTGACTCAGTTTTATTTGAAAGCTTTTTCTAATCATTATAAACTTAAAAAACTCCATACATTAGCAAAGCTATGGCAAAAAACTCTAAACCCATCGTTGATAGAAGTCTACATAGGTATAGTACACAAATACTTTACTCCAGTGTGAAAAACTTCACTTAACTCTAAGTAATATTGCTTCTTAGTATTTAGTTGATCCACCATTAGCATCAATTACAGCTTGAAGCCTTCGTGGCGTCGAGGAGACTCAATTTGTCAACTCTGCAGGAGTTATATTGTTCCAAGCTTCTATTAGTCGTTCTTTGAGTACTAAAGCGCTTGAAATCGGATTTTTTCTAATTTGTCGATCTAAAATTTCCCAGACATGTTCAATAATATTCAAATCTGGGCTTTGCGGTGGTGTATTTAATTGTCTTGGAGCATGGTAAAGCAGCCAATCCTTCCCAATGTGTGCTGTGTGCTTTGGATCGTTATCCCGTTGAAAGATCCAACCTGGCCAAGCTCCAAATCATCTACCGAAGATTTCGGATTGACTTCCAATAGTGACTTGTATTTATAACAATCCATATTACCTTGAAGAAATCCTAAAATTCCAACTCCAGATGCAGCAACAGCTCCCCAAACCTTTACATTGCCGCCACCATGCTTCACTGTTGATGCCAAATTCTTCGGACTCAGTGCAGTATTTTTTTTTTCCTCCACACTTTTGTTCTTCCATCGCTACCGAATATATTAAACTTCGACTTATCTGTAAACAAAACTTTTTGCCAAAAATCCATCCCCTTTTCCCAGTGTGCTTTGTCGAACTCCAGGCGAGGTTTACCGTTTTTTCAGAAATAAGAGACTTTTTTTGGGTGTTCTACTATAAAAGCCGTTTTTGTTCAGAGCTCTTTGAATTGTTCTTCGATGAACACACTTGTTGGATGAGCTTGCTATATCCTCGGCCAATTTCGGAGCAGAAACTTTTGGATTTTTGTCCACTTCTTTTAGAATCAAGCTGAAGTCTCTGCGAGATAGTTGGCTCGGGCGGCCACTGGGCGGCTTATTTACGGTGGAACCACTATTTTTTAAATTTTCTTACAATGGTCTGGGCTGTTGCACGACTTAAGTTTAAGATTTTTGAAATTTCGCCATATGATTTTTTTCTTTCCTGTGCTGAATAAGTGAATTTCTAACGTCAGCTGGTACTTCTTTTCACAGTTTTCACCTAGCATATTTGGTCAAATGGCGGAAAGGTGTACAAATGCACATAAATACTAATTCAGATATATAAAACAGATTAATACTAAGTTTTTTTTATTAAAAAAATAGAAATTAATTAATGTGAGTTGTTCGAAAGCATAACGTACGTATACTGGTGTGTACATGTGGAGAACACGTGGAAATATTGTTAAAAATATAATAAAGTTGTATCCTAAAATATGTTGATATATGAAAATATAATTCACACAAAAAATAAATTTATGAAATTTAAGGTTATGTGAAAACTAATAGTTAGGTCATTGACATATATGTACTTACATAGTAATACATATGTACTTATATTTACATGCATAGTAGTATAGCGATTGTGTAATCTATTTATATGTGTTGTATTAAAAATACGTCAATATAATTTATCAAATAATGATGTGCGGCAAGAGATTAAAAATAACTACCAATTAACTTACCTAACTGTACATGTTTAAAGGGGATTAAGTGTAGGGCATAAGAGAAACTACAATGACGAATTCAAATAAAATTTACTCAATGAAAATATAAAAGGCATTATTATTTACTTTAATTATACGCACGTAAGTAGAAAATGAGTACAAAGAAGGTTTAAAAGCAAAGAAAATTTATGAACGAATGTTGAAAGTGCCTGAGGACTTTCTCCATCAATTAGTACAGTAGATAGATGGGCTGCGGAATTTAAAAATGGTTGTACAAGCCTTGAAGGCGATCCACATCAAGTACGTCCAAAAGCAGTAATAACACCAGAAATTGTAGATTTAATAAGGGAGGATCGTATTGGAGGATCGTCGAGCGACTGAAAGAGATTTAGTAGAAGTCCTAGGCATCTAATTGGGCAGTGCAAGCAATATTTTTACAGAAGGATTTTTTGCGTCGATTCAACTCTACGGATGAGACTTGTGTAAACACATGGCAACCGTAAATGACAGCGATGTATGGCAACTACAAGCTGGTGTCATGATATTTTAAAATCGTCAACGGCAGTAAACGAACGAACGACGAATACGACGATCGCTAACAGATTTACGCGCCTCAAACGTTTTTTTTTTATTATATTCATATTATTTTCCGACAATAAAGTATAATGTAAGCATTAGATGAAAGTGTGTTTATTTTTATCTCGACGTATTACACTTGGGTCTATCACCATGATCCTAGATCATCATCAAAACAAGAAGCTAAAGAGTGGTGTGAACTTGGTTCCTCGGCTCTGAAACCAGTTCGTGTCCAGAAATCGGCAAAGATGGTAGATAGCGTCAGTTGTTTGGGATGCGAAAAGAATTTCATTTGTGGATTGCATGCAAACTGTTGAAACAATAAACATATAAACAATTCTGAATATTATTGTTATATTTTAGGCCAACTAAAAATTCGTAAAGAAGACCAAGCTTGCAAAAGAAAAAAATTCATTTTCATCAAAACAATGCACCGTGTCACAAGCCATTTTGACAATGGCTAAAATCCATGAATTAGAGTTCGAATTGTTGTAACATCCACCGTATTTATCAGATTTGGCTCCCAGTGACTTCCATCTCTTTCCAGATGTAAAAATTTCATACGTGGGAAGGGTTTTTTCTTCAACTGATGAGGTCAAAACAGCTGTGGAAGCGTATTTTGCAGCCCTTTTAGATTCTCACTTTTTGGATGGAATTCATAAATTGCAATCTCGTCCCAAGAAGTGTATTGCTGTCCAAAATAACTATACTGAATAATAAACTTACTTATCGAACCGCAAAACCAATTGAACAACTTAACAAATGGGCGGAAAAGTCCCGGGCCTAACAAAGAAAGCACGTTTTTTTTTTGTTCAAAATTAGCTTTAATCATCAACGTTATATCCCTCAAGAACAACACAATCATTCCAGCTAACATTTCAATACCACGATATATCTTTTGCCCCAAAATAGGTTTCAGTTTCAAGTGAAACTTTTTATCAGCGAGCTTTTTTTATGTTTACTAACCGTCAGTAATCGCTGGGAGTCAAATCTGGCGAATACAGTGGATGTGGAAGCAATTCGAACTTCAATGCATGTAGTTTTATTATTGTTTTGATTGACTTGTGACACGGTGCGTTGTCTTGATGAAACAACATTTTTTTCTTTGCCTTATGTGGGCGATTCTTTGCAATTTCGGCCTTCAAACGCTCCAATAACGCTATATAATATTCACTATTGATGGAATTTCCCTTCTCAAGATAGACGATGAATATTACACCACGCACATGCGCATGCACCTCTGCTTGTTTAATTGTACTTAATAACTATCTTAATTTCTAGATCTGGCAGCTCGTATCTTCTGACGAGTCCTATCCGACCATCTGCTGTCGCCGTCAACACGAATTCGGTTTTTGTTCTCCCATCCCATCCGCTCGCTATTGTTGTCACTCGGATCACGAAGTTTCCCATTCGCAACAATAGACCCCTTCTTTTCGCCAAGACATAGCAAGTGGCGAATAGATGAATCAACTGGTACAATTGAACATATGTTGGCAACGCAGGAGGAGATCTGCTTTAAATTGCATGTGTTGGTAAGGCAGTGCGCTATACCAGTCTAACGACCCATAGCCATACTCGCTAGCGGCGAAACTTAATCGATAACTATTATATGTTGTTGCTTTCGCTTGCAAATTGTTCGTCACGTTAATCGAGATAGTAGTCCAGTCATTATAGTAAGTTCACCTCGGAATTCGAGATACCCAGCTGTAAGTCTGTAAATACTTGTATATTGACACTCTAAAAGTTGTCTCAAAACCTACATATGGTAGGGTGTACGCAATTATTAAATTTCAAGGTCAAAGTTCGCTCATTTTGTAAATATCTTATTTCCCACGGGTTTTTTGCTATTTGTATTTATTATCAATATTGTAGAATAGAAAATTCTCTAAAAATGTTGTTGAAAAAAAATGTTTATACGGAGAACCGTTTTCGAGATAGAGGGCGCAGAGCGCGCGGTCACCGGATCACTTCAAGTCAACCGGTGCCTCCGGTCGAGAACGGGCCATATATAGTTGATGAACTATCGATAAATCAATGATTATAAATATTTGCCAATTTTTATTAACTATTATATAATATTTTACCATTTTCTTTATGCATTAAATCTATATCTATTGAATAATACTGATAACCGTTTCCTAAAATTAAAAAATAATTAAGTGAAAACTTAAATCATAATATAATTATATTCCCATTTACCCTAATGACATTTTAAGAAAATATTTGTTTGAATAAAAAATAAGAGATCTAACATGATCGCTTGCCAAACGTTTAGCGATTGTGACTCTCTAACTAACTCAATACTACATATATAGCAAACAGCGTTGCCAACTTTTAAATTGCAATAAGCGCCAATTTCAATACCACACAATTTTTTTCCCTCAGAACGATTATGAAAAAAGTTAGGCTCTATATTATTTATAACATACACATTTAACATGTACAGATTATATTACAAATTAATTTCAAACACCAATTCTTCATCATTCTCAACTTGTTGCCACAAAAATAACTTCAACCCAAGGCGCATTAAACTGGTAGCAGCAAGAAGGTGCAGTTTTGATTGCTTTCAATTTGTTTGGTATCTAAATTGTAAAATTGTGCTTAAATTACTTCAAGTCTTGTATAAATCTTCGTTTATAGATTTTGACATTCTGACAAACGCAGAAACAATACATAAAAAATTTAACAGCTTTGCTCTATTGCTGCTATCTGTTAATGTGCCTTGACTTCACTTATTTCAAATAATTGCATGTTTTTAAATTGCCATTCAAATTCTTATACATAGCATTTCAGCTCAGAAAAAAAGAAGTAAAAGTTCACTAGGCAAGCACTATGCAAGCACCATGCATGAGAGAGCGAGAAAGATGCTTATTTCCAGAACCTTTAATAATTAAATCATGGCTGGCCCGAAATCATTAACTCTTGTCGCTACCATTGACGATATGACAACGGCAATTACTCATCTCTGCATTGAGCTCTCACGCTCATATAAATTCACTTACTTAGCTACGCTTACAAATTGATATGTAGTAAGCGCACCGATTTAAGTATTCAATATAAAAACGACCAAACAACAACGCGCTTGTGAATAAAATGCTGAATATTAGTTTTTTTATTTAGTACGCTTTTAATTTGATAAATTGGAGATATACAATTAATAACAATAAGAATGGGGGAAGGCGGTATAAATTCGGAAGTGCAGCCGCCAATTAACGTCACAGCCCGACAATCTTCTGATACCTCTTACTTTCCACCGAATTTCAATTCCCCACCAGCACAAGTGGCTATTCACGCCGAACCACTGGTTACGCTCCCATACCTCAACACCCGCCACAAAATGAACCACTTACGGAAAGTTGGTTAGGCCTAAGGAATAAACCAGAATTGAACTCAGTCATATCAGGTCAGTGCAAGCAATATTGCATTCTGAAATGGAAATGAATTTTATATCACAACAAAGTCATAATGAAATCAAACACAAAGTGCAGTTACTGTTTTTTTTTTGTTTTTATTAAAAGTAGTTTTACCAACTAGTTTTAGGTGGAAATTTGAAGACTACATTTTTTACAAAATAAATTTTATAATATAAAGTTGCGTACGCTTTCCCCTAAATATCTTTAATGAGCCGTACAATTAAAAAGTGACATTCAGATTTTATTCCAAACTTCTTCTTCGAAAACGCAACTGTAAAATTTTGTAAGAAACGGTTCGTATAAATGACGGGCTTGAGTTTTTGCTTCTCCTTCAGTCTCTTCGTTTCTGTTCAGAGCTGAGCACCCTTTTTACATTTTTGGACATAAGTTGGCATAAGATGTTGCCCACATGAAGGCGTTCGGGTTCCTCTTCCCGTGGACTTCCATTGATGTCGCGAGATTTTTGCCAACTGCATTAAGCAACTTTTTTTATTTTTTCCTAAAAATATTAATTTCTTCATGATTATGATGTCGTTTTTGGCACATGAGGTGGCTCAATATGGTTGCGCGTTATTGGTAGCAAAATGAAATGAGAAAGCGATATAGCGAAAACAAAAATTCAAAACAGCAGACAACATTCAATTAAAAAAAAAAATTCATATTTTCATGCACAACTTTTGACGCGTAAAACTTTTGATTGTATTAAAAAAATATAAATAAAGTGAAAAAATAAACAAAAAATTTTTAAAAATTGGCGCCGTGATTTGATGTTGAATCGTACATGTAGCGGCGATAAAGACACGGTGTGTTTGTTTCTGCGACTGCGTTGTGAAACCAGGTTGTGTGATGTCTATGTGTGATGCGGGGACAAATTTTAATAAAGTTCTGAAAGTAATTCATGGTGTAGTATTAAATTTAAAAAAAATATATAGTTTTTTCATACGCACTAGTGAACGAATTTATTCCTAACAAATGCAAAACACAATTCTGTTCTAAAGCCACACATGTGTAGGTTTGCATGTATGTATGTACACACACTATATGACCCAGCATTTATACTTGCTATGTAGCTTAAATTATAATATTTGCGCTTTCTGGTTTAACCATTAGTCGCTAGAGCCAAATAATATTTTCAAGCGTCTACATGATTTTTCGTAAACAGGAAATTTGATATTCGCAAAAATTTTCGTTTTTATTTTATACCTCCGGTCTAACTAAACAAGTCGCAAGAGCCAACGCGGGGAAATCCCCATTTGTTCTCCCGCCCCTTTTAAAAAAAGGGGTATAAGGGGGGGTAGAGGGGTGTATCCCCATCTTAAAACTGAAAACAGAACCTACCGGAGGCTTATAGTTTTTAAGTTATTTGAGTTTAAAAATTGTAAAATTGACCAAGAATCCTCCTATTTTGGTTACTACAACCAGCCGAAGTGCTGCCAGACATCGTATAAATAAACAATTTTAGAAGATAATAAATGACTAGAAATACAAAATTTTACAAATTATTTCTATATTATATACGTCTATTCATATATATATATATATATATAATAGGAATATGAATAAGTTCGCGCGGTTTTTTTTCGAAATTTGAAACTTTATTGACGTAAAATGGTTACAAATTTAATATTCAAAATATTGTCCATCGCTTACTACTACTTTTTCCCATCTTTCTGGCAATTCACGGATTCCCTTTGTGAAAAATTCGGTCGGTTTTGCCGCAATCCACGAATCGATCCATTTTTTGACTTCATCGTAATTACGGAAGTGCTGGTCAGCCAGGCCATGTTGCATCGATCGGAAGAGATAGTAATCGGATGGCGCAAGGTCTGGACTATACGGCGGGTGGGGTAGGACATCCCATTTGAGCGTTTCTAAGTATGTTTTGACCACTTGTGCAACATGTGGCCGAGCATTGTCATGTTGCAAAATAACTTTGTCGTGTCTATCGGCGTATTGCGGCCGTTTTTCTCGCAGTGCTCGGCTCAAACACATCAATTGTCGTCGGTAGACATCCCCCGTAATCGTTTCATTCGGTTTCAGTAGCTCATAATACACAACACCCAGCTGGTCCCACCAGATACACAGCATAACCTTCAGGCCATGAATATTCTGCGCCGACGTCGATGTTGAAGCATGGCCAGGGTATCCATACGTTGCCCGACGTTTTGGATTGTCGTAATGGACCCACTTTTCATCGCCAGTCACAATTCGATGCAAAAAACCCTTTCTTTTGTGCCGTTGAAGCAGTTGTTCGCATGCCATAAAACGGCGTTCAACGTCTCTTGGCTTCAATTCATACGGCACCCAATGGCCTACCTTTCGGATCATTCCCATGGCTTTTAAACGTTTGGAAATGGTTGATTGATCAACTCCCAAAGTTTTTGCAACCTCTTCTTGCGTTTGAGCCGGATCTTGATCGAGCAATTCCTCCAATTCGGTATCCATGAACTTTGGCGGCGCACCCTCGCGTTCTTCGTCTTCCAAGCCAAAATCACCACTTTTAAAGCGTGCAAACCACTTCTGGCACGTTCGCTCAGATAGAGCATGCTCACCATAAACTTCCACCAAGATACGATGACTTTCGGCTGCTTTTTTCTTCATATTAAAATAATGAAGAAGAATTCCCCGCAAAAACACATTATTTGGCACGAAATTCGACATTTTCAAGTGTGGTAAAAATATTGTTGTTTACGCTTCAAATAAAAAACTTATACTGACGTTTGTGCCTTACGACAGTAGCTCTCCAATGAATGTTTGGAAATGTGGATCGATGGAATAATAATCAAGTTACGCCATCTGTTGTAAAACCGCACGAACTTATTCATAGTCCTATATATATAGGTATATTTATGGATATATGTATATATTTATATACATATATATATTAATGCTTGATTTTCAGTAAAGTATGTTTG